>NC_090652.1:30964338-31564338 GCF_040937935.1 Hyperolius riggenbachi
TAATATTCAGGAAAGTGAGTGGAGTGTACAGCAGCCAATCAAAATTCATCTTTTGATTTTCAAGGGGAATATTTACATTGCTGCCATTCTTGCACTGTTAATGGCACAGATTATTATACAGAAAAGTGGGTGGAGCCTACAAAAAGCCAATCAAAATTCACCTGTTGATTTTCAAAGGGAATATTAAAATTGCTGCCATTCTTGCACTATTAATGGCACAATCCTCAAACCTGATACAGTTGGTCATTGGGTCACTGGGGTTCAAATTCAGAAAAGGGGATAGAGCAGGCATGGGCAAACTTGGCCCTCCAGCTGTTGAGGAACTACAAGTCCCACAATGCATTGCAGGAGTCTGACAGCCACAGTCATGGCTCATAAAGGCAAATGCATTGTGGGATTTGTAGTTCCTTAACAGCTGGAGGGCCAAGTTTGCCCATGCCTGGGATAGAGCCACAAACAGCCAATCAGATGTGTTTCATTTCACTGGGAAAATACAAATTATTGATGCCAAGGACCCAAAGCTCACAAACATGGTCATTGAGTGACTGTGTGTCCAGTTTACAAAAAGTGGGCAGAGCCAAAAACAAATTTCACTGGGAAAATGTAAACTGCAGCCCTTCTTCACTGTTAATGGCAGGGATCTCAAACTTTGCCAAGATGGTCACTGGGTGACTGAGATTAATATTCAGGGAAGTGGGTGGAGCCTATAATAGCCAATCAAAATTCACCTGTTGATTTTCAAAGGGAAAATCCCCCCCCATGGAGCCAGGCATAGGTGCCCACAGTACAGGTTGTACAGGTTAGCTACGTAGGTGCCTCCAGTATAGGGTAGCCTGTATAGTTGCCACCAGTGTGGGTTAGATAGGTAGGTGCTCCCAGTATAGGTTCGATAGGTAGGTGCCCGCAGTATAGGTTCGATAGGTAGGTTCCCGCAGTATAGGTTCGATAGGTAGGTTCCCGCAGTATAGTTTAGATAGGTAGGTTCCCGCAGTATAGGTTTGATAGGTAGGTTCCCCCAGTATGGGTTCGATAGGTAGGTTCCCCCAGTATGGGTTATATAGGTAGGTTCCGGCAGTATAGGATAGTTAGGTAGGTTCCCGGCGTATAGCTTGGCTAGGTAGGTTCCCGCAGTATAGGTTAGTTAGGTAGGTTCCCGCAGTATAGGTTAGTTAGGTAGGTTCCCGCAGTATAGGTTAGTTAGGTAGGTAGGTTCCTGCAGTTTAGGTTAAATAGGTAGGTTCCTGCAGTTTAGATTAGCTAGGTAGGTTCCTGCAGTTTAGGTTAGTTAGGTAGGTGCCCCGCAATATAGGTGTTAGGTAGGATCCCGCAGTTTAGGTTAGTTAGGTATGGGCGGCATGAGTTGGGCGCAGGAGCGGAGGGAGCGGACATAATAGTAATAACTCTTATGGTCCTAGTGGTAGGACCTCAGTGAGTTGTTGTTTTTTCCCCCCCCCCTCCCTCACCCCCTCCCTCCCAATTCCTCCTCCTTCCCCCCCCCCCCCAAGGGTCCTCCCATTCGAAAGTTTTCCCTTGCTTTCATCCCAGGGTTATCCCATCCATAATTTCCATTGGCTTTCCTTCTCCCATCCCCTATATCCTCTTGGCCTCATAAGCCAGCTGGGATAGGTTACACAACGTAAAGAATTTCCCCTGTCCTTACAAAAGTCCCCCTAAAAAGAGTTCATTAAGGAACCTTCCTTCAAGTTGGTTTTAGATGTCCACTAAATAAAGTTTTTTAGAGGGAAGGTTTCTGGATCCTGTTATATTGGGGTTCATGTAAATATTTTTTTTTTTTTTTTGTGCCCTTTTTAATTCGGAATCCTATTCCCTATAGCTTCCGAATGGGTTAATCGTTTTATTTTAAACTGTCTTATGTTTTGGTACTGTTGTACCAGTTGGTAATATTGTATTAATGGTTTGGCTTAAATATGAGAATGCGGATGTTTCCATGTAAAGTATCGAACTGTAATTATGTTCACTAGACAATCTGAATGCAACACATGTTCCTTCAACATGATGTTTGTACTGCCGGGGAGGATGACGCGCTGCCATAAGCCTCCAGCGCTATCGTGCCCTTATGTTTCTCCCCCCGTTGTTCTCTGGATAATAAAGTTTATTTTAGCATTTTGGTCTCCATAGCGACCTCAGGAGCGACACTATATGTTGCCCTCCGCAAGCGTGAGACGTCATCTGACGAAGGCGCTGTGCGCCGAAACGCGTAATGACGTCACACGCCGATTGACACTCCAGCGACGCCCACCTCCCAGTGAGACGGATTCCAAGCCATCGGAAATCGCGCTGCTGGCCACAGCGCGTCATCCCCCACTGCAGAGGCAAGCGGCTGGCAGTCCGCTGAGAAGCGATTTTATCACTCATGTTTGTGAGTATAACTTTTAATTGTTAATAAAATCTCCTCCACATTTAATGCACTATGGCGCGCTTCATCTTCTTTTAGTACTTCTGCTAATAGTAATAACTCACCTGCTTCCGCCGAACCCGTGCTGCTTCAATGTCCTTCCTTTCCCGGCATCTATCTAATTAGTAACAGCGCTTCCTGTGATGACATGCGGTACGTCATCACAGGGGGTGTTGTTACCAGGCGACAGACGCCGGGAGAGGAAAGATATTGAAACTGTGGGGGAACGGATGAAGAAGGTGAGTTATAACTATTATGGCCGTTCCCCCGCTCCGGCGCCCCCCCCCCTCCTGCAGCACAATAAAGCGCCCCGGGCGATTGCACGTATCGCACGCCCATAGAAACGGGGCTGTAGCAGATGCCTCAAACCTGCTATAGTTGGTCATTGGGTGACTGGGGTTCAAATGTTGGAGAGTGGCGCAGCCGCTAACAGCCAATCTGATTTGTTTAATTTCTATGGGAATATACAAATTATTGATGCCAAAGACCCCAAAGCTCACAAACTTGGTCATTGAGTGTTTGTGCATTAGGGTTAGTAAAAGTGGGCGGAGCCAAAACCGGTCAAATACATACACGGGCGGGCAGTTCCAGGTCATTAGTGGGTGGAGACAAATACAAATTTCACTGGGAAAATGTCTATTGCAGCCATTCTTACACTGTTAATGGCAGGGTTCTCAAACTTTGCACAGTTGGTCACTGGGTGACTGGGTTAAATATTCAGAAAAGTGGGTGGAGCCTACAAAAGTGAATCAAACTTCACCTATTGCTTCTCAAGGGGAATATTTAATTGCTGCCATTCTTGCACTGTTAATGGCACAGGCCTTAAACCTGCTACAGTTGGTCATTGGGTGACTGGGGTTCAAATTCAGAAAAGAGGGTGGAGCCACAAACAGCCAATCAGATTTTTTTCATTTCAATGCAAATTATTGATTCCAAAGACCGCAAAGCCCACAAACTTGGTTATTGAGTAATTGTGTGTTAGGGTTAGAAAAAGTGGGCGGAGCCAACACTAGCCAAATACATACCCGGGCAACGCCGGGCAATCAGCTAGTATATATATATATATATATATATATATATATATATATATATATATATATATATATATATATATATATATATGTATATGTGTGTGTGTGTGTGTGTGTGTGTGTGTGTGTGTGTGTGTGTGTGTGTGTGTGTGTATATATATATATGTGTGTGTGTGTGTGTGTGTGTGTGTGTGTGTGTGTGTGTGTGTGTGTATATATATATATATATATATACACATTAGCGGCGATTCGCATGCATTCCACTCGCAGGCGAATTCGTTGGCTCTTTTGTGCGTTTTTTTACCGCTGAAAAAAACGCACCTCAACAACGCTACAGTGGAAACAGGCCCATCCACTTGCATTACATGTGCGAATCTGCATGCGTTGGACGCATGAAGATTCGCGATAGTGGGAACGAGCCCTCATACAGGTAGCAGCCATTAGAAATTCCTCCTTTGCTGGACACCTCTTACTCCACCAGTTTGCCTGGATTCTGTGCCGGCAATATGAAAGGAAGGGGAGGGGTTTCTCCAATAAATGTAAAATATTTTATATTTGTCACCATGCAGCTGAAAAAAGGCTGCTATTTATTATTATAATTTAGAAAATATGTTGAGGAAAGGAGATGTGTGTGTGAGGTCCACCCCGTAGTGTCAGGTGCTGCCTCATTTCCTCTTCCTGTTTCCTGCTCCAGAGCAGAGCGGTGTCTCTGAGTAGCAATGTGTAAGGATGCTGAGCTGCTGTGCGCGCTGGTGTGCTGAGACGGACTCCTGAGCCAGATGATTAGGCGTCCAATTAAGCTGCTGTTCGAGCTTCTGTCTGTGCCACTATAACTCGCTGCCGTCCATGAGTCAAGCCACCCTGAGGAGAAACCTGCTTCAGACTGTGTGCGCATGGAGAATTGCAGAGGTTAATTAACAGAAGGCTGCCTGTTTATTGCCTGTTTATTTGCCTAGGGAGGCCAGCAAGAGCGTGAGGGAACGACTGGAGTAGCAGCATCTAAATCACTCCTTCACCACCCTTCACCTTCCTGCCGCAGAATGTCAGAGTTTTTACTTTGCCAGCGTTCCAGATTTCCTGCTGGTCAGAAATAGCTATTAAAAGATCAAGCAGAGGTTAAGCAGAGATCGTGAACATCCCCTCCGCATCTGATCTGGTGTAGTATAACCCTGTTCAACACTCATCTGCATGAGCCGTCTTACAAAATGGTTTCTTGCTCTGTCTCTGCTGTACCTTCTGCCTTATTTGCATCTACTGATTCTATCTCAGCACACAACTGATGCTTGATGCTATCTCTGCGTTTTCAAGGATTGCTTGATGCTATCTCTGTTTAACAACTGATGCCTGATACTATTGCATATACTAAAACTAAAGGCCCACACACACGTCGGATTTTAGCGAACGACCCGTCGTTTGAACGTTCCGTCGTTCGGATGTTTTCGCGTCAAATCCGACGTGTGTACAGACTATCGTTCGGGTGATAAGACTGGTTACCAACGATCCGCCACTCCACTACCACCAACTACTTTTTAAACATAATTAGAAGGCCCAAACTCTTCTACTTATTGTGGGGGTCAGTGGCAGATGGCAGCTGGGACTAGACAGAGACAGAAAGTAAGGCAAACAGACAAAGAGAAAGGTCTCAGCAATTTTGGTTTTCATATTATCTCTGACACATCAAAACTTGGCAAGATGAACACCGATAAATCATCGGCCGCACTAACTCCTCTGAAGCAAAATACAGGAATTTTGGGCCCACAGGGGTCTGTAACACCAAAAGACATAAATAAACATATAAAAAACAAAATTTCTGAACTTTGTGACGCTTCTCAACAATCAGCAAAATCCACAAAAACGCACGCTACAACTGCAGCTACTAACCCGCAAGCTCAGCCAACTGCCTCTAGCCAGACAACCGCGGCTTACGAAAATCCCAGTGAAACGTTCTATGATGAAAAAATAAAAAGGATGTTGGAGGATTTCACGGTAAAGATTAAAGGAGAACTGTAGTCTCTTATCGAGGATTGAACTGTTTCCACCACCGTTTCCTTAAAGGAGAACTGTAGTGAGAGGTATATGGAGCCTGCCATATTTATTTCATTTTAAGCAATACCAGTTGCCTGGCAGCCCTGCTGATCCATCTGGCTGAAGAAGTGTCTGAATCGCACCAGAAACAAGCATGCAGCTAATCTTGTCATATCTGTCAAAATTTGTCAGAAACACCTGATCTGCTGCATGCTAGTTCAGGGCCAATGGCTGAAAGCATTAGAGGCAGAGGGTCAGCAGGATAGCCAGGTAATTGGTATTGCTTAAATGGAAATAAATATGGCAGCCTCCATATACCTCTCACTACAGTTCTCCTTTAAGGAAACGGTGGTGGAAACAGTTCAATCCTCGATAAGAGACGCTATGAGCAGCGAGCTCAAATCGATTAAGGAGGAAATGTTACAGTTGTCTGATAGGGTAGGCATCTTGGAAAAAAATTCAGACGAGAATACTAAACATGTTGGATCTTATAATGCAGAGATAGCAGCACATAAAAAGGTATTAAAAGATCTTACGCATAAAATAGACGACCTGGAGAATAGGAGCCGTAGGAACAACATTAAAATTCGTGGGCTCCCCTCATCGATTCCCTCCAAGGATTTACATGAAACTGCCGCAAGGCTTTTTAAAGAGATAACCGGCAACGACTCACCATCAGGCATTATAATTGATAGAATCCACAGAATTGGTAAAGAAAAAGAAATCTCAAGCTTCAAAAGCACAGACGTCCTATGCAGAGTGCACTTCTTTCATGAAAAGGAACAGATTCTAACTAAAGCACGCGCCCTAGGTTCTCTTAAATTCAACGAATGGAAAATCGAGCTATTCCCAGACCTGTCCAAAAGAACAATTGATCGTAGGAGACTACTGAAACCATTGCTAGAAAAAATCAAGCAAAAGGGGGGAATCTATAAGTGGGGTTTCCCTCTTTCCCTGAGAGCCACGATTGATGGGAAGACATGCGTTCTCAATGATGGAGAACCACCGCAAAAGTTCCTAAACAACCTCGGCCTACCATCGGTGACGATCCCAGGATGGGAGGACATTTAAAACGCATAGTAATTTTGTTATGTTGTTATTTTTTTTAATGTTTGTTCTCCCTTCTCTCCTTTTTGTTGTTGTTTTTTTTGTTTTTTTTCTCTATACTTTGTCTGCACTCTCCCTCACCGCTCTAAACATATTACCAAATAGGAGGAATTGTAGGCATCTTCCCTGATAAGCGGGGCTCTGTTCCAGTTGATGTCAATCAATATTGGAACAGGAAAGTCCGGTACTCTACGGCAACTCTTAGTTGTCAACCCGGACAAGACTGGCTTGTTTGTTGAAAGGTTGAATGGATGTGAGTCTTTGAATGGTATGTACGAGTGTGTTGTTGCTTATTCTGACCTGATCTGTCGACACTATCCCGCTCTCCTGCTCCATCTTGCGCAACTTGTACAGAGTGTACTCCCTTCTCTTCTGGCCTTAATAAATAAACCTTTAATATGACTTGTCACGGACGATTGCGGGGACGCAGGCGCGTCCTGGAACCGCCCGTGAAGAAAAGAATGATCGCACTCGATTCCTGCGTCGATTGCGCTTCAAATCGGTACAATCTGGATTTATTGTGTAGGAGGTCTGCAGTCCTTTTCTTAGCAAAGAGAGCACCATTCCAAATGCTGGTTGGCCCTTTTGATATGCTAATGAGCCTGGGCCCAGAGAGTCCCTGGCTTCAAGCTGTGCTGATGGCCCATCCATCAGGTATAAGGTGACAAGCAGCTGGCAGGAAGACTGGCCCTGTGACTGCTGATCAAGCCAGAGGTGTAAACTCAGAGTTGTCTAAGCAGATTTCACATTCAGATGTTAATTGAAGGAGCCAACAGGGCCTTCATAGACAAGAAGCAGGCACAGCTGGACTCCAGTCAGGCTGACTCCAGCCTTAGCAGGAAGAAATGAATGTACAATATAATCTTTTGCCCATTTACAGAATACAATAAATAGGGTGGTTATGAGAGCGGTATCATTGGATCCGTAGGGTCATGCTGGATCTCTTGATACCAGTCGAGAGGGGCCCGGGGCCCCTACCACCCAGGTATGAATCTACTCAGGACCCTGATCTGATGCACTAGCCATGTCAGGTATCATATTAATCTGTATTTTCCTCCAAGTATGAAGCTGTTACCCCCCTAAATGTAACGTGTATGGTTCAGGAGTTACAGCAATTCATAAGTTTAGCTCTAAAATCTCTGAGAGGGAATGAACTGTCATTTGCTGGTAGTTCAGAGGGGGCCGGCATTGCCACACCCCCAAACCAGCTTCATCAAAAGCACAGAGCCAGCAGGCGGGCGTTTGTCCTCCACACTGAACCATCTTGCACTCATCAGATGCCAGCTTGAGGATATGCTGGTATCCACCTGGTCTGAACTCTGGACTTTGAAACCAAGGACTTTATGATTCTTCCCACAATAAGGACATCTTTCCAGGAACTAAGTAATTTTCTCCCTTCTTTTATTTTTCATACTGGCTATTGCTGTTTTCATAATTGTTGATTTTCATAATTGTCTGTATATATTAATTATTTATATTGCGTGAATAAACGACTTTCTCCAAGTCATTCACTTTCCGCTACCCTGCTTATCAGCACACACAGAAATGATCCCGGGTCTCTGAAGATACGCTACTGTTTGTTTGTTGTTGGCTAGACAGGATATCGTGTGTTTAACCGTTTTATTCGCAGGATTAGTCAGTCAGTTAGTGGGCCCCACGGTCCCATAGTAACCGCGGTGGTGGCAGTTTACTCTGAACCAGTGGGTGACGTTGTAATCACCCGTGTCTCACAGGCTCCCTTCTGAGTTGTCTGCGGCTAATTCTTAACGGTTCCTGCGCATTGACTGCGACCAGAGTTCGCACGATCTGTGCGCTGGCACCGTTTAGAAGGCTAAGTGCGGTCAGCCACTGAGGGCTCCTGTGACAGTGTTAGGCAGCGGTTGGATCTGTGTTGTGCTGAAAGTATCTGCGATAGCGCTAGCGCTATCGAGAAACGAACTAATTCGTTGGTGTAGCTGGAAGGCAATATATTTTTTATATATACAGAGAGACTGTGTAGCCAGTACCCCTCCCCAAAAGTTTTATTTTATTTGGCGTGGAAATGTCCGGGAACTACAAGAAAATGTGCCTGGCGGACCTGCAAAATCTTTGCCAAGAGAGAGGCATTGAGGTTGGCCGCAAGAAACAAGGGGACCTGGTAACGGAATTGTTTCAATGGGATACCCAGCAACTGCAGGAGCTGGATGTGTCTGCTGAGGTAGACGCTGACCCATCTGACTCAAGGCAAGGGGAACCAGAGACTGAGACTCCTGACCGTACAGAGGTTGTGCATCCTGAGGGCCCTGCATCAACAGTTACGCAGGAGAATGTCAGTGTGGACCCCAATCCCAGAGTTTCTGAAAGTACTCGCCTGGAACCGGCCAGTACTGGACTGTCCGTTTGTACTGATCCGCTAATGCAGCAGGCATTACAAAAGCTGATGGACACTGACCTGGACAAGTACCTGCAGTACATGCGTGAGGAGCGCCAAATGCGGGAGGAACGGGAGCGGCAAGCCGCTGCTGCTGCAGCCGCTGAGCGGGAGCGCCAACGACACCATGAGCTCAACATGGCAAAGGTTCAACAGGCCAGCCGGAGTTCACCGCCCAGCCTCCCTGCTGAAGGAGCTGCAGCACCCGTAAGTGCAAAATTTAAGTTTGCTAATATTGAAAAAGACACAGACATTGACTTGTTTTTGCGGTCTTTTGAAAAAGCATGCCGTCAGTATCGTCTGTCCCCAGACCAGTGGGCCAGACATCTGACACCTTTGCTGCGCTACAAAGCGCTTGATGCCTTCGCAGAATTGCCTGCGGAGAAGGATAATGATTATGCTGCTATAAAAGACGCTATCATTACTAAGTACCAGCTGACGCCAGAAGCCTATCGCAAAAAGTTCAGGGCCTGGCAGAAAAAGTCTTCTGATTCGTACCGAGATGTGGTCAGCAGCTTGCTCACCACACTCCGCCAGTGGACTCTAGGCCTCACCAAAGGGTCTTATGGCGTCCTGGAGGACTTGATAGTCCTCGAGCAATTTCTGAACATTTGCCCTGCTGATGTACGACAATTTGTGTTAGAACGCAAGCCGACTTCAGCAACTGTCGCTGCAGACCTTGCTGAGACTTTTGCAACTACCCGGGTGGCTGATACACGCAGAACTGTCTCATCCAGCTGGAGAGGAGGTCAGCCCAATACCTCGGCAGACTCTCCTGCCCCTGTGAGCCGTCAGCCACAGAGGCCAGCCAGCACAGCTTCTGCACCCAGGGCTGCAGCCTCTGGAGAGGTCACCTGTCACTACTGCCACAAGACGGGACACATGAAGTTCACCTGTCCGGAGCGGAGGCAGACCACCCCAGCACCTGGACCCCCCGCACCTCGCCCGCGGCAGACACCACCTGCCAGCGTACCCCAACCAGGAGCCGCATCCAACCTGATGTTTGCAAAGGGGACAGGGAACTCCCCCATCACAAGCAATCACCAGCTGGTTACTGTGAATGACCAGCTTGTCACTGGTTTCCGTGACACCGGAGCAGATGTCACTCTGGTGCGTGCACACCTTGTCCCCGCAGAGGCCATCATTCCTGACCAGTACCTCACCCTCACTGGAGTGGGGGGCACTCTTTCTCACATTCCCCAAGCTCGGGTGTCCATCGACTGGGGGGTGGGGGTCCACGAGAAGGTTGTTGGGATCCTGGACCAACTGCCGGTCCCTGTTTTGCTGGGGACCGACTTGGGCACGCTGGTGTCGTACTATGAACCTGCACCAAGCCCTGTGGAATGCCAGGACAGAGACGGACTCTCTGCCCACACCCAGGTACTTTGCAGCCAGGGGCAAGAACAGGGGGGAGGTGGGTTGAACGTGCCTAGTTCACGGGTACCTGTGTTTGATGTACCAACTGTCTGTGATGAAAATGTTCCTGTTACTGTTATTAATGCTTGTGACAATGATGTAGGTAATGCCAATATGTGCCATTCTGAAGGGATACCTGTGCTAGCGGTAACACGCAGCCATACTGCTCAGACCCTGAGCTCAGAACAGGTAGAGGAGGTCCCGGCCTCCTCCCCCTCCTCTGACCACAGGGATGGTACCCTTCAGCCACTAACCTCATACGCCACGGGCCAGCTGGCTGAGAGTGAGAGTGCTGCATTTGTGCAAGCGCTCCAGACTGACCCTAGCCTCGAGGCCCTCAGAAAACAGGCTTCTGAGCCCCTCACAGACGAGGCTACATTCAAGGTATACTGGGAAGGTGGGAAGTTGTACAGTGAGCCTGTACACCCCACCGAAGGTGAAATGGGGATGGGTACCAAGTTGCTTGTGGTACCTAGTGCCTTCCGGGGGCATGTGCTGAAGTCCGCACATGACATTCCCCTGGCCGGGCACTTGGGGATCCACAGGACACTTGATCGTATCCGGGGACATTTCTACTGGCCTCGAATGCGGATAGATGTGACGAACTACTGCCGCTCATGTACCATTTGCCAAAAGGTAAAAAGGGCTGGGAATCCCCGCAAAGCTCCCTTGTGTCCACTGCCAATCATAGGTGAGCCCTTTCACAGAGTGGCAGTCGACATAATTGGACCATTGCCCACTCCCAGCAGCAGTGGCAAGAGGTACATCCTGACGGTGGTGGATTACGCCACCCGCTATCCTGAGGCCATGGCACTTTCCTCCCTGAGAGCGGACAAGGTAGCCGACGCGCTACTTAACATTTTCTCCCGAGTCGGGTTCCCTGCGGAGATGCTCTCCGACCAGGGAACCCAGTTTATGTCCGGACTCATGGAGGCCCTGTGCAAAAAGATACAGATGACGCACATTGTCTCCAGTCCCTACCACCCGCAGACCAATGGACTGTGTGAAAGGTTCAACGGGTCGCTGAAGCAAATGCTGACCACGTTTGTTGAGTCGCAAGGTGGCGACTGGGAACGATACCTGCCTCATCTGTTTGCATACCGGGAGGTGCCGCAGGAATCTACCGGGTTCTCCCCGTTCGAGCTCCTGTATGGTAGGAATGTCCGAGGACCACTACAATTGATGCGGGAGACGTGGGAGGGCAAGGGGGACCCCACAGATGTCGCTGTAGTTGATTATGTTCTCAGGTTCAGGGACAAGATGGAGTCCCTCACGGAAATGGTAACGGAAAACATGGCCCAGGCTCAGGCCAAACAAAAACTCTGGTATGACCGCACTGCTGGAGAGAGGTCATTTGAGGTAGGTGACAAAGTGTATGCCCTTCTTCCAGTGAGGCAGAACAAGCTGCAAGCGGCCTGGGAGGGACCCTACACTATAGTGCAACGGTTAAACCCTCTGACATACCTGGTGAACATGGGAGGCAGGAAACAGAAAAGCTTTCATGTCAACATGCTGAAGGCCCACCATGACAGGACCAAGTATGTGCTGCCAGTGTGCAGCCGGTTAGAGCAGGGAGAGGCAGACCCCCTATTAGACCTGCTGGCTGACATACGAGATGTGGACAGCGACCTAAGCGTCAACCCACAACTCTCCTCGTCCCAGCAAGAGCAGTTGCAGGAGGTGCTGGGTCCGTACCAGCACACCTTCTCCGGTGTCCCGGGGCGGACCAGTCTGGCAGTGCATAGGGTAGATACGGGCACCCATCCCCCCATCAGGCAATCCGCTTACCGCGTCTCCCCAGAGGTGCAAGCGGACATGCAGAAAGAGGTGAGGGAGATGCTGGAGCTAGGGGTGGTTCAAAAGTCCTGTAGTGCCTGGGCAGCCCCTGTTGTCCTGGTCCCCAAGAAGGACCAGACAACTCGGTTCTGCGTGGACTACAGGAAGTTGAACGCCATCACCACTACAGACGCCTACCCCATGCCTCGCATCGATGAGTTGTTGGATACGCTGGCGTCCGCCAGGTACCTATCAATCATGGATCTGAGCCGGGGGTACTGGCAGATACCACTTGCACCTGACGCGGGGCAGAAGTCGGCCTTCATCACCCCTTTTGGCCTCTTCGAGTTCACGATGATGCCCTTTGGGATGAAGAACGCTCCTGCCACGTTTCAGCGGGCCGTAAACGACCTGCTGGAGGGGCTGCAAGGGTTCGCTGTAGCGTACTTGGATGACATTGCGGTGTTCAGCCCCACCTGGGAGGAACACCTCAAACACCTGTCCCAGGTACTAGAGAGGCTGGCCGCAGCCAATCTGACAGTTAAGCCGAGTAAGTGTCAGATTGGTATGACCGAGGTGCAGTACTTAGGTCACCGGGTGGGGGGTAACACCCTGAAACCTGACACGGGAAAGGTTGACGCCATCCTGGCATGGCCTCGGCCTATCACGAAAAAGCAGGTCCAGGCATTCCTGGGGACCGCCGGCTACTATAGGAAATTTGTTCCAGCCTATAGTACCCTGGCGAAGCCCCTGACCGATGCCACTAGCAAGAAACACCCCAAGGTTGTTAGCTGGTCCCCCGCTTGCGAGAACGCCTTCCAAGCGTTGAAGCAGGCACTCGCGAGTGCCCCTGTGCTTCAGGCCCCGGACTTTAGTCGTCGGTTTGTTGTGCAAACCGATGCCTCTGACTACGGTCTCGGCGCAGTCCTCAGCCAGGTGGATGGAAAAGGAGATGAACACCCTATCCTCTACCTGAGCCGGAAGCTCCTGCCCCGAGAGGTAGCCTACTCCACAACTGAAAAGGAGTGCCTAGCGATCGTGTGGGCCCTACAGAAACTACAATCGTATCTGTACGGCCGCTCCTTCACGATCATTACCGACCATAATCCCCTGAGTTGGCTGAACCGCACTGCTGGGACCAATGGCAAGCTCTTACGTTGGAGCCTGTCATTACAGCAGTATGACTTCACGATTCAACACAAGGCAGGCAGCCGACACCAGAACGCCGACGGGCTATCCCGTTGCAACGGGGAACTAGATCAGATATCGCAGGTTAGCGGCAACGACACACATCTTGCTGATGCATGTCTATCTGCCTTCTCCCCAGGGGGGGCTGTCACGGACGATTGCGGGGACGCAGGCGCGTCCTGGAACCGCCCGTGAAGAAAAGAACGATCGCACTCGATTCCTGCGTCGATTGCGCTTCAAATCGGTACAATCTGGATTTATTGTGTAGGAGGTCTGCAGTCCTTTTCTTAGCAAAGAGAGCACCATTCCAAATGCTGGTTGGCCCTTTTGATATGCTAATAAGCCTGGGCCCAGAGAGTCCCTGGCTTCAAGCTGTGCTGATGGCCCATCCATCAGGTATAAGGTGACAAGCAGCTGGCAGGAAGACTGGCCCTGTGACTGCTGATCAAGCCAGAGGTGTAAACTCAGAGTTGTCTAAGCAGATTTCACATTCAGATGTTAATTGAAGGAGCCAACAGGGCCTTCATAGACAAGAAGCAGACACAGCTGGACTCCAGTCAGGCTGACTCCAGCCTTAGCAGGAAGAAATGAATGTACAATATAATCTTTTGCCCATTTACAGAATACAATAAATAGGGTGGTTATGAGAGCGGTATCATTGGATCCGTAGGGTCATGCTGGATCTCTTGATACCAGTCGAGAGGGGCCCGGGGCCCCTACCACCCAGGTATGAATCTACTCAGGACCCTGATCTGATGCACTAGCCATGTCAGGTATCATATTAATCTGTATTTTCCTCCAAGTATGAAGCTGTTACCCCCCTAAATGTAACGTGTATGGTTCAGGAGTTACAGCAATTCATAAGTTTAGCTCTAAAATCTCTGAGAGGGAATGAACTGTCATTTGCTGGTAGTTCAGAGGGGGCCGGCATTGCCACACCCCCAAACCAGCTTCATCAAAAGCACAGAGCCAGCAGGCGGGCGTTTGTCCTCCACACTGAACCATCTTGCACTCATCAGATGCCAGCTTGAGGATATGCTGGTATCCACCTGGTCTGAACTCTGGACTTTGAAACCAAGGACTTTATGATTCTTCCCACAATAAGGACATCTTTCCAGGAACTAAGTAATTTTCTCCCTTCTTTTATTTTTCATACTGGCTATTGCTGTTTTCATAATTGTTGATTTTCATAATTGTCTGTATATATTAATTATTTATATTGCGTGAATAAACGACTTTCTCCAAGTCATTCACTTTCCGCTACCCTGCTTATCAGCACACACAGAAATGATCCCGGGTCTCTGAAGATACGCTACTGTTTGTTTGTTGTTGGCTAGACAGGATATCGTGTGTTTAACCGTTTTATTCGCAGGATTAGTCAGTCAGTTAGTGGGCCCCACGGTCCCATAGTAACCGCGGTGGTGGCAGTTTACTCTGAACCAGTGGGTGACGTTGTAATCACCCGTGTCTCACAGGCTCCCTTCTGAGTTGTCTGCGGCTAATTCTTAACGGTTCCTGCGCATTGACTGCGACCAGAGTTCGCACGATCTGTGCGCTGGCACCGTTTAGAAGGCTAAGTGCGGTCAGCCACTGAGGGCTCCTGTGACATGACTGATAAATTAAGAATTCTTACACTTAATGTTAAAGGTGCCAACTCCGGATGTAAACGTAGAAGAATTATTGATGAATTAATAAAGAATAAAATGGACATAGCCTTTATTCAAGAAACACATTTTCAAAAGGGAAAAAACCCCGAGATTCTTTGACAAAAGATATAAAGAATGGATTATTAACTTCAATGAGCAAAAAAAAGCATGCAGCGTTGCGATTGCAATAAGATCCGGGATGGACTTCTGTATAAATCGCGTATACAAAGATAAAGAAGCCAGGGAACTGATAGTGTTGGGGACGGTTAATGGCAGACAAATAACATTAGCTAATGTGTATACCCCCAACAAAGGTCAAGTGGCCTTTTTGACTAACTTCCTCAATAAAGTCAAAGATAAAGCAGTTGGCTTAACCGTTATTGGTGGGGATTTTAACCTGACGATTGATCCCAAATATGATACCTACAAAAGGCTTTCATGTATTCCAAAACGTGACATTGTTAATCTCAAAAATGAACTCAAGACCTTAAAACTTGTCGATATATGGAGAATTAAAAATCTAGACGAAAAAGACTACACTTTTTTCTCTAGCGTACATCAAAACTATTCCAGGCTACACTATTTCCTAGTCCCTGAAAATCTTATCACTTCAGTTTCTGACGTCTCAATTGGCCATATTACTTTTTCAGACCATGCCCCTGTAATTCTGACAATCTATTTAGGCCTTAAGTCACCTCAGAAAAAAGTCTGGAGACTAGATAAAACGTTACCAGAGGAAGAAGTCACCAGACGTCAGATAGCTGAGTCATTAAATGAATTTATTAAATTCAATTTGATGTCTGTAAAGTCACCATCGATCCTCTGGGACACTTTAAAATGTGCATCTAGAGGAGTTCTGATTCAGGTAAGTAATAGGAAAAAAAAGGCAAAACAGAAAAGGATTGTTGAGCTTCTGGCCCACCTACAAATCAGAAGAAGCAGAACATAAAACCTGGCCCTCATCTAAAACTTTGCTTAAAGAGACTCTGAAGCGAGAATAAATCTCGCTTCAGAGCTCATAAATAGCAGGGGCACGTGTGCCCCTGCTAAAACGCCGCTATCCCGCGGCTAAACGGGGGTCCCTTCACCCCCAACCCACTCCCCGCAAAAGTGTGTCGTAAAAAGGTCGCAGAATTTCCCTTCCTGGAGGCAGGGCTAACGGCTGCAGCCCTGCCTCCAGTCGCGTCTGTCAGCGGCGCATCGCCGCCTCTCCCCCACCCCTCTCAGTGAAGGAAGACTGAGAGGGGCGGGGGAGAGGCGGAGATACGCGCTGACAGACGCGCGTGGGGCAGGGCTGCGGCGGTTAGCCCTGCCCCAACCAGGAAGCGCTCCCCGGGTGTATCGAGGGGGATTTGGGGGTGAAGGGACCCCCGTTAAGCCGCGCTATAGCGGCGTTTTAGCAGGGGCACACGTGCCCCTGCTATTTATGAGGTCTGAAGCGAGATTTATTCTCGCTTCAGACTCTCTTTAAGCTCACAAAGATTAAGACAGAACTAAATCAGTTGCTTGATAACAAATGTTCACAGGAGTACAAAAATTTAAAAAAAACAGTACATACACGGGAAGAACAAACCAGGTAAAATACTATCAGACCTACTCAACAAAAAACAAAGAAATAACTTCATTCACCAAATAAAAAATCAAGATGGAAGCATTGTTCAGGACACCGAAACCATAGGTAAGATATTCTCTACTTTCTTTGAAAGTATATACAACACTGACATACCAAAACCCACAAACACAAGAGAATATTTAGAAAATATTAACCTACCCGTCTTAGATAATAGTGACCGCGAAATGCTCGAAACACCAGTGACAAGGTGAATTTCTGGAAACAGTGTCTAAGCTTCAGAAGGGGAAAAGCCCGGGCCCTGACGGTTACTGCATAGAATTCTATCAGCACTTTGCTCATATTTTGGCCTCTCTTTTCTGCAACTTGGTCAATAACAAAGAAGGAACTGCTACCTTCTCAAAAGAATCTAACCAAGCTATACTAACACTAATCCCTAAAGAAGGGAAATCAAATTTAGACTGTGCAAACTTTAGGCCAATTTCACTATTAAATTGCGATGTGAAAATCTATGCAAAAATATTGGCAAATAGACTGACCAGGGTTGCCGATAGAATTCTGGGCAAACAACAATCAGGCTTTGTCAAAAATAGCCAAATTCAAGACAATATTTACGCTGCAACAAATTTGATCCATACTTGTAAAAAGAGAAAAATAGAAGCAGTTATGGTTGCAGTAGATGCAGAAAAGGCATTTGACCGTCTATCAAGGGAATTTGTCTTTGCTATATTGGAAAGATTGGGTTTGGGCCGGAACTTTATAAACAGAATAAAGAAATTATATATCAATCAAAGTGCAGGCGTCAATATAAACGGATCTGTGTCCAATACTTTCAATATTAAGAATGGGGTTAGGCAAGGTTGCCCATTGTCTTCATGGCTCTTCAATTTTAGTTTAGAAGCATTTATACAACTAATTCAGAATGACAATATGGTTAAAGGAGTTAAAACAAAGACGGAGGAGATTAAAATACTTGCCTACGCGGATGATTTATTACTAACTTTGATCAAACCAATCCAATCCATCGCCAGGTGTGAGAAACTTCTCGAGGTATTCTCCTTACACTCTAATTTTAAGATTAACCAGGTTAAAACTATAATCTTGAATTTGGGCTGTTCACGTGACACCGTGAATGCTATTAAAACACACAGTAAATTTAGATGGATTGATCAAGCAATTAAATATCTTGGCATTACCCTCACTAGAGACCCTAACGACCTGTTCATGGCTAATTTTTCTAAGACTGTTAAAGAGTACAAGGGTAAACTCCAATCATGGGATCGACCCTGTTTTAATGTCATTGGTAGGATCAGCATATTAAAAATGCTGGTTTTACCTAAACTTATTTTTCTTTTGCGGAGCCTGCCGGTGGCTATCCCCAACTCATGGTTCCAAAACTGGCATAACATTTTTCAAAATTTTATCTGGAGTAAATCCAGACGTAGAATTAGTTATAAACTTATTTCTAGGCAGAAAGAGGAGGGAGGCCTAGCCGCACCAAACATTATAAATTACTATAGAAGTGCACACTTGGCAAGGGTCTTGGACTGGAAGATAGAATCTTCCCCCATTGGATCTGGTAAAGCTTGGTCTATCTTAGAAAAGGACGAATGTAACTTAGATTTAATTTTCTCGTGGATTCCAGGAAACATCTATAAAGTTTACTCATTACGGATCACCCTTTGATTAAACCAACAGTAAAAACTCTTTTTTGGTTCGTCTCAAAATGGCACAAAGACACAGGCCCATCCCCACTTACCACTTTAAGGGAGAATCCAGATTTCATGACTGGCTTGGTGAGGTCCTGGTTTTCCAGAAACACGATAAGCCCTGATACGCGCATTATCAATCTCTGGGGAAACCCTGCACTGGGGATACCTGGCATATTAAACAATCGTAGGCAAAAGGAGACTTGGCGTACAATGCAAGTGAGAAGTTTTATACATAAATTAGAATTCAAGTTTGTCAGATTAAGGAACGACCCAAATATTTTTGAAAAACATATTCTCCTTAATAAAAAAATGGACAATCATTATGCAAACTTAATAGACTTATTTGCCAAGGAGAAAGTCAAAATTTTACTCCACACTATTGTACAAAATGGGAAAGAGACCTCGGCCTTTCGCTTAAAAGTAAATGGCTCACGATTTGGCATAAAAATTGGATGATCCCGGATATTGATCTCCAGCTTACCCAGTACAAGACCATTGCCAGATGGTACATTACCCCGGAACGAATACAAAAATTTTCCAAACAAAGAGAATTGTGCTGGAGGTGTGGGCAGGAGGACGGGTCCGAATTGCACATGTGGTGGGCATGTCCCATATCAAAGACCTTTTGGGATAGTTTAATATGCTTTTGTAAAAACCTGCTAGAAGGGGGCTTTAAACTTTCTCCAAGTGAAGCTATTTTTGGCATATCTGAAGCAGGCGATAGTAAAGAAAGTGCTCTAATTAAAGAGCTAGGAACAAAAGTCGCAAAAAGAATGATAGTAGAAAAATGGAAAGACTCGACTCCCCCCCCCCCCCCCCCCCATCTCGATGACTGGTTGAGCAGAATGGATCTGTTGTGTGGCAGTGAAATCAACGGCGACACAGCAGATCAAACACCTGACGTAGATTGTACTCAGTGGGTCAGATCCTATAGGGATACCTGGCTGTCAATTACAAAAAATTATATGGATAAGCAATAAGCATACATATAATAAGATGGGTTAGGGGCTACACTGTATAACACGAGTGGGGGTAAGAGTGGAAAAGTGGGGTGGTCAGGTGGGTTGGACCAGGTTAATATGGATGGGTTATGTGTTAAGGAAGAGTATGCTTGGTTGAATGTAAGAGTTTCTGAATGTGTATACATACTCGGTTGCAAGAACAACAGGTTATTACACCTCCCTTTCATTTAAGATATAGGGGATACAGGATATGGTAAGACATGGTTAATTCTGGAATGGGGAGGGTTGCGTAAGGGAAGGGAGGAGTTTATGGTTTTTGAAGCACGCATAGAGATAAATATAGTGAAATAAAGTTTCAACTATGTATGGCTCAAACAAGGATGAAGGCATTTTTCAGCGCTGGTTTGGGCGTCCAAGCGACTAGACCATAAGCTGATAAACTTCCCATATCAAAAATGCATCTGAGTTTGGAAAAAAAAAAACAAAAAAAAAGTATTAGCACCTCCCTCCCAGCCTGGATAGCCAGGAGTGCTGCAGTATTAGCACCTCCCTTTCCAGCATAGATAGCCAGGTGTGATGCAGTATTAGCACCTCCCTCCCCAGACTGGATAGCCAGGTTAAAAAAAAAAAGAAGAAGAAAAAAAATAATAATTTAGAAAATAGATTTTATTTCTGAAATCTTGTATTTTTAGTTTGGGTCCACTTTAATGACTGACTGTAGCAGGTTTGAGGCCTCTGCCATTAACAGTGTAAGAATGGCAACAGTTTAAATATTCCCCTTGAAAATCAATAGGTGAATTTTGATTGGCTGTTGTAGGCTCCACCCACTTTTCTGATTAATCCTAGTCACCCAGTGGCCAACTTTGTGAAGTTTGAGAACCCTAGCATTAACAGTGTAAGAATGGCTGCAGTTTATATTTTCCCAGTGAAATGTGTTTTTGGCTCCCCCCACTTTTTGTAACACACAGTCACTCGATGACAAAGTTTGTGAGCTTTCAGGTTGCTGGCAATGGAAAAAAAAAAAAAAAAAAAAAAAAAAAAGTGTGATGGAAGCAGTTTATCCACCAAAGAAATCTGATTGGCTGTTTTTGGCTCCACCCCCTTTAGTGATTTTGAACTTTAGTCACCCAATGATCGACTAGCAAGTTTGAAGCCTCTGCCATTAACAGTGTAAGAATGGCAGCAGTTTAAATATTCTCCTTGAAAATTAATAGGTGAATTTTGATTGGCTGTTGTAGGCTCCTCCCACTTTCCTGAATGTTAATCCCATTCACCCAGTGACCGAATGTGGCAAGTTTGAAGCATCTGCCATAAACAATGTAAGAATGGCTGCAGATTACATTTTCCCATTGAAAATGAATGGCTGAAATTTAATTGGCTGTTTTATGCTCCGCCCACTTTTCCTGAATTTGTAACCTCGGTCACCAAGTGACCAATTGTGCCAAGTGTGGGGACTCTGGCTTGATTACTGTGAGAATGGCAGCCTTTTACATTTATTTTTTTCATTGACATGAATGGGTGAAATCTGATTTGCTGTTTGTAGCTCCGCTCAGGTGTGCAGGGGGGACGCAAGACCCCCAGAACATATCATTAGAGGTAGTAAGGGATCTGCATACCAAGTTTCGTTCAAATCTGTCAAAACTTTTTCGAGTGATAGACACACACACACACACACACACACACACACACACACACACACACACACACACACACACACACACACACACACACACACACACCACACACACGTTATCTTGATTGTTATTCTGTGTATGACCCGGCCTGCCCTCCACTTTGATTAAAGTCTCATTCCTCTGTACTACAGTCACCTGATACCTGGTATAGACCTCAGCTAGCTTAACGACTGTCTCATCCTTGTTTGTACCTCGGCCATCTGAACTTATGTGTACGACCTCAGCCGGTTTTACTTCTTAGGGCTCTATTCATAAAACATTTGCGGTAAAAAAAAGAAAAAAGAAAAAAATCTTGGAGGGAAAACACCGCATTGGTATTTTAGACTTTTGTGCTAACTCATAAAAATGTTTACACTTGCGATAAAAGGTCGGGGAATTCCCGCACTAAACTAGCGGTGCTGCCTGAGTTGATACATTTTTTCACAGTGTAGAGACAGAGTTACTTATAAAGGAGGAAGCCCAAACTTCCAGGGATGAGCAGAAACTACGCCAGTGCGAATTTACGCATCGTAGTTCGAATCTACGCATCGTAGTTCGTAGGCGAAGTCTCAAAATTACGCTTACGATTTTACGCATAGCGAAGTACCGTTACGCGTAGTTTACGCCCCTACGCGTAGTTCTCATGTGTATTGCGAAGTAAACTACGAATACCGCTAAGGAGGTTAAATGCCTGCTTTTCTCTGAATTTTCCTCCAAAAACAAAGAGGGCATCAGACTTCACGATTTGGATCGCTCAATGTAAGCCAACACAGTCCTCCTTACATCTAAACAGTGCACTTTCTGCTCTTTGCTATTAGATGGATTGCTACAAAAGGAAGGCAGGAATATTTCTTGCGATCTATGAAACTTGGAAACCACTTTGGCAGGAAGGAAGTGTCTAAACGTAAAGTTATTCTGTCACCTGAAATTATACAGTAAGGTTCTTTCACAGACAGGGCTTGGATCTCACAAATCCTTCTGGCTGAAGTGATTGCAATTAAGAATGCAGCTTTGAGAGTTAGTATTTTATCTGAAACTTCATCCAGGAGGTTCAAAGGGGGGCTCACATAGGGTAACAGTAAAAAAGGGCGCAGGAGGCTAGTGGACAAATCGGGCGCCGCCATTCACTCCCATAATAAATATCGTTTAATGGGCGCCCAACAGGAAAAAAGGGCACCGGAGAAAAATAATGTTTTAAAAGCGGCGCCCGGAGACTTTTAATGTTTTATAACTGCCTCTCATGATTACACATTATTTAATGATTTATAAATTTTTTATTATTTTTAAACGAAAAACAGTACAATTTTTTTACATTATTTTTAAACGAAAAACCGCACAATATTTTTTTGAAACGTTATTAATGCTTATGACAGGGGGGTCTTAGGTTTAGGCACCACCAGGGGGGTCTTAGGTTTAGGCACCACCAGGGGGGGTCTAGGGGTTAGGGGTAGGTACAGGAAGGGTTACTTACTAATTTTTTTTTAAACGTTATTATACGTTTCACTTTTTAAACGGAAGATTAAAGTTTTCACAATTGACGATTTCATGAACATTATTTAATGATTTATAACTTTATAAAACATTATTTTTAAACGAAATATAGTAAATTTTTAAACGTTATCCATGTTTATCGTTTAAAACCCCACACCCTTTTTTCCCAGCGCCCCTTTTTAACGTACGCCTCACATAGTGCCTGTAAAGCTGTATTAAGGTCCCAGGATGGCATTTAACATTGTACCAGAGGTCTGAGTCTTTTAAGGGCCCTGAAGAAACAAATACAAATATTCCTCTTCTGCCAATCTCCTTTCCCAAAAAAAGCGATAAGGGCAGAGGTGTAGACCTTCAGGGTACTTGTACTAAGATCCAATTGATATCCGTTCTGAAGGAATTCCAGAACAGATAGGAAGGACATAAGATCTATTGAGTTTTGAAGACACCAGGAATTATACACATCCCACGCTTTTGCATATACAGGATCTTCTCAAAAATTAGCATATTGTGATAAAGTTCATTAGTTTCTGTAATGTACTGATAAACGTTAGGACTTTCATATATTTTAGATTCATTACACACAACTGAAGTAGTTCAAGCCTTTTATTGTTTTAATATTGAGGATTTTGGCATACAGCTCATGAAAACACAAAATTCCTATCTCAAAAAATTAGCATATTTCATCCAACCAATAAAAGAAAAGTGTTTTGTTTTTTTTAAAAGTCAACCTTCAAATAATTATGTTCAGTTAGGCACTCAATACTTGGTCGGGAATCCTTTTGCAGAAATGACTGCTTCAATGCGGCGTGGCATGGAGGCAATCAGCCTGTGGCACTGCTCAGGTGTTATGGAGGCCCAGGATGCTTCGATAGAGGCCTTAAGCTCATCCAGAGTGTTGGGTCTTGCGTCTCTCAACTTTCTCTTCACAATATCCCACAGATTCTCTATGGGGTTCAGGTCAGGAGAGTTGGCAGGCCAATCTAGCACAGTAATACCATGGTCAGTAAACCATTTACCAGTGGTTTTGGCACTGTGAGCAGGTGCCAGGTTGTGCTGAAAAATGAAATCATCTCCATAAAGCTTTTCAGCAGATGGAATAGGGGAAAAAGAGTGTGTAACACCCTTCCACCAAGGGTGGATATCTTGATATGTAGAGATGTACAGAGGCACCAAAAGGATGAAAAATAACTAAAAAGGTTTAAAACGTTCAGGAGGCGGTGGTGGACCAGCCCACCCAAAACAGACAAAAAAAGCTGTTGGTTAAAGTTGTAAATTATTCACATACTCCTAAGACAAGTCGCAATGCATTTTGCAGGTCAAATCCCGCTTCTTCAGTGTGAGGAAACGCGGAAAAGCCGCCGCGAGTGCTCAGAGTGAGGCGGCTGTTTCCGCGTCCAACATGGCGACAACGCGTAGAAACCGCCGCATGCCGCATGGGCAGTGCGGTGGAGTCCGCATTGGACATGGCGGATGGTACGCATGACACTGGCGCTGACATGATGGAGGGACGCGGGGAAGCCGCCGCTTGCTTGGAGAGCGGAGCGGCGGCCCCCGCTTCTGAATCAGCTGATACATTACAAAACATGTCTGGTGTGGCTGGGACTGCTAGTCCACACAGGTTCAGAAGGACGCGCGCGCTCGCTGAGAGGCAGAGCTTATATGACAGCCAGAGAAGAGTCAGCTGGCATTTTCACCACCATCCATTGGTCCAGCACTTAGGGGTGGCGCTGGAGAGCGCTAAGGTATATATACTGGGTGCTGGACATTTCTCTGGTGTCTGGCGTTGCGATCACTACGTGGTAGCACTCAGACCTTGTCTGTATCTGTGTACTAGCATAGTTTCCAAAGGTGTTGACGGCCAAGGATCTCACACCTTAGCGTTAGGAGATTGAACTGTACTATTTGTTATGACCTTCTGCCTGCCTGACCATTCCTTTGAACTCTGATTCTGTACCTTGCCATTTCTGATTTCCTGTTGCCAAACTCTGCTTGTCCCTGGACTCTGTATCTGCCTCCTGATTCTGTACCTCATTATTCTGATACTCTGTTGCCAAACCCTGCCTGTTCATTGGATTCTGTATCTGTCTCCTGAAGCTGTACTTTATCTGTCTGTGTGTTAACGACCTGGCTTGCCCGACCTCGAGAACTAGCCTTACTGTCAGAGGCAGTTCCCAGACCTGTTAGTGACATCCTCTCAGGTGTCACTCCTACTCTGTCCTTCCCACCTTCTGCCTAGCTCCTCCCCCGGGAGAGTCTAGGCCTACGGAAGGAACATTCCTCTGTGTGTACTCAAAGTATTATTGTTGCATAAACACTCACTCGTTACTCAGGTGTCCAGAGGTTAGAATATATATCTGAATATCGGTGATACTGCAGATCACCAATAATCGGGTATATTCTGCATTCTCGGTGATACTGCAATTCACCGGTAATCAGACCCTCTCTGTGTTACACTGATCGTTACATTCAGGCAAACAACAGGCAACACAGCAAGGAGTCAAATCTACGCTTGCCACCTCTGTGAAAGACAGACGGAGGTGCCAAGCGTAGATTTGACTGCTTGCTGCGTGTTACGCCTGTTTATTGCCTGAAGAAGCAGAATTTGACCTGCGAAACGCATTGCGACTTGTCTTAGGAGTATGTGAATAATTTATAACTTTAACCGACCGCTTTTTTCTCTGTTTTGGGTGGGCTGGTCCACCACCGCCTCCCGAATGTTTTAAACCTTCAGTGATTTTTATCCTTCTGGCGCCTCTGTACATCTCTTCATATGATCTCCTGAAACACTTCCTAGTTTAGGGACCACTCGTCCTGGTGAAGGGAATAGGGGGGGATCTGCTTAAGTAGTCTGCTAGATGATTGAGACTTCCCTTCAGATGTAATGCCTTTAGAGACTTCAAATTCATTTTGACACATGGACTGGATTTAACCACCAATGCAGGGACGCTTTTATGTTTTGAGGAATGAGTAAATTTTTGTCTAGTGATTACTGTTTCCGATTCCAGCTCCTTAAAGAGAACCCGAGGTGGGGATCGTAGAAAGAAATCTATACACAGAGGCTGGGTCTGGCTATAGTGCCCAGCCTTTGTTGCTAGTTGAATCCCTCCTAAGTGCCCCCTGCGCTCCGCTCTCCCCCATAAATTACGGCCGCGCTCTCAGGCATTGTTTACCTTACTAATGTCACTCAAGCCGCTCCCCCCGCCTCCTGCAGAGCGCCGGTCCCCGTCCGCGTCCCTTTCCTCCAATCAGCGCGAGGGAAGGGACGTGGGCGGGGACCGGCGCTCTGCAGGAGGTGTGGGAGCGCCGTGAGTGACACTAGTGAAGTAAATACAGCCCGCTGCGACACGCTGTGTGTCGCCAGCGCGGCTGTAATTTATGGGGGAGAGCGGAGCGCAGGGGGGACTTAGCGGGGATTCAACTAGCAACAGAGGCTGGGCACTATAGCCAGACCCAGCCTCTGTGTATAGATTTCTTTCTACGATCTCCACCTCGGGTTCTCTTTAAAAACCAAAGTTGGAGAGTTCTGGCATGCAGCTAGCCCCACTGTACTGCCGTAAATGAGGATGTTAGTAGTCCCAGTAGTGCCATAGCTTTTCTTTGCGTGACTGATGTCATTTCCTGGAAGGAAAGAACACATTTTAGAATGGCAGATATTTTCCTTTCAGGAAGAACAACCTTGTTTCTTAGAGAAGAGATAGTGAACCCCAGATATTCCATAGATTGAGAGGGTGTTAAGGGCGATTTCTCTCAATTTATCAACCATCCCAAGGATTGGAGGAAGTCAAGGCAGAAACACACCTGAGCATGCACAGACTCATAGGTTGGACCCCAGATCAGTAAATCATCCAGATAAGCAATGATAAGAATAGATTGAAGTCTAAAGACTGCTAGAACTTTGGATAGAACTTTAGTAAACAACCAGGGAGCAGATGAGAGACCAAAAGGAAGAGCAATAAATTGTAAATGCCTTACCTCTCCCTGGAAATAGATGGCAAATCGCAGATACTTCTGGGAATAGAGATGGGTTGGCAGGTGCAGGTATGCATCCTTGAGGTCCAGAGAGGACATGTAACATTGATGTTGAAGTAGATTTATCACACTGCGAGTATTGTCCATTCTGAATTTGCGGTATTTTACCGATTTGTTTAATCCGTTCAGATTTAGAATGAACCTAAACTGTCCTTGGGGTTTTTTCACCAGAAATACTGGGGAGTTATATCCCAGGAACTGTTGACACTTTGGAACCGGTCTGATTACTCTCTTTTCCAGCAGCAAGGTCACCTCTGTTTGTAATGTAAAGCTTTGACCTGGGTCTTTTGGGGTTACAAAAAACTGATTTGGGGGGTGACTTACAAACTCGATCTTCTAACCTTCTAGAACTATGTTTAAAAGCCACCTGTTTTGAAATATGCTTTCTTATTTCTCGTAAAAGAAGAGCTATTCTTCCCACCACTGGAAGCCTGGCATCATTGCTTGGAGGGTTGTGTGGTTGGATTGAAGGAAAAACTAGACTTTTGTCTTTGGGTTCTATTTGGACCCCGTTGTCTCTTGTTGGAGGGCTTAGGATCGGTTTCATTTTTCTTTTGATCATGAAAGGAATCTTTTCCACGAAAAATCTCTCTTTTAAAAGGAAATGTCTTTTTCCTGTCAGCAGATCTCTCTAATACATCATCTAATTTAGATCCAAAAAGAAACTCACCCTCACAAGGAATAACGCATAACTGATTTAGACGATGTGTCTCCTTGCCAGGTTTTAACCCAGATAGCTCTTCTTGATGTCTTTACCAGGGCTGAAGTCCGGGCCGATAGGCATACTGTATCGTCTGCTGCATCTGAACGATAATTAGCTGAATGCAAAAGGTTATCAAAGTCCTTTAAGTATTTCTTCCCGAGGAACTCCTGAAGCAATGCGACACTGAGTATTCATTAACCATATCTTTAAAGATCTAGCTGCCGCTGTGGAAGCTACTGCAGGTTTTAAGGAGAGAGTAGAAGATTCCCATGCCCTTCTTAATATATTGTCCATTTTTTGTCTATAGGATCCCTGAGATTACCAAAATCCTCAAACTGGAGGTCTGATCTTCTAGAAACCTTAGATAATGAAGGATCAAGCTTTAGTGCTATACCCCAAAATTTTTGATCTTCAGGCTTAGATATTTTTTAGATGACGATTTAGGCCAAAAAGCTATCTTTTCAGGGTTATCCCATTCCCACTTTACCATACTCTTTAAGGCACTGTGTACAGGAATATAAACAGTCTCAGGATCAGACAGCCCTACATACATTTGATCAAGAAGTGTAAGTGTTTTCTCATCAGTTTTGAGCCCCATGGTATAATGCATTGCTTTCAGAAAACTTTTCATAGATTTTGGAGAAAAAACAAATTTATGTGACTTATCCTTTGCCTGCTCATCCTCAGAACTAATCTCCTCTAGTGATGAAATGGCCACCTCTCTCTCCCTCAGACAAACCTGAATCAACGGAATCCTCTCCTCTTTTCCTCTTGTGAATTAAAGTTTCTGCAGGCTCCTGATCCGGAGGAAGAGGAGCTACCTGAGTAGGCACTGCGGTAACACTGGTGTCAGAGGAAGTAGAAGGTTGAGACTGAGGGATAGCTATAGTTGAAACCGTGGGGGTACTAGGAGAGATATTAGCTTCTTTAATCACTTGTATGGCAGTAGCCATTTCAGATTTCATCCATCCCATAAGATCTTTGAAAATGACAGGAGATTCTTTCTAAACAACAACTTTATCAGTACAAGATCTGCAGAGAAGTCTCGAGGAAAAAATTCTCTCAGAACAGATTGCACACTTCTTGTGATCAGTTTTCTGCATGGACTTTCCCTCGTCACTCCTTTCACCTTTGTCAGATAATTCAGGTTTATCTTTATCTGTTTTAGAGACATTGGGCTATAAGAGAACAGAAGGGAAAGTGTAATCAGAATATGCCCCTGCAGCATTTCAGCATAAAACCTGATAGGAATAACATAATAAAGCATCCTACCAGAGAGACATCGGAGCCAGGCTCCACAGGTTTCGCAGAGACAGGTCCTGCCGCAGTATCCATGGTCATATGTATGCTTAAGACCAGGGACCTGAGCTTAAATAGGCTGCCAAGAAAGTCCTGCCCCTCTCCACGCGGCTACGGGGTAACCCTAAGAACCTTCCCCACCGCAACAATGTCATCTGACAATAGTACCCCTCCGTTCCTACCTTCATCACCGCTTAAACTTTTCTCCGTCTCCCACGGCCTCCATTGCGCCGTCAGACACTGAAACGGGAGGCTGAGACCATAGCCAGCAGCCGCGTGACACAGAGCGGCGAATCGGGAAGAACTTCCGGGGTAGAGCTGGCATCAGTCTGCCTTCAGAATCACATGATCCGCCAAACCGGAAATGCTTTCTGAGCGCTTTCGGCGAGAAAGGTAAATCGATGAAGAAGCCAGTAGGTGCAGAGCGGCTCCCTGGACGGCTTCCTGACCAGCTCCAAATTACCGGAAACCCCGCTACACAGCTCCTGCTCCATGGTTAGCTCTAGCTCCTCATCCAGCTCCTGGTGGTGGACAGGACATCTAAAAAAGAAAAGTTGTACTCACCCGGGGCTTTTTCGAGCCCAGTGCTGGTCGGGAGGTCCCACGACTGCGTCCTGGCTCCTCTCCTACTCCCCGCTCCAGAATGGCTGACCGGCCGCAGCCCGAGCGACACTCGGCCGAGTGTCGAGCTGCTCCTTCCGCGTATGACGCGGCTGACGTCACACGCCGGCCGCCTCGCGTCATCACGGCGGCCGGCGTGGCAATACCGTGCATGCGCGCTTTAGTCGCGCATGCGCAGTACTTTCACTGGGCTGGTACTTCCAGCACTGGGCTGGAAAAAGCCCCGGGTGAGTACAACTTTTATTTTTTAGATGAGCTCGGAGTCCCTTTAAAGGCTGGTCCTTTACTGAGTTAGCAATCATGAAAATGGCAAGAACCGCTCAGGTTTTTGACAGTTCCTGTCCATCAATTGTGGGGAAGGAGACAAGTCTCAGGGGTGCTGTCTAAGGACGTTCCTGGAAATATGGATTTAGATAAAAAACGTATAATTTCGGCTACATCTCGTGCCCTTTTTTCCAGGCGCCTTTTTTATATGCATGCGAGCCAGCCAGCTCATGCCCCAGCCCACGCAGAAGCCAGCCACGCCCAATTATTGCATCCTGTAACGAATGAGATGCTACTCTGAAAACATGACAGTTTACCAAACTCAGTTTAAATGTGGGTGTTCCCACGTAGCTCCATGCACACAAACCTCAGCAATCCTGTTTGGCTGAAATTCCCCAGGTATTAGCACATCAGTATTTACAAGAGTCAGACTACCAGAGTAATGACACAGTAGCACCTCTAAGGCTGCACCTTGGTTTTTCAGGTGGCACAGATGGGCATGCAAACATTGACCGAGGTCTGTCCCTGTAAGAGAGATCACACAATTCACAGTGGCCTGGCCCATTTCATGACAATGGAAACATTTTACATGTGCATTGTGGACCCTCTTATGGAGGAGCAGACTTTCCTGGACCACTAATCATTACGCGACACCTAAAGTCTCTCCCAGAGTCAAACAGTCAGGTCCATTGGTGAACTCTGGGTCCCCTCCGTTGTGCCACTTCCCTCCTCAGAAAGATCTCCCAACAGTTGGGCAACTCTGCCCATGCATTTGCATCTGCGCTTCCTTTATTGCTCTCCACACGCTTAGAGCAACAACAAAAAAAACATTTTTTACTGCACTTAGCTTACTGCAAAGAATTTTCAGAGGTCTTTCTGAGAGGGATAGTGGCATAACAAGGGACCTGAGGACACGAAGGGACCTGAAAGACTATAGGAGGCTAATAGAATGCCTGGGTATGTGAAAGTCTTTTTTTTTTGGGGGGGGGGGGGGGGGGAGGGGGGGGGCAGTTCACATGATGCACTGAGAATTCATCTAACCCTCATCCCCATTGAGACTGATCCACTTCCAGTCAGATAACTGTTGTAAAATATGTTTAGCACTTACCTGAAGGCATTGGTTTTGGGTTCAGATCAAGAAAGGGCACTTTAACATAACCGGGAGCTCGCATGCTCTTCTCTACATCTCCTTGCAGCATGATGAGGTCCACGATCTCCTGCATCCACGTGGTACCTGCAAAACAGGTGATGAAACATGGTCATAAATGCAGCTTACAGCCGCCATAAGGTCTCTTTTCCACGGACTGTTGATAGGCAGTGAAATGCCTCTCAAATTCTCATAACTCCTTACTGCTGCCTGGTAACTCCTCACTAGGGATAATCGGAAAGAGCAAATTCTGTTCCGCCGGAATTCGCGGATTCCGCCAGCGCTAAATTCTGTTGCTATGACATTTCCGTTGGAATTTTGCGAAATTCCGCTGAATTCCGTATTCAGGCGGAAAAATTTAAGTAATCGCAAATGAAACCTTGTTTATGCTAAATGGTAGCCCATAGCACCTGTTGGCTTTTCCCCTGGTCCTTTTTCTCCCTCCCTCCTTTCTCCCTCCTCCTCCTGTCTTGCCTTGTCTTCCAGGGAATTGTAGGATGTCAAAAGCCAGCTCACATACATTGGCCAGGAATTGAACCCAGGTCCAACGCTTGGAAGGCAGCTCTCCTCACTGCTATACCACTACATGCTGAAGCCAGCCTAGCATGTACCATTGTGATATACCCAAGAGAAAAATGAGCTTGCTTAGGGATTTGTAGGATGTCAAAAGCCAACTCACACACATTGGCCAGGAATCAAACCCAGGCCTACCGTTTGGAAGGCAGCTATCCTCACCATTATACCAACAATACTACACACTACATTGCTATATGATGAAGCCAGCCAAGCATGTACCATTGTGATATATCCAAGAGAAAAATGAGCGCTCTCTCTTTCTAGGACTTGATGCCATTGAACTGAATTTTTAGCTTAAAACCATCAACGGATACTGGCAGAATTTCACAGGCAATTTTGGAGAGAGAGAAAGAGAAAGAGAAAGAGAGATCTACATGGCTATCTAGGGTTCTCTTCGGACAAAATGTTGAACACAAAAAGGCAAGGCCATGCCTGGGTGGGCTTGAACCAGCAATCTTTCGGTTAACAGCCAAACGCGCTAACTGATTGTGCAACAGAGACTGTGTTCCACAAAGACTGTATGAGCAGCTGCTGTTGAATGATTTTATGGGGATGTATGTGTGTCTTTTGGAGGGAGGAAGTAAATCTGCTCCAAGAAGTTTCAGCATGTAGTGTTGGTGGTATAATGGTGAGGATAGCTGCCTTCCAAGCAGTAGACCTGGGTTCGATTCCTGGCCAATGTATGCGAGTTGGCTTTTGACATCCTACAATTCCCTAAGCAAGCTTATTTTTCTCTTGGATATATCACAATGGTACATGCTAGGCTGGCTTCAGCATGTAGCATTGTAGTGTGTAGTGTTGGTGGTATAATGGTGTGGATATCTGCCTTCCAAGCACTAGACCTGGGTTCGATTCCTGGCCAATGTATGTGAGCTGGCTTTTGACATCCTACAATTCCCTGGAAGACAAGACAAGAGGAGGAGGGAGGAGGGAGGAGAGGAAAGTTTGGGTGGAATTTGTAAGGCTGTCGAGCAGAAATTATTATTTTTAGGCAGAAATCAGTTTGGTGGCAAAAAAATAAATAAATAAATTGCATTCCGCGGAATTTCACATTTTTCAGCGGAAATTCCGCCATAGCAATTTTGTTCCGTCGGAGCGGAATCACCAAATTCCGCCCGGAATCGCGGAAATCTTAATTCTGCGGAATCCAGCGACCATCCCTACTCCTCACTCACTGCTGCCCGGCAACTCCTCACTGCTGCCACAGTTCAACAGTCCATGGAAAAGAGGCCTATGGCCAGGAACCCACTACAAATCGCTATCTCTAATCACAATCGCTAGCATTTTTATTGAGCGGTTTGTAAGCGATTTCATGAGATTGCTGATGATTTTGTTAGCATTTTTAAAAAGTGTCAGCTTTTTGCCAGCGATTGTGTAGCAATTAGCATTTTTACTTCTGATTGGTCCTTTCAATTTTTTTTTTTATTTTTACAGTGTGCCGTAATGTAAAGACACTAGCAAAATCGCTCTGTGTAGGTTTTGACAAAATTGCTCTAGTGAGTTCCAGGCCTTAGTGTGGACTGCAGCCTCTAGCCATTTTGAAGCTTTGCAGTCTTTGTAGCAAACAGGAATCATCAATAAGATGCAGGATTATGCAGCTCAAAAATTGACCTAATGCCAACCCACCAAGCTTTGATTTGTCCATTTTAAACTTTCATAAATTTGCCTACAGAATTTGCATAATATTGTATAAACCTCAAACAATCTGCATCTCTGACCATCCCTAGTAGAAAAGTCCACACTGTCAGATGAAACCAGTTAGGCCTCTTTTCCACGGACAATTGATAGGCAGTGAAATGCTTCTCAAACTCTCACAACTGCTTGCTGCTGCCTGGCAACTGCCCACTGCTGCCTGATAACCGCTTTCTGAGCACACAGTTCAACTGTCCATAGAAAAGAGGCAGGGGCGTATCTAGAAATCCCCAGGCCCCTCTGCAAAAATCTCCCCACTCAGGGCTGTTTTGGGGGGCAGGAGGGGGTAGCAGCAGAGGGCTGGCCACCTTCATCGGCAGGGAGGCGGGGCAGTCCTCCCCCCTCTCACCTCAGGCTCTCCCCTCAGCACACTCCCCTCCTGCAATTATCAGTGGCAGCGGCAGCAGGAACACATACCTCCATCCACCGTGGAGGTCCATCTCTAAGTGCACTTAGAGATCGAAACCTCCGGCGCATGGAACACATGGAGGTATGTGTTCCTGCCCGTCGTCACAGGAGGGGAGTGCATTGAGGTGAGAGCCCGAGGTGGGTGGGGAAGGAGATCTGTCCCTCGGCGCCTCCCATGATGCGTTCCAAGCGGCGGTCACGCGATTATACAATTCCTCCAACCCGGATGAAGGAAGTGTTTGTAATCACGTGACCGCTGCTTGGAACGCATCGTGGGAGGCGCCGAGGGACGGATCTAAGGGCCTGTACACACTGCTGCGCTTTTAAAATCGCATGCGATTCTTAAAATCGCAAGGCTTCATGAGAATAGGAAAAGTGCATCACACCAGTGTGTACAGGTCTGCATGATTTTCATTATTTTTCAAAAGACCTTGCGATTAAAAAGCGCATGCGATTTGAAAAGCGCAGCAGTGTGTACAGGTGTGTAAGAAGACGCTGGTGGGTATGATTAATCCCCTCACCCACCCGCACAGGTGTATTAATTAACTGGATGAAATCTGAACACCACCTATTTGGATTTCATCCGAAGTAGTTATTTGAGCATCCCTGTCCCCTATTGTTATGCCCCTGAAAACAGGCCTTAGGGGTTGCTGAGCACCCACTCCCTGACATCAGCTGGATGGACATGGCTGTTTGGAATGAAAAGCCACAAGTTTAATTTTTTTTTTTTAGTCAGATTCATTGAGTGTAAATTTTTTCCCAAATCACAACTTTGATATACAGCAATGCAAAATGATCACACCTGATTGGGCCAATGTGGACCTCTCTGTCTGGGGTTCTCATACAGGCTGGACTGTAATCCCCCCCCCCCCCCCCCCCCCCCCGGGCACACTTACCAGCTTTGGGGTAAGTAGCAATAAGGAGATCGTCTTCCCGTGCCTGGAAGTTCTGAAACTTGTCCCACATGTCACAGGTGGTTTGTATGAGCGGAATCCCGTCCACGTGACCCAGTTTCACTTCAACGACCTTCATCTGATCCAAGTATTTATGTAATTGTTGTGGGTCCATTCTAACTTTTCGGGAGCTAGAAATGGCAGAAGTGGGATAAAAACAAACAAAACAGTGTTGTAAAAACCAGTGAGACACACAAGGCGAGATTCTAAAGTTCTCTTCACCAATAGCCATCTTCCAACCGGACTACTGGAATTACATCTACTAGGTGAGACTTTATGAATGTCCCACCAGGCCTGGATTTAGCACTAGGCACAATAGGCACGAGCTTGGAGGCGCCAGTGTTCTGAGAGGCAGCTGTCACGGGTTTGCAAACATCCTGGAGCTGTGCTGTCACCGCCCCCAAAACATAGCCACCGCCCATTGAGCCCACCTCGTCTGTAACCAGCGTGCCTCTGACCAGTCCCTTTCTGATTGATTTTAATACAGCTCTCCCATCAAAAGTGGCTACTGGCTAACTTGGGCACCGTATAAACTGCTATGTTAAATATAAACATTGCGGATTAAAAAAAAAAAAAATTCCCAGGAAGTAATAGCGGCAAAAGGCAGCGCAGATATCAGCAGAGGGACACTTTAGTGGCGAGAGGCTACATCACAAATCTCGGCGGGGTGGAGAGGGGGGGTTGGTTTGTGTTAGGAGCAGGTAGAGGAGGGATAGTGTTAGAAAAGGGTTAGGTAAGTAGCAGAATATTGCAGAACAGCCACACTTCACCTCCTTTACAGGTCTCTGACTCCAGACCCAGAAGCCGGTGTAAGCCCCCTGCAGGTACACCACTCCTGCAGACCTGTGCAATAGAACATGTGGAATGCATCGGGATATTACTTCATAATTTACTTAACTAAACAGAGGACACCACAACTTCTTAACCTCCTTAGCGGTAAGCCGCCGGAGGGTGCCGCTCAGGCCCTGCTGGGCCGATTTACATAATTTTTTTTTTGCTGGACGCAGCTAGCACTTTGCTAGCTGCGCCAGCACACCGATCGCCACCGCCCCACGCCCAATCGCACCTATCCGTTGCGGCGCGCGCCCCCCCAGACCCCGTGCGCTGCCTGGCCAATCAGTGCCAGGCAGCGCCAAGGGGTGGATCGGGACTCCCAATGACATCGGTGACGTCATCCCGCCCCGTCGCCATGGCGACGGGGGAAGCCCTCCAGGAAATCCCGTTCTTTGAACAGGATTTCCTGATCGGAGATCGCCGAAGGCGATCGAAGCGGCGGGGGGATGCCGCTGAGCAGCGGCTATCATGTAGCGAGCCCTGGGCTCGCTACATGATTTAAAAAAAACAAAAAAACTGCTGCGCTGCCTCCTGGCGGAATTTTTCATACCGCCAGGACGGTTAATAGTGAATATATGGCCGTAGGCATATCATTTATTTGGAATAATTTTTGTTTAACTTTATTTAAATAAACCAACAAACAGAATACCAATTAGCAACAATTTAACCATTAACAACATTTTATAAAAGAAATTGCAGTCCATTTAATTCTCCATAAAAAGTCCAAATAACTCGCCCATGTTGAAGGACAGCTTTCCGCCACCGGCCAGGTTAGCGCCTGGCACCCCCACCTACGGCCTTCATGATCATAGTTTGCAAGTCCATACTGAATATGTCCTGTTTGGTGTGAGTAAGGTGAACAAGGTCCGAACGACACAACCCCGGGATGCCTCCCTCAAGCTCGGCGTGACAATAAGAAAAAACGCGCACGGACGGCATGAATTTAAACATACTCCAATTTACCTGATGCCGAATGGATTCGAGGAAACGCAATTTAACAGACCGACACCAGAGTAACCGAGGAACTATCTCAGAAAAAAACAGTGTAGTGGAAGGCATCACTTCGTGGAGTTGCATCAGGTCCTGTTGTATTACATTCAACAGCTCGATTGTTGGAGTTTTGCCCAATTCATTACCTCCCAAATGCGTAATCAGGACATCCGGGACAGGCAATGAATCCAGCAAGTAAGTAACCCGCGGGAATAAATCGAACCATTTCATGCCCCGCGACGCCAGATCTGAAATTGATCCCTAGGTAGACTAAGATGTGTTTGATAAGGCCTCTCTTGCGCCCTCATCTTAGCCCAAAACACAAATGAATGCCCTATGATCCAGATCATCTTCCTAAAACCTGCAAAAGAGATGAAGGAATTAATAAATACCAAATTAGGATGAACATACAAATTTGTAACATTGCGAATCCCATCGCCCAATCCACTGAATTACATTGACCGGCATACCTAACTGTATTAGCAGCATGCAGAGGCATGCAACATGTTTTGGGCATAGCCCTGCCATACCTGAGGAAGGACAATGCCCGAAACATGTCATGTGCCTCTGCTAGCTCTGTATGCTGCTAATTCAGTTACTTTAAGGCTGCTTTCACAGTGAGACATTAAAGTCCCACGTCACAGCAGCCTGTAACGCAGCCCAACTCACAGTAATGAAAAATCAATGTGCTGTTCAGAGTGCCCACGTTGCGTTACATTGTAACGCTACACTTTGAATGAAAGTGCAGCATGCTGTGCGTTATACTGTTAGACTGCTTGCACATGCTCAGTGACTAGCCACATGGCTAATTAATATTCACTGCACTGTGGTGACCTAACCTGGACTCATAGGCTATCATTCATGAAAGTGCTGTCGGTATGGAGAATCAGTGCGGGAATACACCGCTGGCGGTGTTTTAGACTTCTGGGTGGGCATTCATAGAAAAGTATCCATGTGCGGTATGTGGAAAGAATTTAAGATTTATAATTAATCTCATGATATATTTTTTATATTCTCACGTGGCTATAAGAGCCACATTTATGTAATCAGAACAGTGTGTAAGAGTGACACTTTAAGAATATGATCATAGTATTGTTTTAGGAATCACACAATGTAATCAAAATTAATGTGTATGAAGAATACAGTTACTGTTTTCAAGCTTCTCTATTCCAGAAACGACCTCCCTTCCCCCTCCTGTGTGTTGTACCAGGCACAGAGAAGGAATTCTTTGGGAAGGGCAGTTTGAACCAGATTTCCATGGGCGGATTTGTCTTTGCTGATCACTGGCTAGAGGTCATAACGAAACTCCACCATTTCCAGTGAAACGAAAGTCAGCCTGAAAGTGAAAGCTAAAATACAGGAAGTTTCTTGAAGGACACAGGGAAAACCCGCCCAAAGAAGAAGTCCAGTCTCCTTTGGACATTGCTCATTGGACTCATTGGATGACAGACTGTTTGGAGGGAGGAATATATTAGCATGTTAACTGGGGTATAAAGATCAACAGAGGAAGAAAGTCTGCACCTTTTTGTAACTGGCCAGGCTGCAGCTAGCCTGTTTTTGCTTTAATAAATGCTGGTATATAAAAAGGTTCTCAGCTGAGTGAATAAAGATTTCATTTTCATTGGCACGAATTGGAGAAGCCTCATTGAGTAATTTATTTCCTTTAACAGGTAGCAGTGCGGAGATTCCCCAAACTAGGCTGGCGGCAGGCTTGCAGAGACACGGAAGCTGCCGAGTTGATACATTTCTCAGTGTTCCGCTCTGCTGCAGCTGCCTGGGAGGTCTGTGTGTCTCCATTCACTTACATTGGTATCGCCACATCAGAGGGAGCGGAACTTCCCGACCTCACACCGCTTGCGGTGATCTTTATGAATTAACATTTTGCTACATTTGTACCGATAATCACCGCACAAGGCGGTGATTTATCACTCTGCTCGGTAGTGTCATTTTTCCATGCGGAAAGAGCCTTTATGAATGCTGACTTTGCTAAGTGGTCGGTAAAGTCAGCTGTTTTAAGCATTTCCGCATGCGGAAATGCTTTATGAATGATAGCCATAGTGTTGTCCGGATCATGAATGAATTGTTCATTTGATCCGGATCTTTTTTGTGAGTCGAATAATCCGGATCACCACAATGAACGATTCGGTTCACAGTGGATGTCTGTCTGGAAGAAACAGGAACATACAGAATGTACGGTGCAGGGAAAGTCCTGTCCTGCTAGTCATTTCACACCCAGTCTGCTTCCCTAGTAAAATGATTCAAATGATTCGGTTCAAAGATCCGGATCTTTTCAATGATCCGATTGGAATTATCCAAATCCTTGAAAAGACCCGGACTTCCCAACACTATCCTGGAGCGGCTGTTCTATCAGTATAGATAGAATGGAAACTATGATTGCGATTTTCTTAATCACAATCGTTCTGGTGGAATCTGTCCCATCTATTTACAAAAATTTGCTTTCCTAAAACAGAAAGAATTTGCGATAATTCAGGTTGGAGTGAGCTCGAGATGTTTCTCAGAGCACCACTGCTGAATATATGCAAATTAACCATTGTACCCTTAGAAGCTAAACACACCTCCAGAACCGCTGGAATGCAATGATGTGTCAGCTTGTTAAATTGTACAGAGCCATAATAATCCAACATGCATACAGACTGTTTCGGATTGTTTGATCCTCTTCAGTGCATGGCATGGATTAATTTGGCTCTATGGAGTAGGGCTTGTAAACCGAGAGGTACAGACTAACCAGCAAGCTCATGGTGACCCAGAACTCATTGGAGTGTGTAAGGGACTACAATGGTCCTAAAAGCCCCCTTACTAAGATGTTAAGAAAAACAAAAATTTGCTTTCCTAAAACAGAAAGAATTTGCGATAATTCAGGTTGGAGTGAGCTCGAGATGTCTCTCAGAGCACCACTGCTGAATATATGCAAATTAACCATTGTACCCTTAGAAGCTAAACACACCTCCAGAACCGCTGGAATGCAATGATGTGTCAGCTTGTTAAATTGTACAGAGCCATAATAATCCAACATGCATACAGACTGTTTCGGATTGGTTAATTTGCATATATTCAGCAGTGGTGCTCTGAGAGACATCTCGAGCTCACTCCAACCTGAATTATCGCAAATTCTTTCTGTTTTAGGAAAGCAAATTTTTGTTTTTCTTAACATCTTAGTAAGGGGGCTTTTAGGACCATTGTAGTCCCTTACACACTCCAATGAGTTCTGGGTCACCATGAGCTTGCTGGTTAGTCTGTACCTATCTATTTACATTGGCAGAGAGTTTAGGGAAATCGCTAGTGATTAAAAACGCTCCCTAAACTAAATTTTGGTAAAAATTACCAGTTTCCTGTCATCGGCACTACCTTATCGGTGTCGAATAGTAGGAGAATCTGTAATTTTACCATTATTCCACTAGCAGTCCCACCCGTCACCCAAATTACCGTGGTTCCCTTCTTCAGTGTATGCCTCTCATCTGCCTACTTTTTATAGGTCCAGTCACAACCTAGGAACAATCCACTTCAGGAAACTAAGGGCCAGTGCACACCAAAAATCGCAAACGAAAGGCCCTTTTCCATTAGCAATTGCTAAACGCCAAGAATTGGATTTTGTCACTGTGGTTAAACTGGTTGAACTTGATGGACGTCTTTTTTCAACCAAAATAACTATGTAAATAACTGTCACTTTTTTACGCCTAACGATTTTGCATATGCAATGCACCTGCATTGCAAAAGTGCTAAAAAATAAAATAAAATAAAAAATCAAATCACATCGCTCTGGTGTGATCCATTCCATACAAATTCATTAGCCAATCGCTTTTCAAAGCTAGCAGTTTTCTTTTTTCTGCATAATGTATGCAAACTGCATGCCGTCCACATACAATTCTTTCCTATGAGAATCAAAAGTGCATGCGTTTTTTTTACAAATGTATCCGATGTCTGATTTTTTTATCTTGTTGAAAAGGCAGATAATAAAAAAAAACGCAAACGCATCAGAAACACTAAGGCCAGGGTCACACTTGAAAAACTCATGTGATTTTGCTTAGTGTGACCCTGGCCTAAAAAGGGCTGATTCGCACTACGGCCTGGTGCACACAAAGCGTTTTTGGTAGCGTTTTCAAAAACGCTGTCACTTGTGAGAACGCTTGGCTAATGTATCTCAATGAGATGGTGCACTTCCGCGGTCTGAGGTTTTTAGCAAACCGCAAACGTGCCTCCTGCAGCATTTTTTGCTGTTTTCAGAAGAGTTTCTGCCTCAATGTAAAGTATAGGAAAAGCTCAAACTGCTCTGAAAAACGCTAGATCAGAGCTGTTTTCCAGGTGTTTTTGTTACAGTAGCTGTTCAATAACAGCTTTACTGTAACAATATATGAAATCTGCTACACAAAAATGCTCCAAAAACGCTAGGCATGTTTAAAAAATGCCTAGGAATCGCTCTGAAAATCTGCTTCAAAAACCTCTAGCGTTAGCAGATCAGCTAGAGGTTTTGTGTGCACTGGGCCGAAGAACTTTTTAAGTTCCAAAGATTGCAAATGCTCTTGCTTATGCAATGCTATGTTGGATTTGTACAAAATCACATGGTTCCAGTGAGAACACACACATAGGATAACATTAGCAAGAGCTTTTAAAATCACAAAGCGCTTAAAAATAAAAAGCTCTTGTAGTGTGAGGCCAGGGTCACACTTAGCAAAATCGCATGTGTTTTCCACTATGTGCTATGGAGAAAACGCATGCGATTCTGCCAAGTGTGACCCTGGCCTGAACTAGCCCTAAACACTTACAAAAATTCAAATCCGCAAATACAGAGGGGAAGGGGGGGGGGGTGTCTTTTCCGTTACCCGGGCGCATCCACTAGGTGGCGATAAAACTCCAGAGTTGCATCCTTCCCTACTATCCATGGCAGCCTGGAGGGGGAATAGTAATTAATGCCATCTGGTGGTTGCGCCCAGCTAACAGAATAGTACCAAAAAAACAAATACGCACATGGCAGAAAGCGCAAGGTTTTCTTCACAGACAAGTGTGCTCCCAAACCCAGGCCTCTTTTCCACGGACTGTTGACAGGCAGTGAAATGCCTTTCAACTCTCTCAACTGCTCACTGCAGCCTGCTAACCAGTGGCGTAGCAATAGGGGGTGCAGAGGTAGCAACCGCATCGGGGCCCTTGGGCTTGAGGGGCCTAGCTTCAAACACAGTATTAACTCTTTATTGGTCCTGGGCTGATAATATTTACTTCTATAGATGCTTTGAATAGTAGTGATCATTAAAAAAAAAAATGAAACTGTTCCTCACCCCCTTTTTTGCACCTCTGACTCTGTGGTTGTCCTTGATCGGTTTTGGTGTTATGTAAACATTGTTCTATATAGCATGCTTGGGGGGGGGGGGGGCAATTTGTGCAGTTAAACTGCTGTTCAGGAAATGCTGTTGAAAAAAAAGAAGAGTAAACCCTGAGAATCCCTCATGAGTAGATGGATTGGCCAAAAACCTGTCAGTTCTGTCAGATTTTAACTGCCTACTTTTTTTTTTTTCCACGGACAGTTGATAGGCAGTGAAATGCCTCTTAAAGAGAACCTGAACTGAAAATAGAAAGTCAAAATAACCATACACAGGTCATACTTACCTCCTGTGTAGTCTACTCCTCAATCTCTTTTTTCCTCTCCTGCGTCCCGTTTGTCCACTGTGATCAGTGGAATTCTCCATCCTCCATTTTAAAAATGGCCATTACCCCATAACTGCTTCCTGGTCAGCACACGTTAAACTGTAACATCGCCCACTTGAGCCATAGGGAAACATGGATATTGCCTTGCAAATTCAGTTGTAACTGACAGCTGCTGATGTATAACTGACAGCAACTGGTATATTTCAGTTCTGACAAAATATCGTCAGAACTGGACGGGACCACTGTAAGAAGAAAATGGTGAGCTTCTGAGAGGAACTGGCGGTAAGGTTAGTATGTAATATTCATTTGCAGCTACGCCATGTGTTTATTTTAAATAATTTTAAATCCTTTACTCACTTCAGGTTCCCTTTAAACTCTCACAACTGCTCACTGCAGCCTGGCAACTGCTCACTGAGCACACAGTTCAACAGTCCATGCAAAAGAGGGCTAATGCAGCTTGACCGTGGACCAATCAAATTTTACCTCAGCAGGATTTGATCGGTTCAAGCTGCACATATTTGCATACAACATTTGCATAATCCTGCATCAACCCAAAATTTTTTGCACCTCATTGACCATCCCTAGTGTCCATTTGTGGATTAGGCCACATACACACATCAGACTATAGTCTTTTGAAAATGAAAGATCACAGACCAATTTTACCCCCTTCCATGTAGTATGAGAGCCATACCTTCACAGGCCTCTATTCATAAAACTTTTTCCGTCAGTTTTCCACTCAAAACAGCTGACTTTCTTGTCCACTTAGCAAAGTGGGCATTCATAAAAGCTGTTTCCGCATGAAAATCTACAATCCCCCAGCAGAGCGAGAAATTTCCGCCTTGTGCTGCGTTTTTCTAGATTTATGTAGAAAAAGTTACAAAATGTCAGTTCATAAAGATTAGAGGAAGCAGTATGCGGACGGGAAATACCGCTTCCTCGGATGTAGCGAGAAGTGTTCGGATTAAATGAAAGTGAATGGGACAGACCTCCCAGAGAGAGCAGCGCACGGAGGGACTCTGCCGGCTGAAGTGTTTCCGCATGCCTTCCGACAGCTTACCGCCAGCCTTCAGCGGGAGATCTCCGCTCTGCTATCCCAGCTGCCAACATTTTTATGAATGACCACCCAGAAGTCTAAAATACCGATGCGGTATTTTCCCTCCACGAGTTTTTACGGCACAATTTTTTTATGAATAGAGCCCACAGTCTTTTCTATGTAGCTGAACTCCCCATCAGAAAAAAATCTTTGCAAGATGCTGCACACAAAGATGCTGTACAGACACAAAAAATCAGTGTCTGCAAAAGATCTGTTCCTTCCAAAGATCCGTTCCTGCAAAATGCATTCTAAAGGCTCATACACACATCAGACTATAGTCTTTGGAAAATGAAAGATCACAGACCAATCTTACCACCCTTCATGTAGTATGAGAGCCATACCTACACAGTCTATTCTATGGAGCTGAACTCCACATCAGATAAAATCTTTGCAAGATGCTGCACACAAAGATGCTGTACAGACACAAAAGATCAGTATCTGCAAAAGATCTGTTCCTGCCAAAAATCCATTCCTGCAAATTGCAACGATAGTCTATGAGATCTGCAGATCATCATACACACATGATTTAACTGACATTCATCTGCAGATCAAGCAATCATCCGCAGATCTGAAAATCCATCCTGGTGGATCTGATCTGCAGATGAATGTCAGTTAAATCATGTGTGTATGATGATCTGCAGATCTCATAGACATGGGCGTCCGCAGAAAATTTTCCAGGGGGGGGCAAAAAGTGGGGAGTTAAAAATTTGGGCTGGTGTTGTGTGGCGCGCGTAGCGCGCCAAAAAATGGAGCTACGTCATGCGGCGCGCGTAGCGCGCCGCGCCGAAAAATGGGTGTGGTCATGAACCAGAATGTGGGTGTGGTCGTGGGTGGAGACAAGTTTACATGAACTAAGCAATGGTGGGACATTAGATTAGGACAATGGTGGCGAACCTTTTGGAGGTCGAGTGTCCAAACTGCAAAGTCACTTTACTATCACAAAGTGCCAACAGCAATTTAAACTAAATACAAACGTTTTAACTCATACATGAACATTATGGAAAATTAAGTTGAAAATAAACTGTGAAGATAAACAATTTCATCCATCGTACTCCTGAAAAAAATTATTCATTTTTTTTAGAACCTCCCAGTTTCATTTTCTGTTTTAAAAAGCAGAAAAAGTAGGTTTAATGCTATTGTCTCATATGATGATGATTCAGCTTTTTCCATAGTCTCGCAGTTAGCAATCATGTGACCCCCAACAAGACAAATTCAGCAATCATGAGGCCCCCCCCATCAAGACAAATTCAGCAATCATGAGGCCCCCAACATGACCAACTCAGCAATCATGAGGCCCCCAACAAGACAAATTCAGCAATCATGAGGCCCCCAACAAGACAAATTCAGCAATCATGAGGCCCCCAACAAGACAAATTCAGCAATCTTGAGGCCCCCAACAAATCATGAGGCCCCCAACAAGACAAAGTCAGTAACCATGAGGCCCGCAACAAGACAAATTCAGCAGTCATGAGGCACATAAATAGACAGCTTTTCACATAAATAGGCAGAATGCCCCCTTAATATGTAGACACCTCTCACCTGGCAGCAGTTCCCCAAAATACACTCAATCTGACAGCAGTGGTTCCCCAAAAATAGGTAGCCCCAGGTCTATAGGTGTCCCCAGAATAGGTGGCCAGCGGTATAGATGTCCCCAGAACTGGTAGCCAGGGGTAGAGATGTCCCCAGAACAGGTAGCCAGGGGTATATGTGCCCAGTATATGTAGGCACGGGTATATGTCCCAGTATATGTAGGCAGGGGGTATATGTCCCAGTATATGTAGGCAGGGGTATATGTCCCAGACAGTATATGTAGGCAGGGGTATATGTAGGCAGGGGTATATGTCCCAGACAGTATATGTAGGCAGGGGTATATGTCCCAGACAGTATATGTAGGCAGGGGTATATGTCCCAGACAGTATATGTAGGCAGGGGTATATGTCCCAGACAGTATATGTAGGCAGGGGTATATGTCCCAGACAGTATATGTAGGCAGGGGTATATGTCCCAGTATATGTAGGCAGGGGTATATGTCCCAGACAGTATATGTAGGCAGGGGTATATGTCCCAGACAGTATATGTAGGCAGGGGTATATGTAGGCAGGGGTATATGTCCCAGTATATGTAGGCAGGGGTATATGTCCCAGACAGTATATGTAGGCAGGGGTATATGTCCCAGACAGTATATGTAGGCAGGGGTATATGTCCCAGACAGTATATGTAGGCAGGGGTATATGTCCCAGTATATGTAGGCAGGGGTATATGTCCCGGTATATGTAGCCAGGGGGATATGTCCCCAGAAAAAGTGGCCATGTGTGCAGGAGGAGGGGAGCAGCGGAGAGAAGAGGGAGAGCTATGGGCACTCACCTTAGGGGGCTCTCCCTCCCTCTCTCGCTCTCCCCTCCGGAGTCCGGAATGAAGTGTGCAGCGGCTGGCAGCGGTGGGCGGAACTTACCTCCTCTCGTCGCACGCGCCGGATGGATTAGCCGCTACTCTGGCCTGATCCAGACCAGAGTGCGGCACCAGAACTTCCGGCGCAGGAGCGAGAGGAGGTAAGTTCCGCCCACCGCTGCCAGCCGCTGCACACTTCATTCCGGAGGGGACAGCGAGGGAGAGAGAGACCCCTAAGGTGAGGGAAGGGGGGGGAGACGTCCGCCCTTCCCCACTGTGCCCATAGCGCTCTCTCTCTTCTCTGCGTGTTCCCCTCCTGCTGGCTGCACGGGCACGCGGCCAGGGGGGGGCAGCGGGCGGCCAGGCTCGGGCAGATGCCCGGTTTTGCCATATGTGCGGACGCCCATGCTCATAGACTATCATTGCAATTTGCAGGAATGGATTTTTGGCAGGAACAGATCTTTTCCAGATACTGATCTTTTGTGTCTGTGCAGCATCTGTGTGTGCAGCATCTTGCAAAGATTTTTTTCTGAGGGGGAGTTCAGCTCCATAGAATAGACTGTGTAGGTATGGCTCTCATACTACATGAAGGGTGGTAAGATTGGTCTGTGATCTTTCATTTTCTAAAGACTATAGTCTGATGTGTGTATGCACCTATAGTCTATGAGATCTGCAGATCATCATAAACACCTTGTTTAACTGACATTCATCTGCAGATCAGACAATCATCTACAGGCCTGAAGAACCATCCTGGTGGGAGTACATTTGAAATCGGCGCCGGTAGACTTGGGCACAGGATACAGCCGGTATATGGCTGATCCTGCTTCTGCACAAGTCCGGGCCGTTTTAATTACTATTCCCCCTCCAGACCGACATGGATAGTGGGGGAATGAAATAATTTGGCTTCCAGCGATTGCTGGAGGCCGAATTATTGTGTTTTTTAAGCAACCTCGGCTCAGTCTTCTGACGGAGCCGACGTTACTCACTGAGCGCTGCAATAGGAGTGATTCCTATTGTAGTCTATGGAGGCGCCGGCTGTGCCCATATCTAGCAGCGCTGAAAAGCACTGCTCCGCCTAGTGGATCTGATCTCCAGATGAATGTCTGTTAAACAAGGTGTGTATGAGGATCTGCAGATCTCATAGACTATGAATGCATGTTGCAGGAACGGATCTTTTGCAGGAACAGATCTTTTGCAGATACTGATCTCATCTGTTGCATGTGTACAGCATCTTTGTGTGCAGCATCTTGCAAAGATTTCTGTCTGATGGGGAGTTCAGCTCCATAGAATAGACTGTGTAGGTATGGCTCTCATACTACATGGAAGGGGGTAAAATTGGTCTGTGATCTTGCCTTTTCCAAAGACTTTTATCTGATGTGTGTATGAGCCTTTAATCTATGTGTGGAATGCAATGAGGATTATCAGCTGTGAGGCCTAGAATCCACTAGATTTTTTTTTTAGAGTGTTTAGGGAGCGCTTTCAATCGCTAGTGATTTCCTTAAAGGAATACTATCGATTCACTTTTTTTTTTTTCAATCGACACAGGAATTGTTTGGGAAGTGCTGCTAAGTACTGGTGTATACATTTTAGTAGCAACTTCTTTGTTTACTGTTAGCAAAATACATTTAAACTTTACTGACGCCAAAACTGACAGCTGACTGAGCCATGAGGAGAGGGGAAATTCCCCTCACACTTGATCAGTTAACTCTATGGGCTCTATTCATAAAAAAATTGTGGCGAAAAACTCCTGGAGGGAAAATACCGCAGCAGTATTTTAGACTTCTGGGTGGTCATTCATAAAAATGTTGACAGCTGCGATGCAAGTGCGGAGATCTCCCGCTGAAGGCTGGCGGTAAGCTGTCAGAAGGCATGCGAAAACACTTACGCCGGCAGAGTCCCTCCGTGCGCTGCTCTCTCTGGGAGGTCTGTCCCATTCACTTGTATGTAATCTGCAGGCTTCTCGCTACATCCGAGGAAGCGGTATTTCCCGTCCACATACCGCTTCCTCTAATCTTTATAAATGGCCATTTTGTTACTTTTTTCTAGATAAATCTAGAAAAACACTGCAGAAGGCGGAAATTTCTCGCTCTGCTGGGGGATTGTAGATTTTCATGCGGGAACAGCTTTTATGAATGCCCACTTTGCTAAATGGTCGGGAAAGTCCGCTGTTTTGAGCGGAAAACTTGTGGTAACAGTTTGTGAATAGAGCCCAATGTGTAGCTCTGTGTGTGACAGAGAAGAGAGCTCCCAAGAGCTGCAGCTCCTGTGTCCTGTGTTTCTGACTGACCTGTCTGAAGAGAGAAAAGGAAATGTAACTAATTGTCACAGCTTTTTCATATTGTTTTTGCTTTCAGAGTTTGATATGTTTGATATTTGCTTTCTGTAGTCTGATATGCAACTCTGGCTGTGCATTGAAGCAGACACCCCTTCTGCAATTGATTTGTCCCAATATAGCTAAATCCTACCCTCAATAAATTACAGCTTTTGCCTCTGATATTTAAAGAGACTCCGTAACAAAAATTGCATCCTGTTTTTTATCATCCTACAAGTTCAAAAAGCTATTCTAATGTGTTCTGGCTTACTGCAGCACTTTATACTATCACTGTCTCTGTAATAAATCAATGTATCTTTCCTCTGTCAGACTTGTCGGCCTGTGTCTGGAAGGCTGCCAAGTTCTTCAGTGTTGTGGTTCTGCTATGAACTCCCCCTTCCAGGCCCCTCTATGCACACTGCCTGTGTGATATTTAGATTAGAGCAGCTTCTCTCTTATCTTTTACAAGCTGGATAAATCGTCCTCTGAGCTGGCTGGGCTTTCACATACTGAGGAATTAGACAAGGGCAAAGCTGTTTGCAGGAAGAAACAAGCAGCCTGATACTTCAGTGGAAGATAGCTGCAGGGGGAAAGAAACACACAAATGATTTCTTGAGATTCAAAAGGAAAGCTGTATACAGCCTGCTTGTGTATGGATGTATTTTCTATGTGTGGACATACTGTACATCAACCTACTTCCTGTTTTGGTGGCCATTTTGTTTGTTTATAAACAAACTTTTTAAAACTGTTTTTAACCACTTTTAATGCGGCGGGGAGCGGCGAAATTGTGACAGAGGGTAATAGGAGATGTCCCCTAACGCACTGGTATGTTTACTTTTGTGCGATTTTAACAATACAGATTCTCTTTAACATGAAAAGTAGGTAAATGTTTACACTGCTACTTAGACATTATTTGCACACTGTCATTTTAGAACACTTGGGTATCGATAGTATTCCTTTAAGGCCTCTTTTCCACGAACTGTTGAACTGTGTGCTCAGCAAGCAGTTGTCAGGCATCAGTGAGCAGTTGCCAGGCAGCAGTTGTTAGAGTTTGAGAGGCATTTCACTGCCTGTAAACAGTTAGTGGAAAAGAGGCCTAAAAGCTCTGCCAATGTAAATGGATGGGACGGATTCCACCAGAGCGATTGTGATTAGGGAATTCGCACTCGCAGGACATACAGCATTTTTGGAGCGTTTCCATTCTAATGAATTGTACAGGAGCAGGGAAATCTCTCCCAAGATTGCGATTTCAAGTGGGTTCCAGGCCTAAGGCTGGGAACACACTAGGCAGTGCAGGAAATGTAGCGTTTTCCCGCACATGCGGTTTTCTTGTGTTGTGTGCATATTAATGCATTTGCGGTACCCATATACAAATCGCATAGGCGTTTTGCATGCTTTTTTATGCAAATCACTAGGAAGTCAACAGGAAGCGGAAATACAAGCTTTTTCCTTTAAAAAAGAAAAAAAAAAAAAAAAAAAGCATATAAAAACGTATGCAAAGCGCATACAAAACACACTAAACCACAATACCTCTGCGTCACCATTGATTTTCATTATGTGCATTTTTGAAAAATATGCAAGAAAACCAATGTTTTTAAAAACGCACTGTCACACTGTCCCTAGTGGCTGACCGCACTTAGCCTTCTAAACGGTGCCAGCGCACAGATCGTGCAAAATCTGGTCGCAGTCAATGCGCAGGAACCGTTAAGAATTAGCCGCAGACAACTCAGAAGGGAGCCTGTGAGACACGGGTGATTACCACTTCACCCACTGGTTCAGAGTAAACTGCCACCACCGCGGTTATCATGGGACCGTGGGACCCACTAACTGACTGACTAATCCTGCGGATAAAACGGTTAAACACACGATATTCTGTCTAGCCAACAACAAACAAACAGTAGCGTATCTTCAGAGACCCGGGATCATTTCTGTGTGTGCTGATAAGCAGGGTAGCGAAACAGTGAATGACTTGGAGGAAGTCTTTTATTCACAGCAATATAAATAATTAATATATACAGACAATTATTAAAATCAACAATTATTAAAACAGTAATAGCCAGTATGAAAAATAAAAGAAGGGAGAAAAATACTTAGTTCCTGGAAAGATGTCCTTATTGTGGGAAGAATCATAAAGTTCTTGGTTTCAAAGTCCAGAGTTCAGAGTTCAGACCAGGTGGATGCCAGCATATCCTCAAGCTGGCATCTGATGAGTGCAAGATGGTTCAGTGTGGAGGACACTGAGTTTGGGTCCTCAGCCATTCTTATGCCCCTGCTTCAGTAGGAGGGAGTGAGGGCGGGGAGCCATACACCCCCTTCAAAGATGAGATGAGCCCTCCCCTTGTACTGGGGCTAGAAATCATATCTACCCATATATGGGCTCTATCTCACAGAACCGTACAGGTCAGGGCAGATTTATTAACATTTTCAGGTCTGTCTCGATTTACCCAGCGCCCTGATACCAGACATTAGGGGTGGGACCCCTGTGGTATCATCAGGGCCTTTTCAAACTGCCTAACTGGCAGTCCTTACCTCAGAATGTTCTGAAACTTCCTCAGAACCAGCACCGGGGCTCATGCTACACTTCCCCCACGTTTGGTGAAGCTGCCATCTCAGGAACCCCAGAAATATGACAGATCTGGGAAGTTATGGATTATGCCATGAGACTGAGGTTGTGTTCTAGCTGCTAACAGCTGACTTTCCTTTGATCTTTACTAGGGAGCAAAGTGTCAAGACCTCCAGTGGATTCGTAGCCTGCTTGGCTGCACCTAGGCATCCTTTGGTTAATTAACATCTCCATGAGATCAGCTAAGTGTCACCTGGTTCCCAGAACCAAAAGGGAAATTGTGCCTTCCACAGGGAATATGTCCAAGCTAATTAACACCTTCCCCCAGGCTTTCACTCAGCTAAGACAGATCCCCCAGCTGTTCCAAGGCAGGGGAATACTACACATCAAATCTTGGTTCTATTGATCTGAAGCGCAATCGATGCAGGGAATCGAGTGCGATCGTTCTTTTCTTCACGGGCGGTTCCAGGACGCGCCTGCGGCCCCGCAACCGTCCGTGACAGCCCCCCCCCCCTTGTCCGTGGCTTAGCCACTCATCCGCAAGATGTGTGGCGGCGCCGCTAACCTGGCTGACGGGCCTCGAGTTGCCGGTACGGCGGGAAAACCTATTGGAGCCTGTGGCTCGGTTCCCCTGGACCGGTCGCGGTCTGCTACCCTCAGGGTTGACCCAACATGGACCGTTCTGGACAGGGCGTTTGCGCCACTGCAGTCGGACGTGGTGCCCGCCGGGACTGCTGACAACGGGCAGTGGGTTGGTTAGGTCAACAGCCAGCCCACGCAGGGTTCCCCTGCTGGGTGGCTGTGGACCAAAGGGAACCCCGCGGGAATCCCTGGACCTTCCCAGCTCCTGACAGACGGCACATGCCCTGCAGTAGTTTGCTACATCCCTGTTCATCCGGGGCCAATAAAACTGGTTCCGAATACCGGCGAGTGTCTTGCGGACACCTGAGTGCCCTGTCAGAGGATAACCATGTGCGGATTTCAGCACATGTCCCCTGAACGCACTCGGGACCACAAGCCACTTGGTATCCGCGTGGGATCTACCTGTAGGGGGCTGTACAGACTCACTGTACAGTCTCTCACCTTCCCAGTACACCTTGAAAGCGGCCCCGTCTGCGAGGGGCTCAGCGGCTTGCTGCCTGAGCACCTCCAGGCTTGGGTCACTTTGTAGTGCGGCTGAGAATACGGCGCTGTCAGTTTCAGCCAACTGGCTCATGTCACACGAGGCCAGCGGCTGAAAGGTCTCATCCCTGCGGTCAGAGGAGGAGGAGGAGGCCGGAACCCCCTCCACCTGTTCTGAGCTCGGGTTCTGAGCAGTGCAGCTGCGCGGTACTGCTAGCACAGGTACACGGTCAGAATGGCACAGACGGGCATTACTCAAATCATCATTGCATGCAGTAATGACATTGACAGGTATAGACATTTTTTCATTACAGACAGGTTGTACAAGAAACTCAGGTACAGTTACAGCATCATCACAACAGACAGCCTGTACCTCAAACTCAGGTGCCTTTGAAGCAGGCACTAATGAACCTGGTACCCTTGAACTGGGCACATTCAACCCACCTCCCCCTGGTGCTCCCCCAAGTGTATAAAGTACCTGGTGGTGGGTGGAGAGTCCGTCTCCTTCCGTGAGCGACAAGGCGGTCGTGGCAGGTTCATAGTAGGACACAAGCTTGCCCAAATCAGTCCCCAGCAACACAGGGACTGGGAGATCCTTCATAACCCCAACAACCCTTTCGTGGACCCCTCCCACTCCCCAATCCAGCTTCACTCTTGCGTGGGCTATGTGGAAAAGGGTGCCCTCTACTCCAGTAAGGGCAAGGGATCGGCTGGAGCTGATGCTCTCCTTTGGTACAAGGTGTGAGTGAACTAACGTGATGTCAGCTCCGGTGTCTCGGAATCCGGTGACAACTTTGCCGTTCACTCTAACAAGTTGCTGCTGGTCGGTTCGGTCGCGGATTTCCTTTCCGCGGGCAAACAGGACAAAATCTGATGATCCAGGCTGTGGTTCGCTGGCGGGCTGCCTCTGCTGTGGGTGAGGTGCAGGTGATGCAGATGATCCAGGTGCTGGTGGTGTCTGTCTCCGCTCCGGGCAGTCGAACTTCATGTGTCCGGGCTGGCGGCAGTAGTGACAGGTGACCTCTCCAGGCGCTGCAGGCCTGGGTGCAGCAGCTGCGCTGGGTGGCCTCTGTGGCGGATGGCTCACAGGGGCAGGAGGGTCTGCCGAGGTATTGGGCTGACCTCCTCTCCAGCTGGATGGGACAGTTCTGCGGGTATCAGCCACCCGGGTAGTTGCAAAAGTCTCAGCAAGGTCTGCAGCGACAGTGGCTGAAGCCGGCCTGCGTTCTAACACAAACTGTCGTACATCAGCAGGGCAAATGTTCAGAAATTGTTCCAGGACTATCAAGTCCTCCAGGACATCATAAGACCCTTTGGTGAGGCCTAGAGTCCACTGCCGGAGTGTGGTGAGCAAGCTGCTGACCACATCTCGGTACGAATCAGAAGACTTTTTCTGCCAGGCCCTGAACTTTTTCCGATAGGCTTCTGGCGTCAGCTGGTACTTAGTAATGATAGCGTCTTTTATAGCAGCATAATCATTGTCCTTCTCCGCAGGCAATTCTGCGAAGGCATCAAGCGCTTTGTAGCGCAGCAAAGGTGTCAGATGTCTGGCCCACTGGTCTTGGGACAGACGATACTGACGGCATGCTTTTTCAAAAGACCGCAAAAACAAGTCAATGTCAGTGTCTTTTTCAATATTAGCAAATTTAAATTTTGCACTTACGGGTGCTGCAGCTCCTTCAGCAGGGAGGCTGGGCGGTGAACTCCGGCTGGCCTGTTGAACTTTTGCCATGTTTAGCTCATGCTGTCGTTGGAGCTCCCGTTCCGTAGCAGCCGCTTGCCGCTCCCGTTCCTCCCGCATTTGGCGCTCTGTCCGCGCTTCTGCAGATTGGCGCTCCTCACGCATGTACTGCAGGTACTTGTCCAGGTCAGTGTCCATCAGCTTTTGTAACGCCTGCTGCATTAGCGGATCAGTACAAACGGACAGTCCAGTACTGGCCAGTTCCGGGCGAGTACTGTCAGAAACTCTGGGATTGGGGTCCACACTGACATTCTCCGGCGTAACTGTTGATGCAGGGCCCTCAGGATGCACAACCTCTGTACGGTCAGGAGTCTCAGTCTCTGGTTCCCCTCGATTGTCAGATGGGCTGGTATCCACTTCAGCGGACACTCCCGGCTCCCGCAGTTGCTGGGTATCCCATTGAAACAATTCCGTTACCAGGTCCTGTTGTTTCTTGCGGCCGACATCAATGCCTCTCTCTTGGCAAAGATTTTGCAGGTCCGCCAGGCCCATTTTCTTGTAGTTCCCGGACATTTCCATGCCAAATAAAATAAAACTTTTGGGGAGGGGTACTGGCTACACAGTCTCTCTGTATATATAAAAAATATATTGCCTTCCAGCTACACCAACGAATTAGTTAGTTTCTCGATAGCGCTAGCGCTATCGTAGATACTTTCAGCACAACACAGATCCCACCGCTGCCACCACTGTCACACTGTCCCTAGTGGCTGACCGCACTTAGCCTTCTAAACGGTGCCAGCGCACAGATCGTGCGAACTCTGGTCGCAGTCAATGCGCAGGAACCGTTAAGAATTAGCCGCAGACAACTCAGAAGGGAGCCTGTGAGACACGGGTGATTACCACTTCACCCACTGGTTCAGAGTAAACTGCCACCACCACGGTTATCATGGGACCGTGGGGCCCACTAACTGACTGACTAATCCTGCGGATAAAACGGTTAAACACACGATATTCTGTCTAGCCAACAACAAACAAACAGTAGCATATCTTCAGAGACCCGGGATCATTTCTGTGTGTGCTGATAAGCAGGGTAGCGAAACAGTGAATGACTTGGAGGAAGTCTTTTATTCACAGCAATATAAATAATTAATATATACAGACAATTATTAAAATCAACAATTATTAAAACAGTAATAGCCAGTATGAAAAATAAAAGAAGGGAGAAAAATACTTAGTTCCTGGAAAGATGTCCTTATTGTGGGAAGAATCATAAAGTTCTTGGTTTCAAAGTCCAGAGTTCAGAGTTCAGACCAGGTGGATGCCAGCATATCCTCAAGCTGGCATCTGATGAGTGCAAGATGGTTCAGTGTGGAGGACACTGAGTTTGGGTCCTCAGCCATTCTTATGCCCCTGCTTCAGTAGGAGGGAGTGAGGGCGGGGAGCCATACACCCCCTTCAAAGATGAGATGAGCCCTCCCCTTGTACTGGGGCTAGAAATCATATCTACCCATATATGGGCTCTATCTCACAGAACCGTACAGGTCAGGGCAGATTTATTAACATTTTCAGGTCTGTCTCGATTTACCCAGCGCCCTGATACCAGACATGAGGGGTGGGACCCCTGTGGTATCATCAGGGCCTTTTCAAACTGCCTAACTGGCAGTCCTTACCTCAGAATGTTCTGAAACTTCCTCAGAACCAGCACCGGGGCTCATGCTACACTTCCCCCACGTTTGGTGAAGCTGCCATCTCAGGAACCCCAGAAATATGACAGATCTGGGAAGTTATGGATTATGCCATGAGACTGAGGTTGTGTTCTAGCTGCTAACAGCTGACTTTCCTTTGATCTTTACTAGGGAGCAAAGTGTCAAGACCTCCCGTGGATTCGTAGCCTGCTTGGCTGCACCTAGGCATCCTTTGGTTAATTAACATCTCCATGAGATCAGCTAAGTGTCACCTGGTTCCCAGAACCAAAAGGGAAATTGTGCCTTCCACAGGGAATATGTCCAAGCTAATTAACACCTTCCCCCAGGCTTTCACTCAGCTAAGACAGATCCCCCAGCTGTTCCAAGGCAGGGGAATACTACACATCAAATCTTGGTTCTATTGATCTGAAGCGCAATCGATGCAGGGAATCGAGTGCGATCGTTCTTTTCTTCACGGGCGGTTCCAGGACGCGCCTGCGGCCCCGCAACCGTCCGTGACACGCACATTGCAGAACGCAAGCATATGTGTTTTTTTATGTGGCCCATTGACTTGCATTATGTGCATTTTAGCTGCGGTTTCCGCAACGCTAGCGTTTCTGCCTAGTGTGTTCCCAGCCTAAAGGTGGGTACACACATCAGATAAAAGTCTTTGGGAAATGAAAGATCACAGACCGATATTACCCCCTTCCTTGTAGTATGAGAGCCATACTCTACACAGTTCTATGGAGCTGAACTCCCCATCAGATAGAAATCTTTGCAAGATGCTGCACACAAAGATGCTGTACACATGCAACAGATCAGTATCTGCAAAATGCATTCATAGTCTATGATATCCATAGCTCCCAACTGTTCCTCTTTGGGAGCCCTGTCCCTCTATCAGGACTTTGTCCCTCTTTCTATGATATATATATATATATATAAATTTCCTGCAGTATTCATGGCAGGCTGCATACGAATGGGTAATGGGCTAACATACAGGTCTGTTAGCTATAAATTAAAGACTCTCCCCTTCCTCCTCACTTTTTTTTTATTTCCTGTCCACACTACAGGTCTGTCCCTTTCATGGGAATCATTTTATATTTTTTTGCCCTTATCTAGCTGCCTTCTTGCAGCAGTCCAGGCAGGTTCAGCCTCTCCTGCTCTGAAGCCCCCCAGAATACTTAATTGTAGAGTGCTTGTGGGGGACCCCTGTGCTGGGGGTTAATGTTAGAGATGTAGTGAACGGTTCCAGGCGAACTTTGGGGGTTCACGTTCGCCTGGACCAAGCGAACTTTTGCGGAAGTTCGATTCGCCCCATAATGCACTATGAGGGTCACCTTTGACCCTCTGCATCACAGTCAGCAGGCACATTGTAGCCATTCAGGCTACACTAAGCCCTGGAGCCCCCCCCCCCCGCCCTTATATAAGGCAGGGTCCAGCGGCCATTAGCCTCACTCGTGTGCCTGCTAGAGACAGACTAGGGACAGCTGCTGCAGACTTGTTCTCCTAGGGAAAGATTAGTTAGGCTCTTGGTCTTGGCTTGCTCCTGGCTGATTGTTATTGCTAAAATAGCACCCCTCAACGCGTACGTTAAAAAGGGGCGCTGGGAAAAAAGGGCGCGGGGTTTTAAACGATAAGCATGGATAACGTTTAAAAATGTATTGTACTGTATTTCGTTTAAAATTAATGTTTTATAAAGTTATAAATCATTAAATAATGTGCATTAAATCGGCAATTGTAAAAACGTTAATCTTTCGTTTAAATAGTGAAACGTATAATAACGTTTAAAAAAAATTACTAAGTAACCCTCTCTGTACCTACCCCTAACCCCTAGACCCCCCTGTTGATGCCTAAACCTAAGACCCCCCCTGTTGGTGCCTAAACCTAAGACCCCCCTGTTGGTGCCTAAACCTAAGACCCCCTGTTGGTGCCTAAACCTAAGACCCCCCTGTTGGTGCCTAAACCTAAGACCCCCTGTTGGTGCCTAAACCTAAGACCCCCCTGTTGGTGCCTAAACCTAAGACCCCCCTGTTGGTGCCTAAACCTAAGACCCCCCTGTTGGTGCCTAAACCTAAGACCCCCCTGTTGGTGCCTAAACCTAAGACCCCCCTGTGATAAGCATTAATAACGTTTCAAAAACATATTGTGCGGTTTTTTCGTTTAAAAATAATGTAAAAAAAAAAAAAAATTGTACTGTTTTTCGTTTAAAAATAATGTAAAAAAAAAATTGTACTGTTTTTCGTTTAAAAATAATATTAAAAAATGTATAAATCATCAAATAATGTGTAATCATGAGAAGCAGTAATAAAACATTAAGTCTCCGGGCGCCGCTTTTAAAACGTTATTTTTCTCCGGCGCCCTTTTTTCCTATCGGGCGCTCATTAAACGATATTTATTATGGGAGTGAATGGCGGCGCCCGATTTGTCCACTAGCCTCCTGCGCCCTTTTTTACTGTTACCCCTGTACCTACCCCTAACCCCTAGACCCCCCTGTTAGTGCCTAAACCTAAGACCCCCCTGTTGGTGCCTAAACCTAAGACCCCCCTGTTGGTGCCTAAACCTAAGACCCCCTGTTGGTGCCTAAACCTAAGACCCCCTGTTGGTGCCTAAACCTAAGACCCCCCTGTTGGTGCCTAAACCTAAGACCCCCCTGTTGGTGCCTAAACCTAAGACCCCCCTGTTGGTGCCTAAACCTAAGACCCCCCTGGTGGTGCCTAAACCTAAGACCCCCTGTTGGTGCCTAAACCTAAGACCCCCCTGTTGGTGCCTAAACCTAAGACCCCCCTGTGATAAGCATTAATAAAGTTTCAAAAACATATTGTGCGGTTTTTTCGTTTAAAAATAATGTAAAAAAAAAAAAAAAATTGTACTGTTTTTCGTTTAAAAATAATGTTTGAAAAAAAATATTGTACTGTTTTTCATTTAAAAATAATATGAAAAAATGTATAAATCATTAAATAATGTGTAATCATGAGAAGCAGTAATAAAACATTAAGTCTCCGGGCGCCGCTTTTAAAACGTTATTTTTCTCCGGCGCCCTTTTTTGCTATCGGGCGCCCATTAAACGATATTTATTATGGGAGTGAATGGCGGCGCCCGATTTGTCCACTAGCCTCCTGCGCCCTTTTTTACTGTTCCCCCCCTCAACAGCTCTTTTGAGAGATGTTTTCCAGATGTGTTTTTTTTGTGTGTGTGTTGCTCACTGACATTAAATACAGCCCTATCTGTTGCAGTTGGACCTTGGTAATTGTTATTACTGTGCCAGCCAGGCCCTGCCTAACTATTTATACTGGGACACCTACCTATGCCTACCTAACTACTGGGGCACCTACTTGCCTATACGGGGACACCTACCTATACTAGGGGACCTACCTATGCCTACCTACCTATACTGGGTCTCCTACCTATGCCTAGCTAACTACTGGGTCTCCTACCTATGTCTAGCTAACTACTGAGGCACCTACCTATGCCTACCTACCTATACTGGGACTCCTACCTATGCCTACCTACCTATACTGGGACTCCTACCTATGCCTAGCTAACTACTGGGACACCTACTTATGCCTACCTACATACAAGAAGATAATAAGGTCATTGCTTCATTGTGGACAGACCAAATTTGATCAGCTGGACAGTCACTGTTGTTCTATCATTTAGCTACCACAGCCCGGCGACCATATGGGCTTGAAAACCGCCACGGCCTACACTCTCGCCACGGTGCGCACCAGTCCAGCACGGCCGTCCCTACGCAAACAGCTGTTTGCGGTGCATTACACAGTGAGTTTGGTGCGTTAGTGTGAAGCAGAACTCTAATTACACTCCCTGATTGATGTATACACATGCAAGATTTTTGAAAGCACTTTAGGCCTGCAATTTAGCATTCAATGTCATTTCTGCCCTTAAAGAGAACCCGAGGTGGGTTTGAAGAATATTATCTGCATACAGAGGCTGGATCTGCCTATACAGCCCAGCCTCTGTTGCTATCCCAAACCCCCCTAAGGTCCCCCTGCACTCTGCAATCCCTCATAAATCACAGCCACGCTGCTGACAAACAGCTTGTCAGAGCTGGCTGTGTTTATCTCTATAGTGTCAGTCTGCTGCTCTCCCCGTCTCCTGCAGAACTCCAGTCCCCGCCTACATCCCTTCCCTCCCTGCTGATTGGAGGGAAGGGACGGGGGAAGGGACCGGAGCTATGCAGGAGGCGGGGGAGCAGCTGAGACTGACACTACAGATGTAAACACAGTCTCACAGCACGGCTGTGATTTATGAGGGATTGCAGAGTGCAGGCGGACCTTAGGGGGGTTTGGGATAGCAACAGAGGCTGGGCTGTATAGGCAGATCCAGCCTCTGTATGCAGATAACATTCTTTAAACACACTTCGGGTTCTCTTTAAAACGCTGCTTTGCCTCACATCTAGATTTTTCCCCGGGTCTTTGGGCGTGTATCCCACTCTGCCATGCCCCCCTCCAGGTGTTAGACCCCTTGAAACATGTTTTCCATCACTTGTGGCCAGCATACATTTTTCTATTTTTCAAAGTTCGCATCCCCATTGAAGTCTATTGCGGTTCGCGAACTTTTCCGCGAACCGAACCTTCCACGAAGGTTCGCGAACCAAAAATCGGAGGTTCGCGACATCTAGTTAATGTGAGCTCTGTCTCCACATGCAATTATTTGCTTCCAAACATTTGTTTTACCTGGGCTCTGATGGCTGTGCAGGGAGGGAGCTGTGTCTCTCTGCACTATGGGTATCATTCATAAAGCATTTCCGCATGCGGAAATGCTTAACACCGGTGACTTTCCCGACCACTCAGCATAAGCCCCATTCATAAAGGCTCTTTCCGCATGAAAAAGTGACAGAGCGATACATTTCCGCCTTGTGCGGAGTTTTTCTAGATTAATCTAGAAAAAGTAACAAACACATCCATTCATAAAGATTAGAGCAAGCGGTATCCGGAAGGAAAATACCGCTTGCTCGACAGTAGCGATAGGCGGGCGGAATACATATAAATGAATGGGAGGGACCTCCCAAGCAGCATCAGACAGAGCAGCGCAGGGAGGGAATCGGGCAGCTTTTAAGTTTCCGCATGCCTACCGCCACGCTGCCGCCAGCTTCCTCCAGAAAACCTCCGCACTTCTTCCGCAACAGGCAGACTTCTTTATGAATGGCCACCCAGAAGTCTTAATTACCGGTTGCGGAGAAGAACGGTGTTTTCCCGCACTACCGACAGCCTGTTTATGAATGATACCCTATGACTTGCAGTTCAGCTTTCTTCCTGAGTTCTAAAGGCAGGAAGTGATGCAGGGCTGCGCTCCAGGAAGTATAACATGATGGAGGGTTTTTCTCTTCCACGCTGGATTCTAGTTGGGAGGACGCTCTGCTGCTCTGTCACGATCTCTGCTGCTGCTGGGAACAGGTACAATTTCATGCATAATGCTTTGGAGATGTTTCAGCTTGTTTTTTTTGCCTGCTTCTTCTGTAGTTTACAGGTATGTTTCTATCATTGTTTTGCAGTGCTGCTGTCTGTGGAAACTTGCTATATTGGCTGGAAGGTCAGTTTGTTTTGTAGATGTTGGTTTTGCCTGGAGGTGATTTACTTTTGCCTGCACACATTTATGCTCCAGGATTTCTCTGCAGCTGTTAGTTGCTGAGACATGGAGTCAGAAGCAGAGGCGTAGCTAGGATTTTCGGCGCCCGGGGACAAAGACCATCTCAGTGCGCCCCCAGCCCCCACCCTTCCACCCACAGGTGGTTGTGCGGCATGTAAAGCGGGCATGGTCATGCAGATTGTGGGTGTGGTCATGGGTGGAGCTAAATGTACATTGTCCATCTGCACAACAGCAGGCTCCATATACAGTACAATCCCTTTATAGTGAATTTCAAGGGACGGGGCCAAGTAGTTTACTATATCAGAAATTTACTGTATTTGGCATATATTGTAAATTTTTGGGACCCAGGGACTGAGATAACTATATGAGGATAGGTCATACATTGTATAGTCATGCAGGTACATGATTGGGAACTGAGGACTGAGTTTACTACTGTATATCAGGATTGGTCATACATTAAAAACATCATGACTGTCACAGTGGATCAGATCTTTGAGATTCCCGACGACTCCGGGGAAAGTACCGCGATCGCTTGACTTCCCATTCACACTGGATGTGTAACATTACACATACCCGCCGCCAGAAGATGGATTGCTGAACACTCGTGTGAAGGGGGACGTCGCTGGATCCATCTTCCTCTGGTGAGTACTTATGAGTATTTAGCTTAAAGGAGTCATCAGGCAAGTTAATAGAAAATAAGTGGTACTTACCGGGGGCTTCCTCCAGCCCCAAGCTCCCAGGACGTCCCTCGCCGCAGCTCTGCCCGCAGCCGTTCGCCGCAGGTCCGTCCCGGTCCCCGGCGATGACGTCAGAGAGACCTCCAGGTCGCTCTGTACTGCGCCTGCGCAGTCCGCTCCAGCCCATGTGGCGGTGATTGACAGCACCGCTCGCGCAGGTGCAGTACAGAGCGACCTGGAAGTCGCTCTGACGTCATCGCCGGGGACCGGGACGGACCTGCGGTGAACGGCTGCGGGCAGAGCTGCGGCGAGGGACGTCCTGGGAGCTTGGGGCTGGAGGAAGCCCCCGGTAAGTACCACTTATTTTCTATTCACTTGCCTGATGACTCCTTTAAAGAGAACCTGAAGCGAGGGGGATATGAAGGGCTGCCATATTTATTTCCTATTAAGCAATACCAGTTTCTTGGCTGTCCTGCTGATCCTCTGCGTCTAATACTTTTAGCCATTGACCCTGAACAAGCATGCAGCAGATCATGTGTTTCTGACATTGTCAGATGATCTGACAAGATTAGCTGCATGCTTGTTTCTGGTGTGATTCAGACACTACTGCAGCCAAATAGATCAGCCAGGCAACTGGTATTGTTTAAAAGTAAATAAATATGGCAGCCTCCATATACTTCTTGCTTCAGGTTCCCTTTAAGCAGGATATATATAAGGGCAGCACGGTGGCATAGTGGTTAGCACTCTCGCCTTGCAGTGCTGGACCCCCATCTTCGAATCCCAGCCAGATCAACATCTGCAAGGAGTTTGTATGTTCTCCCCATGTCTGTGTGGGTTTCATGCAGGTACTCTGATTTCCTCCCACCTCCCAAAACATACAGATAAGTTAATTGGCTTCCCCCTAATGCGGGGTACACACGATGCGATTTCCCGCTCGATCAGCGGGATCGATTATTTCCGACATGTTCGATTGGGTTTCGATCGATACAGCCGTCGATTTTGCATACTTAACATGCAAAATCGACGGCTGTATCGATCGAAACGCGAATGAACATGTCGGAAATAATCGATCCCGCTGATCAAGCGGGAAATCGCATCGTGTGTATCCAGCATAAAATTGCCCCTACACTAGACGATACATACAGAGACATATGGCAATGGTAGGGATTAGATTGTGAGCACCTCTTATGCTGAACATACACGGTTCGAGACTGTCCTTATCAATTGAGCCGCTGATGGCTCGATTGATAATATCCGACAGGTCCGATGACCCGCCAAATAGATTTCCCGCTCGATCCCCGCGGGCGGACAATCGAGCGGCTGATAAGGAGCGCAGGCGGGGACGAGCAAGGAATCAAGCCGCTGGCTCGATACCGGCGCATTATCGTGCCGTGTATGCCCAGCATTAGGGACAGTTAGGTGATGGTATACTCTGTGCAGCTATGCTTAAGAGGCCGGCGCTATATATACACACACACACACACACACACACACACACACACACACAGACACACAGACACACAGACACACAGACACACAGACACACACACACACACACACACACACACACACAGACACACAGACACACACACGCACACACACACACACACACACACTGTTTACACCGTAGGTCACACATAATTAATCAATTTACTGCCCTGATAATGCCTCCCCATGAGTCCTCTCACCAGTCACAGGGTCAAGGCTTTGGGAGAGCGTCCAGTGTGCTGATGCTGGCTTCCCCGGAGAGGTGTGCAGAGCCTGTCTCACACGCACAGCAGGCTAGTCTGTGTGGCTGCAGGAGGAGAGGAGAACTGACAGCTCTTCAGTCTAGCAGCAGCCCCAGCCTCACCCATCCTTGTCCGGTCCCCATAGCTGGCTCCTTTCTGCTGCTTGAAATGTTGCTGCCGCCCTTGTACTACTTCCTCCCCTCACCAGCGTGACCCAATCATCACGCAGCACAACAGAGGGGAGGGGGTTGAAAGAGGAAGCAGCGTGTAGCTGTTGTTGGGCTCAGGCTGAGGCTGTCCGTATAGAGGATCGGGTATTAATTGATTCTCCACACAGCAGCAGCTGATGAGCGCCCTCAAGTCCCAGCGCCCCGGGGCATTTGTACCCCTCGTCCCCCCCATAGCTACGCGTCTGGTCAGAAGCCGTGGAATATAGCCAGCATTTATCGGATGGGTAAGGGTGCGATTATGTCACACATGTTTAAGTATTTGTTTCTTTTTAAAAGAGTGCATCAATATAGCAAAATTAATTGCTTTGCTTTATCTCTGAAGCTCCTCTACTTCTAGAGAGAGCAAAGACAAATCCTAGAATAATGCAGATGATTCACGCTCTGGGTCCAAATCAACCAGTGAGGGCTCGTTTCCACTATCGCGAATCCGCATGCGTCCAACGCATGCGGATTCGCACATGTAATGTAAGTGGATGGGCCTGTTTCCACTCTTGCGTTGGGGATGTGCGTTTTTTCAAGCGGTGAAAAAACGCACAAAAGAGCCAACGAATTCGCCTGCGAGTGGAATGCAGGCGAATCGCACACAACGTATTTAATAGTAAAAACGCATGCGTTTTTTACATGCGTTTTTACCCGCGATTTCGCGTGCGATTTCGCTCCTTTTTAATGTTATTTTGCCCTGGCAGTGTCATGGTTAATTTCGCATGGCACCCTGCCATGCGAAATCGCACGCGAAATAGCGGGTAAAAACGCATGCGGAAACGCATCCGCATGCGTTTTTACAAGCGTCGGAATGCTTAGAAATCGCGTCGCAACAGTGGAAACGAGCCCTGATGCTTCATACACACTTGAGATAAAAGTCTTTGGAAAATGCAAGATCACAGACCAATCTTACCCCCTTCCATGTAGTATGAGAGCCATACCTACACAGTCTATTCTATGGAGCTGCACTCCCCATCAGATAAAATCTTTGCAAGATGCTGCACACAGAGATGCTGTAGACATTCAAAAGATCAGTATCTGCAAAAGATCTGTTCCTGCAAAAAATCCATTCCTGCAAATTGCAATGATAGTCTATGAGATCTGCAGATTCTCATACACACTTGGTTTAACAGACTTCATCTGCATATCTGGCAATCATCTGCAGATCTGAAAATCCATCCTGGCTGGTGGATCTGATCTGCAGATGATCTGCAGATAATTGTCTGTTAAACAAGGTGTGTATGAGGATCTGCAGATCTCATATACTATGAATGCAATTTGCAGGAATGGATCTTTTGCAGGAACAGATCTTTTGCAGATAATGATCTTTTGAGTGTGTACGGGCATCTTTGTGTGCAGCATGTTGCAAAGATTTCTATCTGATGGGGAGTGCAGCTCCATAGAATAGACTGTGTAGAGTATGGCTCTCCTACTACATGGAAGGGGGTAAAATTGGTCTGATATCTTTCATTTATCTTTCAAGTGTGTACACACCATAAGACTAAACATATTAACCCCCTGACAAAAATACCTTCTGGGCTTGTGGAGACTGTGCATTACCTGACAAACTTGTGTGCACAAATTGCTTATATTCATTACCTATTTATGAAGAGGAGGAATTCCTGAAGGGCCCTTTTCCATTGGCGGCGATTACGATGCTGAATCGCAAAATTACAAACCGCTAGTGATTTTTAAATCGCTAGGGTTTGCCTAATAACATAGGAATCACGGTAGGTAATTTCCACTACCGCAATTCATTTTTTACTTAAGCGCACTCGCGCTGCAAACCGATTTTTGCCGCAATTTTGCTATGCAGTGCATTGCATACGAAAATCGCAATCTCTGGGAAAAGTTTGAAAAGATGAGTGGTCAAGGCTGGATACACAATTTGCAAGTAGATTCTCTAAATTGTACCCTTTGGAAGGAGAACTTCCTGCAAAATTGGAGTCACCACCTACAGGGGATGCATCTATAGCCACATCTATAGCCGCATTGGCCAGACATGCAATGCTTCCACTAGAGGATTCTGTATCTTTTAAGGATGCATTAGAAAGAAAAATGGATATTGATTTAAAGAGAGCTTAGTCCACTATGGGTTCAGCTTGCAAACCTGGCATTGCGCTAACGTCCATAGTTAAGGCTCTAAAGTCATGGACAGATAATATTGAGACTGGTTTAACCTCCCTGGCGGTATGAATTGCGCGGCCGTGGGAGGGTTTTTCTCACTTTTTTTTTTTACCATGTAGCTAGCCTAGCGCTAGCTACATGCTTCCCCCCCCCCCCTCCCTGCGGCGTCCCCACGTACCTTCCGATCCCCGCCGGCGCCGCTTGCCCATAAGGAAATCCCGTTCTGAACGGAATTTCCTTGAGGGCTTGCCCCGTCGCCATGGTGACGAACGGAGTGACGTCATCGACGTCGTGACGTCACAGGGAATCCCGATCCACCCCATAGCGCAGCCTGGCGCCGATTGGCCAGGCTGCGCAAGGGGTATGCGGCCTGTATTGCGGCGGGTAGCGGTGCATCGGCGGCGGGCAGCGGCAATCGCAACAAACATGCAGCTAGCAAAGTGCTAGCTGCGTGTTTGAAAAAAAAAAATTATGCAAATCGGCCGAGTAGGGCCTAAGGAATCCTCCGTGGTGGCTTGTCCAGCATGGGGTTACCGCTAGGGAGGTTAAGGGAAGAATACAATAAAGATATTGTCATTGCTGCACTAGAAAAGTTCAGGTTGGCGGCAGATTTCATAGGTGAAGCAGTTATCGATGTGGCGTGGTGCGCAACTGCGCATTCAAATCTATGTTACATACTGTTACAGGTAAAAAGGGCTATGTGGTTGAGACATTGGTCAGCCAACAGTAACTCCAAGGTTACATGGTGCAAGATTCCATATGATGGGAAACACTTGGCAGGGTGGAAAATCTAGGTTGATCTGTTGAGATTGCTTATCATTTCGCATTGTCCTTAATGGAAATCTGATGGGGAAAAAAAATGCCATCAGATCGATTTTCAATAGATTTCAAACTGAAATCTATTGGAATTCTAATCCTAGTAAGAAATGTTCCTAAACACATCAGATAGATAAGAAATCTATCTGATGGTAGATCTGCTGTAAATCTAACGAGTGTATGGACACCTTTATTCGGAGAAGTCATGGATACAGCTATTTCCAGGGTCACTGGTGGTGGTAAAAGTGGTCTGATACCTTAGGAGAGAAGGTGGAAAAGACAACAGTGAACATCAGATAAAAGGTCATTTTCCTTACAGAGGCAGAGATAACCCAGCTGTCAGGGGGGGAAGAGGATACTGGAGATAGTAGTAGATCACTAAACAGAGAAACAGCCAAACACAAACACAAACACAAAAGTCTTTCTGAGGACTCGCCAGCCCACACCCCTGCTGTGGGAGCCTGTTTACAGTGGTTCCTGGAGGTGTGGGTGAGGTATATAACAGACAGATGGGTCTTAGACACGATAAAATGGGGTCACACATGGAGATTCATGTTCCAGTCTTCGGAAGACGTATTTGCTGCAACAAAATACTAACATCATACGTATAGGACTTGTTAACCAAGAATGTCATGGTACAGGTATCGGAAGTGGAAAAATTCAGCGGCATTTACTCCCCGTTCTTCATCACAAAAAAATCGTGAGACCTGAGACCAGTCCTAGGTCTGAGACGTCTGAACAAACATATAGAAAAACTCAGTTTCAAAATGGAATCTATGTATACGATGGCAAGGGTGATTCAACCCCAAGATTAGTTAATATCGGTGGACCTCTCCAACTCCTACCGGCACATTCCTATACACAAGCTCTTCAGAAAGTACCTCAGATTCGCGATAGGACACAACCATTACGAATTCACAAGACGTTTACAAAGGTTTTGGTAACTATTATAGCATACTTCAGACGTTTATAGAGATACTGATCAGAACCTTGGAAGATTTTGGATGGATAGTGAGACCTGCCAGCATAAAGACAGCAAGCTGCCAGTAGCTCGCTGTCTGTTGTTGTGAATACTTCGTGTTAGCGCTCAGATCTTTGATAGCTTAAATATCTAACTTGTTAGACTGTATATTATCTGTGCATGACTCTGGCTCGTTCTGACTATTCTTCCGCTCAGTGATTCTGTACTTCTGCCCATCTGATCTTGCTGCTGACTCTGCCTGTTAAAACCTTCTTGTCTTAGCATTCCGATTTTGTACTGTATCTGTCTGTCTGTTGCCAACCCGATTAGTCTGACCACTGTACTCCCACCAGAGGGCTCTGTATTGTTAGGACCCACCAGCTCCTCTGGTGAGGTATTGCTAACCTATCAGTACTACTGTTGCACCAAGCACTATACTTTGCTATTAGCTATCACATCAGTTGTCTGATATACTTGCATTATTGGTGATTCTGCAGATCACCATATAATCAGGTATATATCTGTATTATAGGTGATACTGCAGATCACCTAATAATCAGAACTCTGTTATTTGCTGACACATATCGTTACAGGTTCCTTGTGTGACAAGGCCTGGATCTCTGATACACGTCTAGCTGAGGTTATCAATATTACAAAGAGTAATTTGTAGGTCAAGTTTTGCAGAGTACAGTCTTCTACTGGTTCGTAAGGAGTCTTAGTTAGTGCTTTGAGTATCAAAGGTAATTCCCACTGGGGAAAAATGTCCTTTCTTGTTGGTCTGATCTTATTGAGGGCTTTTCTAAACTGTATGATTAATGGGTTGGCTGCCCACCTTATGTCAGTTAGTGCGGAGATGGCGGATATGTGCACTTCAATGCTAACCTTAGTTCCAGCCCCTTTTGAAGAAATTCCAGAACATTAGTAGCCTTAGGTTGCATTAGATCATCTTGCTTCTCTGATATAAATTCTCTGAACTTAGTCCATACCCTTTTATGGGTGTTATTAGTATTAACCTTTCTAGCCTGCAGTAACGTTTCCTGTAAAGCCTGTGAACATCCTAAATGGGACAATTTTTTTCCGTGCAATATCCAGATCTTCAGCTTCAATCATTATGGCTCTGAATAAGAATTGGGCGTGTACCAGGCTTAGCTAGCTAACCAGTGTTGGAGCCTATTGCAACTATTTTAAATTGTTATACTTGGCAACAAGCTGACTGTTTGAGTCTGACAGGAGGAAAGCACTACTGTATGCTGCACTAACATTTCACTTTTTAATTGGACAATCAAAATTGAATGTGTGTATGCACCCTAAAGCCTTCAATTTTGATTGCCACTTATTGGCCAATCTTACCACCCCATGTAGTATTGTAGTAGTAGCTTTGAATACTATGAGCACATTGTGTAGGTAAACTCTAAAGCCTGGTACACGTTTTCAATTGTGATTGGCCAATCACTGCCAAATAGAGATGTCCCGAACCACCGATTTTCGGTTCGTGAACCCCGTTCGCAAACTTCCGCGGAAGGTTCGGTTTGCGGAAAAGTTCGCGAACCGCAATAGACTTCAATGGGGAGGCGAACTTGGAAAACTAGAAACGCTTATGCTGGCCAGAAAAGTGATGGAAAACATGTTTCAAGGGGTCTAACATCTGGAGGGGGGCATGGCGGAGTTGGATACATGCCCAAAGTCCCGGGGGGAAATCTGGATGTGACGCAAAGCAGCCTTTTATGGGCAGAAATCACATTGAATGCTAAATTGCAGGCCTAAAGTGCTTTCAAACATCTTGCATGTGTATACATCAATCAGGGAGTGTGGGGTGAGGCAGGTTACTCAGGCGGCAGGTATGGGGGAGGCGACGCCTACCTGGCTGTGGGGGGTGTGGTTCCAAGCTGGAGGAAGTAGCAGCCAGAAAGGTGGGCAGCGGGCACATCAGTGGGGAAGGTGGTCAGACCCCCCCTCCCTTACCTGGGTCCCCCATCCGCTCTCCCCCTCCACTTGCGGAAGTAAAGCGGGCGGCTTTGCAGTAAGTGACGAGAGGTGAAACACACGCTGGAATGTAAAGAGGGTGAGTCATTGCTCCCCTCCCGCTGCCTGATACTTTTACACTGAGCTAATAGCTGGAGGGGGAGAGCGGACGGGGGGACCCAGTGAGGGAGGGGGGGTCCGACCCCCCCCCCCTCCCCACCACTGCACCCACTGCCCCCCACTGCGAGGGCACAGGACGGCTGCCAGGGGCTGGAGAAAGCCCCAGGTAAGTGGATTTTGATTTTTTTAATTAGCTTGGACCTCTCTTTTAAAGAGAACCCGAGGCGGTTGTTTAGGGGGGGGGGGGGGGGGAGGGGGCAGATGGGACATAGAGGCATGTTCTTTGCCTCACGACATGTCTCTGTGCCCCCCACACCGCCGCACCCTGACTTCCCCACCACCCCAATATTTGTTGCTATCTCAGAGGTAAACATGTGGCAGAGGGATTCTCTGTTCAAAACGCCCGCCAGGTTCATTCCTGCAGGGTTTTCAGAGCTGCCATGCCTCCTGCTGCTTCCCCGCCTCTCTGCACGCTGTGAATGAGAGAATGAATCTCTCATTCCAGTATTGTGACCCAGAGTGAAAGTGGGCCATTGCTGCCCACAGGAGCGGCAGTTTTGGAGGCTACCTGATCCGCTCAGCACCCCTCCCCCCCGGATCAGGTAGCCTAGTTTATTTTTTTTATTTCGTAAGCCCACCCTGGGCTCTCTAACAGATCCTGCTCTGTCAGCCCCACATTTGGCTGCCTACCACACAAAGAATACAATTCAAAATCCTAAAGGTGCCCATACATCTAGCGTTTTTTGCAGTACGATCGACCATTCGATTCAATAATTCTACCAAATTGAGAGGGAATCGAGTGTGTTACAGTATGCCCAATCGATGAGAAGTGGCTGATTTAATGTCGAATTGACACCTATTTAACCTATACTGAGGGGCAGCTACCTATCTAACCTGTATTGGGGGCACCTACCTACCTAGCCTATACTGGTGTTAACTATACTGACTACCAATATTGGAGGCACCTACATAACTAACCTATACTGGGGGCACCTACCTATCTAACCTATGCTGGGGCCTGGGGGCAACTATTCTGGCTACCTATATTAAAGGCACCCACCTAGCTATCCTGTACTGGGGGCACCTGCCTATCTAACCTATACTGGGGGTACCTGCCTATCTAATCTATACTGGGGGGCAACTATACTGGGGCACCTATGCCTGGCCACCTATACTGGGGGAACATATAGCTGGCTACCTATACTGCGTGCAACTAGACCTGGCTAACCTATACTGCAGGCACCTATACCTGGCTCCGCGGGGGGCGCAATTTTTACACCCTCGCCCTGGGTGCATTTTAGCCTAGAAACTGCCCTGACTCTCACCTACAAAACACTTTACAAGCTCACCTCTAACTACTTAACTTGTATCCAGATACCGCCCTGCATGTAGCCGCAACTCTACTAACCATATTCTGTCTTCCAGATGTGGGGAGACTTCCTTGTCCTCTCCTGTAATATCTTCCAGCTGCAGCAGCTGTACACAGGCTCCCCCCCCCCCCAGTTGTGCCTATCCCTAAAATGCCCCTGGTGGTGCCTAACACTAAGACCACCCTGGTGGTGCCTATCCTTAAGACCCTCTGGTGACTAACCTTAACCACCCTCCCCCAGTTGTGCCCAAGACCCCCCCCCCCCCGGCGGTGCCTATCCTTAAGACCCTCCTAGTGGTGCCTAACCCTAAAGCCGCATCTACATGCGTAGATGCGGCGGCGACGTGGCTTATCAAGCCAAGATAAGATCCCACAGGACAGATCTCCCCACTGCCGATTCCCTGCTCGTTCCCCGCGAGGAGACAATGGCAGGGAATCGAGCGGAAGATAAGCGGGGACGAGCGGGGAATCTAATCCGGAGCATGAGCGGGGACGCGGTGGGCACGCGGAAGAGGCGATCCGGCGGCTAATCGAGCCACCGGATCGCAGCCTCATCTACCTGTGTAGATGAGGCTTTAGACCACCCCTGGAGGGCGCCTAACCTTAACCACCCTCCCCCCAGTTGTGCCTAAGACCTCCTTGGTGGACAGTAACCTTAACCCCCCGTTTTTGTTTGTGTACAATAAATTGTTCTATGATTGTTTATGGTTTTATTTAATATAGAATTTGAAAAAATAATTGAGGAGTCAAATTGTAAAAATAAACTTTTTTATATAGAAATTTAAGTAAGTTTGTGTAGTGTCTGATCTGTCACGTACAAGGCATGTAATATTAAAGTGCTGGTTCCAGAATTTTTCTAATGTAATAAATCTGGAAGTTATTATGGAGCTGCTCAATGCAGTGCAATGTTATGGGCTGTTGATCTACCGCAGCTCATGCCCGGCTCCAATTTAATCAATTTTCCATCTGGTCACATCGATAATTTTGATTTACAATCGATCTGACAGGTTAGTACATAGATTTATGGCAGATTGAATCACATGACGGGAATCGTCAAGTGTATGGGTAACTTTACCTTCCAACTTTCCAGTCTGTCAGGACACGGCCAATTAAAGGACAACTGAAGTGAGACATATCTGGAGGCTGCCATATTTGTTTTCTTTTAAAGCGGGATATAACCCAGCATTTATTCTTTGCTCTAAAAATGTATTTACAGACAGCATATTATATGCAACCAGCATTTTTTTTTTTTTTACTAGACCAGCATTTAAAGAGTTGCACACAGAGCTTGAAAGTTCAGTGCATTGAAATCTGGAGTCTGGACACATCTGAAGTTGTAGGTTATGTTATCTTGTGTTTACATTCTCTGACTGTCCAGAAGCAGCTGGAGACGGAGAAACACTGAAAGCATTTCTGCCTTCAATACATAATGGATAAAAGCAGTTATTAATGAAATGAGAACCTATAATTTCTAAATGAATAATACTTATACACAAATGCAAATATGATAATCGTATGGCATATAAAAAGTAGGAAAACATGTCTTTATTGAATACTAGCTGGACGCCCGGCATTGCCCGATTATGTATTTGGCTAGTGTTGGCTCCGCCCACTTTTCCTAACCCTAACACACAATTACTTAATGACCAAGTATGTGAGCTTTGCGGTCTTTGGCATCAATAATTTGCAATGAAATCAAATTAATCTGATTGGCTGTGGCCCCACCCTTTTTCTGAATTTGAACCGCAATCACCCAATGGCCAACTGTACCAGGTACAGGTGATTAACAGTGCAAGAATGGCAGCAATTGAATACTGGCTTTTATAGGCTCCACCCACTTTTCTGAGTATTAATCCCAGTCACCCAGTGACCAACTGTGCAACGTTTGAGAACCCTGCCATTAACAGTGTAAGAATGGCAGCAGTTTACATTTGTGCAATGAAATTTGTATTTGTCTCCACCCACTTATTTCCTAACATTGTTTAGGTATGTATTTGGCTGGTGTTGGCTCCGCCTACTATTTCTAACCCTAACATACAATTACTCAATAACCAAGTTTGTGATCTTTGCGGTCTTTGGTATCAATAATTTGCATTGAGATTAAACAAATCTGATTGGCTGTTTGTGGCTCCACTCCTTTGTCTGAATTTGAACCCCAGTCACCCATTGACCAACTGTACCAGGTTTGAGGCTTGTGCCATTAACAGTGCAAGAATGGTAGCAATTACATATTCCCCTTGAAAATCAATAGGTGAATTTTGATTGGCTTTTGTAGGCTCCACCCACTTCTATGAATATTAATCCCAGTCACCCAATGACCAACTGTGCAAAGTTTGAGAACCCTGCCATTAACAGTGTAAGAATGGCTGCAGTTTACATTTTCTCAGTGAAATTTGCATTTGTCTACTGATGACCTGGCATTGCCCGATTATGTATTTTGCAGGTGCTGGCTGCGCCCACTTTTCCTAACCCTAAGGCCTCGTTCACATCATTTAGCGCAGATGGCTGTGCGATCGGAATGCAACGCGTCCGATCGCACGCCATCTGCGCTGCAGATCCCATTCATTACAATGAATGGGATCTGCGCTGCGATTCCCAAAAATGCGTGCAGCACGCGATAGCGCAATCGCGCTGCCACGCAGCGCATATGATGGGAACGGTAGAAGGGCTGTCTATACCCTTCTACCGTTCTTGCGTGTCGCACACTATACGTGCTGCCAAAATGCGGACGGCAGCGCGTATAGTCTGAACGAGGCCTAACACACAATCAATTACTCAATGACCAAGTTTGGGAGCTTTGCGGTCTTTGGCATCAATAACCTGCATTAAAATGAAACAAATCATATTGGCTGTGTGTAGCTCCACCCTGTTTTATGAATGTAAACCCCAGTCACGCAATGATCAACTGTACCAGGTTTGAGGCTTGTGCCATTAACAGTGCAAGAATGGCTGCAATGAAATATTCCCCTGAAAAATCAATAGGTAATTTTTGATTGGCTTTTGTAGGCTCCACCCACTTTTCTGAATATTAACCCCAGTCACCCAGTAACCAACTGTGCAAAGTTTGAGAACCCTACCATCAACAGTGTAAGAATGGCTGCTGTTTACATTTTCCCAGTAAAATTTGTATTTGTCTCCGCCCACTTATAACCTGGCATTGCCCGCTTATGTATTTGGCTGGTGTTGGATGTGCCTACTTTTCTAACCCTAACACATAATTAATCAATTACCAAGTTTTTGATCTTTGCGGTGTTTGGCATCAATAATTTGCATTGAAATAAAACAAATCTAATTGGCTGTTTGTGGCTCCACCCCCTTTCTGAAATTGAACCCTAGTCACCCAATGATCAACTGTACCAGGTTTGAGGCATGTGCCATTAACAGTGCAAGAATGGCAGCAATGTAAATATTTCCCTTGAAAATCAATAGGTTCATTTTGATTGGCTTTTATAGACTCCACCCACCTTTCTGAATATTAATCCCAGTCACCCAACAACCAACTGTGCAAAGTTTGAGAACCCTACCATTAACAATGTAAGAATGGCTGCAGTTTACATTTTCCAGTGAAATGTGTATTTGTCTCCGCCCCCTTTTTGGTTATGGGAATAAAAAGTATCCTATACTTCATTCCAGGTAATGTACTATGAGTGTGCCAAATTTCATTCAAATCCGTTCAGCCATTTTTGCGTGATCGAGTACCAAACATCCGAACTTTCCCATTTATTATATTAGTAGGATTATGGCAGGCTTTTAAACCGCTTTAACCAATACCAGTTGCCTGGCAGACCTGCTGATCCTCTGCCTCTAATACTTTTAGTCATAGACCCTGAACAAGCATGTAGCAGATCAGGTGTTTGATATTATTGTATGACAAGATTAGCATCATGCCTGTTTCTGGTGGGATTTGGACACAAATGCAGCCAAATTGACCAGTTGGGCTGCCAGGCAACTTGTATTGTTTAAAAGGAAATAAATATGGCAGCCTCCATATCCCTTTCAATTCAGTTGCCCTTTAAAAAAAAGTGTGAAAAGGCCAAATGGGGTAAAAGGGATCTGAGCAGTGGATTCATAAAATATATAGACACAACACATTTATATCACGCTTTTCTCCTGGTGGACCCAAAGCAGCAGCCACTAGGACGCGCTCAGTAACACAAACCTCCCCCTAAGGGAGGTTTGTAAATTGTGTGGGCAGTTGAGGAGTTGACAGGCATTACCTACGCCCATGGCGACGGTGTTGAGTGTTGCTGGCCACAGTGTAGCATGCTGGAAGATGTATGCTACTTTTCCTCCTCCTAGCACTTCCACCTTTAAAGCCTAACTTCCTGTTAGGAAGGAGGAAGTGTTGGGCAGATGTAGAGCAGAATACAGCAGCTATCCCATAACCTGTGCAACCAGGGCCGGATTTAGGCCAAGGCCACCTAGGCCATGGCCTAGGGGCACCACAGGAGCAAGGGCACCAAAGCAGCAGGCTAAACTGGTGCAGCAAGCTTGCAAATGCAGCAATGCAGGGAGATCAGGCGAGCGCCTGACCACGGTACTCTGCTGCTAGTCGCCTGTGCAGCAGCCACCTTGCTCTATGTGCACGTTTGCATTGTGGCCGGTGGCTATGGACTTGGACAGCATTGGAGACGGAAAGGAAGAGGAAGCTTCTGCACTGGAGACGAGTGGAGAAATGAGTGACACTGGCTGCTGTGGTGTGAAAGTGAGCTGGCTACCTATACTGAAAGGAGGTGGGGGAAAAGGAGGGATTAAAGGAGTCATCTGGCTACCTATACTGGAGGGAAAGGGGTCATCTCGCTACCTAAACTAAAAGGATGGTGGGGAAAGGAGGGATTAAGGAAATAATCTAGCTACCTATACTGGAGGGAAAGGGGGAGGAGTCATCTGGCTACCTAAACTGGGGGGTCATCAGGCTACCTATACTAGAGGGAAGCGGTCATCTTTCTACCTATACTGAAGGGAGGGCAGCTGGTGAAAGTGGCCTTGGGCGGTAAAGAGTACAAATCTGGCCCTGTGTGCAACGCCTAACAAACTTACATTTGCCAGTCTGTAATTCATTCTAAAGTATATGTAGTGTCGGCTCTAAGCCTTCCTTGTACTTGTATCATAATGGGCTTGATGCACGTACCAGCAGTAATATCGGCGTGCTCAGACAGTACACTGCAATATTACCCTGACTTCCACCAGTAAGTACCACGAGTTACATTATTAGCACAACTCGTCTCCTCCCGTGGGCCTGCATTCATTTCATATGGACTAAAGCAACGTAGAAAATTGTGATTTAGCAGAATAAGAGATGGACTCAGGCACTTCCTATATTGAACACGGTGTAGTACAGGTACAACAAACCGGTTCAACTGTTTCACATGTGTTCTAAGCCTCCTCAGGACAACGCTCCTGTGGTCTGACAAGACTGCAAGTTCTTTTTGGAGATCGTTGGAGGAAGGGGTGATGTCACTGACTGCAGTGTCCAGGTAGAGCAGTGGTACACTGGTGATTACCGGGCTACGACACTGGCTTACTCATCTCATTCTGGATATTAGAAGAGATGTGAGTGATGGTTCTTATCTTTAGAAGGATTCCTTAGAGCGGGGGTCTCACACGCAAGTATACAGTGGGCCAAAGTTGAAAACTGGGACCATGTCGGCGCCTCCCACGATGCGTTCCACTCGGCGCTCACGTGACTTCAAACACTTCCTCCTTCCTGGTTGAAGGAGGAAGTGTTTGAAGTCACACGAGCGCCGAGTGGAACGCATCGTGGGAGGCGCCGAGGGCAGGCCGGAGAAGACGTCAGAAGGGTAAGCTTGATCCTCCGCCCAGCCCGCACAGCACAGCAGTACTGGGTGTCATCCGGATAACTACTATCCGGATCACCCGAAGATTGCCCGCCGCTGCCCAGACACTGCCCGGACTTAGATTTAAGGCGGAGGGGAGCGCCCCGAGGTGAAGGAGGTCCCCCCTCCCTGCCGAATTGCTGCATGGCTTACCCCTCATGCTGCGTCCCCTCCAACTGCCACAAAACGGCCTGGGGGGGGCGCACTCAGAAATTCTGCAGGGGGGCCCGGTGGGGCCTAGTTACGCTAAACAGTTAGCACATGAAGTGCCGTTCGCGGCAATTAGCACTCAAAAGTCCCTGATCATGCGAATCGCGGCACTTCACGTGCTAACTTTTTAGCATGCCCGTGCTAAACAGTTAGCACCGCTTTGTGAATCAAACCCATAGGCTTAACACTCAGCAGCTCGCAATACAAATATAATACAAATTGGGGAAACCACCTGCGGGCCAAATGTAATGGCACTGCGGCCCAGATGTGACATGTATGTCTTAAAGACAGATGGACAACTGCACTGATGTTTGGACATACAGTTATCTTTTAAGCGCAATCTGAAAAAGTTACATGCTAATAAACCAAAAAAGATTGCACGTTGCCAAAGCACTCAAGTCCAGATGCCACAAAAATAAATAAAAACCACCACCTGAATTAGCAAGGATGTAATGTAAACAATTTATGATATTTATTTCTAGTACGTATATAATTCTTACATATAAGACACTTTATCATACACATAACCATTCTAATCTCAAGCGAATGTCCCTTCTACATACTCTATGTTGGGGAAATTAGTTTTCATGCCAATTGGCCAACCATTATGTGTTTCAAGCGGACCTGAACTCAGAACTTCTTCTCTGGTCTAAACGATAACCAACAGCATAAAAACCTTTAAAGAAAAAAAACATTTCTTTGCAGATTTATTGCAGGATTTGTATCCACTGTAAGTGTGTCTACTTCCTGCTTTCATGGAGGCAGACATAGGGTTAACATCTTGTGTGTTTTACAATTAGCTTCTCTGCAGAGGCAGCCAGCTGACACAGCTGAGAGATAAAATTACAGTGGTGATAAGTCTCAAATGTGGGTAATTAGGCTAAACTTTCTAAATACATACAGGGTGCATTTCTCCATATTTTTCTTCTGTCCACTTTAAGATGTAGGAGGAAACCGGAGTATAGGGAGAAAACCTAAACATGTGGACGACATACGAACTCCATGCATGCAGTGTCCATGGTGGGACTTGAACCCGGGGCCTGAGAGGTGCGGGGCTGAAGTATTGGCCACCATACTGATTAGAGCTTCCTCAAAGAAAATAATCTTCAATAACATTTTTATATCATACAGGTTACATGTAGGTAATTTAAATGCAGAAGCTTGGTTGGTTAACACGGAGGAACCCCGCAGGGAATTTGTGGCCCTCACAGCTCTTCTCGGAAGCTCAGGCCACTCCCCTTCATCCTCTTCCTGTATTCTTCATCAAACACGATGTTCTGAGACACCAAAAAGTGGTTCTTCCAGTCCCCGACTTTCCCTGAAACAAAGCGGTTTGTCCATCGTTACGCAATAATCTGTAAGCACAATTTCTGTTCAAGGAATCTAACCTAGACATGAATCAATTAATAGAAAGATTAAAACAGAGGCATCTTCCACTGAATTGCTTCAGTTGTCCCTCTTATATTTTAGGAGGCATATTACTCTGACTTAAAGAGACTCTGTAACAAAATTTTCAGCCTTATTTCTTCTATCCTATAAGTTCCTATGCCTGTTCTAATGTGGTCTGTGTTACTGCAGCCTTTCCTAGTTGCACAGTGGCTGTATTATCTCTGTTATATAATCTAATCTTCTTTCCTCTGACAGCCTTGTCAGGCTCAGGCAGGAATGTGCTGTCTGCTGTTATAGGCAGAAGCTATACACACCCTCTCCACGCCCCCTGCAAACTCTGTATGAGTCACAGACTGAGCTCCTCTCAGCCTATCACATTCTGGTTAGCAGCCATGTCTTGTTTGTAAACACTGCCTAAAACTGGCAATTACCAGCCAGGATTGCAGCAGGGAGTGGAATAAACAGCACAGAGGGGCCCAGGAGAACTTAATGAATAGAATGGTATGCTTTTTATTGTAAGAATTTTAGAGTACAGATTCTCTTTAAGTTGGCTGAGGTGACCGATAACGACCAACTCAGCTGAAGATCAGGGCCAGATTTCTGGGAAGGCCACAAAGGCTATGAACTTGGGCGGTAAAAGCAGAAGGGCTGCAGGACTTGCAAAGATAAGAGGTCACATGTCAAGGATAGATAAGGTCAGTAAGGGATGATTTATTTTGACAAGTGCTGCTCATACATGTGAGTCATTTCTGAAGTGTGCATGCCCAGAACACTATGGGGCTGCTGTGCACATCGGGGCAGGAGCGCAAAATTACAGGGAGCACAAGTTGAGAGAGAGCATGCACTGTTTCTTTGATCTATGCTGTAAGGAGGGGGCGGGGAGGCAAATGGTGACAGTGGGCCTTGGGCGTTGGAAAGTACAAATCCAGCCCTGCCGACAATCAGGCGTGTGTATGGCACCTGACTATCCACAAGCGATCTGCCGGGCGGATCTGAATCCCATTGTTTGTGCAATTCGCCCACCTGTGATGTCACATATGCACCACTCATTGCTCTTCCATTGTAGTCGTTGTCCTCCCCCCAGAATAGGAGCACAATGCATCATCAGCTACACAGCTGACACGTGTGCAGCCCAGCGATGTCGCCCAAGGGTATCACAGCTCTTGATCCACAGTGGGCATGTGTACACACCCCTACTGAGCAACCATTCCAGTCCTGATGGAGATTTGGCTAAACCGCAGATATGGGGACTTTTCCCTTGTGGGTTTCCACTAAAAGCCTAGAAGGAGGATTGGTCATAATGATGCTGTCAGTAACTTTCTGTGGTGAGCTGCTTTTAGCATCAGGTGAGAAATACCCAATTACTTGTTAATAAGGTGCAACAACGTATATGAAGCCCATGGTTTGGTACCTTTCCGCATGAACTTTGAGATGGACTGGTCAAACACTTCTGAAGGTAAGGTAGTAAAGTTGGCCATGGGATTATCTTTCATGACCTCAAAAGATGTGTGGTGGTGGATGGTCTCCAGGACCTCATCGGACACTTCCTGCTCCATGAACTTGGCAATCTTTCTGATTTCCCTCTTTGGATCCTAAATAACAACAAGGAAACTTCAGTGTATTGTCCATGACAAAAGATGGCCAAAGAAATGCTAATGATTGAAGTGGATGTAAATCGTATGCAGCTTGGATGTGGGCCTATCAAATGTACTTAAATTATTTTGATTCGCTTCGTTATGATTTTAAATTACTGCAAACTTAAAAAAAAAAAAAAATTCTAATAAATTGAAATGACCAAATCAGAATTAAAACCACTAATCGCAACACAATCGCTGACAAAATGCTTACACTTTTTAAAATCTCTAACCAAAAAACAAAACAAAGAAAAAAAAGACGGACCAGGGCATGGTACAGACAGTATACCTATGGTCACCACCACATTGGGTTACTGTCATTTTTCTTAAGGAGAGCAACCGCAGCTAGGTCCGGATGGCAAGCTTGGATTTTCATCACAGGAGCCTGTAGGCACAGATGTCCTGGCTTCCTAGATGTCACCCTCCATGAACGTACCAACACGCACCAAATGGCCCGGGAAAAATGTGCTGGCTGTCCCAGCTGTCACTTCTCCCTTATCCGTCATAAGTAGCTACAGGTGCCCCTAAGTACTACTAGGTAGCCAGATCTATCCTCAGTCTCAAGTAGCTAGAGATGCCCCTGACTAAAGGGAGATCTCATCGGTGGAATGCCGAGAGCTGGGTGAGAGTGCCTCATTTACCCTCTGCTCGGAACTCTGCATAGGGAAGGAGGCACTAGGTGAGGGGCGTGAACCTCCTTTCCATCAACAGTGCCTTATGGTAAATCCAGCAGAGATGCTCATCCGGATTCCGGATATCCGAACTTTTTTTTTACAATACCCGATTCGGATTTAAAAAAAATAAATCTGAATAGCTATCTGCAGATATTTGGACGCATGGCACGGATATTTCAGATATCCAGATCCGAAATCAATTACATAGTCAAAAAGCCTCCACCCTACTCCTCCCTGTTCATGGATCTTGTCTTCCAGGGATTTGTAGAGTGTCAAAAGCAAGCTCACATACATTGGCCAGGAATCGAACCCAGGTCAATTGCTTGGAAGGCAGCTATGCTCACCACTTCGCTTTAGGAAAAAGTGGTGTTAAACTTCTTGGAGCAGACTTCCTTCCTCCCTCCAAAAGACACACATACATCCCCATAAAATAATTTAGCAGCAATGGCATGCACAGTCTCTGTGGCACAATTAGTTCGCGAATTTGGCTGTTAACCGAAAGGTTGGTGGTTCAAACCCTCCCAGGGACGGCCTTGCCTTTTGTGTTCAACAGTTGTCTGAAGAGAACCCCAGATAGCCATGTAGATTCATCTCTCTCTGTCTAGTAGGGATGGTCACCGCTTTCCGCGGAATTGTATTTTCGATTCCAGGCGGAAATTGGTCATTCCATCAGAACTGAATTGTTTTTTCAATCCAGCGGAATACCGAAATTGCCTGTGAAATTCCGCCGGTATCGGTTGATGGTTTTAAGCTGAAAATTCAGTTCAATGGCATAGAGTGAGTTAGAGAGCTGATTCTACTTGGCTATCTGGGGTTCTCTTCGGACAACTGTTGAACACAAAAAGGCAAGGCCGTCCCTGGGTGGGCTTGAACCACCAACCTTTTGGTTAACAGCCAAATGCACCACAGAGACTATGCATGCATTTGCTGCTAAATGATTTTATGGGGATGTATGCGTTTCTTTTGGAGGGAGGTCCTCACTGCATTCATGACCTCAACGTCAGGAAGGTTTCATCCCTTGGTCATCCCTTCATGGTGCCCACTTCCAAAATTGAACCCACTCTCATCCATCTGTCCAAAAACCTCCCTCATGAATGTATCAGGGCAATGAAGGTCCACTGAAAAGGTCATAAGAGATAGAAATAATTCCTAGTTACATGCATATTGTATAAAGTTTGACATTGGGGCAATCAAAGGCACTTCCTATAGATGCGGACTCATCCAGTTCTAAGCTGTGTACAATTTTCACCCAAGCCAGAATTATTAGCCCCTTATTGGCCACCTCAGTCCTCTGGAGGTGAGCCCCAGCTCAATTACAGCTGCCCATGCTCCCACAGTGCCTTCTAACGGCAAGAGGGAAGCAACCCTGAACAACTTCCTATTTGCTATAATGGAGGGGGAAAAAGACCATCCTTCTCAGGAAAGGGGAGTGTGATAGGGGTGTCTTGGCACCCTGTAGAGAAAGACACAGGAGACAAAAAACCAGAGCCCAATAGTGCAGTATGTCAGTTATTGGTATGCGAAGAATCAAATGAAAAAGCTACTCACAAAAGGAGGATTGCAAGGGGCAACCGACCACAGGAAGCAGGTGGAGACCATAAACCCCACTCCACTCGGGGTCGTTCTGGAAGGACCTCGATGCGGTCACTCTCTTAGGAAAAAAGGGCTGGACAGACGTCTACCGTGGTGAACCAATGGGTGTTCTATCCCCACCCCTCGGACAAGTAATGTACGGGGGTGTACTATGCACAATGGGAGAAAAGAGGCGCCCTGGTTTAGATAAAAGCTTTTAAAAATGGAAAAGATAATGAGGGGTCTTACCTAAATGATTAAATCTCTAAACTTACAAAAGATATTTAGCACAGGCAACACATTTCGTGAGTCTAAGACCACTTCCTCAGGCCAATACAGTGCAAAAAAATAAATAAATGATATAGCATAGGGAGCCTCACTATGCTACATGCCTATTTTCATTTGGCACTGTATTGGCCTGAGGAAGCGGTCTCAGACCCGCAAAACGCGTTGCCTGTGCTAAATAAAAATCTTTTGTAAGTTTACAGAGATTATCATTGAGGTAAGACACCTTGTTGTCTTTTCAATTTTTAAAAGCTTTTATCTAAACCAGGGCGCCTCTCCCCCCCCCCCCCCCCATTGGGGTCATTGCTGTAGCACAATACAGAGGCACTGGGATGTATTGAGGGCACTGTGGGATGTGGCGATGATGGTGGTGTGAGAGGGGCATGGCCTGACTCCCAATGTCCTTCAAGTGTAATGGGCCACATAATCATGGAACTGAGGAGCAATGTCTGGACAGCAGGCTCCAAGGCTGGTGCAGGCAAGAGTTACAGTGGGTGGTCCACTAAGAAGTCATCACATGACCACTGAAGTTGGAGGCCCATTATTGTTAAATGAAGGGAGAAGTATTATTTAGTATTTGTACAGCACTGCGGAAGAGGTTGGTGCTATATAGAGTATATTGTCTTGCCGCTGACTGTCCCTCAGAGGGGCTCACAATCTAACCCATGCTAGTCATATGTCTATGTAAGCATCATGTAGCGTATGTATCGTAGTCTAGGGCCAATTTAGCGGAAAGCCAATTAACTTATCTGTAGGTTTTTGGGATGTGGGAGGAAACCAGAGTGCCCAGAGGAAACCCACACAGACACAGGGTAAATATACAAACTCCATGCAAATGGTGCACTGGCTGGGATTCAAATTAGTGATCCAGCGCTGCAAGACAAACGTGCTAACAGCTATAACAAAAAAAAAAAAATCCCTGCGCTGCCTTTGATGAATGGTAGAGCTGTATAGATGGGTGCTGCTCCGGAAGCTGGGTGGTGCCAGCAATTTTTTTTTTTTTAACAAATCATTTTATTGTTTTAATAACCTATGTAATACAAACAAGAGTAAAGAAGACAGTGATCAACCAGAGGTCATGATAATGTAAGAACACAGCTCTCCATATATATGGTGATGCATATACATACATAGATATGTTGTACATTCCATAGCATGTTATGAAAAAACAGGATACCATACATAGAATCATGGATATGTATATAATTTGTTTCAGACCAGTGTCCATAAACATTCCTACATTAGACATATAAGAGTCATGTAGCAACCAGACAGCAACAAAGCTGACTGAGTAGTAGAACCCTGTGTTGATCTTGTAAGGAGGGAAACCGAGAGAGAAGAAAAAAAAAAAAAAAAAAAAAAGGAAAGAAAAGAAAAGGTGGGAGAAAAGAGGAAGAGAAGAAAGAAGAAAGCAAGGGATTCTCTAGTGTCTCCAGCACCCAACCTGATCATGTGTTACGTATGGCAGCGGATTACCTTAGATCATCTTAAAGTCTTTGTGAGAGGGCAATTGGGGTTAAAAAGTCAATCTTCAGGACCTGTAGGGAGAGCATCTACATTGTTGTACCATGGGGCCCAAACTTTATCAAAACGCTTAGGGCAATTCCTGCTCTAAGGCCTGAAACACACCAGAGGAGTTTTTCTGAGCATTTTGAGTTTTTATATCTGCTGCTAATGTTATCCTATGTGTCTGTGCACACTGGAGCAATGAGGTTTTGTAAAAAAAACCATAGCATTACATTGGGAAGAGCTTTTAGAGGTTTCAAAAGCTCTTCCCAATGTAATGCTATGGGGTTTTTTACAAAACCTCATTGCTCCAGTGTGCACAGACACATAGGATAACATTAGCAGCAGATATAAAAACTCAAAACGCTCAGAAAAACTCCTCTGGTGTGTTTCAGGCCTTATAGGTTAGGCGGTAGAGAGGTAGGGTTTTGTTGACAGTTCTTTTCCAAAAATTAAGAGACGGGGGTTTATCTGATTTCCATGTTCTCAATATCTCTTTACGGGCATAAAAACATAAAATTTTTACTAGGTATTGAGCATGTTTATTTGCAGGTGTGCCGTCCAAGAGACCTAACAGAGTTAGTCTAGGAGAGAGCATCAGATGTGTTTCTAGAATTTCATTGATTAGTGAGATAATCTGTTGCCAGAAGTTATTTACCTTGGGACATTCCCAGAACATGTGGAAAAAGGAGCCCTGACTGACTATACACCGTGAACAATTGGGGCTATTGGCATTGGAGATTTTGCACATACGAAGGGGTGTCAGATACGTCCTATGCAGGAACTTGAACTGAATTAATCGTTCTTTGGCTGAGATAGGAATTTTTACAAATTCTTCCAAGATCTCCTGCCAGTCTGCATCATCCAGCCCTGTAATATCCCCACTCCAGCGGGACTTACATCTAGATAGGCTATGAGTGTTGGTATTCATGAGTGTGAAATATATTACTGACAGTGATTTGTCTAATTCTGCTACCATTAGTGTCTTCTCAAGTTCAGGAGACACCAGAGTTGGGGTACTGTTCACAAATTGCGCATTATACGCATGGCGTAGTTGTAGGTATCGAAAAAACATCTTATTGGGTAGGTTATAGTTGGATTTTAGGAAATTAAAGGATAAAAGGCCATCACTATTTGTTATGTGGTGGATAGCTTTAATACCGTAGCGAGCCCATAGGGCAGGGTCCGGTATCTGTGAGAAGACATTTTGTCGCTGTCGCCGGTATACTTAATCATGTCTTTCCAGACTCTAACCGTAGTAACCATGGGAGTAGTGCATCTGTCGTCCGATTTGGTACCACGGAACGGCAACAACGTTAGCCTTTCATATGAACCCAGCCTCGCTGCCTCAACTGCCACCGCAGCATTAAGTTTGTCCTGAGAGAACCACCATCTCACAGACACCAGAACCGCCGCGCAATAGTACAAATATAGGTCAGGTAGGGCCAGACCTCCCTGGTCGGCAGGTAGTTGCAGGGTGGAAAGTCCCACCTTCGGAGCCTGATCACCCCAAAGAAAACCAGAGATTAGTGAGTGTACCTTTTTAAAGAAGGCTTTGGGGATAGTAGTCGGAGTCTGTCTAAAGAGATACAGGAATTTGGGCAAAAAGACCATTTTAAAAATGCTTATTCTGCCTATAAGAGATAAAGGCAGCGCTTTCCATATTGTTAATTTGGTTTTGAGAGCCTCAACTGCAGGTTGGATGTTGAGGCGGAGAAAATCTGCTGTATTGTTAGTTACATCAATACCTAGGTATTTAAATTGTTTAACCCATTTCAGAGCAGAAGGGTATTTAGAGGTGTCAAAATTGTCTAGTGCCATTAGAACCGACTTGTCCCAGTTCACTTTGAGACCAGAGTACTTGCCAAAGGTAGAAATAAGAGTTAATGCCTCCGAAGGAGAGGCCTCCGGATCACCCAAATAAAGTAAAGTGTCGTCCGCATACATAGATACTTTTTCCATTAAAGAGCCCACCAATATTCCCTTAATGTTCTCAGCCTCCCGCAGTTGTATCGCCAACGGTTCGATGGCAAGAGCAAATAAATATGGTGACAGTGGGCTTCCCTGGCGTGTGCCCCTCGACAGCGGAAATGGGTGTGAGATATTGTTCCCCGTTTTAATTTGAGCGACTGGAGTATGATAAAGTGCTTGGATCCAGGAAACAAAATTGTTGCCTAGACCATATAAAACTGTAAGAGATGCCATAGATATTGCCATTCAATTGAATCGAAGGCCTTCTCTGTGTCTAGAGAGGCCACCGTGCGTTTCCCAGAGTCCTGAGGGGGAATAGAAATATTAGTAAAAAGCCTTCTAAGATTGATGTCAGTACTACGGCCTGGCATGAATCCGGTTTGGTCACAGTGGATTATCTCTGTGATGACTTTTTTAAGTCTATTCGCTAGGATATTTGCTAATACTTTTGCGTCAGCATTCAGGAGTGATATCGGCCTGTATGAGCCGCACTGCTCCGGAGGTTTATTAGGTTTTAGTATGACTATTATAATGGCTTCACTGAAAGTGGGGGGTAAAGTTTCTCTTTCAAGCACTTTATTAAATAGGGAGCAAAGTTTGTCCACGATTTGGCCAGAATATGCTTGGAGGTACTCGGCAGGAAGCCCATCCGGACCTGGGGTTTTATTTGGTTTTAGTTAGAATATAGCCTCCTGAACTTCCTCCAATTTAATACTGGCATTCAGCATTTCAGTGCTTTCTTCCGACAAGGAGGGAAGGTCAATATTGTGCAGATAGTCTATTAGACAAGTAGTATTATAGTCTACTTTGGATGAGTATAGATTTTTATAAAAGGAAACAAAAGTTTTGTTAATCTCCTCAGGGTCTACTGGTGCCAGCAATTCTAACAGAAAACAAAAAGAGAACAGGAGAGCACCACTGGTGCAATAACTTTTTTACTATGATTAGACACGCTGATAAAGTTACACTTACAGCGTATGAATGGTGTATGCGCCTGTCAGGCCTGCCGTCTATCCTCTCCTGTGTCCCGAGCTTGGCCAGAGCAGCGGGATGTGATGGAACTGGCGGCAGTTCAATCACATCCCGCTGCTCTGGCCAAGCGCAGGACACAGGAGAGGATAGACGGCAGGCCTGACAGGCGCATACACCATTCATACGCTGTAAGTGTAACTTTATCAGCGTGTCTAATCGTGCTAACAGCTATGCCAATGTGCTGCCCCAGTGTGAGGGTTTAAAAAGTAAAACCAGAAATTGGCTAATATTGAGAGCATCCTCCTTACCTCAATAATATCCTCATAGAATACGTAGAGGATTTGGTGTTCCTCCTTCGCCTTCCACCAGTCAATGACGTGATCAAACCAGCTTCCCCAGGCCACTGAAATGAGAAGGATCTTATTGGAATCTTACCACCTATAACCAATGGGCCAAATACATCACTTCTAAACTATATTTTGCATTAACTCTTTCTGAGTTGATTTAAAAGTGTTGCTTGCCCCCTATCTTAAGACCATAGACTAGTAAAATAAAAAAGCATTTATACTTACCTGGGCCCCCTTCAGGCTATGGCCTCCCATGCTACCTCCCCCGGGCCTGCTCCAACGCTCCACTGGTCCGCCCAGTAAACTTGTCTAGTCACAGTCAGTTGTGCATGCGCACCCCTGTCACACTCCTGTAGCCGGGAGAATGCTTCCAATTTACCGGAGCCAACCATTGGACATCGGAAAGGGAACCTGCAAGGAGCTGGAGGAGGCCCCAGCCATGTATACCTGATTTTGTTTTAGACCTCTGAGGTTTACTTTGAAAAGTCTCTGATAGATCCCTTCCTACTGGAAGCAGAAGGTTGGGTAGACATGCTCATACTGCTGGTACAAGGCTTTTAAGGCGAATGGCGGAGGTGTCAATTTACATACAATTATTTACCATCTGCACTTAAAACACACTCGCAGCAAGCTGGAACTCTAGGAGCAATAGACACAACTAGGTGGCAAAATTGTACTTGGATGGAAAAAATGGAGGACATTGGCTTCCAAAACAGAACGCATGCAACAACATTCTATACTGGACCATCTCACTAGCAATGAGGTTTCCTCTGTAAAAAGGTCCCTACTCTACCTAGTCAGAAATAGAGATGGGCCGAATATCAACTTGTGTTCGTGAATTTCGAATCCGAATCTCTGCAAAAGTTCACAAATCTGGCGAATCTCCGAAGACTTCAATGGGCAGGAGAATTTAAAACCTACAAAAAAGACTGTTTTGGGCCACAAAAGTGATGGAAAAGTTGCTTCAAGGGGCCTTGGATAAAGTCCAATACATGGCTAAAGTCCCACCAAAAATTACGGAGTTGACACAGAGCCGTGTTTCAATCGCTAAAGGGCAGAAATAACATAACATTCCTAAATTGGTGGGATAAAATGCTTTAAAGTGGACTGAAACTCTGACATAACATTTAGTAAAAATGCGGTTTCCTACTTTTTATTGCTCATATTTGCTTTTGTGCACAAGTAATATTGTCTGTCTACAAATTACAAGTTTCCAAAGCGTAGTTTATCTTGCCCTGAAAGCTGCCATTGCATTTTATTCCAACTGCACTGCTTTTGTTCTGAACTGTGTGTGTGCCTGAAGCAGGGAGAGCTTCTCAAAGAGTTTTTTTTATTTTTTTAAACTCGTTACACACAAATGTATCAACATTGGAGTGTGTATCTTTGTTTTTACCACTTGACACCTCCAGGACATCATTGTTAGTCATCTCTGTGGCAGTCTGTAGTGTGGTGTGTAGTGATCACCGTGCTTGTGCGCACAATCGGAGTGCAGGCAATCACGTTTTTTCAGCCTCTATGGTCAGGCTGAGGTAGTTCAATGACAGTAAGTAACCCACAAAAAAACAACAACAACCACACGCTGATTCTGCACGGAGGCCTTATACAGGAGGCAGTGATGGATACTAGATGCCAGTAGTGGTGGTGAAGAATTACTGGGTTATGATCTGTGCACTACTAGGACCAGCCGACCGTCTCCTACAGCACTGAGGTTTTACACAGGGGCCAATGGATACTAGATGCCAGTAGTGGTGTGAAGGTGGGTTATGGTCGGTGCACTACTAGGACCAGTAGATTGTTCTCCTACAGCACTGAGGTTTTACACAGGGGCCAGTAGATACTAGATGCCAGTAGTGATGTGAAGGATTATTGGGTTATGGTCAGTGCACTACTAGGACCAGCAGACGGGTCTCCTACAGCACCGAGGTTTTACACAGGGACCAGTGGATACTAGATGCCAGTAGTGGTGGTGAAGGATTATTGGGTTATGGTCGGTGCACTACTAGGACCAGCAGAAGTGTCTCCAACAGCTAACTTGTGCACTGGCCACAGAAGAGCAAAACAATAAAAACAATGCATCAGCCCTAAGAAGGGCTTAGCTGATCAGGACAATGGGCTTAATTCACAAAACTTTATTATAAATGTCCTATTTATCACCTAATTGATAAAAAATAACCTTCCAGCACATTTACAAGCAAAATAATCACTCAAAGTTGTTCCTGATTAATTGCATTTCAATATTACTTTTCTTACTTTAATTGTGTGGGCATGAGGAGAGCCCACTAAACATGCCTGCTCCCCCTGTTTTTAAATTTTATCGTTAAGGTGTCCTCTAATAAATGGGATGTGCTAGCATAGGGACGAGAGCGCTACAGTCTTCAGCCCGACCAGATGGGCCATCACAGGAGGTTGTTGCAGAGCCGGGACAAGGTCCTCCAGCACCCAAGGCGGTGTCTCAGTGGCAGGTTTTCACACACACACGCGTCGCCATAGATTTACATTACTTCCGTTAGCAAAGACATCCCTTCCGTCGTATCGTGCCATACCCCGTCGGTATGAAAGCCTCCATAGACTTTCATTGCCCTGCAGTGGGGTGTGGTAAAAATACTGCCACCTCCCCAGTCTCAAAGGCCCCTAAAGGTCTATCTACAGTATATAAAATGTTGGCACTTTATACATTTTTGTTTTTTTTAGTTATGTTTCACCTCTGACTTACCAGCTCCAGCTAGGAAAGTTGAGAAGTATTCATCCCAGGTCCCGGGGTCTGGGAGGCCCATGTTAACCTTCTGGAAATAGTAGTATGAGACCAGGATGTCCTTAGCGTTCCTGGCAACATAGATCACCTGTGGGGAGAGCGGAGCAGGAAACCAAACAAAGAGGAGCTCAATTTTCACTTCACTCTTTGAAGCCACAAATATATTAATTAACATAGTAGCTAACTGAGTGGTGCTGATGTCTTGAGGTCAAGTTCTACTTCACTATTAACATACAGCTTGGTTCTCTACTCAAAACACTAGTAGGTCAACCACCTGTTCACCATACTAGCTCTAGGGTACATATCGTTTACAGAAACAGGAAACGGAAACAGAAACGATTACAGAAATAGTTAAGTATAGGCTCCTCGGGGGCGGGGCTTATGTGAATGGTTTTATGCTTACTATGCTTTCTGAAAGCACTGTGGAATAAACCAGAGCTATAAATTGATGTTAATGATCTCCCACTGTCCACCTTTGAGTTTTCAGACCCGGTCATGTGACTTTGTAAATTGGTCTGAGATTCCAGATGCATTTAATGCTCCAGGTCCTGTAATATTATGGATGATTTCACTGACAGATCTTAAAAAAAAAACCCACACCTTTACATTTCCACTTTTCCTTATAAAATCTGGAACTTTTGAAAAAAAAAAAGACTTGTTTTTCATTAAGATTTCTTGTTACTTGTATAGGTTTTTACTTAACTACTGGCCGTGATTATGACAGTATATCTATTCCCCCACGGGAGTACTGTTCCCGTTCCAGGAGTGGAGATATATACGGCTCTGCCCCTCTATGCACACCATGCTCGGACACATGCCCACGTGCACGTGATCCCACGGTTGCAGCCAAGATGATGAATGGGAACAAATAATCCCAAAGCCAATCTGTGTCATGCTATTTGAATTCCTGCTGATGGCAGCATTGTGGACTTAACATAACCTTCCACTGTCCACCAGCAGAGGTCTCACCTTGTCTTTAGGACTCTGAACAGTCACCTGACCATTGTGCAGTATTTAAGGCTGCCTCTAGCAGAAGAACATTGCTAGATCATTTTGTGCTGTAGGCCTTGTGCTCTGGTCACCCAGCCTTGTTCCTAGCTCCTTGCTTCCTGTATTTTGTATTGATCTCCCAGTATCAACCTCTTGCTTTGTCTGACTATTCTCTTGCCCACTGTCTGTATACTCCTGATATTCTGATCATTGAGCCTGGCCTGTACGACTATTCTGAGTCCTGATTCAGCTCATAAGTGTCTGTTTATATTGTATTATTGCTATTGTATATATTGTGTGAACTAGCTTCCGGTGTGCTGCTATTGTATATATTGTGTGATCCAGGTTCCAGTGTGCTGCTATTGTAAATATTGTGTGATCCAGGTTCCTGTGTGCCGCTATTGTATATATTGTGTGATCTAGGTTCCGGTGTGCTGCTATTGTATTTATTGTGTGACCCGTGTTTTTGCATATTATTGTAAATATTAGTTAGTTAGGGTGATATCGGGGCACTGTGGTCATATTGTACGATTGCATGCATATTGTTTGTATGTGTATATATGTTAATTTGCACTTCTGTAAATAAACCCGTTCATTAACCTTTAAATCCAATCTGTGCAGACCTCAGTATTTCCTTACAAGTGATCTCTTGTTCCTGTTTTGCCTTGATAAGCATCTGCATGCGCAGATCCTTACAATCTGTAATGCCATTTTGACAAAAATAAATGATCAGTGCTGTAACTAACAGCACTGATCATTCAATGAGAGCAAGTAAAAAAAAAAAAAAAACAAGTTTTAACTTTCGTTTTGCATTCAAAGCAGGAGACATCTAGTGGCCACATTTAATATTACAGTGTAAAAAAAAATTGGATGGAATTTAAAGGGAAGGTTCAAGCAAAATAAAAAAATGTGTTTCACCTACCTGGGGCTTCTACCAGCCCCATGCAGCCATCCTGTGCCCTCGTAGTCTCTCACTGCTGCTCCAGTCCCCCGCTGGCAGCTTTCTGACCTCGGAGGTCGGCGGGACGCATTGCGTACATTTTTGCGCATTCCCGCTAGTGCAGGAACATTAACACATACATTTTTACGCATTACTGGTTTAATGCGTACATTTTTACGCATTAAACCAGTAATGCGTAAAAATGTGTGTGTTAATGTTCCTGCATTAGCGGGAATGCGTAAAAATGTACGCAATGCGTGCTGCCGACCTCCGAGGTCAGAAAGCTGCCAGCGGGGGACTGGAGCAGCAGTGAGTGACTACGAGGGCACAGGATGGCTGCATGGGGCTGGTAGAAGCCCCAGGTAAGTGAAACACATTTTTTTATTTTGCTTGGACATTCCCTTTAAAAAGGGAATAAATAGTTACCCTAGGGACTTAGCTTTTTGTATATGTATGCCATATGACCAGGGTTGGTTTAAGGGACCCCATGTCAAACAGTAGCATTGGGAACCCCCTGCGCAATGTTCCCCCCCCCCCCCCCCCACCATTACCCTCTGCTCCCCTGGGCCCCTGTAGTGAAACTGCAGCAATAATTACCAATCTGTCCCAGCGGATGGCGGCTGCAAAGTCCTGCACTCTGAGGCACGCTGTCTCCCTCCTACTCTATGACCCAGCACGTGTTTACACATGATATACCGGGTCATAGAGAAGGAGGGAGGCAGTGTGCCTCAGAGTGCAGCCGCTGCCCGCCCAGACAGATAGGTAATTATTGCTGCCATTATGCTTGCAGGGCCCCTGGGAGCGGTACAAGCAGGCATCATTTAGCAGGGTCGGCAGTGCGGGAGCCCCAATTGCCCCCTTTGCCTCTATGGCAGTGCCGACCCTGCATATGGGTATATTTCTGAAAATAAGGGCTTGTAATTATTGATAGAGTACAGTGAGAAAGACAAAATCCCAAAATGGAAAAAATACACATTTCCAATTAAAATATTATATCCATACCTTGTACAAGGGACACTTTAAACTTTGGAATTACTGGGACAAATGGGTGAATAAAATGTGTGGGTTGTATCCACAATTGCAAGTTTCATTTTAAAACTATAATAGCTGAAAACGATGCATTTTTATTCCTAAAAAGCACCACCCAAAGAAAGTCAAATTGGTGGCAAAAAATAAAATAAAAAGATTTAAATCATTTTAGGTGTGATAAGTAGAGAAAGTTATTGGCAAATGAATGGGAGGAGCACTGAAAGTGAAAATTGCTCTGGTCCATAAGGGGAAAAAAACTTCTCAGTGGTGACGTGGTTAACCACTTCTCCACTGAAGGTTTTTTTTTCCCCTTTAGGACCAGAGCAATTTTCACTTTCAGTGCTCCTCCCATTCATTTGCCAATTGTGATGATCCGCTCAGCTGGCTGCACAGGCAGACAGCTGTTTGTCCATTCCTCTAGTCTGTGGGCTGCAGGTCTCTGGAACAGAGACCTGTCTTTCCATTGCAAGTTTCTGGTCTGTTCTCTTGCTGGGGAATTTGCATACATTCGTTATGCAAATCCCCTACCTGCCTTCTTTGATGACTGGCACTATAAGAGCTTTAGGTTTCCCAGAAGGCTTTGCTGGTCATTTCCTTTCCATGGTCTGTTCCTGATGGACACTGCTGGAGTGTCAGCCATTGCTATCTAGTATAGTTAATTCCTGGGGGTTGCTTTAGGCTCCCCTTCTAGCCCAATCAGGTTGTATTATCTGTATTGCCTGTTCTGTCTTGTCTTGCCTGTTGCCATTGTCCTGTCCCAGCGGTGGTGGACAGGAAATGGTTCTGATCTCTGTTCTTGGAGTATAGCTGGTGCAGCGGTTGCTACCAGCTATCTCTTCTGTTCTGTCTCCTGGAATCGTGCTAGCTACTTTTCGCTAGCGCTGTGCATCCTTCTGTTCTGTCTCCTGGGATCACGCTAGCCACTTTTCGCTAGCGCTGGGGATCCTTCTGTTCTGTCTTCTGGGATCGCGCTAGCCACTTTTCGCTAGTGCTGTGAATCCTATCTCTCGTTTGTCCCTGTTTTCGTGTGTCTGTCTTGTCCGCTACGCTTGCTGGAGGCTCGGTGAGGTAACCGTTAAGCAAGCGCTCGCGTCCTCTGTTTCATGTTTGTCTGTTAATGGTTAGTTAGGCGTGCTTGTCTCTATTGTGCTTATCACGTGGAGATTGCGCATAACCGCGTGCACTGTTGCGAATGAGTGCGGTGTTCGCGGTTAGCTAGCGCTTGTTATTTTCCGTATCTCCTTATTGTATTATTTGCTGTGCCTTTGCTACCCTCGTATTCTATTCTGATCTGCCTTGTGTCACGTCTGGCGATCGCACCTCTCGCGATCACGTTCCTATTTCGTATCTGCTGTTGTGTGTGTGCGCGGTCGCGGGGTGGCGACTGGATTGGCGCACACACATACAACCTGTCCCTTTGCTCAATCTCATTCGCAATCGCCTCTCTTGCGATTGCGTTCTGCGCTTCGTACAATTCCTGTCTGGCACTTGTGGAGGTACAGAGGATTGGTTCCTCTGCACTCCCCAGCGCCATCTGCCGACAGGAATTTCCCTCTACAGGTGCGTAGCACCTTTTGCTGGGTGCCTGCAAATATACGCTTGTGGAGGATTTCCGCCGTGTCAGCGCACGCGTTGTGCGCTGATCACGGAGAAAGTTCCACAATCGTTACAGGAATTATTTCTCAGTTTTCAGCCATTATAGCGTTAATAAAAACGTTCTACTGTAGATAAAACCCACACATTTTATTAGCATTTGTCCCGGTTATTGTAACGTTTAAAATATTTCCCTAGTACAATGTATGGCGCCAATATTTTATTTGGAAATAAAGGTGCATTTCTTCAGTTGTGCATCAATCACCATTTATAAGCCGCAAATTTAAAAAAAAAAAATCCCTAAGGCAACTATGTATGTATTTTTATTACACACACACACATAAAATTTATGTTGACATATAAATAAATGGCCACAGTTAAAAATTGGAAATGCTAAGGAGAATTGTCTCTTTACTGTAGAAAAAGCACTAAAATCAAACCGTGGACAGATAGAGATTAGAGGTAGAGATTAGCGATAATAGTTTTTCTGAGATTGTATGGCTGACAGCTCCTCTTTAAATAGTCATGAGACAAATGGCAAGGAGAGTGATAAAGTTACACTGTAATAAAGATAAGGTGCTACTGTCAAAGTGCAGGAGTGAAGAGGAGCTGGCTTACCCAAATATGGCACTGGGAAGAAAGGCTGGGAGACAGCCTGACTACTTCTGAAGGAGGCTAACTGGCTAAATGTAATGATCCGCGCTGCTGTCTGCACAGGCAGACAGCTGTTTGACCATTGTTTAGGTCAGAGTGCTGCAGGTCTCTGGAAGAGAGACCTGTCTTCACTCTGTAAGTTTCAGAGTTGCTCTGCTGGTGAGGAATTTGCACACGCTTGTCATGCAAATTGCTTAGCTGCTTCCTTTGATGGCTTGCAGTATAAATACCTTTTGCTCCCAGAATTCCTTGCTGGTCATGATGGTTTGTTCCTGCTAACTTGCCTGGAGTCTCAGCCCTCTGCTCATTGTTGGCTATTATTGCTAGCTTAGAGTAGATACCCTTTGGGAGTGCTCCTTGCATTCCTGTTTAGTGCAGTCAGGATTGTGTAGATTTGTACTGCCTATTCTGTCGTGTCTTGTTCTTGCGATTGCGCTGTCGCCAGTGGTTGGCGGTAGCGAATCGTTCTGTCTTTCCTTTGCGATTGTCTTGTTGCCAGCAGCGGTCGACAGGAAATAGTTTTGTCTGTTGGGATCGCATTCGCCCTAGCGGTAGTGGCTGTGGTTCCTTCTGTACTCTGGGAGTGTAGGCCAGAGCTGCGGTTGCTACTGGTTACTCCTGTCTGTCTTGTCTGGAATGAACGCTTGCTGTAGGCTCAGTGAGGTAACCGTTTAGCAAGCGTTCGCATTCTCTATTCATTTTCGTGTTTCATTGGTTAGTTAGGGTTGGCGCGTTTTGTCTCTGTTGTGCTTTTTGTGCGAAGACCGTGCCATTAACGTGTTTTGGCGCTGTTGCGCTTTTCGTGCGGCGATCGCACTTAGCGAGTGCGTTTGTTATTTTCCTTGGCGTTCTGATCATTGTTGTTTGCTGTGTCTTTCTCGCTACACTTGTGCTCTGTCTCTACTCGGTCTTGTGTCACTGTTGGTAATCTCCACTTGCGGTTGCGTTCCCACTTGGTTTCCGCTGTTGTGTGTTCACCGTCGCTGGGTGGCGACTAGATTGGTGGACACACATACATTCTGTCTCTGTGCTCATTCTCTTTCACTGGGGGCTATCTTGCCCTGTATTGCTTCCCCTCGTACAATTCCTGTCTGGCATCTGTGGCAGGGCAGAGGCTGTGTTCCTCTGCACTCCACAGCTCCATCTGCCGGTGGAAATTCCCCTCTACAGGTGCATTGCACCAAAGCTGGGTTCTGTCGTTTTATACGCTTGTGGAGGACTTCCGCAGTGTCAGCGGAGATAATTCCACAATCGTTACACTAAAACACTGATTCACCCTATAAAGGTCCTGTCCTAGTCACATGGTGTAATTGTGTGTGGCCACGCACTAGATATACAGCAACCATGGTATCTGAGGTCATCTTAAAATGCGATGTGTGATGCAAACGATGCGTCTACAGTCTCTGCTTAGTGATGTCCCCCGCGGGATCTGACACCCAATCACAATTGGGCGACATACATCTTGCAAGATGCGGGCCATTATTTTTTACTGATTGTTGAACCTCTTCTGGCTTTCCAGAACAATATTCTGACCTGTAAAGACCCAGGCTATACATAAACAGTACAATGTTTTTATAAAGTGGTCACACATCCCACATTATAAAAAAGGATTTAATACGTAGATGCAGTGAGTTTAGGCTAGTTAGGTATATCTGGTCTGGTAACGGAGGTACCCTTTGTGGACTTATTCTGAGAAACAACCTACCCATTCGTTGTTGGTGACCTGGAGAAGGGGTGGGGGGGGGGGGGGGGGTTATTAATGAGTGGCTATTGTGATTTCCATGCAGTGTCTCTGTAATGTTTTACACCATAGAGTGCTTGGTAGAGGAGTGCACAGAAATAAAGTGTCAGGGCCGGCCCTACCGTGAAGCAAGCTGAAACACGTGATTCAGGGCAGCAGACTGTAGGGGGCAGCATCATCTCCATTCTCAGCTGATCCTTTTCAGTCTCCCCATCTGCTGCTTCTGCCTGACACAGAGCTTGCATGATGTGAATGTGTGTGCTGCCACGCCCCTCAAATAAGCATGGCTCTTTGCTAGCCACACCTCCTCTCCATGTGCATTCTGCCTTCTGATCTTCCTGCTGTGCGAACTTGCAGCGGATATATACGGTATATATAAACCTGTCCTGTGTAGTTAGCAAGCCCTGTTATCACTCCACTTGCCATGACTTCTTACCTTGCAATTCTTCTCCCAGAAAGATGGTGGCACAAGCTTGATTGGCATATGAGTTTTTAGCACACGAGGAGAAGGCATGGCGTTGGCAGCATCCACTCCTAAAGTATGCAGTGCAAGGTTTTATCAGGTATGAAGTTGTAATAGATCATAGAACTTAGCATGGCAGACATATCACCCCAGAACTGGAATCCACCCCACCTATCCCTGCAGTGTATCACTAATGTGCTTTTTTATCTGTTATTTGTTATGTGCACTTCAATTTTTAGCAGCATATCTGGGAATCTCCAGGCAAGGAAAAGTCTCAAACCTCGCACACACGTACAAGGCAAGGAGTGAGGAATGGGAGAGCAGACACTGCACAGACGTGTTGCTAACCTGCAGGCTAGCTAAGTGTTCTGTTGCTAAGTGGGGGAGGCAGACATCACGCAGCGGCTGGAGTGATTGGTGAGAACGATGCTCTCGGCCAGATCGATACACCAGGCTTACTGCATCAGGTGGGGGACTGCACTACTCATACTAGATTCTCAGCAGAGGCAGCCATTACCAGTCGCCTCGGAAGAGTTTCATCTAGCGAGTGCACAGCTTTAGAGACTTGGAAAAGAAGCCAACCAGCCACAGAGAAGTCAGCCAGGGAGCCAACCAGCCACAGAGAAGACAGTCAGCCCTCGCAGAAGCCTGCCACTCCCAATTATTGCATACTGTAATGAATGAGATGCTACTCTGAACACATGACATCGTTTACCAAACTACCAAACTCTAGGGCATTCCAACATAGCGCCATGCACACAAACCTCAGCAATTCTGTTTGGCTGAAATTCCACAGGTATTAGCACATTAGCATTTACAAGAGAGTCATCAAACTACCAGAGTCTAATGACACAGTAGCACCTCTAAGGCTGCACCTTGGTTTTTCAGGTGGCACAGATGGGCATGCAAACAGTGACTGGCATCTGTCCCTGTAAGAGAGATCACACAATTCACAGTGGCCTGGCCCATTTCATGACAATGGAAACATTTTACATGTGCATTGTGGACCCTCTTATGGAGGAGCAGACTTTCCTGGACCACTAATCGTTACGCGACACCTAAAGTCTCTCCCAGAGTCAAACTGAACTGATTGCGTAATGCCTATTGCATGGGAATTTTAACGCTAAAGTTCACCAAAACTGTGCCAAAAAAAAAAAATAGATGACTTTACTTAGGGCTTCTTCCAGCCACCCATAGTCTTTCAGGTCCATTGGTGAACTCTGGGTCCCCTCTGTTGTGCTGCTTCCCTCCTCAGAAAGATCTCCCAACAGTTGTGTGACTTGGGCAACTCTGCCTATGCAGTTACATCTGCACTTCCTTGATTGCTCTCCACACGCTTAGAGAAAAAAGAATCGTGCTGCACTTAGCTTACCGCAAATAATTTTCAGAGGTGTTTTTGAGAGGGATAGTGGCATAACAGGGGACCTGAGGACACAAAAGGGACCGGAAAGACTGTAGGGGGCTGAAAGAATGCCTGGGTAAGTGAAAGTCTTTTTTTTTTGGGGGGGGGGGGGGGGGTGTTCACATAATGCATTCATCTAACCCTCCTCCCCATTGAGACTGATCCACTCCCAGTCAGATAACTGCTGTACAATATATGTTTAGCACTAACCTGAAGGCATTGGTTTTGGGTTCAGATCAAGAAAGGGCACTTTAACATAGCAGGGAGCTCGCATGCTCTTCTCCACATCTCCCTGCAGCATGATGAGGTCTACGATCTCCTGCATCCACGTGGTACCTGCAAAACAGGTGATGATGAAACATGGTCATCAATGCACCTTCCAGCCACCATAAGGCTTCTTTTCCACGGACTGTTAAGCTGTGTGCTCAGCAAGCAGTTACCAGGCAGCAGTGAGCATTTGTGAGAGTTTGAGAGGCCTCTTTTCTACGGACTGTTGATAGGCAGTGAAATGCCTCTCAAGCTCAAACACTCAAACAACTGCTCACTGCTGCCTGGTATCTGCTCACTGAGCACACAGTTCAACAGTCCGTGGAAAATAGACCTAAGCATTTTAATGAGCTGTTTGTAAGCGATTGCTGATGATTTTGTTAGCGTTTCTAAAAAAGGGTCAGCTTTTTTCCAGCGATTAGCGTATTTACTTCTGATTGGTCCTTTCAATTGAGTATTTTTTTTTACAGTGTGTAGTAATGTAAAAACGCGGCACTTATCCATTAGCTGGGCGTATCCGGCAGGTGGCGCTAATTACTATTCCCCCTCCAGGCCGCCATGGATAGTAGGGAAAGATGTAACTCTGGTGGAAATTTGTCGCCACCTACAGGATGCGCCCGGCTAACGGAAAAGAACCAAAAACGCTAGCAAAATCGCTCTGTGTAGGTTTTGACAAGCGATTATGCCAGCATTTATATACTTTACATTACAGAAACGGTAATCGCTAAAAAATGCTGCATGTCCTGAGTTTGCGGTTTTGGTAATCGCTCCAGTGGAATTTGGCCCTTCTATTAACATTATCTGTGCGTTTAGGGAAATCGCTAGCGTTTTGAATTGCCTCTAGAGTGTAAGCCTTTGGGCAGGGTCCTCCTCGTGTGCCCTACCTGATCATGCACCTCCATTACTGTGAACCCATGCTATGCATCTGAGTGAACCTAACCTGCCTAATCTCCATGCTCCCCTCCAGTGACTGACTAAGCATTACGTTGTACTCATACTGTGCTGTGTGATCTGGTTTTCTTGTACTCCTGTATTGTCATATTGCTGTATGTCACCCCTAAATATTGTCTGTAACCTAAATTAATGTCCAGCACTGCATAATATGTTGGTGCTGTATAAATAAACTCACAAAATTGCTCTAGTGGGTTCCAACCCTTAGGCTAATTTCACACCAGGACGTTGCGTTAGAGGGGGCGTTAAGGTCGCATAACGTCCCCCTAACTCAACGCCTGGTGGTGCTGGATCTGGACGTCAGAGTGAGCCGCGTTGTGCAGCTCACTCTGGCGTCAGTGATGCCGTGATGCGCACTCTTGTGCGCATGCGGCATCACGTGGTCCCGCCGGCCAATCGCCGCACAGAGCGGCTGCTCCAGGAAGTAAACACTGCACGTCATAACGTGCAGTGCATATTAATTAGCCATGTGCCTGGCCGCTCTCCGCTCCTCCCCAACATTACTGAGCATGTGCAAGCAGTCTAACGCGGCTCAGCCGCGTCCAAAGTACTGCATGCAGTACGTTGCCTTGTGACGCAGCGTTACACTGTAACGCAACGTCCGCACTGTGAACAGCCCCATTGATTTTTCATTACTGTGCGGTGGGCTGCGTTACAGGCTGCTCTAACGTGCGCCTGTAACGTCCCACTGTGAAACCAGCCTTAGTCTGGACTAGAGTCTCCAGCCATCTTGAAGCTTTGCAGTCTTTGTAGCAAACAGGAATGGTCAATAAGGCCTCTTTTCCATGGACTCTTGAACTTTGTGCTCAGCAAGCAGTTACCAGGCAGCAGTGTGCAGTTATCAGGCAGTAAGCAGTTACCAGGCAGCAGGGAGCAGTTACCAAGCAGCAGTGAGTTGTGAGAGTTTGAGAGGCATATCACTGCCTATCAACAGTCTGTGGAAAGGAGGCCTAAGATGCAAATCATTCTGAGTTGATGCAGGATTATGCAAATATATGCAGCTCAAAAATGGACCAAATGCCACCCCACCAAGATTTAATTTGTCCATTTAAGGCCTCCTTTCCACCAACTGTTGATAGGCAGTGAAATGCCTTTCAAACTCTCAACTGCTCACTGCTGCCTGGCAACTTCTCACTGCTGCCTGGCAACTTCTCACTGCTGCCTGGCAACTGCTCACTGCTGCCTGGCAACTGCTCACTGCTGCCTGGCAACTGCTCACTGCTGCCTGGCAACTGCTCACTGCTGCCTGGCAACTGCTCACTGCTGCCTGGCAACTGCTCACTGCTGCCTGGCAACTGCTTACTTATGCCTGGTAACTACTTGCTGAGCACACAGCTCGACAGTTCGTGGAAAAGAGGCCTCAAGGTGGGAACAACATCAGATAATAGTCTTTGGAAAATGAAAGATCACAGACCAATGTTACCCCCTTCCATGTAGTATGAGAGCCATACCTACAGTCTATTCTATTGAGCTGAACTCCCCATCAGATAAAAATCTTTGCAAGATGCTGCACACAAAGATGGTTTACACATGCAACAGATTAGTATCTGCAAAAGATCAGTTCCTGCAAAAGATCCGTTCCTGCAAAATGCATTCATAGTCTATGATATCTGCAGATCTCATACACACCTTGTTTAACAGACATTCATCTGTAGATCAGAAGATCCATCCTGGTGGATCTGATCTGCAAATAATTGTCCGTTGAAGGTGTGTATGGGGATCTGCAGATATCTCATTGACCATCCCTAGTAGAAAAGTCCACACTGTCAGATGAAACCAATCTTAGGCCTCTTTTCCACGGACAGTTGATAGGCAGTGAAATGCCTCTCAAACTCTCACAACTGCTTGCTGCCATGGCCGGCCTTTGACCTGAGCGACCGGAGTGGTCGCTCAGGGCACCGGCTTCCAAGGGCGCATGTGCAGGGCTTTCTATTCCCCTCACTCGCGGCTCCCTCCGATCATCCGACACTCAGGCTGTCAGCCCTGTTAGTTCAGCTGTGGGCGACCCAGCAGCAGTGATGACAGAGGGAGCCTATTGGTGGTGCTGTGTACCTCAAATACAGGAAGTGCTAATTTCCTGAATGAGCACTTCCTGTATTTGAAGTATACCGCGGCTTCACTCGCTCTGTTGCTGCTGGGCCACCCACCGCTGAACTACAGGGCTGACCATCTGAGTGCCGGGGATGGAGGGAGTCACCAGTGAGGGAACTTGTTTCAATGCAGCCCACAGGTCTGTGTGACAGGAGCACATCGCCCCAGCTCCCCCAGAGTGCCCAGTCTCTCTCTCCCCCCTCCATTCATCATCACTATCTGTGTCCTTCTCTCTGTCTCTCTCCATCCATCCATCCCCATCTGCGTCCTTCTCTCTCGCTCTCTCTCTCTCCATCCATCCCTATCTGTGTCCTCTCTCCATCCATTCAGCCATCCATATCTGTGTCCTCTCTGTCCCTCTCTCTTTATCCATCCATCCCGGTGTCCTCTCTCTCCATCCATCCCTATCTGTATCCTCCCTGTCTCTCTCCATCCATATCTGTGTCCTTCTCTCTGTCTCTCTGTCCCTCTCTCTCTCTCCATCCATCCCTGTGTCCTCTCTCTCTCTCTCTCTCTCTCTCTCTCTCTCTCTCTCTCTCTCTCTCTCTCTCCATCCATCCCTGTGTCCTCTCTCTCTCTCCATCCATCCCTGCGTCCTCTCTCTCTCTCTCTCTCTCTCTCTCTCTCCATCCATCCCTGCGTCCTCTCTCTCTCTCTCCATCCATCCCTGCGTCTTCTCTCTCTCTCCATCCATCCCTGCGTCTTCTCTCTCTCTCCATCCATCCCTGCGTCCTCTCTCTCTCTCTCCATCCATCCCTGCGTCTTCTCTCTCTCTCCATCCATCCCTGTGTCCTCTCTCTCTCTCCATCCATCCCTGTGTCCTTCTCTCTGTCTCTCTGTCCCTCTCTCTCTCTCCATCCATCCCTGTGTCCTCTCTCTCTCTCCATCCATCCCTGTGTCCTTCTCTCTCTCTCCATCCTTCCCTGTGTCCTCTCTCTCTCTCTCCATCCATCCCTGTGTCCTTCTCTCTCTCTCCATCCATCCCTGTGTCCTTCTCTCTCTCTCCATCCTTCCCTGTGTCCTCTCTCTCCATCCATCCCTGTGTCCTCTCTCTCTCTCCATCCATCCCTGTGTCCTCTCTCTCTCTCTCTCTCTCTCTCTCTCTCTCTCTCTCTCCATCCATCCCTGTGTCCTCTCTCTCTCTCCATCCATCCCTGTGTCCTCTCTCTCTCTCCATCCATCCCTGCGTCCTCTCTGTCTCTCCATCCATCCCTGCGTCCTCTCTGTCTCTCCATCCATCCCTGCGTCTTCTCTGTCTCTCCATCCATCCCTGCGTCTTCTCTCTCTCTCCATCCATCCCTGTGTCTTCTCCAAATCCAAATCCAAATCCAAAAAAGCTTTATTGGCAGGACCAAATACATTTAGCATTGCCAAAGCAAAATAGAACATTAACGTGGGGGGGGGGGGGGGGGGGGGGGGGTTGTGGGAATAAGGGAAGGACATGGGTATACAGTCCATAGGAGGATGTACGGGATGGTATGGGGGGGATGGGGTATATAGTCCATAGGGGAGGGGGGTATAGGCATACAGTCCTCTCTCTCTCTCTCCATCCATCCCTGTGTCCTCTGTCTCTCTCCATCCATCCATCTATCCCTATCTGTGTCCTCTCTCTCTCTCCATCCATCCATCCCTATCTGTGTCCTTCTCTCTGTCTCTCTCCATCCATCCCTGCGTCTTCTCTCTCTCTCCATCCATCCCTGTGTCCTCTCTCTCTCTCCATCCATCCCTGTGTCCTCTCTCTCTCTCCATCCATCCCTGTGTCCTTCTCTCTCTCTCCATCCTTCCCTGTGTCCTCTCTCTCTCTCTCTCCATCCATCCCTGTGTCCTCTCTCTCTCTCTCTCCATCCATCCCTGTGTCCTCTCTCTATCTCTCTCCATCCATCCCTGTGTCCTCTCTCTCTCTCTCTCCATCCATCCCTGTGTCCTCTCTCTCTCTCTCCATCCATCCCTGTGTCCTCTGTCTCTCTCCATCCATCCATCTATCCCTATCTGTGTCCTCTCTCTCTCTCCATCCATCCATCCCTATCTGTGTCCTTCTCTCTGTCTCTCCATCCATCCATCCATCCCTATCTGTGTCCTTCTCTCTCCATCCATCCATCCATCCCTATCTGTGTCCTTCTCTCTCCATCCATCCCTATCTGTGTCCTTCTCTCTCCATCCATCCCTATCTGTGTCCTCTCTCCATCCATCCATATCTGTGTACTTCTCTCTTTCTCTCTCTTTCTCCATCAATTCCTGTGTCCTTCTCTCTCCATCCATCCATCCCACCCTATCTGTGTCCTCTCTCCATCCATCCCTATATGTGTCCTCCTCTCTCCATCCATCCATCCATCTATCCCTATCTGTGTCATTCTCTCTGTCTCTCTCCATTCATCATCTATCCCTATCTGTGTCATTCTCTCTGTCTCTCTCCATTCATCATCCATCCCTATCTGTGTCATTCTCTCATTCTCTCTATTCATCATCCATCCCTATCCGTGGCATTCTCTCTATTCATCATCCATAGCTATCTGTGTCATTCTCTCTGTCTCTCTCTATTCATCATCCATCCCTATCTGTGTCATTCTCTCTATTCATCATCCATTCCTATCCGTGTCCTTCTCTGTGTGTGTGTGTGTGTGTGTGTGTGTGTGTGTGTGTGTGTGTGTGTAGTGTGTGTGTGTGTGTGTGTGTGTATAGTGTGTGTAGTGTGTGTAGTGTGTGTAGTGTGTGTAGTTGTGTGTATGTGTATGTGTGTGTAGTGTGTGTGTGTGTGTGTGTGTGTGTGTGTATGTGTGTGTAGTGTGTGTGTGTGTGTGTGTGTGTGTGTGTGTGTGTGTGTGTGTGTATAGTGTGTGTGTAGTGTGTGTGTGTGTGTGTGTGTGTGTAGTGTGTAGTGTGTGTGTAGTGTGTGTGTAGTGTGTGTGTAGTGTGTGTGTAGTGTGTGTGTAGTGTGTGTGTGTAGTGTGTGTGTGTGTGTGTGTGTGTGTGTAGTATGTGTGTGTAGTGTGTAGTGTGTGTGTGTGTGTGTGTAGTGTGTGTGTAGTGTAGTGTGTGTGTGTGTGTGTAGTGTGTGTGTGTAGTGTGTAGTGTGTGTGTGTAGTGTGTGTAGTTGTGTGTATGTGTGTGTAGTGTGTGTGTGTGTGTATGTGTGTATGTGTGTGTAGTGTGTGTGTGTGTGTGTGTGTGTGTGTGTATAGTGTGTGTGTAGTGTGTGTGTGTGTAGTGTGTGTGTGTGTGTGTGTGTGTGTGTAGTGTGTGTGTAGTGTGTGTGTAGTGTGTGTGTAGTGTGTAGTGTGTTGTGTGTGTGTGTGTAGTGTGTGTGTGTGTAGTGTGTGTGTGTGTAGTGTGTGTGTAGTGTGTGTGTGTGTGTGTGTGTGTAGTATGTGTGTGTAGTGTGTAGTGTGTGTGTGTAGTGTGTGTGTGTGTAGTGTGTGTGTGTGTGTAGTGTGTGTGTGTAGTGTGTGTAGTGTGTGTGTGTGTGTGTAGTGTGTGTAGTGTGTGTGTGTGTAGTGTGGTGTGTGTGTGTGTGTGTAGTGTGGTGTGTGTGTGTGTGTAGTGTGTGTGTAGTGTGTGTGTGTGTGTGTGTGTGTGTGTGTGTGTTCGATCCATCCCTATATTATTTTTTATTATTAACTGGCTATGTACAGTATACTGGGCGCATCTGACTACCTACACTGGGCAACCCAGCTGCTCTTGCTGGAATTATAAGGTGTGTGCTCAAGCATGTGTGTGTCTTGGTTGGGATACTTCTTTCAGGGGCGGCTGGTAATAGTGGGCCTTGGGCGGCAAAAAGTAGCATTTGGCGTGACGTGTCAAATTTCAAAAAGGTACCAAAATCAGGCTTCGCTCAGGGCGCTGTGAAACCTAAGGCTGGCCCTGCTTGTTGCTGCCTGGCAACTGCTTTCTGAGCACACAGTTCAACGGTCCCTAGAAAAGAGGCAGTGGCGCATCTACAAATCCCCAGGCCCCCCTGCAAAAATTTGAATGGGGCTCCCCCTGGGGCCTGCTCAGGTCCATTTTGGGGGGCAGGAGGGGGTCGCAGCATGAGGAGAGAGCTGGCCACCTACATTGACGGGGAGGGGGGGCAGTCCCCCCCTCCTTGGACTCTCCCTTCCTGCAATTATCACTGGCAGCGTTAGGCAGCAGGAACACATACCTCCATCCACCGCGGAGGTCCATCTCTAAGTGCCTCACGCTACTTCCTGTTTAAACAGGAAGTAGCATCAGACACTTAGAGACCAGAACCTCCGGCACGTGGAACGCATGGAGGTATGTGTTCCTACTGCTGCTGTTCGCCACTGATAATTACTGGAGGGGAGCGCATTGAGGGGAGAGCCCAAGGTGAGGGGGAGACTGTCCCCCCTCCCTGCCGGTGTAGGTGGCCAGCTCTCCTCATGCTGCGACCCCCCCTTCCCCCAAAAACGGCCCTGAGCAGGCCCTCCCGCGGGTGCAGGGGCTGCATCCATTATTGTTACGCCCCTGAAAAGAGGCCTTAGGGGGTGCTGAGCACCCACTCCCTGACATCAGCTGTATGGACATGGCTGTTTGGAATTAAAAGCCACAAGTTTGCTTTAACATGTTTTACTTTGATATACAGCCATGCAAAATAATCACCACCTGATCGGACCAATGTGGAGTGCACCTCTAGGTCTTTGGGTTCTCATACAGGCTGGACTGTAACCCCCCTCCTCTCCCCAGGCACACTTACCAGCTTTGGGGTAAGTAGCAATAAGGATATCGTCTTCCCGTGCCTGGACGTTATAAAACTTGTCCCACATGTCACAGGTGGATTGTATGAGCGGAATCCCGTCCACATGACCCAGTTTAACTTCAACGTCCTTCATCTGTTCCAAGTATTTACGTAATTGTTGTGGGTCCATTCTAACTTTTCGGGAGCTAGAAATGGCAGGAGTGGGATAAAAGTAAACAAAACAGTGTTATAAAAACCAGTGAGACACACAAGGCGAGATTCTAAAGCTCTCTTCACTAATAGCCATCTTCCAACCGGACAACTGGAATTACATCTACTAGGTGAGACTTTATTAAACTCCCACCAGGCCTGGATTTAGCACTAGGCACAAGCTTGGAGGCGGTCTGAGAGGCAGCTGTCACGTGTTTGTAAACATCCCGGAGCTGTGCTGTCACCGCCCCCAAAGCATAGCCACCGCCCATCCAGCCCACCTCGGCGGTAACCAACGTGGCTCTGACCAGTCCTTTACGGATTGATTTTAATACAGATCTCCCATCCGAAGTGGCTAATTTGGGCACCGTATAAACTGCTATGTTAATTATAAACATTGCTGATAAAAAAAAAAATTCCCGGGGAAGTAATAGCGGCGAAAGGAAGCCCAGATATCAGCGGAGGGACACTTTAGTGGCGAGAGGCTACATCACAAATCTCAGCGGGGTGGGGAGGGCGTGGTAGGTTTAGTTAGGAGCAGGTAGAGGAGGGATAGTGTTAGAAAAGGGTTAGGTAAGTAGCAGAATATTGCAGAACAGCCACACTTCACCACCTGTACAGGACTCTGTCTCCAGACCCAGAAGCCGGTGCAAGCCCTCTGCAGGTAAACCACTCCTGCAGACCTGTGCAATAGAACAAACTATCTATACTAATGCTATTACTATAACAAATACAAGTAAGGCCTCCTTTCCACAAACTGTTGATAGGCAGTGAAATGCCTCTCAAACTCTCTCAACTGTGCTCAATGCTGCCTGGTAACTGCTCGTTGCTGCATGATAACTGCTTACGTCTGCCTAGTACTGCTTGCTGAGCACACAGCTCAACAGTCCGTGGAAAGGAGGCCTAACTGTATTAGCAGCATGCAGAGGCATGCAACATGTTTTGGGCGTAGCCCTGCCATACCTGAGGAAAGGCGACGCCCAATACATGTCATGTGCCTCTGCTTGCTCTGCATGCTGCTGATACAGTTACTTTAAAGGATACCCGAACTGAAATGTGACATAATCACCATCACTCTGGTGGAATCTGTCCCATCCATTTACGTTGGTAGAGCGTTTAGGGAAATAGCTAGTGATTGAAAGCGCTCCCTAAACTAAATTTTGGTAAAATTACTTATTTCCTGCTATGGGTATTACTACTATATCGGTGTCGAATAGTAGGAGAATCTGTAATTTTACCAATATTCCACCAGCAGCTCCACCCGTCACCCAAATTACCTTAGCGCCCTTCTTCAGTGTACACCTCTCATCCGCTTACTTTTTATAGGTCCAGTCACAACTCAGGAATCCACTTCAGGAAACAAAGTAAGGGCCAGTGTACACCAAAAATTACTAGCGTAATCGCAAACAAAAGGCCCTTTTCCATTAGCAATCAAGCACTAAACGCCAGTAATTGCATTTGTGTTGTCACTTTTTTTTACGCAATCACGATTTTGCATATGCAATACGCTTGCATTGCAAAATTGCTAAAAAAAAATAAATCAAAAAATAAATCTCACATCGCTCTGGTGTGATCCATTCCATACAAATGCATTATCCTATCGCTAGCATTTGTAAAAGCGCTCTTGGTGTGCACCAGCCCTAACTAAGGGCTGGTGCACACCAGAGCGGTTCTGGAGGGTTTTTAAAACGCTTGCAGGGTGAAAACCGCTTGGCTAATGAAAGTGAATGGGATGGTGCACACCAGAGTGGCTCATTTTTTCCACAAACGCAAACTCGGGGGCTGCAGCATTTTTAAGATTGGAGGCGTTTCTGCCTTAAAGTATAGGAAAGTGGAAAACCGCTCTGAAAAAAACGCTAGATCAGAGCGGTTTGAGGCATTTTTGTTACAGAAGCTTTTCAGTAACAGCTTTACTGTAACAATATTTGTAATCTGATACACAAAAACGCTCCAAAAAACACTAGGCATGTAAAGGCCCCTTTCACACTAGAGCGTTTTGCCGCGATTTTGGCAAAACGCTCAAATGCTAGCGCTTTTTAAGAGAGCTAGCGTAAGGTAACCCTATAGGCCCGTTCTTACTTGGGTGATTTGCGCTAGTCGCCAAATACGTCGCCTGCACCATTTTCAGGTGATTTCCCGGCGATTGCATTTTAGTGCTATAGAAGCACTAAACGCGATCGCAACAAAACCGCCGCACTGTTCAGTGATTATTCCACATGAAATTGCGGAAAAAATCATTCCTGCAAAACGCCGTCAAAAAATTGCCGGAGTTTTGAAAATGCAGGTGTGAATAGAGCCTTAGAGAACATACCTAGGAATCGCTCTGAAATCTGCTTCAAAAACCTCTAGCGTTTTGCAGATCTGCTAGAGTTTTTCGGTGTGCACTGGGCCTAACAAAAACTTTAAAAAAGTTCTGTGATCTGCAGAATACAAGTGAAGTTGTGGAGAAAGTGCAGCAGACACGGGCAGCAGCTCTGAACATAAACTAGCAGCGATGTATGTGGGCTGCAAAATTAAAAAGACAAACCAAAAACGAGCAATGCAATTTTATGGAAAACAAAAATTGCACAGCAGTTTCCTTTTTTTCTGCATAATGTATGCAAACTGCATGCCGTCCACATACAATTCTTTCCTTTGGAGACTCAAAAGTGCATGCGTTTTTTGTACAAATGTATCTGATGTCTTGTTGAAAAGGCAGATAATTAAAAAACCGCAAACGCATGAGAAACACTAAGGCCAGGGTCACACTTGAAAAACTCATACGATTTTGCTTAGTGTGACCCTGGCCTAAAAAGGGCTGATTCACAGTACAGCCTGGTGCCCACAAGCGGTTTTGGTAGAGTTTTCAAAAACGCTGCCACTTGTGAAAACGCTTGGCTAATGTATCTCAATGGGATGGTGCACACCGGAGGTTTGAGGTTTTTAGCAAACCGCAAACGTGCCTCCTGCAGCATTTTTGCGGTTTGCAGAAGAGTTTCTGCCTCAATGTAAAGTATAGGAAAAGCTCAAACTGCTCTGAAAAACGCTACAGCAGATCAGAGCTTTTTTCCAAGCGTTTTTGTTACAGAAGCTGTTCAGTAACAGCTTTACTGTAACAATATATGTAATCTGCTACACAATAACTCTCCAAAAAATGCTAGGCATTTAGAAAACGTCTCTAAACATGCCTAGAATCGCTCTGAAATCTGCTCCAAAAACCTCTAGCATTTTGCAGATCTGTTCGAGGTTTTTGTTGTGCACTGGCCTTATGGGCCCATTCACACTTAAAAGCGCAAAACGCCGGTGATTTTTGCAGGAGTGATTTTTCCAAATTTCACACACACACACACACAAAAAAAAATCACTGGACAGTGCAGCGATTTCTCTGCAATCGCATTTTGTGCATCTATAGCACTGAAACGAGATCGCCGGGAAATTGCCTGAAAATGGTGCAGGTGATGCGTTTGCGTTTTGCGATTTTTGGGCGATTTGCGCAAATCGCCTAAGTAAGAATGGGCCCGTAGGGTTTTATAACACTAGCGCTTTTAAAAAGCATTAGCATTTGAATGTTTTGCCGAAATCGCGGCAAAACACTCTAGTGTGAATGGGCCCTTTAAGGGCTTTGTGTGTTAAGGTTACAAAAACTGAGTGGAGTCTGTAAACTGCATCCATTCTTCACTGTTAATGGCAGGGTTCTCAAACTTTGCACAGTTGGGCACTGGGTGACTGGGATTAATATTCAGAAAAGTTTGTGGAGCCTATAAAAAAAAAAAAAAAAAAAAAATTCGCCTGTTGATTTTCAAGGGGAATATTTAATTTGCTACCATTCTCTGTTAATGGCACAAGCCTCAAACTTGGTACAGTTAGTTATTGGGTCACTGAGGTTCAAATTCAGAAAATGGGGCGGAGCCACAAACAGCCAGATTGTTTTTTCCCAGTAAAATAAAACCAAATTATTGATGCCAAGGAGCCCAAGGCTCACAAACTTGGTCATTGAGTGACTGTGTGCCCAGGTTACAAAAAGTGGGCAGAGCCAAAAACAAATTTCACTGGGAAAATATAAACTGCAGCCATTCTTACACTGTTAATGGCAGGGTTCTCAAACTTTGCCCAGATGGTCGATGGGTGACTGAGATTAATATTTGGGGAAGTGGGTGGAGCCTATAATAGCCAATCAAAATTCGCCTGTTGATTTTCAAGGGGAATATTTAAATTGCTGCCATTTTTACACTGCTAAGAGCAGATGCCTCAAACCTGCTACAGTTGGTCATTGGGTGACTGAGGTTCAAATGCTGGAGAGGGTTGGAGTCACAAACAGACAATCTGATTTGTTTACGTTCTATGGGCATATACAAATGGTACTTATCCGTTAGCCGGGCGCATCCGGCAGGTGGCGCTAATTACTATTCCCCCTCCAGGCCGCCATAGGTTGTAGGGAAAGATGTAACTCTGGTGGAGATTTGTCGCCACCTACAAGATGCGCTCGGCTAACGGAAAAGTACCATACAAATTGATGCCAACGCTCACAAACTTGGTCATTGAGTAATTGTATGTTAGGGTTAGAAAAAGTGGGCGGAGCCTACACCAGCCAAATACATACCCGGGCAACGCTGGGTCATCAGCTAGTGACTTATAACTATAGAACCACAGAAATCAATATCACTCTGCGCGAGGGGAAGGCTAGACCATATTATTCTGGTGGTAAAAATATTTTGTTATGCTGAGGAGCATCAGGGTACATTTCTTAAAGCAAACCTGAAAAAAAAAAAATGATAGATCGATATATATATATATATATATATATATATATATATATATATATATATATATATATATATATATATATATTCTTGTATGTGTAGTATGGATAATGAATAGAACATTAGCAGCGAAGAAAAGTCTCATACTTTTATTTTCAGTTATATAGCTTGCTTTGTATCATTGCAGCATTCCGGCACATTTGCAGTTTTAAAACCACATTGGACTCTATTCAGAAAGCATTACTGCATTCACTAATAGAGCTGCTCAAATCCAGAACCGGGAGATACCCGGATAGTTGCTATCTGGATATCTCCCAGTAAACTGGTGCGGCGGGGGCGCTTCAATCTTACCTGTCTGGCGTCTTCTTCGGGCCGTCCCTCGGCACCTCCCACGATGCGCTCCACGTGATTACAAACACTTCCTCCTTCAAACCGGAAGGAGGAAGTGTCTGTAATCACGTGACTGCCGCTTGGACCGCATTGTGGGAGGCGCCGAGGGACGGACCGAAGAAGACGTCAGATGAGTAAGATTGACTCCCCCCCCCCCCCCTGCAACCCCCCCTCTCTTTGCAAAGATTCACTGGGAGATAGACGGATAGCAACTTCCGGATTTGAGCAGCTCTACTCACTAATGCTCAAAACAGCTGATCTTACTGATCACATTCAGGGTTGCTCAGCAGGACCCCGAATGCGAAGTTTCCCCGAACAATTCGGGTGTTTTTTGGGGTTGCCGCATGCGAACCCGAACCCTGCAATCCGAGCCGAACCCGAATACGAGAAGCCTGCCGAATGTGCGCACTCAAATTTGGTCAGATGGAGCTGTGGGTTCGGCTTCGGGATTCAGGGATGACGTGATTGGGCCAATCAGAAGTCCTCCTGCCGAGGACCTGGCAACCCTAGCAACCAATCAGAGGAGGGGAGCCTTGCCCTCCCCTCCTCTATATAAGGCGGCGGCCATGTTGCGGAGCCACGCACTTGTGTGACTGCTGCTGGTACTGAGAGATTCTCCAGTGCTGTGCTGTGTCTGAGCAAGTGCTTTTCACTGCTAAACCTAGCATTTTGCTTCCTAAACACCTCCTAAACACATTTATTGTTGTCTTATATAGTTAGCTAGTATTTTGATTGTTTTTAGTCAGCTAGTGTATAGTGTATACTGTGCTAGGCTAGTGTTAGTCTGTGTGCAGGCTAGGCCTGCTAGCCTAGGTAGCCCTAGTTGGTAACAGTAAAAAAGGGCGCAGGAGGCTAGTGGACAAATCGGGCGCCGCCATTCACTCCTATAATAATTATCGTTTAATGGGCGCCGAACAGGAAAAAAGGGCGCCCGAGAATAATAACGTTTTCCAACGGCGCCCGAAGATTTTTCATGTTTTATAACTGCTTGTGATGATTTACGTTTCTTATTTCAATAAAACATTATTTTAAATGTTATCCCTTACTGTTTGTAAAACATTATTATTCACAAAACAAAGCGATCAGTACGTAATGTAAATTGTAATATATTTTATCCCTTACTGTTTTTAAAACATTATTCTACACACAATACAGTGAGCACTAAGGAGGGTCTTAGGTTTAGGCACCAACAGGGGGGTCTTAGGTTTAGGCACCAACAGGGGGGTCTTAGGTTTAGGCACCAACAGGGGGGTCTTAGGTTTAGGCACCAACAGGGGGGGTCTTAGGTTTAGGCACCAACAGGGGGGGTCTTAGGTTTAGGCACCAACAGGGGGGGTCTTAGGTTTAGGCACCAACAGGGGGGGTCTTAGGTTTAGGCACCAACAGGGGGGTCTTAGGTTTAGGCACCAACAGGGGGGTCTTAGGTTTAGGCACCAACAGGGGGGTCTTAGGTTTAGGCACTAACAGGGGGGTCTAGGGGTTAGGGGTAGGTACAGGGAGGGTTACTTAGGCACCAACAGGGGGGGTCTTAGGTTTAGGCATCAACAGGGGGGTCTAGGGGTTAGGGGTAGGTACAGGGAGGGTTACTTAGTAATTTTTTTTTAAACGTTATTATACGTTTCACTATTTAAACGGAAGATTAACGTTTTTACAATTGCCGATTTAATGCACATTATTTAATGATTTATAACTTTATAAAACATTAATTTTAAACGAAATACAGTACAATACATTTTTAAACGTTATCCATGCTTATCGTTTAAAACCCTGCGCCCTTTTTTCCCAGAACCCCTTTTTAACGTACGCGCCTTAGTTAGCCTACTACTAGCTTAGGTAGGTTAGGGATTCTAGTTAGTTGTGTACTTAGTAGTACTAGCTTAGTTAACTATTACTACTGTAGTCTGTTACTTTATTAGTTTCAGTACTGTGTTAGTTAGTTACTGACTGTGACAGGCCACCACCAGCATCCGTTGTGAGTGACCTGACCTGTGACTGTCTGTCACCTGCCCGAGCCTATTGATTGATTGCGTCTGACCATGTGTGACCGATTGTTGTAATTGTCACCGACTGTCTGCCGCACGACTTACTTGAAGCGTAGTACGCTAGGTGTTTCTTAGTTACCTGTGTGCATGTGTACTACTACTAGTGTCTACTACTAGTCTACTAGTACCCGTTCACTTATATTTTTTTTTCACTTTTACTGTGTGATTTTATTATCATCCGTAGTGTGTCTAATAAATAAGAGTTACAACACATACAGGCCACCACCAGCATCCGTTGTGAGTGACCTGTGACTGTCTGTCGCCTGCCCGAGCCTATTGATTGATTGCGTCTGACCGTGTGTGACCGGTTGTAATTGTCACCGACTGTCTGCCGCACGACTTACTTGTAGCGTAGTACGCTAGGTGTTTCTTAGCTACCTGCGTGCGTACTACTACTGCCTACTACTACTACTACTAGTCACCACCAAGTCACCACCAACACAGACTTTATTAAAGTTTACACCCTTTCCCGCCCTCTACTTATTTTTTTTTTTTACCGTATTTGTATAGTGCACTATGACTAGTAGAGGTAGAGGGCGAGGCACCACCAGGAGAGGAAGCGCCATTGCAGGAGCCACTGCCAGCAGCAGCAGGTCTGGGACTGGTCCGCCGCCAGCCACTGACCACAGGGAGGAGGGAGCAGAGGCGCAACAGCAGCGTGTTGCGCCCATCTTTGAGACGGGTCATCGCCCACGGCCCATTGGGGAGAGTCAGGTGCAGGCTGTGGTGGAAATGATGGCGGGGCAGGAAGCCACCTTTTCCAGCCAGGCCTCCAGCACCAGCGAGACTAGTGCCACCAGCACTCCTGTCCGCAGCAGGCCAACACCAGCGCTTGAGGCCATGGTCACGGTGACCCCATCGACCAGCCTGCCCTCAATGAGCACGCTCTTCTCCCCTGAGACTGTGACCATGTACAGGGATGTTTTGGAGAAGTATGAGTTGGAGATGATGGGGCCATCCAAGGAGGAGGAGGAGTTTGAGGTGCAGAAGTTTGTTGTTGGTGCTGAGGAGGAGGGGCGTGATGCAGGGGATGTTGGGGTAGAGGAGTTGGTTGAGTCGGGCTCACAGGATTTGTTTGGGGTTGATGATGATGACTTGATAGATCCTCCCTATGTGCCACCAGTACCACCAGCACAGTTGGTTGAAGGCAGCTCGTCATCGGAGGAGGAGGCGTCTCTGGCGCAGAGGCGCGGCAGCAGCAAGGCGGCCAGCACAGGGCGTGGAAGGCAGGAGCCACAGCCTGCTGCTTCAGTCGCTACCACCACCCGCAACAAACCTCTAACTACAACCAAAAAGACACAATCCTCCAAGGGCCCCCAAAAACCCCAGCCCTTAAGCTCAAAGAGCAGGTTGAAGTCCCCAGTCTGGCGGTTCTTCACCAAGTGCCCAGTGGACCCGACCCGTGCAATTTGCAACAGTTGCAATCTCATTCTCAGCAGAGGTCGCGATATCCACAAATTGAGTACCTCGTTCCTGCAGACCCACTTACAGAGCAGACATTTTGAGGACTTTAATGAGTTGGAGAAGCTTATGCAAAGTGGTGCAGGCAGTGGTCAGAACCAGACAGCCACTGCACAGATCTCAGCAGCAGTAGCCGACCCTCCTGCCCATCCAGCAGCAGCAGCAGCCGACCCTCCTGCCCATCCAGCAGCAGCCCCTCCTGCCCATCCAGCAGCAGGAGCACAGCAGCAACTCACTCCCCCCCCCCCCCCCCCCCCCTGACAGCCAGTCCTCAGTGGCCTCATCAGCTCCCTCCACAGTGGCCTCCTCATCCTCCCGTGCAGGCAAACTCCGCCAGACCCTGCTCAGTGAAGCATTCCCTGGTGTGACCAAGGTGCTGCCTCCCGCCCACAGCCGCATCCGGTTGCTGAATGGGTTACTTGCCCGGGCCATGTGCTCCCAGCTCCTGCCATATTCCTTTGTGCAGGAGGGGAGTGACATGAGAGCGCTGCTGCAGGTTGGGATCCCGGAGTGGCAAGTCCCCAGCCGCCACTATTTCTCTCGCAGGGCGATCCCAGCACTGCACCGCTCTGCCATGGAGAACATGGGCCGCGCGCTGGATCACGCTGTCAGTGCGCGGATCCACATAACCATGGATTCCTGGAGCAGCCGGTTTGGGACAGAGCGCTATCTGTGCTTTACGGCCCACTGGGTCAGCCTGGTGGAAAGCCCGAGCGAGGAAGCAGCAGGTCCATCCTCGGGCGCAGCAGCACCAGTCGCCCACTATGTGGTGCCACCGCGCAGGGTCAGGGGAGAAGCAGCAGCTCCCACCGCCAAGCGATCCCGTCTCTCCAGCAGCGTGAAGGCCCGCCACTGCCAAGCGCTGCTGGAGATGAAAAGCCTGGGGAAGAACTCCTTGACTGCATCCAACGTGCTCCGGTACCTCAGGGAGCAGGAGAGGATGTGGCTGACCCCCAGAGGCCTCACTGTGGGATTGGTGGTGTCCGCCAATGCCGCCAACCTGCTGTCTGCCATCAGCAGTGGAGACTTGCTCCACGTCCCTAGCTTGGCCCACGTCCTGAAACTGGTGGTGCAAAAGTTCATGCGCACCTACCTGGGGATGGGGAGCTGTTAGAAGCGGCACGGAAAATTGTGCGCACTTTCCGCCGCTCAGCAGCTGCCGCAGCAAAACTGGCAGACATCCAGCAGCAGGAGGGCCTGCCACGACACCGCCTCATCATAGATATGCCAACTCGCTGGAACTCCACCCTGGCGATGTTGGAGTGGCTGGTTGAGCAGAGGAGGGCTGTCAACCGGTACATCTATGATGCCACTGTCGCCGGCACCGGCAGCAGAAGCAGCACCACACTCCAGCTCCTCACCAACGTGCAATGGGGGCAGATGCAGCAGGTCTGCTTGGTGTTGGCTCCCTTCCTGCAGGGAACCAACCTGGTGAGTGAACAACGGGCATCCCTCTGCCAGTGGGTGCCCTTTGTTTGTCTGCTGGACAGGGCACTTGGCGATTTGGTGGATTTGGGAGAGGAGGCCCTGAAGCAGGTGGAACAGCAGCCGCCTGCGCAGTCCACTGCTCCGCAGGTATTTGAGTCCCTGGAGGAGGAGGAGGAGTTGGAGGTGCTGGACGTTGCTGCTGGGGGGGAACATCGGAGCGCAGCAGCAGTGGTGCGAGGGTGGAGAGAGGAGGAAGAGTCTCAGGGGCAGAAGGAGGAGGAGGAGGATGCTGACCCTGATGTCTCTGTTAGACGGTCCACCCTGTTCCCCATGGCAGAGCACATGCTGCGCTGCTTGCGCACAGACCCCAGGGTCAAGCGGATGCAAGCGAGGGAGGACGCCTGCATCAACATGATCCTGGACCCACGGCTGAGGGGGAGGTGGGATCAGTTTCTGCCTGCCAGAGACCGTGAGCAGCGAGCAAGGGAGTTGCAGGAGATCCTTGTTCGGCGACTGAAGGAAGCCTTCCCCCCACCTTCCACTCCCTCTGTCCCTGTCCAGCAGCCAGCAGCAGGTGCCTGCGGCCAGCAGCAGCGTCAAGTGCCCAGGAGACCTGCTGTCATTGACGCAGGCATTCTACATGAAGGTACAGCAGCCGAGAGAGGAGGTGCGGGCAGCAGCCACCTTCGTTGAGAGTCACAGCCAGTGCATGATCCGGATGGTGGCCGACTACATGGGATCCTTCAGTGGGCTTGACACCGGCAGCGAAGAGCCTGTGGACCCCATGGAGTACTGGGTGGAGCGCTTGCACATCTGGAGGGAGCTTGCGCAGTACGCCCTGGATGTATTGTCTTGCCCCCCTTCCAGCGTGCTGTCTGAGAGGTGCTTCAGTGCGGCCGGTGGCGTGTTCACGAGAAGCGCTCTCGTCTGTCCACAGAGGGCGTGGACAGACTGACATTTTTGAAGATTAACCAGGCCTAGATAGAAGGCACATTCCTGGCACCTGTTGTCGGCGAAAGGAGGACATGAGGTGTGCCTGCCTGGGAATTACAATACATCGCCTGCTGCCTGCCATACGTGACGATTCCTCCTGCTGGCCTGCTGCATTGATTTACCTATGAATTTATTTATGTATTTATTGTATTTATAAAGCGGCAACATATTACACCGCGCTCATTTTGATCCTGCTGCTGTCAGTGGTCCCACCGCCAGGGTCCACACTATGCATTGCCTGCTGCCAGTGCCACACGTCACTCTTCCTCCTCCTGCTGCTGTTGTATTTATCCTGCTGCTGTCAGTGGTCCCACCGCCAGGGTCCACACTATGCATTGCCTTCTGCCAGTGCCACACGTCACTCCTCCTGCTGCTGTTGTATTTATCCTGCTGCTGTCAGTGGTCCCACCGCCAGGGTCCACACTATGCATTGCCTTCTGCCAGTGCCACACGTCACTCCTCCTCCTGCTGCTGCTGTTGTATTTATCCTGCTGCTGTTAGTGGTCCCACCGCCAGGGTCCACACTATGCATCGCCTTCTGCCAGTGCCACGCGTCACTCCTCCTCCTGCTGCTGCTGTTGTATTTATCCTGCTGCTGTCAGTGGTCCCACCGCCAGGGTCCACACTATGCATTGCCTGCTGTCAGTGCCACACGTCACTCCTCCTCCTCCTGCTGCTGCTGTTGTATTTATCCTGCTGCTGTCAGTGGTCCCACCACCAGGGTCCACACTATGCATTGCCTTCTGCCAGTGCCACACGTCACTCCTCCTCCTACTGCTGTTGTATTTATCCTGCTGCTGTCAGTGGTCCCACCGCTAGGGTCCACACTATGCATTGACTTCTGCCAGTGCCACACGTCACTCCTCCTCCTGCTGCTGTTGTATTTATCCTGCTGCTGTCAGTAGTCCCATCGCCAGGGTCCACACTATGCATTGCCTGCTGCCAGTGCCACACACACACACGTCACTCCTCCTCCTCCTGCTGCTGTAGTATTTATCCTGCTGCTGTCAGTGGTCCCACCGCCAGGGTTAACACAATACATTGCCTGCTGCAAGTGCCACACGTCACTCCTCCTCCTCCTCCTGCTGCTGTTGTATTTATCCTCCTGCTGTCAGTGGTCCCACCGCCAGGGTCCACACTATGCATTGCCTGCTGCCAGTGCCACACGTCACGTTTTTAGTTTTTTTTTTTTTTTTTTTTTTTTTTTTTTTAAGTACACCTTTCTTTAAGTACACATTCCCTTTAAAAAAAAAAAAAAAAACACAAAAAAACCCGAATTCGCGAACACGAATTTTCACCGAATCTTGAGCCGTAACCCCGAACCGAATATGAATTCGAACTGAATTTCGTGGTCGCAGGCGAATTCGAATGTCATGCGGACCCGAATTCGAATGTACCCGAACCGAATTTTGGTACATCTGAGCATGCCTGATCACCTTCCCAAGTTATAATTCACTAAACCTGTTACCGCACAGAAAATCACGGTTCCCGACTTGTGCGGTAATTACCTCGGGAAATGGCAAGAAATGTCAATTCAGAAAGATTTCCACACTTCATTTACCGGCCAAAAGTGTTCGGTAATTTTCTCCAGCCCACAGCAGCCGATCACTGGCTCTCCTCCTGCTGTCTCTGTGCGGTAATTTAGACAGCCTCTGGGAAGAGCCAGGCAGCCAACAGGGAGAGTCACACAGCATGCTTCTCACACTGATTGGATGTAATAGGAATGCCAGTGGGACTTTCATTGTATCAATGCAGAGAAAAGCTACAACTTTGCCGGCATCCCTGCATCTCTTTAGATGTTCATATTTGTATTCTAGCATATAGAAGAGCTCCCCCTGGTGGCTGCAGCACATCTAAAGGGATAACTGAGATGCACAGTCTGTAAAACCTCCAAGTCACACACACCCACAGCTCCCTGGCTGCCCGCTGCCCTGCTAGAAGGCTAGTAAGTGACACTTACCGACCAGGCTTAGTGAATTGAGGCAGTTTGTTTGGTAAATTACTAAACTTCTGCCTCATGGTGGAAAACTTTTGTGAATTTGGAAAAAAAAAAGTAAGAAAATACCGCATGAGGTATTTTACCATCCAAAATTACTTTACCAAACTACTTATCACTCTGGTGAGATCGCCGTCATTGATCTCACCAAAGTGTTACAGCACCACCCGGAGGACAGAGATAAAATTGCAGCGCTGGAGTGGCAGCATGGTTTTTTCCTGTTTTTAAGAGTCTAAAACCTTTTTAAAAAGAACCTAAAATCCGGAAATATTCACACCGCCAGGGGGTTAAAACAAAGCAGAAATAATGACCCCTTGAACCTTCTTGTAGTAAAACCTTATCTCAAGCGCACTGTTTGTTGGCTGTTTAAGTGCTTCAGAAAACAGGACTGTATTCCACCCAGTGGATTGAAGAGCTCAGAGAAGCATTTTTGCATGGATAACTGAAGTTTTTTTTTTAACTCTTCCTGAACTGGAAAACAATGAGACTCTTATTTGCTACTAATGTTCTATTTCTTAGCTGTACTACACATACAATTTTTTTATCTCATAATTTTATTTTCACTTCAGGTTTGCTTTAAAATTTAACCACTTCGCGTCCCTGGGGTTTTCCCCCTAAAAAACCAGAACAATTTTCTACATTTCCCACTCCTCCCATTCATTTGCCAATATCTTTATCACTACTTATCATACATAAATGATCTATACCTTGTTTTTTCCACCACCAATTAGGCTTTCTTTGGGTGGTACTTTTTGCTAAGAATTATATTATTTTCTATGCATTTTAAAGGGACCAAGGGGTAAAAAATGAAAAAAGTCATTGTTTCCCAGTTTTCAGCCATTATAGTTTAAAAATAAAAGTTGCTGCTGTAAGTTAAACCCACACATTTTATTTTTCCATTCAATCTGGTTATTTCACCATTTAAATTTCAATCCTAGTACAATGTATGATGACAATAAATTCTTTGGAAATAAAATGCATTTTTTTTCATTTTGTGTCTGATTTTTATTATTTTTTTCCTACTTTATAATTCGATCCTCCCCCAGCTAGCCAGATGTGCACCTACATATGCCTCCCCTCCCATAGTTGGTCAGATGTGCCTCTGGATACCCCCCCCCCCAGCCAGGCCTTAGTACCCCTCCCCCCTCCATAGCCAGGTGTGTGTGCGCCCCTTTAACCCCCCTTTGTTGATCCTGTGTTGCTCCCCGACCCCCCCCCCCCCCAAGCAGTGGTGTTTCTTTACTGATCCCCATCCATCCCCCCCCCCCCCTTGAAGAGATCGGCAGCGCAGGGAGGCTCATCCCCCCCCCCTTGCAGAGATCGTCAGCTAAGAAAACTCTCACCTAATCTTGTTCCTGCGGCGGCGATCGGCTCCCCTCTATTCAGTACCGCTGACAGCCTCTATGTGCAGAATGGATCGGGTCCCGGCTTGATGATGTCATTAAGCCGGGACCCGATCCATTCTGCACATAGAGGCTGTCAGCGGTACTGAATGGAGGGGAGCCGATCGGCGCCGCAGGAACAAGATTAGGTAAGAGTTTTCTTTGTAATTCACCATGCTGCCCGATCGCAGCATGGAGGAGGAGGGGGGTTGTAATTACAGAGGATCGGGGGTGGGGGGGGGAAATCGGACACCTGGGAGGGGATCCCTCATTAGTGTAGATAGAGGGAGGAGGTTGATGAGCCCAGGTGCGTGCTAGCACGCACGCTGTGCTCATATAAAGGGGACAACTTACAATCACGTCATGTGGCTTTCACAAGCCACTTGCAATGACGTGATTATACTGTAGTTGGGACAGTAACTGGTTAAAATATATGCAAACAGACAAATAAGAAGTACATTTTTCCAGAGTAAAATGAGCCATAAATCACTTTTCTCCTATGTTGCTGTCACTTACAGTAGGTAGTAGAAACCTGACAGAAGAGACAGGTTTTGGACTAGTCCATCTCTTCATAGGGTATTCTCAGCAAGGCTTTTATTTTTTATAAAGATATTCCCTAAAAAGGATTTAAACAATGATGCTTCCCTGCTCGCTGCACAGTTTTTGGCAGTTGGACATAGCAACTGCCATTCACTAAGTGCTTTTGAAAATAAATAAATCCCTGTGAATGCCCTATTAAGAGATGGACTAGTCCAAAACCTGTCACTTCTGTCAGATTTCTACTACCTACTGTAAGTGACAGCAACAAAGGAGGAAAGTAATTTATGGCTCAATTTACTCTGGAAAAAAGTACTTATTTGTATATGTTTGCACATATTTAAAATTTTAGAATTTTTCGCCATAGTGCCCCTTTAAGGTTTGTAAAGACTGGACTATTTGCAAGTTGGATGGAACCTTTAGATGCTAATAAACTATCTTTGTCTGGATCCACCTCTTCTTCATGGCTTGTCGGGCTGGTGCACAACGAGCAGCTTTTTGTGCCTTTTCAGATCCACTTGCGGATGTGGATACGCTTGGGTAATGTATTTCAGTGGGCTGGTTCACACCAGAGCGGGAGGCGCTTTGCTGAAACGCATACTGATGGCTGATGGTGTAATGGTTAAGGGTTCTGCCTCTGACACAGGAGACCAGGGTTCGAATCTTCGCTCTGCCTGTTCAGTAAGCCAGCACTAATTCAGTAGGAGACCTTTGGCAAGTCTCCCTTACACTGCTACTGCCAATAGAGCGCGCCCTAGTGGCTGCTGCTCTGCTCTGGCGCTTTGAGTCTGCAAGGAGTAAAGCGCAATATAAATGTTATTTGTCTTGTCTACTCCCGGGGTGAGGCATTTTTCGGATTTCAGAGGCGTTTCTGCCTCCAATGTTAAGTATAGGAAAAACGCAAACCGCTCTGAAATACGCTACATCAGAGCGGTTTTCCAGGCATTTTTGTTACAGAAGCTGTTCAGGAACAGCTTTACTGTAACAATACATGAAATCTGCTACACAAAAAACGCTACTCAAAACGATAGCTAAAACGCTTTATAAAAAGAAAAAGCGTTTCAAAACTCGTCAGTGTTTTGCGGATCTGCAAGCGGATTTTGGTGTGCACCAGGCCTTCCTCAGTGTTATGATGGTTATATCTGATTATGAGGATGGTTATATCTGATTATGTCATTAATACTTGGCTCTGTCTAGCCTGTTATGTCATGGGTATAATTTTGTATCTGTAAGCTTTCTGTTCTTGTGCCGGCTTGGAAGGGACTGACTGACCATGTACTCTGTACCTAGTGTTCTTCTTTCATTACATGCTTATGGAATGTGACATTTTTCCAAATAAGTTTATAAAACAGAAAGCTTCATTTGAACTCTGTAAGTAGTGGGAGCAGGGGCGTATCTTAGCAATATAGAGCCTATGGCAAACACTGAAAATGTGCCCCCTCCAGTGAGAGACCACCTGTACTCAAAAACACTTTTCTTGCATACATGTGTTATGTTTGCCTACATTTTTTGGCTCGGGATATTGCTGAAGTTACTTTTTTGGAAACCTGTCTTCTTATTCCCTCTTTTCTAACACTAAGCCAAGTGCGCCCTACATACATAAGTTAAGTAGCCATGTTCCCCAGATAACAGAAATCACCTGATGTGAGGTCTGAATGACAGGGAGGCACACGAAAAGGCATTGGGGAGCAGCACAAGGGCAGGCATGGTGCTGTGGCGCCCATGGCACGAGACATGCCTGCACCCCTCTAGATATGCCTCTGGGAGTAGGGATAGCTTTACCAGATGGCGTGATCAGGCAATTCCTAAGTGGTCTCAGGCAGCTCTAGGATCCACAGGTACAACCAGAAAAATCAATAAAAAGAGCGCTCTGAGGAGAGACATAAATACAAGCAGCTCAGTCCCTGTCAGGACAGGTCTCACCTGGATATTGTGGGCTGTTTGAAGTATCCAGCCAAATGCACATGTGTCCCTTTAAGACAAGGCGTGGGGGGGGGGGGGGGGGGTGGATGTGCTCTGACATGAAGTTAGAAGCATGCTTGTTTCAGGTGTCAGACACTACTAATGGATGAAAGATCCGCAAGATGCCAGGCAGGCAATTAGTATAGTTTAAACGGAAATAAATATGACAGCCTCCATAACTCTCTCACTTCAGGTGGATTAAGTATTCCATTGTTGAAAAGGAGTACTGAGATACATACATGCAACAGTGTCCATGCTAAAGTTTTATGTGGCTGCTAAAAAAGTTAACAATACCAGTTGCCTGGCTGTCCTGCTGATCTTTATGGCTTCATTATTGTCTGAATCACAACACCTGAAACAAGCATGTGGCTAATCTTGTCAGATTTCAGTCAGAAACATCTGACCTGCTGCATGCTTGTTCAGGGTCTATGGCTAAAAACAAAGGCAGAGGATCAGCAGGACAGCCAGGCAATCTGCATTGTATAAGAAGGAAACAAATATGGCAGCCTGAGCCTCCATATCCCTCTGAGGTTTGCTTTAAAGCAGGGGTCTCAAACTCGCGGCCCGTGGGCCATTTGCGGCCCTCGATACAATATTTTGTGGCCCTCGCCAGGAAAAGCTCCCTTATAGTTCGCTTCAGTGCTCCCAAGTAATCCGCCGCATCCCCGCCGCTAAACGAGGGCTGCAGAGCCCCCAAATGGCCTGGGGGGCAATCCGCCTGCATTTGCTGGAACGTCAATCGCCGCACAGATCGCCGCCTCTCCCCGCCCCTCTCTGTATAGGAAAAATGAGTGGCGGGCAGAGGCGGCGATGCGCCGCGATTGTGAAATTCCTTATGCGGCCCAGCCTCATCCTGACTTTGCCTCCTGCGGCCCCCCAGGTAAATTGAGTTTGAGACCCCTGCTTTAAAGGGAACCTAAACTGAGAAGGACATGAATTTTTCATTTTAAAATAATACCAGTTGCCTGACTATATACCCGGTATGGGCAGACAGAGGCAGCGGAGGACAGCGGCGTGGGAGCGATCCAGGCTGATGGGGCTGGAGGAAGCCCCAGGTATGTATAACATCTTTTTCTCGTGGTCTCTGGTTCTCTTTAAAAGGTAACCTAAACTGAGAAGGATATGGGTTTTGACCTTTTTAAAATACCAGTTGCCTGACTCCCCTGCTGATACCAGTTGCCTGACCCTCCTGCTGATCCTGTGTCTCGAAAGTACTTATCCGTTAGCCGGGCGCATCCGGCAGGTGGCGCTAATTACTATTCCCCCTCCAGGCCGCCATGGATAGTAGGGAAAGATGTAACTCTGGTGGAGATTTGTCGCCACCTACAGGATGCGCCCGGCTAACGGATAAGAACCGTCTAATACTTTTAGCCACAGCCCCTCAACAAGCATGCAGATCAGGTGCTCCGACTGGATTAGCTACATACTTGTTTCAGGTGTGTGATTCAGCCACTGTTGTAGCAAAGAGATCAGCAGGACTGCCAGGCAACTGGTGTTATTTAAAAGGAATCATCCATATCCTTAGTGTAGGTTCCCTTTAAAGGAGAACTGTAATGAGGGATATGGAGGCTGTCCTATTTATTTCCGGTACTTTATCCGTTAGCCGGGCGCATCCTGTAGGTGGCGACAAATCTCCACCAGAGTTACATCTTTCCCTACTATCCATGGCGGCCTGGAGGGGGAATAGTAATTAGCGCCACCTGCCGGATGCGCCCGACTAACGGAAAAGTATCTTATTCTTTTCCGGGTCAAAGAGTTCACTTCCTGACTTGCATCAGGGACTGAATTACAAAACCACTCTGGACAAAACGCTTAGAAAACCGCTAAGCACTAAAACGAATCACCCACCCAATTGTCGGGAATCGTATATAGAAAAAAAATACGCCTCTAAAACCGCCCAATGCGTATGGACACGCGAACGGGACGCAATGTGAGCAAGCATGCAGCAGGTGTTTTTGACATCATCGTCAGGTCTGACAAGATTAGCTGCATGCTCGTTTCTGGTGTGATTCTGCATGCTTGTTACTGCAGCCAAATAGACCAGCAGGGCTGCCAGGCAACTGGTATTGTTTAACCTCTTGAGGACTGCAGGGCTAAACCCCCCTAGTGACCAGGCAAATTTTAGTTTAAAAGGCCACTGCAGCTTTAAGGCCAAGCTGCAGGGCCGCACAACATAGCACACGAGTGATTTCCCCTCCCCCCCCTTTTCTCCCAACCAACAGAGCTCTCTGTTGGTGGGGTCTGATCGCTCACCCCATGTTTGTTTTTTTTAATAAATATTTGTGTTGCCAATTTTTTTTTTAAAAAACTCTCTTCCTTTAAATCCCTTCCCTCCCTCGCTCCCTCCCTCCCCACAGCCGGCCAATTACGGCGATCGCTGAAGCCTATGAGAGCCGATCGCTCTCTCGTCCTCCAGGGGGACAGCCGTGTCACACGGCTGTCCCCAGTACAGCGCTGCTGCAGATCGCAGCGCTGTACAATACAATTAAGCGGCGGTTTCGCCGTTACAGTCTCCAGAGCGGCGATCGCCGCTCGGAGACTGAAGGCGGAGCTCCGCTCCGCCCACGAAGCAGGAGATGCGCGTGCATCCTGCAAATGCAAGCCCCAGGACTTTCCGCCAATCGGTGTTAGGCGGTCCTGGGGCTGCCGCCGTGGCCACGCCTACCGGCGTGTAGCCATCGGCAAGTGGTTAAAGAGAAACTCCGACCAAGAATGTAACTTTATCCCAATCAGTAGCTGATACCCCCTTTTACATGAGAAATATGATGCTTTTCACAAACAGACCATCAGGGGGTGCTGTATGACTGATTCTGTGCTGAAACCCCTCCCACAAGAAGCTCTGGGACTGCGGTACTCTGGGCAAACTGCCACAATGTAACAATGTTCACAGACAGGAAATGGCTGTTTACAGCTGTCTGTAACAGCCAGAACAGATAGAAACAGCTACATAACCTGCCCACAGTAACAATGTCGCCATGTAATACATGTCAGAATGTGAATCTGGGAGAGGAAAGATTTTACAATGAGCAAACGCTGACTAAATCATTTATACATAATAATTGTAAAAATGAAGCACTTTTTTTATTACATTATTTTCACTGGAGTTCCTCTTTAACAGAAAATAAATATGGCAGCCTCCATATCACTCTCACCTCGCGTTCAGTTTAAAGGGAACCTTAACTGAGAGGGATATGGATGTTCCTTTTAAAGACACCAGTTGCTTGGCAGCCCTGCTGATCTCTTTGGCTGCAGTAGTGGCTGAATCACACACCTGAAACAAGCATGCAGCTAATCCAGTCTGACCTCAGTCGGAGCACCTGATCTGCATGCTTGTTGAGGGGCTGTGGCTAAAAGTATTAGAGACACAGGATCAGCAGGAGAGTCGGGCAACTGGTATTATTTTAAAATGAAAAAGCCATATCATTCTCAGTTTAGGTTCCCTTTAAAGGAGAACTGTAGAGAGAGGTGTATGGAGGCTGCCATATTTATTTCCATTTAAGCTATACCAGTTGCCTGGCTGTCCTGCTGATCCTCTGCCTCTAATACTTTCAGCCATAGCCCCTGAACAAGCATGCAGCAGATCAGGTGTTTCTGACATTTTTGTCAGATCTGACAAGATTAGCTGCATGCTTGTTTCTGGTGTTATTCAGCCACTACTGCAGCCAAATAGAGCAGCAGGGCTGCCAGGCAACTGGTATTGCTTAAAAGGAAATAAATATGGCAGCCTCCATATACCTCTCACTACAGTTCTCCTTTAAGTCAGTGAATGCTGTGTGAAATGTATTATTGCATATTTGCTTTACCTGGTTGGAGATTTGGTGTAATATTATCTGTTGTTTTGTTCTTCACACATGCAGTAAGCTCTCCAGTCTTCCGTGTCTCCCTCTGCTCTGTTTATGTTCTCAGCTTTGCGTGCCTCGAGGAAACTTCTTTCTCAAGTTCCCCTATATCCCTCTTATAATCATTAACCTCCCCACCTATATCTCCCACTCCCTCCCCCTTCTCTCCTGCCCCCTCCCCCTGGCCTCCATTGTATGTCCTGCTGACTGCAGATGGAGATTAGACACGTTATGAACTTCTACTCCTACTTTTTTTTTTCTTTCCATAATTACTAGAAATGTTTTCCAAATATTTTATTGTGGTAAATATTCAGACTATTACAGAAAAATGTAACGTTCTGAAGTAAAAGTACATTACCACATTTTGAAGAAGAAAAAATATTTAACATAACCATAAACTAGTCATAATAGAAGCTGTGTAAAAGCTATAAATCAAAACAAGCAGTGAAACAATGGAGGAAGATGAACAGGAAGTTTGCGAAGGGCTGATATCACGGGTGGCGCTACACTGAGGTCCCCCCCCCCCCCCCGGGAATCTGTGTCCCCCCTACATTTAACTGTTTCAAGGCTCCAGCAGTGTACAGAGAACAGGATGGTGTCTGTAAAAAAACTGTCAGCCTGAGTCTATCTAGGCGTTAAAGGATACCCGAAGTGACATGTGACATGTGTATGTACAGAGCCTAGCACACAGATACAGTGGTGTGAAAAACTATTTGCCCCCTTCCTGATTTCTTATTCTTTTGCATGTTTGTCACACTTACATGTTTCTGCTTATCAAAAACCGTTAACTATTAGTCACAGATAACATAATTGAACACAAAATGCAGTTTAAAATGATGGTTTTTATTATTTAGTGAGAAAAAAAACTCAAAACCTACATGGCCCTGTGTGAAAAAGTGATTGCCCCCCTTGTTAAAAAATAACTTAACTGTGGTTTATCACACCTGGGTTCAATTTCTGTAGTCACCCCCAGGCCTGATTACTGCCACACCTGTTTCAATCAAGAAATCACTTAAATAGGAGCTATCTGACACAGAGAAGTAGACCAAAAGCACCTCAAAAGCTAGACATGCCAAGATCCAAAGAAATTCAGGTACAAATGAGAACAAAGTACTGTAATTGAGATCTATCAGTCTGGTAAAGGTTATAAAGCCATTTCTAAAGCTTTGGGACTCCAGCGAACCACAGTGAGAGCCATTATCCGCAAATGGCAAAAACATGGAACAGTGATGAACCTTCCCAGGAGTGGCTGGCCGACCAAAATTACCCCAAGAGCGCAGAGAAAACTCATCCGAGAGGCCACAAAAGACCCCAGGACAACATCTAAAAAACTGCAGGCCTCACTTGCCTCAATTAAGGTCATTGTTCATGACTCCACCATAAGAAAGAGACTGAGCAAAAATGGTCTGCATGGCAGATATCCAAGGCGCAAACCACTTTTAAGCAAAAAGAACATTAAGGCTCGTCTCAATTTTGCTAAAAAAAACACATCTCAATGATTGGCAAGACTTTTGGGAAAATACCTTGTGGACAGATGAGACAAAAGTTGAACTTTTTGGAAGGTGCATGTCCCGTTACATCTGGCGTAGAAGTAACACAGCATTTCAGCAAAAGAACATCATACCAACAGTAAAATATGGTGGCGGTAGTGTGATGGTCTGGGGTTGTTTTGCTGCTTCAGGACCTGGAAGGCTTGCTGTGATAGATGGAACCATGAATTCTACTGTCTACCAAAAAATCCTGAAGGAGAATGTCCGGCCATCTGTTTGTCAACTCAAGCTGAAGCGATCTTTGGTGCTGCAGCAGGACAATGACCCAAAACACACCAGCAAATCCACCTCTAAATGGCTGAAGAAAAACAAAATGAAGACTTTAGAGTGGCCTAGTCAAAGCCCTGACCTAAATCCTATTAAGATGTTGTGGCATGACCTTAAAAAGGCGGTTCATGCTAAAAAACCCTCAAATAAAGCTGAATTACAACAATTCTGCAAAGATGAGTGGGCCAAAATTCCTCCAGAGCGCTGTAAAAGACTCGTTGCAAGTTATCGCAAACGCTTGATTGCAGTTATTGCTGCTAAGGGTGGCCCAACCAGTTATTAGGTTCAGGGGGCAATTTCTTTTTCACAAAGGGCCATGTAGGTTTTGAGTTATTTTTCTCACTAAATAATAAAAACCATCATTTAAAACAGCATTTTGTGTTCAATTATGTTATCTTTGACTAATAGTTAACGGTTTTTGATGAGCAGAAACATTTAAGTGTGACAAACATGCAAAAGAATAAGAAATCTGGAAGGGGGCAAATAGTTTTTCACACCACTGTAACTATGCTGTGTTCCTTTTTTTCTTTCTCTGCCTGAAAGAGTCAAATATCAGGTATGTAAGTGGCTGACTCAGTCCTGACTGACAGGAAGTGACTACAGTGTGACCTTGATAAGAAATTCCCCTTTTTATCTCTTTCTTGCTCACAGAAGGCATTATCTGCTAGGAAAGTGTTTTATAGTTGGAATTTCTTATCAGTGAGGGTCACACTGTAGTCACTTCCTGTCTGAGTCAGGACTGAGTCAGCCACTTACATACCTGATATTTAACTCTTTCAGGCAGAGAAAGAAAAAAAAGGAACACAGCATAGTTATTTGTGTGTTGGGCACTGTATATACACATGTCTATCTCATCCTGTCACATGTCAGTTCGGGTATCCTTTAAGTAAACCAAGGGTCTTATCTATTTGCTATGAATACCTCACAATCCTTGTAATGAATGTATATAGATCGTACTTATATTTGCAAAATATCCTTCTGATTGTATGTTTTAACATTGTCAGTCAACAGGAAGTCTATGTTCACACAATAAATTGCCAAAGTGCTTTTGCAGAGCATTTTTTTTTCACTTCCTGACATCAGACTCTTTCACCCGGAAATTAATAGATACAATGTATTTATTCATGAAAGCGCTGGGGAAATTGCTATACAAAGCGCTCTTTCGAGCACTCATTATAGGCAAATCGCCCCAAAAATGGTACAGGCAGCGCTTTGGATAGAGGATCGAAATCGAACCACTCATATGTGAACATTCTCATAGGGAATCCTTGCACAAGAGCTTTTAAGGTGATTTTCAAAATCGCCAGTGCTTAAAAAACCCCAAAAATGCTCTAGGTGTGAATAAGCCCGAATAGAGTCTGAAGAAGGTGTACAAGCTGAAAGCTTACTGTTTTTCTTTTAAATTAGCCAATAAACTAGAGCTTAGTCTCCAGCAATGCTCAGTTACTAACATAAGGAGTTACACATACTGTACAGCGTTTCTCTCCCTCCTGCCTCTTCCCCCTCTCCTTGCTTGGATACACAGGCTGGGGGCTGGAATGATTTGTCTGTGATCTGTCCACACAGGAGCAGCTTTCTAGCAAATAAAGATTAAAACATGCCCACCAACTAGCCAAGTAAAGCTTGTCATACAAACATTGATTTTGATCACCCAAATCTGCCCCACCAGCCAGCCAGCCCCTTTGTGCCCCACTCAAAAATGTAAGATGGAGCCACCACTGGCTGATATTATAGGTCACAGCTCATGCTAAAAGTCTGTGCCTCTGCTGTATTGTGCCTCAGTATATACCACCAGGTCACCACACACTATGTGCTCAGCTATATAGTGGCCACTTGATTTTTAATGAGCTCAGTTGCGGCATCACTTTCAATTGCAGCAATCCGGATCGACCATGTATAGGTCAAACACTAGCGGTCTCAATTGCAGATCTATTCAGAGGGTAAAACTGGAGACAAACAGTTCCTCGACAGCTTCTATCATATGATGGGTAAGCTCCAAAAGTCATCTGACGGCTTGACTATCATCACAACATAGACTCTGAAACACTGCATGCGTCTGTGAACTCAGCCAACTTGCAGTCACAATGGAAGCAATTGTTCAGCAAATACTTGCATAAGTTGGCAAGTTCCTGCTCACTTTTGTACATGGGACCGTTGCCAGTGCACTGGTAGCAGTGGAGAATGGAGATGTCACCTGCAGCTGTTCCCGGCAAGTGGACGCTATCCACGTTCTTTCTCCCTGCCGCCGTCTTACACACACAGCGCTGCACATCCTGCTTCCACCTCCCTTTCGGTTTGTCGGCTAACTGCTGAGACATTTTGCGGGGTGGCGTTTACCTACCGGGAGCGCGCATGCATGCGCGATCGGCCGTGGGAGCGCGCGGACGCGCACATGGCCTCCTGGGCGTAGCTAGTACGCCCAGGAGGCCAAAGTAGTTAAGGAACAGTTTATCTCTTTATTCTTCAATCACAAGTCTTCCAAACTGCGAGTATGAAGTGTGGACATAATTCAGAAATCCAATTCACAAAAAAGATTGCCTTACATGTGTTTGCCGGCCAAAAGCCGCTTCCTCAGAGGCATACAGTACACATGAACATCTGTTAAAAACACATGCTATGCAAATGTATAAGTGAAAAACATACCATGCAATAATCTATGTGCATGTCAGTTTATACTTTGCTAGTTCAGGCTTTGGGCCTGTTCTCCACCTCTTTCGCCAACCCAAAATTTGATGTTCGCAACATCTCTAACTTCTTTCAATTTTTCAATCACCGGAGGCCACAGCTAGTGGTGCTCATCATGAGCTCGTGGCAGCCATTTTTTGTGATCACGAGGTCATAATCGGCATTAGTGATCAGCTCTCGATCACAAATGCCGATCACAAATGCACTCGTTACCCGACTCGTGATTACGAGTGACTCGTGATCACTAGTCGGTATTCGGGATTAAAAACCTGCTGCGGTTAATAGCAAAGCCCCCTTACATGCTAGAAACACCAAATTTGCCAGTTATGTTAAGAAGAACGGTGGGAACAAGAGGAAAATAATTTTTTTTTCAAAAAGACCTTACAGTTTAAGAAAATGTATGTATTTACAGCATTAAAATGTATACTTTTTTTCCTTTTTGAAACTTTAAAATCGATTTTCTCAAAAACTATAAGGTCTTTTTTTCTATCACATAAGGGGTCTTTGCTATTAACCATTAAAGTTGGCTGGTTTTTAATCACAAATACTGGCTGGTGATTCGTGATTACATGCGGTTATTCATCTAAAAAATCAAACTCAAGTCAGATATTCCTTTCGACTCGTAATCTTGATCACAAGTCAATTCGTATGTGGGCGGAGTCGTAATCACTCGAATTTGTGATTGTGGGTATCCGATCACCACTGGCCGCAGCTGCCTGGCTGGATTCCCTCCAAGGATAGCAACAAGTTTTTACCTTCTGAAGATGTTTTTTCTTGGGACACTGTTGATTCATTTTGTGAGGCACAGTGACTAAGGCAATTTCCCACATTGACTTACTCTGAAGGTCACTATGTTTGACCTCCTTGCAGAGGATTTTAACTGCTATCTTCCCATGTGGAGTGCCACCTGTCTTTCTACAATTGTCTGCATGCCCTAACATACTGACTCAGGGGATCATGGCTCAGATCGCGACGCTACCCTAACAGTCAGGGCTGGTTCTAGACTTTTTGCTACCTGAGGTAAACTTGTCAGGATGCGCCCCCCCCCCCCCCCCTGCCAAACTGGAATGATCCCACAGCACCCAACAATTTGCAGCGCAGGTTACAGCTGTGGTGAACCCCTCAAAAACCCTCATATAGGGGTAGGTAGGCCGGTATAGGTGCCCCCCCAGTATTGGGAGCTAGGTATAGTTGCCCCAGTATAGGTTAGCCAGGCACAGTTGCCACCAGTATAGGTTGGCCAGGCACTCACTTCAGTTCCTGTTGCTGCCTCCAGACTTCTGCCACCCGAGGATGTCGCATCACTTGGCATCATAGGCGGAGCAGACCTGCTAACAGTCGGCACCTCTGGTCCAGACAGTACCCTCAGACACTAGTTTCACTCTACCATTTTAGGCTTATTTCCCATGTGGAATGCTACCTCACGGAACTGGTTATGCATGCCTTCTATCCTGTGTTTTTACTTTTCAAGTCTCTCACTGGTTAACCCTAGTCTTTAGTTTGCCATAACAGGATATTTTGTGGCTTTTTCAAACTTTCATATGTCTTTTTATGTGTTGGGACAGATCTAATCATTTATTTGTCTTTCAGACATGGACTCTTGTGATGTGCCTCATGGTTATTTTATGCCATTTCTTTGTACCATGTGGGGTATTTGGATTCAAGTTTCTGTGTTACGCTCTCGTCACCAGCTGAATTTTGTCTGTACTCTTTTTTTGAGTGCTTAATTTGCGCTAGTTAGTGATGAGTTAGGGTTCTAAGCTTTTTCTAAGTTAGATAGTTGAGGTCAGGTGGCTGTGGGCAGAGCCAGGACAAGGTCCTCCAGCACCCAAGGTTGAGACACCAAAGTGCGCCCCCCCCCCCATCCCTCCCACCCCAGCCGTCACACACTGATTGCTATTAGACTAAGAGTCGCCCCAGGGCCCCCAACATCTTAATCTCTAGTTATCTGGCCTGCAGTCACAGCCATGTATCCCCTTTTCTTTTTTCTCTTGCTTCAAACACAATAGGGGACTGGTATGATAAGTATGCTTATTTAATATTGGGGATGATGATTCTGGAGTAGCAACACTGCAGCAGGATGTGTCTCATAGCAACTAAGGGGCAGACTGCTGTAACGAGAAAGGGAATAGGAGTGCAGCTAAGGCTAGACAGGTACTGGTGGTAGGGGATTCAATTATTAGGCGCACAGATAGGGTAATCCGTCGAAGAAACCGTGAATGCTGTACAGTCTGTTGTCTCCCGGGTGCTCGGGTTCGGCATGTAGCGGAATAGTGATGTCGCGAACCTCTGATTTTCGGTTCATGAACCCTGTTCGCGAACTTCCGCGGAAGGCTCGATTCGCTGAAAAGTTCGCGAACCGCAATAGACTTCAATGGGGAAGCGAACTTCAAAAGTTAGAAACATTTCTACCGACCGGAAAAATGATAGAAAACATGTTTCAAGGGATCTAATACCTGGAGGAAGACATGATTGACTGAAATACACATCAAAAGTCCCAGGAAAAAAATCTACATTTCACATAAACCCCTAATTTTATGGTCCGAAATCTCATCCAATGTTCAATTACAGGCCTACACTACTTTACAACTTCAGGCAGTGTATCCCTCCTCTCCTCCTCCCGGAGGAAGGAGGGTCTCATCTTCCAGGGAATTGTAGGCTTTTAAAAGCCAGCTTACATACCTTGGCCGGGAAGTGAACCCAGGTCTTGGCCAGGAATTGAACCCAGGTCTGAGTGCTTGGTAGTCAGCTCTCTTAACCGCTGGTCCAACACTACATGCTGAAGGCAGCCTAGCATGTACCATTATGATCTATCCTAGAGAAAAATGAGCTTGCTTAAAGATTTGTAGGCTTTTAAAAGCCAGCTTACATACCTTGGCCGGGAATTGAACCCAAGTCTGAGTGCTTGGTAGTCAGCTCTCTTAAGCGCTGGTCCACCACCAACACTACATGCTGAAGGCAGCCTAGCATGTACCAATATGATCTATCCTAGAGAAAAATGAGCTTGCTTAAAGATTTGTAGGCTTTTAAAAGCCAGCTTACATACCTTGCAAGGAAATGAACAGCGCTACTTAAAAACAGACATGTGCCTACCTGCAAAAGTGTGCAAGCCCCACTTGTGGGATAAAATACACACCGAGCATACACATGACCTGTCTACCACTGGAGGATGTTGGTTTCCTGTAACAGCTTGCATGCAACCTATTAAGTACTCGTCCCTCCCACTGCGAAGAAGTCAATCCTCCATGGGAGGGGCCTAACACTAACTAAATCCTAACCTATGTATATGCATAGCCTGGGTGCGCTACCAAGTAAAATTGAAAAATTGAAAATTGCGCAAAAGGTGGATCAGCGCAACACCAGGCCGCCTCCGAATGGCCTACAATCAGCGGTGCGCTGAGCCCCCCCAGGAGCTACAAACGCACCTTGAACCCAAACAGAAGCTCTGCATATACACCAAAAGCATGGCTGTTAAGTAGGAGCAGCTGACCAAAAACGAAGAAGTCAATCCTCCATGGGAGGGGCCTATGCACAGTTCTTTGCAGTGGGAGGGACGAGTACTTAATAGGTTGCATGCAAGCTGTTACAGGAAACCAACATCCTCCAGTGGTAGACAGGTCATGTGTATGATTGGTGTGTATTTTATCCCACAAGTGGGGCTTGCACACTTTTGCAGGTAGGCACTTGTCTGTTTTTAAGTAGCGCTGTTCATTTCCCTGCTATGTACTAATGTAATTCGTTTTTGTTCAGCTGCTCCCACTTAACAGCCATGCTTTTGGTGTATATGCAGAGCTTCTGTTTGGGTTCAAGGTGCGTTTGTAGTTCCTGGGGGGACTCAGCGCACCTCTGATTGTAGGCCATTCGGAGGCGGCCTGGTGTTGCACTGATCCACCTTTTGCGCAATTTTCAATTTTTCAATTTTACTTGGTAGTGCACCCAGGCTATGCATATACATAGGTTAGGATTTAGTTAGTGTTAGGCCCCTCCCATGGAGGATTGACTTCTTCGCAGTGGGAGGGACGAGTACTTAATAGGTTGCATGCAAGCTGTTACAGGAAACCAACATCCTCCAGTGGTAGACAGGTCATGTGTATGCTCGGTGTGTATTTTATCCCACAAGTGGGGCTTGCACACTTTTGCAGGTAGGCACTTGTCTGTTTTTAAGTAGCGCTGTTCATTTCCTTGCTATGTACTAATTTAATTTGTTTTTGGTTCTGCTGCTCCCACTTAACAGCCATGCTTTTGGTGTATATGCAGAGCTTCTGTTTGGGTTCAAGGTGCGTTAGTAGTTCCTGGGGGGGCTCAGCGCACCTCTGATTGTAGGCAATTCGGAGGCAGCCTGGTGTTGCGCTGATCCACCTTTTGCACATTTTTTAAGTTTACATACCTTGGCCGGGAATTGAACCCAGGTCTGAGTGCTTGGTAGTCAGCTCTCTTGACCGCTGGTCCACCAACAGCACTGCATGCTGGAGGCAGCCTAGCATGTACCTCCGGGAGGAGGAGGAAGTAAAGTAATTAAAAAGTAAGCTAGGAACAAGCCTATAAGAGTCTAACTAAACTCTCTCTAGCAGAGTCTGTCAGCAGCTGTCCCTTAACTAATAAGTGCAGGCAGACTAGTGAGTAAAACGGCACAAGGACCTTGCCTTTTATAAGGAGGGTGGGGCTCCAGGAGTGAGTGCAGTCTGATTGGCAACAATGTGCCTGCTGACTGTGATGTAGAGTAGGGGTCTCAAACTCGCGGCCCGCGGGCCATTTGCGGCCCTCGATACAATATTTTGTGGCCCGCGCCGGCAAAAGCTTCCTTATAGTCCGCTTCAGTGCTCCCAAGTAATCCGCCGCATCCCCGCCGCTAAACGAGGGCTGCAGAGCCCCCAAATCGCCGGGGGGGGGGGGGGGGGCAATCCGCCGGCATTTCCTGGAAGGGGCAGAGCTTTCAGCTTCAGCTCTGCCCCTCCTGACGTCAATCGCGGTGCATCGCCGCCTCTGCCCGCCCCTCTCACTCTTCCTTCACAGAGAGGGGCGGGGAGAGGCGGTGATGCGCCGCGATTGACGTCAGGAGGGGCAGAGCTGAAGCTGGAGCTGCTGATTGACCATTTTTGTGAAATCCCTTAAGCGGCCTAGCCTCATCCTGACTTTGCCTCCTGCGGCCCCCAGGTAAATTGAGTTTGAGACCCCTGATGTAGAGGGTCAAAGTTCTGCTCAATAGAGCATTATGGGGCGAATTGAACTTCTGGAAAAGTTTGCCTGCTCTTGGCGAATGCGAACCACCGAAGTTCGCCTGGAACCATTCGCCGGCGAACCGTTCGCGACATCTCTATAGCGGAACGAAATTGACAGATTATTGGGTGGGGCTGGGGAAGACCCGGGTGTCATGGTACACATTGGTACCAATGACAAAGTTAGCGGGAGATGGAAGGTCTTCAAAAACGATTTTCAGGTACTTGGAGATAAACTTAAAGCAAGGACCTCCAAGGTGGTGTTTTCTGAAATACTGCCAGTGCCATGTGCTACATCTGAGAGACAGAGGGAGCTTAGGGAGTTAAATAAGTGGCTGAGAAATTGGTGTAGGAAGGAGGGGTTTGGGTTCCTGGAGAACTGGACAGACTTTGCAGTCAGCTACAGGTTCTATAGCAGGGATGGGCTGCCTCTTAATAGGGAGGGTACAGTTGCATTGGGGGAAAAGATGGCTAAACGGTTGGAGGAGATTTTAAACTAGAATCTGGGGGGAGACGGGAGGGTAAAGTCTCCATATGTAGACAAGTTAAGGTAAAAAGACAGTGGAAGCCTAACAGTATGGGGGTGGAGAGGGGGGTGATGGCAGTGTCAAGAGTAAGTAATTTCAAGTAGCCCATTTCATGTAACCAAAATTGGAAAATGTGGTGGTAAAAATATAAAGTGCATGGTAACCAATGCTCAGAGCCTTGCAAATAAAATGGTCGAACTAGAGTTCATTCTGATTGACAAAGGCTATGACATTGTTGGAATAACAGAGACATGGATGGATGAAAGCCATGACTGGATAGCGAATTTAGAGGGATATAATGTGTTTAGGAGGGATAGAACAGGGAAAAAAGGTGGAGGGGTTTGTCTCTTTGTTAAGAACTCTTTTACAGCTGTCTTGAACAATGAGATGGATGAAGATTGTGAAGATGTGGAGTCCGTTTGGGTAAATATTCATGGTGGAGAGGTTGCCAATTGCTGATTGGGGTATGCTACAGACCACCTCTTATTAATGAAGCTGCAGAACTGCAATTACTACAGCAGATTGAAAAAGCTGCAAGTAAAAATGAGGTCATAGTTATGGGCGACTTCAACTTTCCAGACATTGACTGGGGTATTGAGGCTACCCATTCTGGTAAAAGCAGCAGATTTCTGGCAGCACTACAGGACAATTACTTGACTCAAATGGTAACGGAACCAACTAGGGGGAATGCGTTACTGGACTTGATCATTTCAAATAGACCAGATAAATGTATCAAATGTGCAGGTTCAAGAACATTTGGGAAATAGTGATCACAACTTGATAACGTTTGATCTGGTGACTGATAGGCTGCGGGGCAGAGGGACCACTAAAACTATGAATTTTAGAAAAGCAAAGTTCAATCAACTCAGTTTGGTATACTACAAGGGAAGGACACTGAAGTGAAATGGCAAGCTTTTAACCACTTCAGCCTAACTGGACAAAAATGTTCATCCTGATAGGCTGCGCGCACTCCCGCGGGTCGCAGGCGCTCCCGCGGACCTACCCCCCCGTGCGCGCTCCCGCTGACGGCCGTTAGCCCAGCAATCAATGAAAGTGATTATTGATAACTTTCATTGATCGGACCCCCCGGAGAAAAGCCGACAACGTCTCTTCAGACGCTGCGGCTTTTCTGAGCTCTGGTCTTCTTTCTTCTTCCTGGGAGCGAGATCGATCGCTCCGAGGACTTTTTGATTGTGGCCATCTTGTAGCGAAATAGTAAAACTACACCCCAAACCACATTTTATTAAACAAATACATTTTTACACATTTAAAATCCCCTGTTTACCTCCCACACCAAAAAATACCCACATACAAGTTTTAATAAAAAAATAAAATAAAAAATTACAATAATAATACACAAAAAAAAAAGCGTAGTTACCTAAGGGTCTGAACTTTTTAAATATTCATGTCAAAGGAGTATATCAATATGATTTATTCAATTATGGGCTTCTAAATAGTGATGGACGCAAATTGAAAAAATGCACCTTTATTTCCAAATTAAATATCGGCGCCATACATTGTGATAGGGACATAATTTAAATGGTGTAATAAGCGGGAGAAATTGGTAAATAAAGTACATAGGTTTTAATTATGGTAGCATGTATTAATTTCAAACTATAATGGCCAAAAGCTGAGCAATAATGATTTTTTTCCGTTTCTTTCTTAATATTCCTGTTAAAATGAATTTAGAATAAATTAATTCTCAGCAAAATGTATTACCCACAGAAAGCCTAATTGGTGGCGGAAAAAACAAGATATAGATCAATTCATTGTGATGAGTAGTGATAAAGTTATTGGCAAATGAATGGGAGGTGAAAGTTGCTCAGATGTAAAAAAAATCTCAACCCTGTGGGCTGAAGTGGTTAAACTTATTCTCAATCAATATAGTAGTATATGTATCCCGTATGGAAATAAAACATCTAGGAATAAAAAAAGGCCTCTATGGATGAATGGAAAGGTTAGAGATAAAATGTAGTGGAAAAATAATGCCTATAAGTTCCTAAAACAGGAGGGGACCAAGGCTGCTTTAAGCAATTATAAGGAGTGCAATAAAAGTTGTAAAAAAGAAATTAGGCTGGCAAAGATTGAAGCTGAAAATCAAATCGCTAGCGATATCAAATTGCAACGATTGCAGAATGATCTCCGTGGTCAGCGCATAAGATGTGCGTTGACACTGCGGATTTCCTCCACAAACGCCTGAATAACAGAACCCAGCTGTGGTGCAATGCACCTGTAGAGGGAGAATTCCCACCAGCAGATGGAGCTGTGGAGTGCAGAGGAATAAAGCCTCTGCACTGCCACAGATGCCAGACAGGAATTGTACGAGGGGAAGCAATACAGGGCAAGATAGCCCCTGGTGAAAGAGAGTGAGCACAGAGACAGAATGTATGGATGTCCACCAATCTAGTCGCCACCCAGCGACGGTGAACACACAACAGCGAAAACCAAGTGGGAACGCAATCGCAAGAGTGGCGATTGCCAACAGTGACACAAGACTGAGTAAGGACAGAGCATAGGTGTAGTAAGAAAGACACAGTAAACAATAATGATCAGAACGCCAAAGAAAATAACAAACGTGCTACCTAAACGCGGTCGCCACACGAAAAGCGCAACAGCGACAAAACACGTTAAGGACGCGGTCTCCGCACGAGAAGCGCAACAGACAAAACACGCCAACCCTAACTTTCAAATGAACCCAGAAACACAAACAAACAAATAACAGAAACGCTTGCTAATCGGTTGCCTTATCTCAGGCAACAGCAAGTGTTTGCTCCAGACAAACAGACAACAGGAACAAGTCAGATTGGATCTACTGCTCTTCCGCAAGAGCGAGTGCGCTCTGTACACAGGAACAGGACTGAAAGGATCCACTGCTCTTCCGCAAGAGCGAGTGCGATCCAAACAGACAGATCGGTTTTCTGTCAGCCGCCGCTGGCGACAGAACAATCGCAACAGAAAGACAGAACGATTCGCTACCGCCAACCACTGGCGACAGCGCAATCGCAAGAACAAGACACGACAGAATAGGCAGTACAAATATACACAATCCTGACTGCACTAAACAGGAATGCAAGGAGCACTCCCAAAGAGAATCTACTCTAAGCTAGCAATAATAGCCAACCATGAGCAGAGGGCTAAGACTCCAGGCAAGTAACAGGAACAAACAATCATGACCAGCAGGGAATTCTGGAAGGAAATGGCATTTATACTGCAAGCCATCAAAGGAAGCAGCTAAGCAATTTGCATGACAAGTGGATGCAAATTCCTCACCAGCAGAGCAACTCTGAAACTTGCAGAGTAAAGATAGGTCTCTTTTCCAGAGACCTGCAACACTCAGACCTAAAGAATGGTCAAAAAGCTGTCTGCCTGTGCAGACAGCTGAGCAGATCATTACACACATCTAACCCAAAGAAGTTTCATAAGTACATCAACTCTAAAAAAAAAAAAGGTTGACTGTATTGGACTACTAAAGGATGAGGATGGGAACTCAATGGAAGATGACCAAGGTAAGGCAAAGTTATTAAAAGCTTTCTTTGCTTCTGTCTTCACAAGGGAAACATCACTGTTGCAAATTACAGATGCTGAAGAGTTTCAATCTTCCAATTGTAATATTAACCACTTAACGACCACCTAACGCGGACAGGCGGTGGCAGGTCGTAAGTGGTATTACATGGAAACGGCCGCTCGAGTGGCCTTTCCATGCCAGTTCACGGAGGGTGTCTCCGTGAACAGCCTGCGAGCCTCCGATCGCGGCTTGCAGGCGTAATGTAAACATGCGGGGAAGAAATCCCCGCTGTTTACATCATACGGCGCTGCTGCGCAGCAGCACCGTAAAGGAGATCGGCGATAGCCGGCCTCTGGCCGGGGATCGCCGGCATCTGATAGGCTGAATCGCCGTCCTGTGCCGCCCAGGGGAAGGAGGGGAGGGAGGGAAAGAGAGGGAGGCCCGATATCGCTGCGGATGGGGGTTTTGAGGAGCCCCCCCGCAACACGCAGGCAGCCGGCGGCGATCAGACCCCCCAGCAAGACATCCCCCTAGTGGGGAAAAAAGGGAGGAAGTCTGGTCGCCCTGCTGCAAATACGATCTGTGCTGTGGGCTGGAGAGCCCACCCAGCACAGATCGTTACAAAATAGCCCGGTCCTTAAGTGGTATACTTAACGCAGGAAGAAGTGAAGGCAAGACTAAATAAATTAATAGACAAGGCACCTGGCCCGGATGGCATGCATCCTCGGGTCCTAAGGGAATTAAGTTCAGTTATCGATAAACCCCTTTATCTTATCTTTTGTGACTCACTTTCACCTGGCAGGGTCCCAGTGGATTGGGTACAGTCCACGTTTTCCCATTATTTAAGAAGGGCTAAAAATCAGATCCAGAAAATTATAGACCTGTAAGCTTAACATCAGTTGTATGCAAACTATTTGAGGAGATACTATACAAGACTTCATAGTAGAAAATAATCTTATTTCTCAGCATCAGCATGGGTTTACTAAAGACAGGTCCTGTTTGACTAACATGCTCAGCTTTTATGAGGTAGTGAATGCTAATATGGATATTGGGAATGCTGTAGATGTGATATACTTGGACTTTGCAAAGGCCTTCGACACTGTTCCCCATAAAAGTCTGGTGCAAAAGTTGAGGAAGCAAGGACTGGGGAAGAGTCTGTGTGCATGGATAGGGAACTGGCTAATGGACAGAAAACAAAGAGTTGTGGTCAATGGATCATACTCAAATTGGGTGACAGTTAGCAGTGGGATCCCACAGGGGTCAGTATTGGGTCCAGTGCTCTTCAATTTATTTATTAATGACCTAATAGATGCAGTAGAAAGCAATGTTGCTATTTTTGCAGAGGATACAAAAATTGTGCAGAATCATCAACTCTCAGGAAGATAGTGACATATTGCAACAGGATCTGGATAGGATGGCTATATGGGCACATAAATGACAGATGAAATTCAATGTTGAAAAATGTAAAGTCATGCATTTTGGTTGTACCAATGGTCTAGCACCATACAAAATAAACAGGATACAGATGGGGACATCAAACTTGGAGAAGGACTTAGGAGTACTCATTGACAACAAGTTAAATAATCGTATTCTATGCCAAACCGCTGCAGCTAAAGCTAATCAAATTTTGGGATGCATTAAAGGTTAGATAAACTGGGTTTATTTAGTGTTGAGAAAATAAGTCTTAGAGGGGATCTAATTAACATGTATAAATACATCAGAGGGCAATATAAAAGCTTGGCGGATGAGCTTTTTGTCACTAGACCTTCACAAAGGACTAGAGGACATGATCTGCGTATGGAGGAAAAACAATTTAGCCATTTACTTAGGAAAGGGTTCTTTACAGTAAGAGTGATTAAGATGTGCAATGCATTGCCACAGGAAGTAGTTATGGCAAATTCTATATCTGCATTTAAAGGGGATTTAGATGCTTTTGTTGCATTGAAAGACATCCATGGCTATAATTACTAGGTCATGCCCAGTGGTGTTGATCCAGGGATTTTATCTGATTGCCATCTGGAGTCGGGAAGGAATTTTTTCCCTTTTGGGGCCAATTGGACCATGCCTTGTAAGAGTTTTTTGCCTTCCTCTGGATCAACAGGGATATGTGAGGGAGCAGGCTGGTTTTGTACCTTGTTTCCTGGTTGAACTCGATGGACGTATGTCTTTTTTCAACCCAAATAACTATGTAACTATATAACTGAGTGAGTTGTGCGCCCCTGTAACGATATTTGTCAGCAAGTAACAGAGTTCTGATTATTAGGTGATCTGCAGTATCACCTATAATACAGATATATACCTGATTATATGATGATCTGCAGAATCACCAATAATACAAGTATACCAGAGAGCTGATGATAGCAAGGTATAGTGCTTAGTACAACAGTAGTACTGATAGATTTAGCTATACCTCACCAGAGGAGCTGGTGGGCACTAACAGTACAATGTGTTAGCAGCGTATAGTGCTTGATGCAACAGTAGTACTGATAGGTTTAGCTATACCCCACCAGAGGAGCTGGTGGGTACTATCAGTACAATGCCCCTCACCAGAGTCAAGGGCCCTCTGGTGAGAGTAGAGTGGTCAGAGCAGAGGGATAGTCAAGAACAAGCCAGAGTCCTACACAAATAAATCACAGTAATCAAAGTTATAATTATAGCTATCAAAGGTCTGAGCGCTAACACGAGGTATTCGCAACATCAGACAAGTTGCGATCCGGCAAGGCTTAAGAAGCAGAGGAGACCCCTCCGGCACGCCCACTCCCATCAACCAATGAGGAGCGGTGAACGTCTCCTCTGACATCAGCTGACCGGCCGGTCAGCTGACGCGCCTCCTCCCCGCATAAAGATCCCTTCTGTGCGCGCGCGCACGCGACAACGCGACCCTTTGTGCTGCTGACAAACCCGTCCTCGGCGTGCTAGATGCCCGAGGCATGGATAGATCACTAGGCAGAGAGATGGAGGCAGCTGCGGTGGTATCGCTGTTCACCGCAGCTGTCTCCTCCATGTTTGTTACAGCCCCATCCTACACTGCACCCTGAGGCTGGAGCTTCTCTCACCTCTGCGTAGACCTGGGTGTGGGTTTTGAGAAGAACATGCTGATTACTTCTTTGTAGGTAATTTTTGTTTCTTTATGTATATGTGTATTCTGTTTTCCTACTACAGAACAGAAGGACACTGAGTTTTTCTTCCCACGCAGTCCTGTTTATTTTTATGCCTGCAACAAGCTTTTGCTTTGTACTAATAGTCCTGTACTTTTATTTCCAGGGAACAGAACAGAACAGAGTTTTACTTACTAATGTGGAAAAGACATTTTATGTCTTGGGACAAATGTAATCATGTATTTGCCATTCAGACATGGACTCTTGTGATGTGCCTCATCATGGTTATTTTATGCCATTTCTTTGTTCCATGTGGGGGATTTGGATTCAAGTTTCTGTGTCACGCTCTCGTCACCAGCTGAATTTTGTCTGTTACCGCACCCTTTTTTGGAGTGCTTAGCTTGCATTAGTTAGTGAGGATTTAGCTGGGGCACCTCTAGCCATTTTGTCACTCCAGGCGAGAAAATCTGTGGCAGTGGTTCACCAGAAAATACACGTAAATGCAGGCAGAGTTTCACCAGAAAATACACGTAAAAGTATTCGCCCCCCCACATGGCGCTCCAGGCGACTGCCTGGTCAGCCTGGCAGACCAGGTGCCTCTGGGAGTTAGGGGTTGAAGCTTTTTCCAAGTTAGATAGTTGAGGCCCGGTGGCTATAGGCAGACCCGGGACAAGGTCCTCCAGCACCCAAGGCTAATACAACAAAGTATCCCCCTCCATCCCTACCACCCCAGCCGTCACACACTGATTGCTATTAGACTAAGAGGCTCCTCAGGGCCCCCAACATCTTAATCTCTAGTTATCTGGCTTGAAGTCACTGCCATGTATCCCCTTTTCTTATTTCTTTGCTTCAAACACAATAGGGTTATGATATGATAAGAAGTATGCTTGTTTGCGTAATATTGGGGATGATGATTCTGGAGTAGCAACACTGCAGCAGGATGTGTCTCTTAGCAACCAAGGGTCAGACTGCTGTAACGAGAAAGGGAATAGGAGTGAAGCTAAGGCTAGACAGGTACTGGTGGTAGGGGTATCAATTATTAGGCGCACAGATAGGGTAATCTGTCGAAGAAACCGTGAATGCCGTACAGTCTGTTGCCTCCCGGGTGCTCTTGTTCGGCATGTAGCGGAAAGAATTGACAGATTATTGGGTGGGGCTGGGGAAGACCCAGCTGTCATGGTACACATTGGCACCAATGACAAAGTTAGTGGGAGATGGAAGGTCCTCAAAAATGATTTTCGGGTACTTGGAGATAAACTTAAAACAAGGACCTCCAAGGTGGTGTTTTCTGAAATACTGCCAGTGCCACGAGCTACATCTGAGAGACAGAGGGAGCTTAGGGAGTTAAATAAGTTTAAAATCACAAACACTGATTCACAAGACAGCCAGGGGCCCCTGTCTTTCTCACTGGCTGGGGGCCCCTAAACCACCATGCGATACCTAGAGGGAAATGTGGGCGAGCCCTGGAACACTACCAGGGACTTTAGTCCCCCATTGGCCTCGATTCATAAACAGCAGTGCGATAAAAAAATCTTGTCGGGAAAATACCGCACTCGGTATTTTTCCGGTCTGTGTGCGAATTCATAAAGATTTCCCCAGCTGCCCTTGGAGGTTGGTAAATTACCGCAGCCCATTGAGCGGTAGAGTAGAGCAGTGTCTCGATTCTCTCTTTGCCCTGCAGAAATGAATCACACAGACGGCTCTCTCTGGCTCTCTCCACTGATGACTCAGACAGATGAGTCACACAGTCTTTCCCTGCCTGCTCAAATGATTCACACAGAGGGCTTTCTGGCTCTCTCCACTGATGACTCAAACAGACTTCGGCTCTCTGCACTTTTGCATTCATCAGAGCTGTCAGAGCTGTCGGTAACTTGTTATCGCCTCACTAGAGGTGTCGGTAACTACCGCCAGTCTTACCGCTTGTTGAAGGCTTTATGAATTGACATTTGCTGACAATTTACTGACATGTGTTGTTGGTAACTGCAGCCAAGTCGGTAATTTATCTCCCTGGTCGGTAATGTCAGCTTTTCATGCGGTAACAGCCTTTATGAATTGACATTTTGCTAAGTGGTCGGTAAAGTCTGCTGTTTTCAGCATTACCGCATGAGGTAATGCTTTATGAATCGAGGCCATTGCCTCTAAACTGAATGCTAACTGCAACACACACAATTGCTCACTACCAGTTCAAGCAATTTCCTACCTTTACCTGGTCAGCAGGCACCAGTCAGCCAATCAGGTGTACGGTCATACACCCTTTGCCTGCTGTACGAAATCTAGCAGGAATTGCATAAATTAGCATTCAGGTGGGAGGCTTTGGTTGGACGTAATAGTTGATTACATCTTTTACAGGGACCACCGTGTGTAGGCATCTCCCACACATTCCCCTCCCTAACCACTCACCTGTCAACCGCATTTTGCGGGAAATGGTAGTGAGCAATTGTGTGTGTTGGAGTTAAATAGGTAGCTGAGAAATTGGTGAGGGAAGGAGGGGTTTGGGTTCCTGGAGAACTGGACAGACTTTGCAGTCAGCTACAGGTTCTACAGCAGGGATGGGCTGCACCTTAATGGGGAGGGTGCAGCTGCATTGGGGGAGAAGATGGCTAAACGGTTGTGTGATGATCCGCTCAGCTGGCTGCACAGGCAGACAGCTGTTTGTCCATTCCTCTAGTCTGTGGGCTGCAGGTCTCTGGAACAGAGACCTATCTTTGCATTGCAAGTTTCTGGTCTGTTCTCTTGCTGGGGAATTTGCATACATTCGTTATGCAAATCCCCTACCTGCCTTCTTTGATGACTGGCACTATAAGAGCTTTATGTTTCCCAGAAGGCTTTGCTGGTCATTTCCCTTCCATGGTCTGTTCCTGATGGACACTGCTGGAGTGTCAGCCATTGCTATCTAGTATAGTTAATTCCTGGGGGTTGCTTTAGGCTCCCCTTCTAGCCCAGTCAGGTTGTATTATCTGTATTGCCTGTTCTGTCTTGTCTTGCCTGTTGCCATTGTCCTGTCCCAATGGTGGTCGGCAGGAAATGGTTCTGATCTCTGTTCTTGGAGTGTAGCTGTTGCAGCGGTTGCTACCAGCTATCTCTTCTGTTCTGTCTCCTGGGATCGCGCTAGCCACTTTTCGCTAGCGCTGGGGATCCTTCTGTTCTGTCTCCTGGGATCGCGCTAGCCACTTTTCGCTAGCGCTGTGGATCCTATCTCTCGTTTGTCCCTGTTTTCATGTGTCTGTCTTGTCCGCTACGCTTGCTGGAGGCTCGGTGAGGTAACCGTTAAGCAAGCGCTCGCGTCCTCTGTTTCATGTTTGTCTGTTAATGGTTAGTTAGGCGTGCTTGTCTCTATTGTGCTTATCACGTGGAGATCGCGCATAACCGCGTGCACTGTTGCGAATGAGTGCGGTGTTCGCGGTTAGCTAGCGTTTGTTATTTTCCGTATCTCCTTATTGTATTATTTGCTGTGCCTTTGCTACCCTCGTATTCTATTCTGATCTGCCTTGTGTCACGTCTGGCGATCGCACCTCTCGCGATCGCGTTCCTATTTCGTATCTGCTGTTGTGTGTGCGGTCGCGGGGTGGCGACTGAATTGGCGCACACACATACAACCTGTCCCTTTGCTCAATCTCATTCGCAATCGCCTTTCTTGCGATTGCGTTCTGCGCTTCGTACAATTCCTGTCTGGCACTTGTGGAGATACAGAGGATTGGTTCCTCTGCACTCCCCAGCGCCATCTGCCGACAGGAATTTCCCTCTACAGGTGCGTAGCACCTTTTGCTGGGTGCCTGCAAATATACGCTTGTGGAGTATTTCCGCCGTATCAGCGCACGCGTTGTGCGCTGATCACGGAGAAAGTTCCACAAGCGTTACAGGTTGGAGGAGATTTTAAACTAGGATCTGGGAGGAGGTGGGAGGGGAAAGTCTCAATATGTAGACAAGATAAGGTAAAAAGACAGAGGAAGCCTAACATTATGGGGGGTGGAGAGGGGGGTGGGGACAGTATAAAGATTAAGGAGGTTGGTAAAACTTCAAGTAGCCCATTTCATGTAACCAAAATTGGAAAATGTGGTGGTAAAAATATAAAGTGCATGGTAACCAATGCTCGGGGCCTTGCAAATAAAATGGTCGAACTAGAGTTCATTCTGAATGACAAAGGCTATGACATTGTAGGAATAACAGAGACATGGATGGATGAAAGCCATGACTGGATAGCTAATTTAGAGGGATACAATGTGTTTAGGAAGGATAGAATAGGGAAAAAAGGTGGAGGGGTTTGTCTCTTTGTTAAGAACTCTTTTACAGCTGTCCTGAACGATGAGATGGAGGAAGATTGTGAAGATGTGGAGTCCGTTTGGGTAAATATTCATGGTGGAGAGGTTGTCAATTGCTTATTGGGGTATGCTACAGGCCACCACATATTCATGAAGCTGCAGAACTGCAATTACTACAGCAGATTGAAAAAGCTGCAAGTAAAAATGAGGTCATAGTTATGGGTGACTTCAACTTTCCAGACATTGACTGGAGTATTGAGGCTACCCATTCTGGTAAAAGCGGCAGATTTCTGGCAACACTACAGGACAATTACTTGATTTAAATGGTAATGGAACCAACTAGGGGGAATGCGTTACTGGACTTGATCATTTCAAATAGACCAGATAAATGTATCAAATGTGCAGGTTCAAGAACATTTGGGAAATAGTGATCACAACATGATAACGTTTGATCTGGTGACTGATAGGCCACGGGGCAGCGGGACCACTAAAACTATGAATTTTAGAGAAGCAAAGTTCAATCAACTCAGTTTGATATACTACAAGGGGAGGACAATGAAGTGAAATGGCAAGCTTTTAAACGTATTCTCAATCAATATAGTAGTATATATATCCCATATGGAAACAAAACATCTAGGAATAAAAAAGGCCTCTATGGATAAAGGGAAAGGTTAGAGATAAAATGAAGTGGAAAAAGAATGCCTATAAGTTCCTAAAACAGGAGGGGGCCGAGGCTGCTTTAAGCAATTATAAGGAGTGCAATAAAAGTTGTAAAAAAGAAATTAGGCTGGCAAAGATTGAAGCTGAAAATCAAATCGCTAGGGATATCAAATCTAACCCAAAGAAGTTTCATAAGTACATCAACTCTAAAAAACAAAACAAAAGGTTGACTGTATTGGACTCCTAAAGGATGAGGATGGGAACTCAATGGTGGATGACCAAGGTAAGGCAGAGTTATTAAATGCTTTCTTTGCTTCTGTCTTCACAAGGGAAACCGCACTGTTGCAAATTACAGATGCTGAAGAGTTTCAATCTTCCAATTGTATTATTAAATACTTAACATAGGAAGAAGTGAAGGCAAGACTAAATAAATTAACCTCCTTGCCGGTTATCCCGAGCTCAGCTCGGTGTAACCTGCGTAGGAGGATGTCTCAGGCCCCGCTGGGCCGATTTTCAAAATTTTTTTTCCTGCACGCAGCTAGCACTTTGCTAGCTGCGTGCAGTTTCCGCTCGCCGCCGATTCGACGCTACCCGCCGCCCCCCCCCCCCAGACCCCTTGTGCAGCCTGGCCAATCAGTGCCAGGCAGCGCTGAGGAGTGGATCGGGATTCCTTCTGACGTCCCGACGTCCTTGACGTCGGTGACGTCATCCCGCCCGGTCGCCATGGCGACCGGGGAAGCCCAGCAGGAAATCCCGTTCTGAACGGGATTTCCTGCTTACTCTGATCGCCGAAGGCGATCGGAGTGGATAGGGGGATGGGCTCGCTACATGATTTAAAAATTATTTTTTTTTAAAAAATTGCTGCGCTGCCCCCTTGCCGCCAGAATTGGAACGGCAAGGGGATTAATAGACTAGGCATCTGGCCCGGATGGCATGCATCCTCGGGTCCTAAGGGAATTAAGTTCAGTTATTGATTAACCCCTTTATCTTATCTTTTGTGTCTCACTTGCACCTGGCAGAGTCCCAGTGGATTGGCGTACAGCCCACGTTTTCCCATTATTTAAGAAGGGCAAAAAATCAGATCCAGGAAATTATAGACCTGTAAGCTTAACAATCAGTTGTATGCAAACTATTTGAGGGGTTACTACGAGATACTATGCATGACTTCATAGTAGAAAATAATCTTATTTCTCAGCATCAACATGGGTTTACTAAAGACAGGTCCTGTTTGACTAACATGCTCAGCATTTATGAGGTAGTGAATGCTGATGTGGATATTGGGAATGCTGTAGATGTGATATACTTGGACTTTGCAAAGGCCTTTGACACTGTTCCCCACAAAAGTCTAGTGCAAAAGTTGAGGATGCAAGGATTGGGGAAGAGTCTGTGTGCATGGATAGGGAACTGGCTAATGGACAGAAAACAAAGAGTTGTGGTCAATGGAGCGTACTCAAATTGGGTGAGTTAGCAGTGGGATCCCACAGGGGTCAGTACTGGGTCCACTGCTCTTCAATGAATTTATTAATGACCTAGTAGATGCAGTAGAATGTTGCTATTTTTGCAGAGGATACAAAAACTGCGCAGAATCATCAACTCTCAGGAAGATAGTGTCATATTGCAACAGGATCTGGATAGGATGGCTATATGGGCACATAAATGATAGATGAATTTCAATGTTGAAAAATGTCAAGTCATGCATTTTTGTCGTGCCAATGGTCTAGCACCATACAAAATAAACAGGATACAGATGGGGACATCAAACTTGGAGAAGGACTTAGGAGTACTCATTGACCATGCCCGTTTCTAGTGCCGTGCAGCGCGTGCCGTCGCCCTGAGGGGCGCTATAATGGAGGGGGGAGCTGGAGCCATGGGGAGGGCAGCATCGTGAGGGCAGCCCGACCTCTCCCTCCCCTCCTCTCCCGGGCTGCCCTCCGTGCTCCCCCCTCAGCTGTAGAGTGAGCAGGAAGTGCTGAATACAACTCACCTCCCTGCGTTCCACTCACCACTCTCTCACCGTCAGTCTACTCTCTGCATACACGCTGATACACACGCTGCTTCCTGTTTAGCTGGAAGCAGCCTGTGCATCAGCGTGTATGCAGAGAGGAAAAGACTGGCAGCGAGAGAGCAGCGATTGGAACGCAGGCAGGTGAGTTGTATACAGCGCTTCCTGCTCACTCTACAGCTGAGGGGGGAGCACGGAGGGCAGCCTGGGAGAGGAGGGGAAGGGAGGGAGAGGTCTGGCTGCCCTCCCAGTGGCTCCGGCTCCCCCCTCCATTATGGGGGGCAGCTACCTATCTAACCTATACTGGGGGGCACCTACCTATCTAACCTATACTGGGGACACCTACCTATCTAACCTATACTGGGGGGCACGTACCAATCTAACCTATACTGGGGGGCACCTACCTATCTAACCTATACTGGGGGCAACTATACTGGCTCACCTATGCCTGGCTACCTATACTGGGGGGACCTATACTAAGTGCAACTAGACCTGGCTAACCTATACTGCGGGCACCCATACCTTGCTCCGGGGGTGGGGGCGCAATTTTTACACCCTCACCCTGGGTGCATTTTAGCCTAGAAACTGCACTGTCATTGACAACAAGTTAAATAATCGTATTCCATGCCAAACCGCTGCAGCTAAAGCTAATAAAATTTTGGGATGCATTAAAGGTTAGATAAACTGGGTTTATTTAGTCTAGAGAAAAGAAGTCTTAGAGGGGATATAATTAACATGTATACAGGTAAATACATCAGAGGGCAATATAAAAGCTTGGAGGATGAGCTTTTTGTCACTAGACCTTCACAAAGGACTAGAGGACATGATCTGCGTATGGAGGAAAAATGATTTAGCCATTTATTTAGGAAAGGGTTCTTTACAATAAGAGTGATTAAGATGTGGAATGCATTGCCACAGGAAGTAGTTATGGCAAATTCTATATCTGCATTTAAAGGGGGCTTAGATGCTTTCATTGCATTGAAAGACATCCATGGCTACAATTACTAGGTAATGCCCAATGATGTTGATCCAGAGATTTTATCCAATTGCCATATGGAGTCGGGAAGGAATTTTTTCCCTTTTGGGGCCAATTGGACCATGCCTTGTAAGGGTTTTTCGCCTTCCTCTGGATCAACAGGGATATGTGAGGGAGCAGGCTGGTTTTGTACCTTGTTTCCTGGTTGAACTTGATGGACGTATGTCTTTTTTCAACCGAAATAACTATGTAACTGAGTAAGTTGTGCGCCCCATCCTACACTGCACCCTAAAGCTGTAGCCTCTCTCACCTCTGCCTAGCCCTGGGTGTGGGTTTCAAGAAGAAGAGGCTGATTACTTCTTTGTAGGTTATTTTTGTTTCTTTATGTATGTGTGTATTCTGTTTTCCTGCTACAGAAAAGAAGGACACTGAGTTTTTCTCCCCACGCAGTCCTTTTTGTTTTTATGCCTGCAACAAGCTTTTGCTTTTTACTAATAGTCCTGTACTTTTATTTCCAGGGAACAGAACAGAGTTTTACTTACTAATGTGGAAAAGACATTTTATGTCTTGGGACAAATGTAATCATGTATTTGCCATTCAGACATGGACTCTTGTGATGTGCCTCATCATGGTTATTTTATGCCATTTCTTTGTTCCATGTGGGGGATTTGGATTCAAGTTTCTGTGTCACACTCTCACCAGCTGAATTTTGTCTGTTACCGCACCCTTTTTTGGAGTGCTTGACTTGCATTAGTTAGTGAGGAGTTAGCAGGGGCACCTCTAGCCATTTTGTCACTCCAGGCGAAAAAACCTGTGGCAGTGGTTAGACAGAAAATACACGTAAACGCAGGCAGAGTTTCACCAGAAAATACACTTAAAAGTATCCCCCCCCCCCCCCGTGCCTTCCCCATACACAGCGCTCCAGGCGACTGCCTGGTCAGTCTGGCAGACTAGGCGCCTTTGGGAGTTAATGGTTGAAGGTTTTTCTAAGCTAGATAGTGGGCCGGTGGCTATGGGTAAACTCGGGACAAGGTCCTCCAGCACCCAAGGCTAAGACAACAAAGTGTGCACCTCCATCCCTACCACCCCAGCCATCACGCACTGATTGCTATTAGACTAAGAGGCGCCTCAGGGCCCCCAACAGCTTAATCTCTAGTTATCTGGCTTGCAGTCACTGCCATGTATCCCCTTTTCTTATTTCTCTCTGCTTCAAACACAATAGGGGAATGATAGCTGAGTGAGTTGTGCGCCCCCTCCTACACTGCTCCCTAAGGCTGGAGCCTCTCTTGCCTTTGCCTCAGCCCAGCCTTGGATGTGGCTTTTAAGAAGAAGATGCTTCATCGAGGGTTATTTTTGTTTCTTCATGTATATGTATTTTGTTTTCCTACTACAAAACAGAGGGACACTGAGTTTTTCTCCCAACGCAGTCCTGTTTATTTTTATGTCTGCAACAAGCTTTTGCTTTTTAGTAATACTCCTGTACTTGTATTTCCTACTTTGTTTATGAAGGTAGCTTTATGGAATGTTAAAGGTCTTAATGCCAAGGTTAAAAGGTCTCTGTTTTTATCCTATCTACACCATTACAAACTGGATATTTCTATCCTCCTTTAGACCCACCGCACTGGGAGTAAGGTCTCAGTGTTTAAAAAGACCTATTATTCTTCAACTTTTTGGATTTATGCCCGAGGAGTGTCGATTTTAATTCATAAAAACTTCCCTTTTAAATTACTCCACCTCAAAATAGAGAACTTTGGCAGGTATGTAATAATATATGCCACCTTCTATGATGTGGATTATAGTAGGCCTATAGCTTCCTCCCCCGGCTCATATGCAGATATTGCAAGAAAACATGACACAAGTCTCAAAATGGCCACCCTGTAGGACCTTACTTTGTGGTGATTTCAATATGGTGGTGTCCCCTAGAGTTGATAGGTTGTTCCCTTCTCATAGAGAGACATTGGTCTTCAAACATTGGATCGACTCTAAAAAGGAAGGGTCTGCGCATAAACTAAACAAGTCCCACACGCTGCCCGGAAGTAAAAAGTCCTCAGATAGACTCCATTAGTATATGAATAATCAACTTTAGCGCTGCATGGTACTTCATATATTATTCCTTCCCCAATACCCTTCAAAGTGCAGGCTTACAGGTATCAAGAGAGGCCCAAATGATAAGGTCTAAGCGTATGTCAGATCATCACATCGATCACAAATTTCCACGATCCTCATCAGCTTCCAAGAGTGCCAAGTCAACTGTCATCCTTCAGCCAATAATGATGCTCCCAGAATACAATATTATAATATGAGAAAAGAAACACAAATATAAGTGTTCTCCGTTTCAAAAATAAAACAGCTTTTATTCATATAAAAACAGCAGCCAATACTAATTTCAATCAGGGCCCTTACAACAGGGACCCTCAGTAGTACAAAGCATATTGAATATGCCAATGGGGTGCCGCTCTCCTATCCACCATCCGTTTACCCTCACCCGACCAGGTTTCGCTACCGCGTCATCAGTGGCTTCTGAACAGAATGGTTTGGTAACCGTCACTTAAATAAGATCATCCTCTTAGACACCATCACTAACGCGTCAATTAGTAAGCTCGCTGGGGCGCGACGTCACTTCCGCCGCGTCATGCCCGGACTTCCGCTGCTTGGAGCGCACGCAAGGTAATGTATTATAGCCGCGCTTAGTCTTTTCACAGAAAAGAGCGTTGAGCGCAAGGAGTAAGTTATATACATCAATACTCCTCCTTAAACAAACTATCAATTCAGTTTATTAAAACAGGTGAATGTGCAGCTGTAGAATCCCACCCCATTGGCATAAAATCGGATGTATGTATGTGTGTATGTATGTGTGTATGTGCCGCAATCGCTCAAACGTCTTGACCGATTTGAACGAAACTTGGTACACAGATCCCTTACTACCTGGGATAATATGTTCTGGGGATCTTGCGACACCCCTGCACACATGGGCGGAGCTACAAACAGCAAATCAGATTTTACCCATTCATGTCAATGGAAAAAATGGAAAAGGCTGCCATTCTCACAGTAATCAAGCCACAGTCCCCACACTTGGTCACTTGGTAACCGAGGTTACAAATCCAGGAAAGGTGGGCGGAGCATAAAACAGCCAATCAAATTTCAGCCATGCATTTTTAATGGGAAAATGTAAACTGCAGCCATTCTTAGACTGTTAATCGCAGGGTTCTCAATTGTGGCACACTTGGCCACTGGGTGAATGAGATTAAGATTCAGGAAAGTGGGTGGAGCCTACAACAGCCAATCAAAATTCACCTATTGATTTTCAAGGGGAATATTGAAACTGCTGCCATTCTTACACTGTTATGGCAGAGGCTTCAGACTTGCTACAGTTGGTCATTGGGTGACTGGGGTCCAAATTCACTAAAGGGACGAGGCCACAAACAGCCAATCAGATTTCCTTACTGGATAAACTGCTTCCATTCACACATTTTTGATGCCAGGAACCTGAAAGCTCACAAACTTGGTCATTGAGTGACTGTGTGTCAAGGTCACAAAAAGTGGGCAGAGCTAAAAACAAATTTCACTGGAAAATATAAACTGCAGCCATTCTTACACTGCTAATGGCAGGGTTCTTAAACTTTGCACAGTTGGTCACTGGGTGACTGGGATTAATATTCTGGAAAGTGGATGGAGCCTACAACAGCCCATCAAAATTCACCAGTTGATTTTCGTGGGGAATACTTAAATTGCTGCCATTCTTACACTGTTAATAGCAGATGCGCCAAACCTGCTACAGTAATTCAGTGGGTGACTGGGAGTTCAAAATCAGAAAGGGGCGGAGCCACAAACATCCAATCAGATTTGTGTAATTTTGCTGGAGAGGGCCGGAGTCACAAACAGCCAATCTAGTTTGTTTAATTTCTATGGGAATATACAAATTATTGATGACAAAGACCCCAAAGCTCACAAACTTGGTCTTTGAGTGTTTGCGCGTTAGGGTTAGAAAAAGTGGCCGGAGCCAACACCAGCGAAACACATTCCCGGGCAACGCCGCTTCATCAGCTAGTATAAATATAAAAACATAAAATATACAATATAAACATCCCTGCCTATCTCTATATCAGCATAATGCCATCTTGTGGCCAAACAGTATATTACTTCTTTCCTCCTAAAATCAACAATTTTATTCCAGTACTGTAATCAAAATATTAAATATCATGGATACACAATATTTCATTCACTTCTATATTTACTCATCTGTAATAAAACAATTTAAATCAAGCTCTATGTTCAACCCATTAGGTTCCATACAATTTAAAGTGAAAATCCATTTTGTCTCTCCCTTGGATATATCTCTTACCCTATGTGTACTGTTGAAGGAAAATAACTTACTCAATAAGACTTCTCCAATGTGTGCCAAAAACATAGAAATCTTTATTTACTCAGCTGAGGACTTTTTCACATGCCAGCATACAGAACCCAGTTCTAACACAGATTCGCTCAGCAGGGAAAAAGTGACCTCTCCCTCCTGTGCTTCATCTTTTAAAACCTAATTAATATGATAAAATATTCCTCCCTCCGGGCAGTCTGTTCTGGTATGAGTCCAATCAGTTTTCATGTCAGGATGACTTAGACCTCCTTTATGGGCAGGATCACCTCTGTCCTTCAGAAGACTTCCTGTAATTTAACTTTCACTTTCATGGAAGACAGAACAGATTTGTTTCTCCAGAATGACCTCAAGAATAATCCTGCCTCCAGAGTCCGGTTCAAACTGCCTTTTCAAAGGAATTCTTTCTTTGTGTCCTCTAAAGGACAAAGGAGGGGGGGGGGGAAAGGGTCGTTCTGAAATAGAGAGGCTTGAAAACAGTATCTGTATTCTACATACACATTAATTTTGGTTACATTGTGTGATTCCTAAAACAATACTATAATCATATTCTTAAAGTGTCACTCTAGCACACTGGTCTGATTACATTAATGTGGTTCTTATAGCCACGTGAGAATATAAAGGATATACCATGTGATTAATTATAAATCTTAAATTCTTTCCACAGTACCCCTCCAATTACCCAAATTCCTCTCTATCCCACAAAATTTGATGGATCCTGCTGATGTTTAACTCTAAAATGTTCTGATACAGAGTGTTTCTTAAAACCATTTAGTTAATTAACTATTAACCATAATCGTTAATTATAAAAGTCAGTGTAGGGATTTTTATTAAACAAAAATGAATTTTGATGTAATATACTATTTGGCCACAAGATGCCCTCAGTCATTATTTCACCTACGTAAGCACGTGAATCAGAAGTAATGTGCAGCAGTGTAACAGGAAGATACAATGAATGCCGGCGTCTCGTAGATGCCGGTATTCATTGAATCAGGGACTTAGATTTATGAATGGAACCTGTGGTCCCATTCATTAACTTCCCCTCTAAGCGGCTGTAACGGCGGTGCACGCGCGCTGGCGAACGGGAGCGAGCGTCGGCTGCACGCCGCTGCAGACTTGTATTCACGGCCCTGGTGCATCCTGTCAATTTTGCAGGGCTGTGAATATACTGCACGGTAGAGGCCTGCGCGGGTCCACTTTTTCATACCCGCACCCGCGACCCGCTACCCGCACCCGACCCGCGCCTAGAGATGTCGCGAACCTCCGATTTTCGGTTCGAACTTCCGCAGAAGGTTCGGTTCGCGTAAAAGTTCGCGAACCGTAATAGACTTCAATGGGGAGGCGAACTTTGAAAAAATAGAAAAAATTATGCTGGCCACAAAAGTGATGGAAAAGATGTTTCAAGGGGTCTAACACCTGGAGGGGGGCATAGCGGATTGGGATACATGCCCAAAGTCCCAGGGAAAAATCTGGATTTGACGCAAAGCAGCGTTTTAAGGGAAGAAATCACATTGAATGCTAAATTGCAGGCCTAAAGTGCTTTCAAACATCTTGCATGGGTATACATCAATTGGGGAGTGTAATTAGAGTTCTGCTTCACACTGACACACCAAACTCACTGTGTAACGCACCGCAAACAGCTGTTTGCGTAGTGACGGCCGTGCTGGACTGGTGTGCACCGTGGCCAGAGTGTAGGCCGTGGCGTTTTTCAAGCCCATATGGTCGCCGGGCTGTGGTAGCTCAATGATAGAACAAAAGTGACTGTCCAGCTGATCAAATTTGATCTGACCACAATGAAGCAACGACCTTATTATCTTTTGTGTGCCACCCCCACCCGAGACACTCAAATAGCCGGCGGTCATTGCTTCATTGTGATGCGCAAGCCCCTTCACCGCGGCAAGGTAATGATCACGAAGGGGGATGGGCACATGTACATGCCTTTTGTTTTTTTGTTGCAGCCGCCCGCAGTGCAGCCAGAAAAATTAGGCAGGCATGTACACACACCAGAAAAATTTGTGTAGCGGCCGCTGCTAGCAGCGGCCTTAAAAATTCAGGAATCCGCCTAGAGTCCTGGACCCTGTTGGTGGTGGCGGAGAAGGCAGTCAAGCGGCCTGCAGGCAGAGATGCTGTGTGTGGGGACTGACTTAGTCTTCGGTCGTGCAGTAGCCCTCCGTGATCCATTCCTCATTCATTTTGATAAAGGTCAGGTACTGAACACTGTCGTGACTTAGGCGACTTCTCTTCTCAGTAACTATGCCTCCAGCTGCACTGAAGGTCCTTTCTGACAGGACGCTTGCGGCAGGGCAAGAGAGAAGTTGTATGGCAAATTGGGACAGCTCTGGCCACAGGTCAAGCCTGCGCAACCAGTAGTCCAAGGGTTAATCGTCGCTTTTCGCAGAGTCTACATCCACACTCAAGGCCAGGTAGTCGGCTACCTTCCGGTCCAGGCGTTGGTGGAGGGTGGATCCGGAAGGACTATGGCGAGGAGTTGGACTAAAGAACATCCGCATGTCCGACATCACCCTGAGATCGCTGGAGCGTCCTGTCCTTGCCTGCGTGGACTTGGGAGGAGGCGGGTTACTGCCAGTGGTACCTTGATTGCGTTGTGCAGCCACATCACCCTTAAACGCATTGTAAAGCATCATCGACAGCTTGTTCTGCAAGTGCTGCATCCTTTCCGCCTTGTGTTGACTTGGTAACCGGTCCGCCACTTTGTGCCTGTACCAAGGGTCTAGTAGCGTGGCCACCCAGTACAGGTCATTCGTCTTGAGTTTTTTGATACGGGGGTCCCTCAACAGGCTGGACAACATGAAAGAGGACATCTGCACAAAGCTGGATGCAGACGTACTCTCCATCTCCTCTTGCTCTTCCTCAGTGACGGGATGCAACTCCTCTTCCTCCCCCCAGCCACGAACAATACCACGGGAACGTGGAGCAGCAGAAGCCACCTGTGATGGCTGCCGCGGTTGTTCTTCTTCCGCCGCCTCTTCCTCCTCCACAGAAACACCTTCCTCATCATCACCATCATCAGAGTCTGACTGCTCTCCTTCCCCACACGACTCCTCTTCTTCCTCCTCCTCCCCCCTCTGTGCTGCCGCAGGTGTTGTGGGAACATCGGGTTCGGGTGCAAATGGCTCCCATGACTCCTGCTGCCGTAACTCTTCTCGTTCACGCTCCTCCACAGCTGTATCCACCACTCTACGCACGGCACGCTCCAGGAGGTAGGCGTAGGGGATCAAGTCGCTGATGGTGCCCTCATCGCGACTCACCAGTTTGGTCACCTCCTCAAAGGGCTCCATGACCCTGCATGCATTTCGCATCAGTGTCCAGTTGTCGGGCCACAACATCCCCATCCTTCCAGATTGTGTCCTTGTACTGTAATGATACAGGTACTGGGTGACGGCTTTCTCCTGGTCTAGCAGGGGAGAGAACATCAGCAGGGTGGAATTCCAGCGAGTCTGGCTATCGCAAATCAGGCTTCTCACCGGCAAGTTGTTTCTACGCTGAATGTCCACAAAGCGTGCCATGGCCTTGTAAGAGCGCCTGAAATGCCCACACAACTTCCTGGCCTGCTTCAGGACGTCCTCTAAGCCTGGGTACTTGGACAAAAATCTTTGCACGACCAGATTCAGCACATGTGCCATGCAGGGTATGTGTGTCAGCTTTCCCAAATTCAACGCAGCAATGAGATTGCTGCCGTTGTCACACACCACGTTGCCGATCTCAAGCTTGTGCGGGGTCAGCCATTGCTTCACCTGTTTGTTAAGAGCAGCCAGGAGAGCTGCTCCAGTGTGACTCTCCGCTTTCAGGCAAGACATGTCTAACACTGCGTGACACCGTTGTACCTGGCATGCAGCATAGGCCCTGGGGTGCTGGGGCTGTGTAGCTGGAGAGGAGATTGTGGCACCAGCCAAGGAGGAGGAGGAGGATGACGGCAGCGAAGCGGTGGTAGCAGGTGGAGAGGACGTGGCTGGAGGCCTCCCTGCAAGCCGTGGAGGTGTGACAAGTCGGTCCGCTGCGCAGCCACGTACTCCCTGCTTGCTGCCATCGGTCACCAGGTTGACCCAATGGGCTGTGTATGTAATGTAGTGGCCCTGCCCGTGCTTGGCAGACCAGGCATCCGTGGTCAGGTGGACCCTTGACCCAACGCTGTGTGCCAGAGATGACACCACTTGCCTCTCAACTGCACGGTACAGTTTGGGTATGGCCTTTTGTGAAAAATAATTGCGGCCTGGTATCTTCCACTGCGGTGTACCAATGGCCACAAACTTACGGAAAGCCTCAGACTCCACCAGCTTGTATGGTAATAGCTGGCGAGCTAATAGTTCCGCCACGCCAGCTGTCAGACGGCAGGCAAGTGGGTGACTGGCAGACATTTGCTTCTTACGCTCAAATACTTCCTTCACGGACAGCTGGGTACTGCTGTGGGCAGAGGAGAAGGAACCGCTGAAGGGAAGAGGCGGTGTGGAGGAGGGTGGCTGTGAAGGTGCAAGGGAGAAAGTGGATGAAGACGATGCACCTGAAGGAGGAAGAGAAGGAGGGTGGCTTGTCTTTTGAGGGGTGCTGCTTTTCCTCAGGTGTTCTTGCCATAGCTGTTTGTGCCTTCTCTCCAGGTGCCTTCGTAAGGCACCTGTCCCTACGTGAGAGTTGGCCTTTCCACGGCTCAATTTTTGCTGGCAGAGACAACAGATGGCTTTGCTCCGATCTGAGACACACACATGAAAAAATTTCCAAACCGCTGAACCCCCCTGGGGTGATGGCGCTACGGTGGCATCAGCAGCTGACGTTGAAGGGCATGTTGGCTGGCTGGCCATAGCTGGTGATACATGGCGCCGGACACTGCCCCCAGCTGTTTCTGAGGACGAGCTCCCTCTGCTTCTATCATGGAGTCGTCTCCTCCTACTCCTCTCTGACTCCTCCTCTGAACTGTCCCCCTTGTCATCTCCTCTGCCCGGAACATATGTGGTATCCGTATAATCGTCATCATAATCCTCCTGGCCAGCTGCGCTTTCCTCAGACACCTCCTCAAGTGCACCAACTTCAGGTGGTCCACCATCATCCCCATCCACGTCCATACTATCGCCACCTAACTCAGACGTATGAGGTGGTGTACCTGCGCCTTCTTGTTGTTGTTGCAGTAGTGGCTGGGAATCAGTGATTTCACCACCACCAAATAACTCCAGCGAAGTGTCAAATGCAGCGGATGTGGTGCTTGTTGTATCGCTGGTGACTGCGGGAGATGAGGTGTTCTGTGTTAAATACTCAAGCACCTCCTCACGATTTTGGGAAGTGATGGCACGTGCCTTCTTCTGAGCACTGTATTGTGGGCCAGGTCCGCACGAAATCACAGCAACACCACCTCGCACAGACCTGCCGGTGCCTGGTGGCCTTCCTCTGGGTCTGCCTCTACCTCTTCCTCTACCTGGTTTGTCCATTTTGTCCATCTCGGGGGGATGGTAGCTATATGCAGTGAGGTGGGTTCTCACTCAACACAACAGGTAGTTAGATGCAGTGAGGTGGCCAGGTGGGTTCTCACTCAACACAACAGGTAGTTAGATGCAGTGAGCTGGGTTCACTCAACACAACGCTAGGTATATGCAGTGATGAGGTGGGTTAAGTAAACACAACAGGTACTGGGTAGTTAGATGCAGTAAGCTGGGTTCACTGAACAGTAAAGGTACTTAAGATGCAGTGAGGCTGGTTCTAACTCAACACAACAGGTAGTTAGATGCAGTGAACTGGGTTCACTGAACACAACAGGTAGTTAGATGCAGTGAGCTGGGTTCACTGAACACAACTGGTAGTTAGATGCAGTGAGCTGGGTTCACTGAACAGTAAAGGTACTTAAGATGCAGTGAGGTGGGTTCTCACTCAACACAACAGGTAGTTAGATGCAGTGAGCTGGGTTTACCCAACACAACGCTAGGTATATGCAGTGATGAGGTGGGGTAAGTAAACACAACAGGTACTGGGTAGTTAGATGCAGTGAGCTGGGTTCACTCAACACAAAGCTAGGTATATGCAGTGATGAGGTGGGTTAAGTAAAGACAACAGGTACTGGGGTATATGCAGTACTGGATAGTACAATGTGCAGCTCCCTGTCACACACACAGGTAGTCACTGAATGTGCTGGGCTGCTGGCAGTGGCAGACACAATATCAATTAGCAAGGCTGTGCATGCAACAAAAGTGTCAGATTGACACACAGAAAAAAAAATATGTACAGGATGAGCTCTGGGGCTCCAGGGCTTAGTGTAGCCTGAATGGCTACAATGTGCCTGCTGACTGTGATGCAGAGGGTCAAAGTTGACCCTCATAGTGCATTATGGGGCGAATCGAACTTCCGCAAAAGTTCGTCTGGTGCAGGCGAACGCGAACCCCCTAAGTTCGCCTGGAACCGTTCGCCGGCGAACCGTTCGCTACATCTCTACCCACGACCCGCTTTCTGGTGAATTTGATACCCGCAACCCGACCCGCACCCGCAGAAGAGCTACCCGCACCCGACCCGCGACCCACAGGCCCGCTACCCGACACGCTACCCGCACCCGACCTGCGACCCACTTTCTGGAAAATTTGATACCCGCAACCCGACCCGCACCCGCAGAGCCGCTACCTGCACCGAACCCGCGACCTGCAGGTCCGCTACCCGACCCGCTACCTGCGACCCGCATTTTCTTCTAAAGTGCACATTTAAAGTAACATTGAGCTGTAAAGTTAATAAAACCTATTTTTATACACAAACCAAAGCTAAATAAGGTTTACATGCTTGCTTTCACTACCCGCGACCCGCAGACCGCTACCCGCAACCCTACCCGCACCCGAAACTCGCTACTCGCACCCGCAGCTTAAATCAATTCGGGTACCCGAACCCGACCCTCATTTCGGGTTACCCGCGGGTTACACGCGGGTACCCGACCCGCTGCAGGCCTCTACTGCACGGCATGCAGCAAGTAGTTAATAAACTGAATTGATCGTTCTTATTTTAGGTTTGGGGATGATTTTTACCTGCAGACCCTCGGTGTACCAATGTGGGCCCCTTATGCACCTAGTGTAGTTAATTTAGTCATGTCAGACTTTGAGAGAATATATTTCATTGGTGCTGGGGCCCCTATTGGTATCCGGGGTTACTTTCAATATTCAACATGTACACACAAAACAGGTTTTTTTTCTTGAACCAAAGTTCTCTTTTATTCTCCACAACTTTTCTCCTCAAGAAGTTGGTGATAAATGTAGATACAACATCAGACCGTCACTTCACATAAAAAATGCCTGACACGTGTTTCGCGGCCATAAGCCACTTCCTCAGAGGCACATCCTAAACAACACATCTGGCAAAAAAATACATAAATATGTACATACCATTAAAGAACCATGCGCAGATCGGGACCTTCTGGCCACAATATAGTGTTATCAAAAATCTTTTATCTTACCCCCGTTCCAAGATGTCAAAGCCACCAACAATCTATAGTCAAAAAATAATAAGTATGTATGGCATTGGTCAATAAAGCACCCCAGGTCAAAATTGGGTTAAATCAAACCATCAAGCCATATATCGCTGTGAGGTAACTAGAGAGTCCATCCACTTTACACATGCATGTAACTCTCTAGTTACCTCACAGCGATATATGGCTTGATGGTTTGATTTAACCCAATTTTGACCTGGGGTGACGGTCTGATGTTGTTTCTACATTTATCACCAACTTCTTGAAGAGAAAACTTGTGGAGAATAAAAGAGAAGTTTGGTTCAAGGAAAAAAAACCCGTTTTGTGTGTACATGTTGAATATTGAAGATAATTTGTAGGGGTGGAACCACGCTACTTTTTTATCCTTGGCAGTAAAATATCCGGGGTTACTGCAGGTTTATTGACGACCTATTCTTTGGGTGGTCAGGAGCAGAGGAGGGGTTGTGCCAGTTTTTTCGATGCAGTGAATGAAAAACATGAAACCATTAAATGTAAAATGGATTACAATGCCCACTCCCTACACTTTCTTGATGTGAAGGTAAGGAAGAGAATGGGTTGCTTTGAGACTGATTTGTATAGGAAAGAAACCGATAAGAACGGCTTCTTTCTGGCTAGCAGTTGCCACCCCAGGGCATTGATTTATGGGCTCCCTAAGAGCCCGTATGTCAGAGCATGGAGGATTACATCCTCTGATGAACTGTATGAGAGGCAGGCACAACTCCTCACGCAGGATTTTGTTAAAAGGGGCTATAGTGAAAGAAGGTGTGAGGAAATAGTAGCAGAGGTGGGAGGATTGTTACGGGAAGCATTGAGAACATACAATAGAGAGAGACAAGAAGAGAGGAATGAAGTACATTTTGTTACTACTTTTTGTAGAGTCTGCTGTTCTACGAGACACGATTTTGAAGTTTCGGCCGGTGATTGAGGCAGATCCCCAGCTGTTCCCTATCTGCAGGACACCACCGAGAATTGTATATAGAAGGGGTAAGTCAATCGGGGATCGCCTAGTCCGAGCTGGCATTGGCAGAACTAGGAGGCCCACACAGATGTTCTTGGGAGTTGGGACCACCAAGAGTTGGTACCTTCCCTTGCCTACATTGCCAACACTGTAACAGTATTATTAGAGGCCCCAAGATTAGACATCCACGGCAGGACACCCCGATACCTCAGAGATTATGCCACATGTGATACGAAAGGGGTTGTTTACTGCATTAAATGCCCCTGTGGGTTGGCCTATGTAGGCCAGACAAAAAGAGACATCAAAACATGACTCAACGAACACAGGAGTAATAAACAGAACGCCAATAAAAACAAAGTTAAAAGTGGGGAGGAGGAAAGAAATCGGGACCCCCCCTTAGCTAAAGTGAAGACTAAAAATCTACTCAGCAGAACTGAAAAGGCCTGGGCCCATATGCAATTCACTTTTCCACCTGAGTTTTCTCATGGGTGATATTTTCACAACTTGTAAATAAAATACCTTTTAAACCACCAACAAGCAAACAAATACTCAAAATAATTTTTACAGTACGTTTTCACCCACTTTTTGATACTTTTCCCATTGTAAAGTGCTAAAAAGTTCTTTTAAATCTAAGATAAAAAATTATTCCTAGGAAAAAAACTTAGGAGAAAACATAAATTGCATATGACCCCTGGTGTTTCTTTAACAGTTTCACAGCATCAGAACTTTGTTTTTCTTATAGAAGTATCATTTTTAGTTGCATTTTTAGCTAAGCTCCGCCCAATCAAAGAAAACTGCTTGGGCTTTTTTCCCCTGATGCTGTGCAAAGCATGATGGGATTTCCTATGTTGTTCACGTTGCCTGGCAACTGGGAGGGGTGATCAGCACACAGGACAGTTGGAACTGTCTCTCATGCTCCCTGTCACCTTTTTTCAACCAAAAAGATGGCAGCCCTTATGAAATCACAAACATTTGCCTGTTCTTTTAAAACAGGGTGGGTAAGAGTTTATATTACCTATCTATTTTAATTAACACAACTAATGTAACTTAATAACAGTATGTTTGTTTAGGCTGAAGTTCCTCTTTAATCACAATGTGAGCCAGTTAAGGTGGCTTGTCTTGGAGGTAGTGCAGTTTCATGAGGGTCAGGCCCATAGGACTACCCTACTTAGACGAGAGACTTGGTGGATGGAGAGACTGGGGTCTCAGTCACCTTATGGCCTCAACGAAGATTTCAGTCTCAGATGCTTCCTATGATTACAATTGTCGCTCTCTGACCCGTGAAGGGTTAATGTAACTTTAAGCATGTCCCCGCCCCCCAATTCACTTGGGTGTGGTGTGTAACTGTGGTTTTATATTCACAAGGTTGGACCAGATCACTTGAGCACTTGAGAAAGGGCCTCTTCCCAAAACGTTGTGCTGTATAACCGCTATGCACAAATACATACAGTATGTTGCTGTATATCACGCTTTAGAGGGTTGAGTTCTGTGTGGAACGTTGCTATTGACTGGACTTTTTTGTGAGGTGTGATGGGCCTCCAACCACACTAGACTCCCCATGTGTCATTATTAGTCTCTGAGGCCAGCAGGTTCACACTACGTTGCTTCCTCTAACCCCTGGCAGCTGTCCTGTACCCTCGCCGCAGCTCCGCTCCCCACCGGTGGCCTGGGGTCCCCTTCCGGTACAAAAGGCCTACTTGCGTTCCAGCGTGCAGCTCACGTAGTTGCGATTACATCATTGGGACTGTACTGAGCAGGCGCAGTAGTTCTGCACCTGCGCAGTACAGTCCAGATGACGTCAGTGTGACTCCGTGAGCCGCACGCTGGAGCGCAGGAATCAGACTGGGAAATCAGCACCTGCCAATATAATTAACCTCCCTAGCGGTATGGACAGAAATGTCCGTTCAAAAAAACATGCTGTGAACAGTATAAACATGCGTACACATCAATACTCTCCTGCACTGTATACTAGACCCTTGCTTGACACATTTTGGCAAGTTACAGGGAAAAAAAAGTTTTAAAAATAAATTTTATCACTGTTTGCACAGAAATCCTGGGGAAATTGAACGCTGGGAAGGTTAATGGATAAAGGATGGGAGAATATGCATACATAGCCAGGGACCCCCTCCCCATGTAGGTAGCCAGAAAGCCTCCCCCCATTTAGCCAGAGAGCCCTCCGTATGCCAGAAAGCTTCCATTTAGGTAGCTTTTTAGTCAGTGAGCCATCCATTTTGGTAGCCAGAGAGCCATTTAGCCAGGGAGACAGGGAGAGCCCCTCCCCCATTTAGCCAGAGATTTCCTGCCACCGTTTAGGTAGCCAAAGAGGCCCCTGTATAACCAGATAGCTCCCCTGTTTATCCAGAGAGTCTGCAAGTTTTGCCAGAGAACTCCTGTTCAGCCAGAGAGCTAGGGAGACGACCTGTTTAGCCTGAGAGCCCCCCTTCAGCCAGAGCCCCCCTGGGTTCCTGTCTCACCGGTAACAGCATGACCACAAGGGGCACTGTTACCAGTGAGACGTGAAGTAGGAAGCGCAGCATGTATGCTTTAGTTATGTGAGTTATCTACCTGCTGCCACTCTGCAAGCTTCCTCCTCACCCTCCTGCAATCTGGCTACCTACAGACACCCACTGCTGCTGCCCTCCCCCCTCTGCTCCCACCGTAGCAGCGCTCCCTGCGAGCGAAGTCCTGTTCTGCTCGCCCCTTCAAACAGGCATTCCTGATCCCTTTGTATGTATGTATGTGTGTAGCGTTTGCCTTATATAGAAGTTCTCTCCAATTCATGATACATCGTACTTTGCTCTCTTCAGCTATATTAGGCGATAACCTTGTCCTATGTCCCAGCTAGTCAAATAGTAATAGATATAGTATGCTGCATCATTCTGCTGCGTCATTCACAGCAAAATTCAGAATTACAATATAAAATCATAATTTAACCACTTCAGCCCGTGGGTATTTTTCACCTTATGGACGAGAGAAATTTTCACCTGTCAGCGCTCCCCCCATTCATTCCCCAATAACTTTATCACTACTTATCACAACTAAATGATCTATTATAAGGAAACGCGGAAAGGCCGCTGTCTCTCGAGGTGAGGCGGCCGTTTCCGCGTCCAGCATGGCGTCACAACGCGGAAAAAACGCCGCATGCCGCATAGGCAGTGCGGCGGAATCCGCATCAGAGGCGGCCCCCGCACTAGATACATTGCATGACAGTACTGGTGTGGCTGGGACTGATAGTCCACCAAGATTCAGACTTACACGCGCGCGAGCACAGAGGCAGAGTTTAAATAGCAGTTAGAAGGGAGTCGGCTGACCAGCTGGGTCAGCTGACAAATTCCACTGCTCTCATTGGACCAGCAATTAGGGAGGTCCTGGAAAGGTCCTAGAGTATATATACTGCTGGTTGTTCACTTGCTCTTTGTCTAGCGTGCGATCACATATGTGGGAGCACCCAGATCCGTAGTCAGATCCGCAAGTGTGCCGGGACCAGCTGGAGCTGTAATCCTACACTTAGCTAGATTCTGTTGATAGCTAAAGTACTAGTTTGATTGTGATTATCTGTTATGACTTTTGCCTGCCTTGACTATCCTCCTGAACTCTGATCTTGCACCTCGATATTTCTGATACTCTGTTGCCGAACCCCGGCTCGTTCCTTGACTCTGCTTCTGCCTCCTGATTTTGTACCCCGATATTTCTGATACCCCGTTGCTGAACCCTGCCTGTACTTTGACTCCGCCTTTGCCTTCTGATCTTGTACTTTATCTGTCCGTGTGTGTACGACCTGGCTTGTCTGACCTCGAGAACCGACCTTACTGTTAGAGGCGGTTCCTCGCTCTGTTAGTGATCCTTCCTCCTGAAGGTTACTTTCAGTCTGTCCTTCCTACTGTCAGTCTGACTCCTCCCGTCTTGGAGAGCTCAGGTCTGCGGAAGGAATCTGTGCAGTACTCCTTACTGCACTGAGGCTTAGTCCTCAAAGTTACATAGTTACATAGTTATTACATAGTTATTTTGGCTGAAAAAAGACATACGTCCATCGAGTTCAACCAGTACAAAGTACAACTCCAGCCCGTCCCCCACATACCCCTGTTGATCCAGAGGAAGGCGAAAAAAAACCCCACCAGGCATGGTCCAATTAGCCCCAAATGGGAAAAATTCCTTCCTGACTCCAGATGGCAATCAGATAAAATCCCTGGATCAACATCATTAGGCATAACCTAGTAATTGTAGCCATGGATGTCTTTCAACGCAAGGAAAGCATCTAAGCCCCCTTTAAATGCAGGTATAGAGTTTGCCATAACGACTTCCTGTGGCAATGCATTCCACATCTTAACCACTCTTACTGTAAAGAACCCTTTCCTAAATAAATGGCTAAAACGTTTTTCCTCCATGCGCAGCTCATGTCCTCTAGTCCTTTGAGAAGGCCTAGGGACAAAAAGCTCATCCGCCAAGCTATTATATTGCCCTCTAATGTATTTATACATGTTAATTAGATCTCCTCTAAGGCGTCTTTTCTCTAGACTAAATAAACCCAGTTTATCTAACCTTTCTTGGTAAGCGAGACCTTCCATCCCACGTATCAATTTTGTAGCTCGTCTCTGCACCTGCTCTAAAACTGCAATATCTTTTTTGTAATGTGGTGCCCAGAACTGAATTCCATATTCCAGATGTGGCCTTACTAGAGAGTTAAACAGGGGCAATATTATGCTAGCATCTCGAGTTTTTATTTCCCTTTTAATGCATCCCAAAATTTTGTTCGCTTTAGCTGCAGCGGCTTGGCATTGAGTACGATTATTTAACTTGTTGTCGATGAGTACTCCTAAGTCCTTCTCCAAGTTTGATGTTCCCAACTGTATCCCATTTATTTTGTATGGTGCTAGACCATTAGTACGTCCAAAATGCATGACCTTACATTTGTCAACATTGAATTTCATCTGCCATGTATGTGCCCATATAGCCATCCTATCCAGATCCTGTTGCAATATGACACTATCTTCCTGAGAGTTGATGATTCTGCACAATTTTGTATCATTTGCAAAAATAGCAACATTGCTCACTACTGCATCTACTAGGTCATTAATAAATACATTGAAGAGCACTGGACCCAGTACTGACCCCTGTGGGACCCCACTGCTAACAGTCTCCCATTTTGAGTACGATCCATTGACCACAACTCTTTGTTTTCTGTCCATTAGCCAGTTCCCTATCCATGCACACAAACTCTTCCCCAGTCCTTGCATCCTCAACTTTTGCACCAGACTTCTGTGGGGAACAGTGTCGAAGGCCTTTGCAAAGTCCAAGTATATCACGTCTACAGCATTCCCAATATCCATATTAGCATTCACTACCTCATAAAAGCTGAGCATGTTAGTCAAACCGGACCTGTCTTTAGTAAACCCATGTTGATGCTGAGAAATAAGATTATTTTCTACTATGAAGTCATGTATAGTATCTCTTAGTAACCCCTCAAATAGTTTGCATACAACTGATGTTAAGCTTACAGGTCTATAATTTCCTGGATCAGATTTTTTGCCCTTCTTAAATAATGGGAAAACGTGGGCTGTACGCCAATCCACTGGGACTCTGCTAGTTGCAAGAGAGTCACAAAAGATAAGATAAAGGGGCTTAGCTATAACTGAACTTAATTCTCTTAGGACCCGAGGATGCATGCCATCCGGGCCAGGTGCCTTGTCTATTTTTAATTTATTTAGTCTTGCCTTTACTTCTTCCTGCGTTAAGTATTTAATATTACAGTTAGAAGATTGAGACTCTTCTGCCTCTGTAATTTGCAACAGTGCTGTTTCCTTTGTGAAGACAGAAGCAAAGAAAGCATTTAATAACTCTGCCTTACCTTGGTCGTCCACCATTGAGTTCCCACCCTCATCCTTTAGGATTCCTATACAGTCAACCTTTCTTTTTTTAGAGTTGATGTACTTGTAAAACTTTTTTGGGTTAGATTTGATATCCCTAGCGATTTGATTTTCAGCTTCGATCTTTGCCAGCCTAATTTCTTTTTTACAATTTTTATTGCACTCCTTATAATTGCTTAGTGCAGCCTCAGTCCCCTCCTGTTTTAGGACCTTATAGGCATTCTTTTTCCTCTTCATTTTATCCCTAACCTTTCTATTCATCCATAGAGGCCTTTTTTTATTCCTAGACATTTTGTTTCCATATGGGATATACATACTACAATATTGATTGAGAATACGTTTAAAAGCTTGCCATTTCCCTTCAGTGTCGTCCCCTTGTAGTACATTATCCCAGTTCACCAAACTTAGTGCCTGCCTAATTTGATTGAACTTTGCTTTTCTAAAATTCATAGTTTTAGTGGTCCCGCTGCCCCGTGGCCTATCAGTAACCAGATCAAACGTTATCATGTTGTGATCACTATTTCAGAAATGTTCTTGAACCTGCACATTTGATACATTATCTGGTCTATTAGAAATGATCAGATCCAGTAACGCATTCCCCCTAGTTGGTTCCGTTACCATTTGAGTCAAGTAATTGTCCTGTAGTGCTGCCAGAAATCCGCTGCTTTTACCACAATGGGTAGCCTCAATACCCCAGTCAATGTCTGGAAAGTTGAAGTCGCCCATAATTATGACCTCGTTTTTACTTGCAGCTTTTTCAATCTGCTGTAGTAATTGCAGTTCTGCAGCTTCATTAATATGAGGTGGTCTGTAGCATACCCCAATAAGCAATTGGCAACTTTTATTTCCACCATGAATATTTACCCAAACGGACTCCACATCTTCGCAATCTTCCTCCATCTCATCGTTGAGGACAGCTGTAAAAGAATTCTTAACAAAGAGACAAACCCCTCCACCTTTTTTCCCTGTTCTATCCCTCCTAAACACATTGTATTACTGTGTTACTGTTACACCAAACGCTACACTCTACTCAGGTGAACAGAGGTTAGCTAGTATATCGGATTATCAGTGATACTGCAGATCACGTATAATCTGGTATACATCTGTATTCCCAGTGATTCTGCAGATCACTGGTAATCAGATCCTCTCTGTGCTTCACCGATCGTTACATCTATATCTTGTTTTTTTCTGCCACCAATTAGGCTTTCTTTGGGTGGTACATTATGCTAAGAATTATTTTTTTCTAAATGCATTTTAATGGGAATAATAAGAAAAATGGAAAAAATTCATTATTTTTCAGTTTTCAGCCATTATAGTTTTAAAATAATTCATACTACTTTAATTAAAATCCACACATTTTATTTTGCCATTAGTTCCGGTTTTTGCAACATGAAAATTATATCCCTAGTATAATGTATGGTGACAATATTTTATTTGGAAATAAAGGTGCATTTTTTCAATTTTACATCCATCACTAATTTGTCGCAAGGCAATGTGAAATGGGCTTTGGTGCGGTTCTCCTGGGGCGGGCCCTCCTGCGGCAGAGGAAGCACCGCACAAGTTTAAAACCAGCTTTACTATTCACATATGTACAGATTTGTGCGTAAATACGTTTTCTGTGTGTGCAAAAATGTATTCTCATGCCCACACATTTGAGCAGGGGTAGGGAACCTATGGCTCGGGAGCCAGATGTGGCTCTTTTGATGGCTACATCTGGCTTACATACAAATCAGTAGGGGTTGATTCAGTAAGCTACACTGCTCAAGCAGCACAGCTCAGTGTGGCAGCGCAAAAAACATTTTCATAGTAGGCACGGTACTGCTGTAGCAGGCACTACTAACTTACTTGCGCTACTTCAAAACAAACGGCTGTTCCAATTGTCCCACTCTGGACCCTGTTAGGTCCAGTGACTTTGTAGAACGAGATCCCTGCACTTTGATTGGTCAATAGGCTGCCTGTCACTTGACAAGCAGCCTATTGGGCCAAAATGTGAGGCTCTCGTCCTACAAAGTGAATCAATCCCCGAGTCAGCTAGCTAATTGTACAAGCTGTTAGTCGGTATTTCTCCTGTCTGGCGCTTGGGGAAATTGTTGATGTTGCTGAAAGCCAAGAGAAGCTGAAGCTGTGTCTGACACTTCCGCTGCCCGGAGGATCGACTGTATACACTTCACCATGGCAACAGGGGCGTGAGCCCTCTGCTGCGCATGCGCACTGTCCCAGTTTTAAACATATTGTATGGCTCTCACGGAATTACATTTTAAAATATGTGGCGTTTATGGGTCTCTCAGCCAAAAAGGCTCCTGACCCTGCATTAGGGGATTCTTTGAGCAGGATTTGCATACCTTGCTACATTTATGGAAAATTGCACAAAATCAAGATTACACCTGAAATCTTAATTGCGTTGTAAATCAAAATCGCAAAAATTTGAATTACCCATTACAGTCAACATTAATAATAACGTAAAATCACTGTGCAGAACTAATGCACAGCAAGGCCACCTTCAGGGCATCACAGAGGAGACTGCTGTATGGGGCCAAGGTGAATTTAGGGCCCTGCGAACGGTGCCACACATGGGCCCCAGCTGCAGTCCGTGTTTGTCCTGGCTTCCCATTAACCACTTTGCATCCAGACCTCGTTTTCCCCTTCAGGACCAGAGCAGTTTTGACATTTTAGCTATGTTCCTATTTAATCATCAATAACTTTATCCCTACTTATGACATGTAAATGAAATATAGGCGTATAAGACGACTGGGCATATAAGACAACCCCCCAACTTTTCCAGTTAGAATATAGAGCTTGGGATATACTCGCCGTATAAGACTACTCCTCTTCCAATGCACACCAAATTAAAATAAAAATAAAAAATATCATGTACTGGTGCTGTGTTTGAACAGATACTGGTGCTGTACTGTATGTGTTACCCAGTATATAACAGTATATAGGCAATTGACTTGTTGCATTGGTCAACTCCTCCTTAAGTAGACTGGTCAGCTCTCCTTGTCTACCTGTTTATCAGAGCGGTATGGAAGAATAGATTGCGCTCCCTCAGCAGGGAGATCTGAGAGGCAGTAACAGAATAGGACGTATCACCCGGCATCAATGACACCCGGCGTATAAGACGACCCCCAACTTTTCAGAAAATTTACAAGGGTTAAAAAGCAGTCTTATACGCAGGAATATACAGTATATTGTTTTTTTCAAGACTAACTAGGCTTTCAATGTATGGCATTTTTTCTCTCAATTAATTTTTTTTTATGCATTTTAATAGGAAAAAGAGGGAAAAAATAGAAAAAAAAATACATTATTTCTCAGTTTTACCAATCCCAGTGTAAAAATAAAAAGCGCTACTATAGAGGAAATACACAAATTTTGTTTAGCTATTTCTACTGTTTATCATAACACTTTAATTACATTCCTGTCACAATTTATGGTGAAGATATTTGATTCTGAAATAATGCTACAGTGTGTATTTTTCACTATGTACTGAGAAAATAAAAGTAATTTTTAATGGTAAAAAACGATCTTATTGGCTCAGGGAACATATATTCCCTTTCACCAATTAGTGCTGCAGCAGACAGTGCCAGAGGTTTTGCACAGGAGCAAGCCTAACTGTGCACAACTGAGCTTCAGCTACAATACTTATATCTACGTCCTCGTGGCTTAGATTACGTCACAGAAGACGTAGATATGCTGTCGTGGTGGAAGAAGTGGTTAATGTGGTGAGAGATGCCGGGAGGCACATCCAGGAGTTATCTTAGTCAGTTAGTGAACAAAGTAAACATGAGACAAATGGGAGAAAAAGATTTTGACTTACCTGGGGCTCCTTCCAAACCCCGAAATCCATCAGCTCCCTTTATACCCTTCCGATCCAATTCATTGTGCTCCTGTGAAGTTCACACAATCCAGCTGGCTTGCGGGGCATTGCGCATGCAGACGATGTACCATCTACGGCAGCTGAAAAAGTTTGGCCTACCTCAAAATTTAATGGTGCAGTTCTACACTGCAGTTATCGAATCCACCATAACATCATCTATGACTGTATTGTTCAGCTCCTGCTCAGCATTAGAAAAGGGGAGGCTGCAGCGCATCATCCGAACAGCGGAAAGGATAATTGGCTGTAGCTTACCTTCCCTGCGGGATCTTTACGCTAGCAGGTGCAGAAAGAGAGCAACCAAAATTGCCTCTGATCCCTCTCACCCAGCTCTCTCCATCTTCCAGCTCTTGCCTTCAGGAGTAAGATTCCGGTCAATCGCTACCAAAACCTCCAGACACAGGAACAGCTTTTTTCCTCAAGCGGTAGCCATACTTAATGCTGAACCCCGCTAGAGCTGCTAGGACTTGATAGTAATCAGCACAGAACTGTAAATGAACAATTCTCACATTGCTTACTGCCACTATACTTGCATAAATGTCCTTGACTTGTAATATACACACTGTCTGTCCTTGTATTGTTTTTGTTTGTGTTTGTTAAGCAACTGCCAAGACAAATTCCTTGTAGGTGCAAACTTACTTGGCGAAATAAAATTGATTCTGATTCTGATGCATAGTTCTGGGCCGCACACTTCCTCCATTGTGCTCCTCCCCCGATAGCTGGGAGAGTTCTGTGCAAGCGCATTTACAGTCTTGATGAACTGAACATACACAAAACGTTCCCAGTCATTGGATCTCGGGAAAAGCGGACACACAGTGTTAGTGTGTTTAGCCTTAGGCCCTCAAATATTGTGATTTGCCATGTGGGGGGCAGAGGGGAGTGAGGGGGGGGGCAATAGGTTTGCCATGTAGGGGGCAAAAAAATGTCTGATGGCAGCCCTGCTGCACGGGCTGAGTACCCGCTTTGGGACCACAAGAAAAACCATGGTGGCAGATAACTGAGTTTGTATGGACAGAGGTTCGCGGATTAGAGAATATTGCTGTGACACTCCTCTCAGTTTGCTGGCACATAGATTATGGTCCTTAACCTCCTTAGCGGTAACCCCGTGCTGGACACGGGGTAAGCCGCCGCGGAGGATTTCTCAGGCCCTGCTGGGCCGATTTGCATAATTTAACTAATTTAGCACTTTGCTAGCTGCATGTTTGGTCCGATTGCCGCCGCCGATCCGCCGCTACCCGCTGCGATACAGGGTCCTCCCCACATTCTCCTTGCGCAGCCTGGCCAATCGCCACCAGGCTGCGCTATGGGGTGGATCGGGACTCCCTGTGACGTCACGACGTCGATGACATCACTCCGTTCGTCGCCATGGTGACAGTGGAAGCCCTTAAGGAAATACCGTTCAGAACGGGATTTCCCGATGGGCATGATTGCCGGCGGCAAACGGACGGTACAGGGGGATGCCGCAGGGAGGGGGGAAGCATGTAGCTAGCGCTAGGCTAGCTACAAGTTAAAAAAAAATAGGTTAAAAAAAGTAGGTTAAAAAAAAATAGGTTAAAATGATACCGCCAGGGAGGTTAATGCTGAAAAATCTATGTGCAGGGTGGTTCTGAACGTACATTTGTCACAGTAATATATCACTATTTTCCCCATTATTTAAAGTGAGATGAAACTCCATATTAACTGAAAATATAACATAAAAATCATCCAATGAGCCTACCCATCCTGTTGTTTTTAGTGTACGCTGTCAGATTTAGAAGAAATATGATATGTAAAAAAGAAAATAATATTTCTGATGGTTTCCATCTTTACTGTTTGTCTGTGATGCCAAAAGCGACATCACTTCTGCCCCCTTTTTTTTCCAACCCTGCTCAGTGTTAATTCTCCCTCCCACTGCCACAGCTTACTGTACCTCCCACAGCAACCATCACCTAGACAACAGGCTTTCATAATTGTATAAACTCGTCAAAGAAGGGGGGATATAATTACCTTCTGGTCATACTGTCCTTAGCTTATCCGAAATAGGATGCTTTCTGTTATTTGCATGCTTAGATAAGCTTGATCCTGTAGCTAAGGAAAAAAATAAACTTCCCACAATCCCACTGGGACTGCACAGTTCCTGAAAGTTAGGCAAAGGCACACAGACAAGATAAAAAGGAAACAAAATGGGACATACACTGTATAAAAACCTATTTTTTTTAAAGGGGGGGTTACATATATATTTGTGGCACTAACTATTTTTGGAAATTTTAAATTTTTGGATGCTACAACCCCCTTTAAAGAAGAAGTGTAGTGAAAATAACATAATGAATACAATTGCTTATTTTTTATAATCATTTATAGATTATTTAGTCAGCCCATTGTAAAATCTTTCCTCACCCTGATTTACATTCTTTTTAGTTCTGCCAGGTGAACTGTACGAAATGTTTGTTGCTGAGAGCTATATGCACAGAGGGAGATATTGCTTGCTTGGCAGTTGGAAAAAAACACCTTATTTTCCACAATTCAAAAGGTTCACAAACAGCAAACTGTCAGGACCATGGTCATGACATCACACTGTGGGAGGGATTTAATCACAATATCAGCCATACAGACGCCCCTGATGATCTATTCAAGAAAAGGTAAAGATTTCTCATTGAAAAGACGGTATCGGCTACTGATTGGGATGAAGTTCAATCCTTGGTTACAGGTCCTCTTTAAAGTGGATCTGAGATAAACTTTTACTCATTGCATAATTGTGTTCCTTTCATATAGTTTATAGGGCATTCCTCAAGCCAAATACTTTTTTTGTTTTGTTTTAATACTCTAATTCCCAATTAACTAAACAAACCACGCCCACAGCTCCTTTTGTGCCTTGGCACTGTAGCAAGAGCTTATGGGAGCTCAGTCTGGGCAGGAGGAGGAGGTTACTAGCCAGAAATTTCAGAGGCAGAGGGGAGGAGTGAGGAGGAGAGGGGACTGAACTTATGACAGGCTGAGGGCGGGAGATGCTTTCAGCTTGCCTGTGTGTAATGTGACAAACAAAACATGGCTGCTGTCATTGTATCAAAGGAATAAATAATAATCATAAGCTGTTGAAGCTGTTTGCAGCTAGATTTGCTGTGTAAACTATCTAAACTTTAGATAAGATATATAGGCAAGTTACTTGTTATAGTTAGTTTTTCATCTCGGATCCACTTTAAGTATTTTACTCTCAGGAAAAGTGACTTTGGCTAAGCCCCTACAAGGGCCGTCTTATCTCTTGCCTGAACACCTTATCCAGGCTGCAGGCAGCACACAGTTGTTGCTCTGGGTTCTCAGAATTGGATATTAGGCCAGTTCAGATAAACTGCCACAGGAGGAGCAAAACAAGAAGAGTATAATTTCTTCCCAAACATGGTGATTGTGGGATAAGCAGTCTATGGGAAGAGGAAACGTTTATTAGTTTAAGTAATCCTGCCCTGGAATGTGTGGTAAAATATTATCCGCCCATTCTCCAATGACACATGAGAAGGGATAGGGCAAAGTGTGCGGCACGTTCCATTGTTAGCAGTGGAAGTAGTTGTAGCTGTCCTCATATTCACTCCACATGGAGGAACCACCCTCTGTGACGTAGCTGATATTTATGTTTAATTTGGACTCTTGTCAGCAGTCAGGAGGACACAGCAGGCTGAGGGGAGGCTGCACACACCATGCAGGAGTCAGACACCAGCGAAGCCAGAGCCGCTGCCTGGAGTGACATTGTTCGCACCATGGACCATCCAGATGTGAGTACACACAGCAGGGCGTGGGGTGCAGGGCAGGGTGGGGCAACAAGGTGCACTCCTGGACCGACTGCAGCAATACAACTGGATATAGCTGTTCCAGTGTGCAGTTATTGCACCATTGTAAGGGACTGTGCAGGGCCAGATCTAGACTTTCTGCTGCCTGAGGCAAACTTGTGAGGATGCCCCCCCCCCCCTCGTTTTGGAATGATCGCACAGCACCTGACAATTTACTCTGCTTCATTTAAAGAGAAACTCCGACCAAGAATTTAACTTTATCCCAATCAGTAGCTGATACTCCCTTTTACATGATAAATCTATTCTTTTACACAAACAGACCATCAGGGGGCGCTGTATGACTGATATTGTGGTAAAACCCCTCCCACAAGAAACTCTGAGGACCGTGGTACTCCTGGCAGTTTCCTGTCTGTGAACCTTATTGCATTGTGGGAAATAGCTGTTTCCAGCTGTTTACAACTGCCAAAAAAGCATGCAACAGCTACATCACCTGCCATCAACAGTAAAAATGTCACCATGTAATAAATGTCAGAATGTAAATCAGGGATTTAAAAGATTTTACAATGGGCAAACACTGACTAAATCATTTATACATAATTATTGTAAAAATTAAGCACTTTTTTTTATTACATTATTTTCACTGGAGTTCCTCTTTAATGTTCTCACATGACATGCTGCAGCTCAACACAACGCACAATAGCCTGGCTGGCTGTGAGTCTGTGACAAACACACTGCTCACCCTCAGCCACTCTATTCCTCTTCAGTCAGGTCAGCAGTGCCGCCTCCTCCCCTCTGCTGTGCAAGTCATATGAAACACGGCTGCTCTCCTGCTTCTCCTCTCCTCCTCACTCACTGTCAGACTCCTCACACAGCACAACAAGCTGCTTTTCCGCAATGATGACATCTTAACTGCACTTCTCCTACTCTGACTGCATGCTGTTAGTGTAAACACAGGACAAACATACCGCCCCTGTAATCTCTGCGCCTGATGCAAATGTTTCACCTTGCTTCATGAGAGAATCAAAACAGCAAAAGGATTAAGAAGAAACGGGACCCTAGCCAAGATGGCTGTTTTTGCCCAACGCTGATGGTCACTTGGCTTTTTAGTAAGTTTAATGGGGACTAGCACCCACCAGGCCCCTAGGTGCTAGGTAGCTGCCTAGGTTTGTCTTGTGCATAATCCGGCTGTGGGTATGTGTGTTTGCTGCAACAATCTCCCACCTGTAGGAATCCCGTAAACCTCACCAGTTTATAGAATGACTAGTAAAAAAGGCCCACCAGTTAAAAACGGGCGCTAGGTAAAAGCTGCTACCCCCCGCAATGCGCGCACATACGCGTCCCACTTGCTCGTTCCCCACCACTGCCTGAAGTATATGCACACAGGGAGCTGCTTGCTTGGCAGTTGGAAAAAGCTGTTATTTCCCACAATGCAATGAGAACCTCTGTGAACCACACACAGTAAACTGTCAGATCTGGCCCTGTGTCCTAACTGCCCTGGCTGCGCACATGCTCAGTACAAAAAAGCCAGGGACACACAACCATTCAGCTGATGACGCAGGGACACTTGCATTTCACTGTATAGGATGTCTTGTGTTATTCTATTAATGACATGTGTTAAAACTTTGTTGATAAGACTGCTTAAAGAACTACTGTCGCAAAAAATTGTAAAATTTAAAATACACGTAAATGCATACAAATAAGACGTACACTTCTTCCAGAGTAAAATGAGCCATAAATTACTTTTATCCTATGTTGCTGTCACTTACAGTAGTTAGTAGAAATCTGACCGAACTGACAGGTTTTGGACTAGCCCATCTCCTCATGAGGGATATTTTAGCATTTTATTTTTTACGAAAGCAATCCCTGGAAGGGATCTTTACAAAGATGCTGGCTGCCTCCCCTGCCTGTTTGCACACTATTTTGGACAGAAGGAATTATATGAGCTGCAACTGTACAGGCAGAACAGGGATTCAAAGTCATAAAGGTGTAGTGATGGAAAAGGGATTAAGTGCTGGGCAGGTAACTGTGCAGAGAAGTGCTTACATGCTGGGCAGGAAGGAAGGGTAGGTGCACACGCAGTGAAGGAATTATAGGCAATCCCTGCGTGTACAAGCAAAGGAGGGGTTAAGTGCTGGGCAGGTGTACAGGAAGAGAATGGCTTGCATGCGGAGTAGATACTGTATAAAGGAAGAAGGCATTATTACATGGTTGGTCAGTGTAAATGATGAGACTGGTGTACAGGCAGGGAGGGGTAACATGCTGGTAAGGTGTGCAGGTAGAGAAGGGTTTAAATGCTGGACAGATGTACACGCCGACAAGTGACTGCATGCTGGGTAGGTGTGCTGACAAGGACATACCTGCTGAGTAGGTGCGCCCAGCATGTCATTCTGGCTCCTATACCTGGCTACCTATACTGAGGGCACCCATACCTAGCTACCAATGCCTGGCTACCTATACTAGGGACACTTATACCAGGCTACCTATACTGGGACCACCTATACCAGGCTACCTATACTGGGACCACCTATATCTGGCTACCTATACCAGGCTACCTAAACTGGGGGCACCTATACCTGGCTACCTATACTGTGGGCACCTATACCAGGCTAGCTATATTGAGGACACATATATATATATACAATACAATACAATACAATAACATTTCTATAGCGCTTTTCTCCCATAGGACTCAAAGCGCTTAGGCTCTCTCAGATTCAGTAATTAGTAGGATGAAGTATTCACACAACAAAAGTTATATTTCTGCAAATGCCAGACTGAACAGGTGGGTTTTCAGTCTGGATTTAAACACGTCCAGGGATGGGGCTGTCCTGATCTGTTGAGGTAAGGAGTTCCAAAACGTAGGGGCAGCATGACAGAAGGCTCTGGGACCAAAAGTTTCTAAGTGGACTCTGGGTATGACTAGATTATTAGAACCTGTGGATCTAAGAATGCGGGGATTGCTACGCAGCTGTAACATATCTTTCATGTATCCAGGGCCTAGATTATTCAGGGATTTAAATGTCAGTAGGCCGATCTTGAATAGGACCCTCCATTCTATAGGTAGCCAGTGAAGGGAATGCAGGACTGGCGTTATGTGGCAGTGACGGGGTTGGTTGGTTAGCAGTCTGGCAGCAGTATTCTGTATCAGCTGTAGGCGGTACAAGGCCTTTTTTGGAAGGCCAGTGTAGAGAGCATTGCAGTAGTCCAGTCGGGATGTGATGAAGGCGTGGACTAAGGTTGGCAGATCTTCTGGGGGTATGAGGGGAAACAGTAAATTCGGGCGCCTGAGGCTAGTGGACAAATCGGGCGCCGCCATTCACTCCTATAATAAATATCGTTTAATGGGCGCCCGATAGGAAAAAAGGGCGCCGGAGAAAACTAACGTTTTAAAAGCGGCGCCCGGAGAATTAATGTTTTATTACTGTTTCTCATGATTACACATTATTTAATGATTTATACATTTTCAAATATTATTTTTTTACATTATTTTTAAACGAAAAAACCAACAGGGGGGTCTTAGGTTTAGGCACCAACAGGGGGGTCTTAGGTTTAGGCACCAACAGGGGGTTTTAGGTTTAGGCACCAACAGGGGGGTCTTAGGTTTAGGCACCAACAGGGGGGTCTTAGGTTTAGGCACCAACAGGGGGTTTTAGGTTTAGGCACCAACAGGGGGGTCTTAGGTTTAGGCACCAACAGGGGGGTCTTAGGTTTAGGCACTAACAGGGGGGTCTTAGGTTTAGGCACCAACAGGGGGGTCTTAGGTTTAGGCACTAACAGGGGGGTCTAGGGGTTAGGGGTAGGTACAGGGAGGGTTACTTAGTAAATTTTTTTTTAAACGTTATTATACGTTTCACTATTTAAACGAAAGATTAACGTTTTTACAATTGCCGATTTAATACACATTATTTAATGATTTATAACTTTAAAAAACATTAATTTTAAACGAAATACAGTACAATACAATTTTAAACGTTATCCATGCTTATCGTTAAAAACCCGGCGCCCTTTTTTCCCAGCGCCCCTTTTTAACGTACGCGGTATGAGGTGCTTGATTTTTGCAATGTTCTTCAGGTGAAAATAGGATGATTTCACCACAGCAGAGATTTGAGTTCTGAAGTTTAAATCCCCATCAATTAGAACTCCCAGGCTACGCACATGATCAGAGCTGCGTAGATCCGTGCCTCCTATTCCCAGTGGTGAAGACTGCAAGTTAAGTTGTTTTGTTATCATGCTCTGCCCTCCAATCAGAAGGACTTCAGTTTTGTCTGCATTTAGTTTCAGCCAGTTGTCATTCATCCATTGCTGTAGTTCACGTAAGCAGGCGTTTATAGTTAGAGTTGGGTCTGTCACACCAGGCTTGAAGGAAAGATATAGTTGGGTGTCGTCTGCATAGTAGTGGTATGTCAGGCCATGTTTTTGGATTAGTTTTCCCAACGGTAGCATGTAAATCGTGAAAAGCTAACTATGCTGGGGGCACCTATACCTGGCTACCTATACTGGGACCACCTATATCTGGCTACCTATACCAGGCTACCTAAACTGGGGGCACCGATACCTGGCTACCTATACTGTGGGTACCTATACCAGGCTAGCTATATTGAGGACACATATATATATATACCTGGCTACCTATACAGGGGGCACCTATACCTGGCTACCTATACTGGGGCACCTATACCAGGCTAGCTAAATTGAGGGCACCTATACCTGGCTAATTATACTGGGGCACCTATACCTGGCTACCTATACTGGGGACACCTATACCTGGCTACCTATACTGGGGGCAGCTATATCAGGCTACCTATAATGGGAGCTCCTATACCAGGCTACCTATACTGGGACCACCTATACCTGGCTACCTATACTGGGACCACCTATATTGAGAGCACCTATACCTGGCTACCTATTCTTGGTGCACACATTACCTGGCTACCTATACCGGGGGCAACTATACCAGGCTACCTATACCGGGGGCACCTATACCAAGCTACCTATACTGGGGGTGCCTATACTTGGCTCCCTATACTGGGGGCAAATATACCTGATACCTATACTGGGGGCACCTACATGAGGCTACCTATACTGGGGCACCTATACTACACTACCTATATTGAGGGCACCAATACCTGGCTACCTATACTAGGGGCAGCTATACCTGGCTACCTATACTGGAGGCACCTATACCAGGCTATCTATATTGAGGGCACCTATACTAGACTACCTATACTGGGGCACCTATACCAGGCTACCCATACTGGGGGCACCTATACCTGGCTACCTATGCTGTAAGTATATTTTTGTTTTAATATCCTGCCTTTCCAATTTCTGTTTTGTTTTTCTTTGGGGTTTTCGCAGGGGGCCCAGTGATTTCTAGTTACACCCCTGGATTACATGCTGGGCAGGTGTGCAGACAGAGAGAGGATTACATGAAATTTGATCCTCTAGTTCTCTAGAGTTGGAGGCCTGTCTAGGTAGAGTGTTTGAGGAACCTTTAAAATGTTGCCGCTGATAAACTTTTGAATCATTTTTGATAATTTTTCTTGTAAGGTATAAAGGACAAATGTTATTTTTATTTGGTGCTTTGTGAAAGTACAGTTTTACAGTGCAAGTGCTGAGTCTGAGGACTTTGCTATAGAATGCATTACTAAACCCGACAGCAGCTTTATCCAAAATAATCCGTGTGAGGGAGATGAACACTGAAGCACTGGACCAGCACTAACCAGTACAATATTCTGCTGGTCTTATTGCTCTGTCAGCCAGCAGTCTGAGAACAATCCTCGCCCCTCCCTGCTCCTATGTACACACACCAGCAGCCAGTACTCTGTGTCCTGTACAGCATCCAGATATTCACTGCAGCTGTGCAAGCAGCACAATTTCACAAGCAACTGGAGAGCACAGGGTGAGACTTGCAGTTCCACCACAGCTAGTGAGAACGTGTAAGGAGGTCACCTCCATAGATGTGTGCATGGTCACATCCATCTCCGGCAATACAGATGGCATCCAGACCACACACATCTCTCCCAACTTTTTGAGATGAGAAAGAGGGACACTTAAGCCACACCCATGTCACACCCCTGACCACGCCCCTATCATAACCCTGGTCACGCATACCATAAAGATTTCATAAGAAAAATATGTTGTTTTATAATTCAAACCACACATGGTCGGAAGAGCCCATTTCCGTTTCCGGGACAATTCCGCATACCGTCGTACCGAAATTCCGCATACCGGCACATTCCGGCGGTATTCCGCGGTATTCCGCATGTATTTTCCGTAATTTTAATCCGGACTTCAGTAATTTTCGAATGATTGTGCCTATGTTGTCTATTGTCAATAACGTTTTTGTATATTACAGAAACGTGATTGAAAAGTGTACTTTCGTAAATGTCAGCCTTTTTTTACAGAAATGCTGTATTTTTATATGCGCACTGTTTGGGGGGGGTGGAATTTTGCGTCCATGAGCTTGTTGTCATGATTGGTCAACTCATTCTGCATCTCCTGATTGGTCGATTCATTCCGATTCCGATTTTGTCGGAATTCCGCATTATTCCGCATTCCGGTTTGACGTTTCTGGATTCCGTGGAACAATGCGGAAACCCTAATTCCGGCGGAATATCGGAATTTTAGCTTCCATGGAATTCGGAAGCTCATGCCTAGTCCTTTCTATCCTGGTTCATTTTCCTTCATATTAACATTTTACAATTAGTAATATATCAATTTAAAGGATGGGAATAAAGTTTAGTGTCAATCAAAACACATTTTTTTTAGTAGAGAAATATATATATTTACATAGAAAGAGGGACAAAGTCCTGAAAGAGGGACAAATGATGAGGAAAGAGGGACAGAGGAACAGGACTCCCAAAGAGGGACTGTCCCTCCAAAAGTGGACTCTACCTGCATTACCACGCGTAGCGTGCGGCGCTGTATTTAGCAGGCGTTGGTGTCATTGAGCTCGCACTGCTTTAGCAGCGCAGTTTAATGAATATACCCCAATAGACTAATTGTTCGAGTTTCACCTGTATCTGAGAGCCCCAGAACTGATTTCTAACAACAAAAGCAGCATGCACACACCTGGACCATTGTCCTCAGCTCCGCCATTCAGAACTTCATCAGGGAGTGGCTTCAGCCCTGAGCAGGACAATGACCTATCATGGTAACTGCAGGATGTGGCTTTTGGTTTCACTGCAACTTTCTGGGGTAAGAAAGGACTTTTTTTATAAGTGAATTCAGTATTTCAAACAAATGGATTGAGTAATGTTTTCAGCAGCTATAATAACAGCCTATTGTGTTCTTTAGATTCTGTAGTTATTCTTTGCACACAAACACTGCTTCGCACGACAGCCGGGGGGCCCAGGTATCTCTCACTGGCTGGGGCCCCCAAACCACCATGCGATACCTAGAGGGACGTGCGGGTGGGCCCTGGACCTCTCACCTCCAGGGAACTCACCCCCACTGCCTCTAAACTGAATGCTAACTGCAACAAACACAATTACTAACTTCCAGCTAGAGCAATCTTCTGCCTTTATCTGGTCAGCAGACGCCAGTAATCAATTACGTCCAACCGAAGCCTCCCACCTGAATGCTAATTTATGCAATTCCTGCTAGATTTGGTACAGCAGGCAAAGGGTGTATGACCGTACACCTGATTGGCTGACTGGCGTCTGCTGACCAGATAAAGGCAGGAATTTGCTCTAGCTGGGAGTTAGCATTTGTGTTTGTTGCAATTATTCTTTGTACACTGAGCCTATAAGCGTAATTCTGCTTATGTTGCCAAGAAAAAAAAAACCATCCACACCAAAACGGTTATATTCCTTACATATTCTGTTATACAGAAATGCCTGCTGTGCTCTGGAGCTGATATGCCATGCACTAGCAGGAACTGGTGAGTTGGAGTAATTCATGTAAATAAAGGATTGGGGCATTCCTTAAAGCGGAACTGAAATATCTTTAAAAAAAAAAGATTTTCACTTACCTGAGGCTTCTGCCAGCCCCCTGCAGCCGACCTGTGCCCCCGCAGTTTCAAAACAATCCTCCGTTCCCTCGACACGGATCACTTTTCTTCACGCAGTGGAAGTCGACTTCTAAGTCGACGTCCACTGCGCCCTGGCCATGCGTATCCTCATACGCATTCCTGTGGCCTGGAGCGTCCTGCGCAGGCACAGTTAGAGGAAATCTCTACTGTGCCTACGCAGTACACTCTCGGTGATGGGAACGTGCGCGAGGACACACGCAGCCACTACCGTGCAGGTCCCGCGAAACTGAAAAGAAGAAGTGAAAGTGACCCTTGGCGGGGGAACAGAGGATCGTTTTGAAATGGCACGTGCACAGGTCGGCTGCAGGGGGCTGGCAGAAGCCCCAGGTAAGTGAAAATCTCTTTATTTTTTTAAATAGAACTCACTGAAGCAGAGACGATTACCTATGACTGACAGGAGCACAAGCCAATAGAAACAGCCCCTGTCTCCTGAAAGTCCCGATGATGCATTTCTGATAGGACCTGCAGGCTTCTCCGGTGGGTATAACTTTCCCACCTCCCAGGCAGCGAGCAGAGAGATCATGGAACAAAAGAGGCTTCCTCTGCCTCCCTTTGGCAGTTTAACCTCTTAGGTTCCTGTTTTAAGATGCAGAGGAGCTAGTAGGGAAGTCACCTAAGCATGGCACGTGTAATGTCTCTTGGAGTTCATCTAAGCTGTGGCAATTACATAAAATGTTAAGAAAGTCTAATGGACGGATTCAAAGTGAGCACAGGCAGTATAACAAACAGTATAACACAGTGATGGCTAACCTCGGCACTCCAGCTGTGGTGGAACTACTACCATGAGGCATTACAATACTCTGACAGCTCTAAGCATAACTCTGGAAGGCCAAGGCATGATGGGATTTGATTTTTTTCACAGCTGGAGTGCCAAGGTTAGCCATCACTGGTATAACAAAACATGTACATCTAAAGGGATATTGGGATACCTCTTGCTATTGTAATGCTGTCTCTGCACACACTCTTCTGCTTTTATCGACAATGGGCTTCGGTAAATTGACGAACTTCTACCGCACCTGTGAAAATATTGATGAATTAGCACATTCAAGTCTAAAATACCGAATGCGGTATTTTCCTTGTTTACCGGACAGCCTTGATGAATTGACGCCTATCTCTAATCTGATTTCTTCTATACAGATTACCAAGGATGATTATGGCACCATCCTCAACCAATTACCAAAAGAAATATTCTACAGATTCCCGCTACAGCCGGTACACGGAGTACCGCTGATGAAGCCTATTGCACATTTTTGGGAAAAGGTGGAAAATTTCCAGGCGAAACCGGACGATCTCCTGATAGCAACGTATCCCAAGGCAGGTAAATCAGGAGTGGCCTGTTCAGATGCCTGTTACGCACTGTCAAATATGATTGACCAATCACTGATCAATTTTACCACCTCCATGTAGCATTACCTACACAATCTGTCCATAGTATTTAAAATCTGTTTGGATGCGTGTATGCAACCTTAAAGGAGACACGGGGTGAAAAAAACTGAGGAGATGAACAATTTAGATGCCCCACAATTTTATTTTATTTTTAAATCTACTTTTAAAGTTTTTACCATTTAATTGCCTCTGCTCAATGGTACATACATTGAAGTATGCCAGAGCTAAAATCTATTAACTAATGATCCTTTTTTTTATCTCTTTCCTGCTCTCATAAGCTATTTTCTGCCAGGAAAGTGTTTTATGACTGTAATTTTTTATCAGTGAGGGCTACACTATAGTCCAACCCAGTTCCGACCTGGACAGAAACTGTCACTTGCATACCTGATTTTTAACTCTTTCAGGCAGAGAAAGAAAAAAAAAGGAACATCGCCTAGTTATTTGTGTGCTTGGCACTGTACATACACATGTCTATCTCATCATGTCACATGTCACCTCATGTATCCTTTAAAGAGACTCTGAAGTCTTCCTAAAATAATGTTTTTACCATGTTTCCCCTTTTATTAGACATCCCCGAAAATAAGGCCTAGGTTATATTTCAAGCATGCTTGAAAAATAAGACCTACCCCGAAAATAAGACCTAGCTGGGACGCTATGTGTATGGGGAGGTGTGTGGTCTCTTACCGTACCTCCCTTGTGGCTGCATCCCCCTCTGTTCCTAGCAATTTCTCTGGTGGTGGTGGCATATTATTCAAGCTGTGAGGGAACCCTTTGACCCTCTCGCTGACGCTACATGCAGTACGCTAGGTTGGCTGTGCGCTGGCGCTCCTCTCTTGTAATAATCAGTGTGCACCTGGGACGCATCAGCCGGGCGCACATGATTATGATAGGAAGGGAGCGCTAGCGTAGAGCTGGCAAAGCGTACTGCGTGCAGCGTGAGCGTCAAAGGGCGCCCTCACAGCTTGAATACTATGCCGCCACCACCGGAGAAATGACTTGGAACGAAAGGGGACGCACCTACAAGGGAATTGCAGTAATAGCCTCCCCATACACATAGCGTCTAGCCCCAAAATAAGCCCTAGCACATATTTCTCCCCATAAAAGAATATAAGACAGTCTCTTATATTTGGGGAAAGACAGTATTTTAATAACCTCTTTAGCATGATTGCAGCACCTAAATGCCGCATCGCTGCGGCTGAAAACTCAATCACCCCAAACTCCCTGGGGCTAATTGCGGGGAGCGCTTCCTAGTAAGGGCAGAGCTTTGGGCTGTAGCTCTGCCTCTACTCCATGATGAGGTGGCGCTCAGCGCAGATTGACGTGCATGGAGGCAGAGCTACAGCCCAAAGCTCTGCCTCCCCCAGGCAGCAAAATCCAAGACCAGGAAAGTCGTGGATGTTTGACCTGGGAGATAGGGGCAATTAATTGAGTTTTCAGCAGCGGGGATGCAATCATGCTAAAGAGGTATTTTAAAATAAAAACATGATTTTAGGGATGCTTCAGAGTCTCTTTAAGCCAGAGCCCAAACCCTGTCCTCAAGGCACACCAACAGTACATGTTTTGTAAGAAGTCTGCAAATCTGAAGTTGCTATTTGATGGCTTTTTAATGGAGTCTATCTTTTAATGTTGATCATAAGTAATTGTGTGTTTTTGGGGGCTTTATATGTTTTTTGTACAATTTTTTGTCTATAATTAAAAGTATTCTTGCATGCACCCAGGAGTCAGTTCATCTCTATACTATTTTGCTGTTTTGCAGTAAACCACAAAAATGCACAGGTGGGGTAATTAGTGTCTCAGTAGAGCTGATTAACTACCTCTGTGGATTTCCACAAAACATGCACTGATGGGCCTTGAGGACAGGTTTGGGGAACACTGCTTTAAGCCAATCTTCCAGAAAGAATAGGGGAAAAAGTACGAAGACAGAGGGGTGGCCAGCTAAGCTGAGATTTCCACCAAGGTTATGGGGGTAACGAAGAACCCCCAAGTATGGCCAGCTCTCATATTTTTATTCAGGTACCCTTTTTTTAATTGCCCCGTGCTGATTAAACATGGTAGCTGAACACCGTACATTCCCCGACCATCTATCAGCTGTGCTTTACTTTGAAAATAAAATGATTTGAAAGGTTTTTTTTAAAAAAACATTTCCTTATGAATGCCTCTGAATTCTCTGAGGTCCTTCTAGGTACCACGTGGATGCAGGAGATTGTGGATTGCATAATGAACGACGGCGACATAGAGAAGACCAAACGGGCCCCAACGCATGTCCGGTTTCCATTCCTAGAAATCACTTCCCCTCCCCCCGTCCCGTCCGGTAAGCACGTGCTGCCTAATGCTTGGGTTGGTCTGTTGAACCATTCTTCGTGTTGATGATGCAGATGCTCTTTCCTCCAGGTGTTGACATCCTGAACGTCACTCCATCTCCCCGGCTTGTGAAGACTCATCTACCGTATCAATTGGTGCCGAAGTCCTTCTGGGAGCAGAAGTGTAAGGTAGGGGGAGAAAGGTCCAAAAGAAAAGCATGATTAATAAAGTCACAGGTCAATCCCAGTTTAAGGGAATCTAAATTGAGAAGGATATGGATGTTTCCTTTTAAAACAATACCAGTTGCCTGGCTGTCCTGCTGCTCCTGTGTCTCTAATACTCTTAGCTAGAGATGAGCGTAATGACTTAATTACGATTTCGCGAAATTTCGCGTAATTAGTGTAATTACGATTATGGCCGTAAGTACATAATCGTAATGAAGAAGGATTTCGTAAAATTCCGCGTAAGCGTAATTTTCGCGTAATTTTCGCATTACAGTGGGTATCGCGAAAATACGTTTGCCTTGCATGCAACCGTTTGTAAGCGTAGTTACATAACGTAATTTCGCGATAGTTCATATTACTGTAAGCGTTAATTTTCGCGTCGTTTTCGCGTTACGGAATGCTATTTCGCATATAAAATTAGTCATGTAGTGATTTCGCATCAAAATTCGCCATGCAGACGAAAATGCCTTTGGCGAAAATTCGCGAGCAACCCTGCTTACAAGTAATTACGAAATTCGCGAAATTACGAAGAAATGCGAAATTACGTTATGGTTTAACGCAAAATTACGTTATGGTTTAACGCGAAATTACGTTATGAACGAAACGCGAAATTACGCGTTGAAAATTACGCTTACGGTATTTTCAATTACGATTTTAATGGCAATTACGCTACCATAATTTCGCACCGTAATAGCAAATTTCGCATGCGTAATTATAGTAACGCAAAATTTCGAAAATTTCGGCTCAACACTACTTTTAGCCACAGCGCCTGAACAAGCATGCAGATCAGGTGCTCTGACTGAAGTCAGACTGGATTAGCTGCATGGTTGTTTCAGGTGTGCGATTCAGACACTACTGCAGCCAAGGAAATCAGCAGGACTGCCAGGCAACTGGTATTGTTTAACAGGAAACATCCATATCCCCCTCCGTTAAGGTTCCCTTTAAGGGGTATCTTAGAATGGGCCTGAACTCTTGCACAGGACAGAAGGAAAACACAGAGAAATGCACCCTGTATGTATTTAGAGAGTTTAGCCTGTCTAATTCCCCCTCATCTGTGACTATCAGAAGTTGTAATTTGTTCTATCCCCTGTGTCACTTGACAGATAAGACAGATAAGCACATTTGAAAGCACAAGATGTTAACCCTATGTCTGCTCCCATGAAAGCAGGAAGAAGACACACTGCAGATTTATTGCTGGATATGTATCGGCTGTAACAAAGAAATGTGTTTATTTAAAGGTTATCATGCTGTTGCTTATCTTTTAGAGCAGAGAGGATTTTCAGTTCTGCTTTAAGTGACATGTAATATAAGAATCAATTAATTAGCCAATTAAGCTAATACCATATATACCCACGTATAATCTTTCCTGCCTATAGGCCCCCCACAACTTTTGCCACTCATAAAACGTCATAATGTGTGACCTGCTTATTAGTAGGGTTGGGCGAACACCTAGATGTTCGGGTGTTCGCGCCGAACTCCGAACATAATGGAAATCAAGGGGGACCCGAACTTTCGTGCTTTGTAAAGGTTCCTTATATGCTACATACCCCAAATTAGCAGGGTATGTGCACCTTGGGAGTGGGTACAAGAGGAAAAAAAATATTTGAAAAAGAGCTTATAGTTTTTGAGAAAATTGATTGTGAAGTTTCAAAGGAAAAACTGTCTTTTAAATGTGGAAAATGTCATGTTTCTTTGCACAGGTAATATGCTTTTTTTCGCCATGCAGTCATAAATGTAATACAGAGAAGAGGTTCCAGGAAAAGGGACCGGTAACGCTAACCCAGCACCAGCAGCAGCACACGTGATGGAACAGGAGGAGGCGCAGGAGGAGAAGGCCACGCTTTGAGACACAACAACCCAGGCCTTGCATGAGGACAAGAAGTGTGCGGATAGCATGCTTTGTACCGCCATGCAGTCATAAATGTAATAAAGATAAGTGGTTCAATAAACAGGGACCACGCGGCAACGCTAACCCAGCAGCAGCAGACGTGATGGAACAGGAGGAGGCGCAGGAGGAGAAGGCCACGCTTTTTGAGACACAACAACCCAGGCCTTGCATGAGGACAAGAAGCGTGCGGATAGCATGCTTTGTACCGCCATGCAGTCATAAATGTAATAAAGATAAGTGGTTCAATAAACAGGGACCACGCGGCAACGCTAACCCAGCAGCAGCAGACGTGATGGAACAGGAGGAGGCGCAGGAGGAGAAGGCCACGCTTTGTGAGACACAACAACCCAGGCCTTGCATGAGGACAAGAAGCGTGCGGATAGCATGCTTTGTACCGCCAGGCAGTCATAAATGTAATAAAGATAAGAGGTTCAATAAACAGGGACCGGTAACGATAACCCAGCACCAGCAGCAGCACACGTGATGGAACAGGAGGAGGCGCAGGAGGAGAAGGCCACGCTTTGAGACACAACAACCCAGGCCTTGCATGAGGACAAGAAGTGTGCGGATAGCATGCTTTGTACCGCCATGCAGTCATAAATGTAATAAAGATAAGTGGTTCAATAAACAGGGACCACGCGGCAACGCTAACCCAGCAGCAGCAGACGTGATGGAACAGGAGGAGGCGCAGGAGGAGAAGGCCACGCTTTGTGAGACACAACAACCCAGGCCTTGCATGAGGACAAGAAGCGTGCGGATAGCATGCTTTGTACCGCCATGCAGTCATAAATGTAATAAAGATAAGTGGTTCAATAAACAGGGACCACGCGGCAACGCTAACCCAGCAGCAGCAGACGTGATGGAACAGGAGGAGGCGCAGGAGGAGAAGGCCACGCTTTGTGAGACACAACAACCCAGGCCTTGCATGAGGACAAGAAGCGTGCGGATAGCATGCTTTGTACCGCCATGCAGTCATAAATGTAATAAAGATAAGTGGTTCAATAAACAGGGACCACGCGGCAACGCTAACCCAGCAGCAGCAGACGTGATGGAACAGGAGGAGGCGCAGGAGGAGAAGGCCACGCTTTGTGAGACACAACAACCCAGGCCTTGCATGAGGACAAGAAGCGTGCGGATAGCATGCTTTGTACCGCCATGCAGTCATAAATGTAATAAAGATAAGTGGTTCAATAAACAGGGACCACGCGGCAACGCTAACCCAGCAGCAGCAGACGTGATGGAACAGGAGGAGGCGCAGGAGGAGAAGGCCACGCTTTGTGAGACACAACAACCCAGGCCTTGCATGAGGACAAGAAGCGTGCGGATAGCATGCTTTGTACCGCCAGGCAGTCATAAATGTAATAAAGATAAGAGGTTCAATAAACAGGGACCGGTAACGCTAACCCAGCACCAGCAGCAGCACACGTGATGGAACAGGAGGAGGCGCAGGAGGAGAAGGCCACGCTTTGAGACACAACAACCCAGGCCTTGCATGAGGACAAGAAGTGTGCGGATAGCATGCTTTGTACCGCCATGCAGTCATAAATGTAATAAAGATAAGTGGTTCAATAAACAGGGACCACGCGGCAACGCTAACCCAGCAGCAGCAGACGTGATGGAACAGGAGGAGGCGCAGGAGGAGAAGGCCACGCTTTGTGAGACACAACAACCCAGGCCTTGCATGAGGACAAGAAGCGTGCGGATAGCATGCTTTGTACCGCCATGCAGTCATAAATGTAATAAAGATAAGTGGTTCAATAAACAGGGACCACGCGGCAACGCTAACCCAGCAGCAGCAGACGTGATGGAACAGGAGGAGGCGCAGGAGGAGAAGGCCACGCTTTGTGAGACACAACAACCCAGGCCTTGCATGAGGACAAGAAGCGTGCGGATAGCATGCTTTGTACCGCCATGCAGTCATAAATGTAATAAAGATAAGAGGTTCAATAAACAGGGACCACGCGGCAACGCTAACCCAGCAGCAGCAGACGTGATGGAACAGGAGGAGGCGCAGGAGGAGAAGGCCACGCTTTGTGAGACACAACAACCCAGGCCTTGCATGAGGACAAAAAGCGTGCGGATAGCATGCTTTGTACCGCCATGCAGTCATAAATGTAATAAAGATAAGTGGTTCAATAAACAGGGACCACGCGGCAACGCTAACCCAGCAGCAGCAGACGTGATGGAACAGGAGGAGGCGCAGGAGGAGAAGGCCATGCTTTTTGAGACACAACAACCCAGGCCTTGCATGAGGACAAAAAGCGTGTGGATATAGCAGCAATGCTTTTTGCCGCCATGCAGTCATAAATGTAATACAGATGAGAGGTTCAATAAACAGGGACCGGAAACGCTACACCATCCCAGATGTTCATTGGTCATGTTACTTGGTTGGGGTCCTGGAGTGTTGCGTAGTCATTTCCAATCCAGGATTGATTCATTTTAATTTGAGTCAGACGGTCTGCATTTTCTGTGGAGAGGCGGATACGCCGATCTGTGACGATGCCTCCGGCAGCACTGAAACAGCGTTCCGACATAACGCTGGCTGCCGGGCAAGCCAGCACCTCTATTGCGTACATTGCCAGTTCGTGCCAGGTGTCTAGCTTCGATACCCAATAGTTGAAGGGTGCAGATGGATTGTTCGACACAGCTACGTCATCTGACATGTAGTCCTTGACCATCTTCTCCAGGCGATCAGTGTTGGAGGTGGATCTGCACGCTTGCGGTTCAGTGGGCTGCTGCTGCATGGGTGTCAGAAAATTTTCCCACTCCAAGGACACTGCCGATACCATTCCCTTTTGGGCACTAGCTGCGGCTTGCGTTGTTTGCTGCCCTCCTGGTCGTCCTGGGTTTGCGGAAGTCAGTCTGTCGGCGTACAACTGGCTAGAGGAGGGGGAGGATGTCAATCTCCTCTCTAAAGTCTCCACAAGGGCCTGCTGGTATTCTTCCATTTTAACCTGTCTGACTCTTTCTTCTTTCTTGGCTGCTGTCATAAGCCTATACGCTATGCTACTATTGATAATGCTTTTAATAACTTTGTAATGCATCCTAACACTATATGCACTTAATGCACTGCACTTTTCCCTTGAGAAAGCTTCCAATTAGGAAGTGAAACATGTTGGGTTTTTCATGTATGGTGGGGTTTTTTTTGTAAACAGTTATTATCTGGTTGACAGTGGGAGGAGTATTTGACTCTTTATATTATTACCTACTGTGTCAACCTTCTATGTAGATACTAATATGACAGTAATCCTAGTTTTTTAATGTAATAATAAATGTTAAGTTTTATCCTTTTGTGAGGGAACTATTGTTATATGATGACTCTTTCTTCAAGCAGTTTTGGAACATTGTGTTTGTACCGGGGATCCAGAAGGGTATAAACCCAGTAATTGGTGTTGTCCAGAATGCGCACAATGCGTGGGTCACGTTCAATGCAGTCTAGCATGAATTGAGCCATGTGTGCCAGAGTCTTACCAGAATCCTCATCATCCTCTTGTGAGCGTTGTGATAGTTGTTGTGATGCATCATAGTCGTCACCTTCCTCCTGGTCTGCTTCTGCTGACCATTCGCGCTGAATTGTGGAAGTCCAACGTGCACCGCTCTGGCCCTCGTCAGTGGTGGCATGAAATTCCTGCTCCAACTCCAGCTGTTCCTCCTCCTCTTCTTCGTCATAGCTGCTGGGGCCAGCGTTTCCTGAGGCGGATGGCCTGATGTTGGTACCATCACGCTGATCGTTTTCTCCTTCAGATTCCCCCAGTTGCATCATGACAGCTGTTTCCTTGATTTTCAACATTGACCTCTTCAGTAAACACAGCAGTGGTATGGTAATGCTGACTGAAGAGTTGTCACTGCTCACAAGCAACGTGGATTGCTCAAAATTTTGGAGGACTTGGCAGAGGTCCAACATGTTGGCCCAATCGGATCCACAGAAGCTTGGCAGCTGTCCGGATGTGCCTTGGTACTGCGCCGCCATGTACTGGACCACTGCACTCTTCTGCTCACAAAAGCGGGCTAGCATGTGCAGCGTAGAATTCCAGCGCGTAGGGACATCACACAGCAAGCGATGGTGGGGGAGATTGAAGCGCTCCTGCATCTTGGCGAGTGCCCCCGAAGCAGTACTGGAATTTCTACAATGTTTGGCCACTCGACGCACCTTCAACAGAAGATCGGCCACGCCTGGGTATGTCCTCAGGAACCGCTGAACTACTAGGTTCATCACGTGCGCCAGGCAAGGGATGTGTGTCAGCTTAGCCAACCTTAAAGCGCGAATGAGATTACTCCCATTATCACACACAACCATGCCCGGTTTCAGGTCCAGCGGTGCCAGCCACAAATCCGTCTGTTCCTTTATTCCCTTCCAAATTTCCTCCCCTGTGTGCTGCTTATCCCCAAGGCAGATCAGCTTCAGCAACGCTTGCTGACGCATGCCAACAGCTGTGCTGCACTGCTTCCACGATCCTACTGCTGCTGGGTTAGCGTTTCCGGATGAGGTACAGCTTTGAGATGCGTTGGAGGAGAAGGAGTCAGAGAGGTAGGTGCTGCTGTTGTTATCCAGTGGGAGGGACGGCGGTGCAGCTGTTTGCGGCGTGGGCAACACCCGCGCCGTAGCAGGTGAGGAATCGCTGCCAGGCTCCACAAGGTTCACCCAGTGCGCGGTAAGGGAGATGTATCGACCCCGGCCGAACGCACTCGTCCAGGTGTCAGTGGTGAGGTGAACCTTGCAGGCAACGGCATTCTTCAAGCTTCGGGTTATTTTGCTGACCACGTGCTCATGCAACTCAGGCACTGCAGAGCGCACAAAGTGGTAGCGGCTGGGAACCACGTAACGTGGGATGGCCACTGACCTCATGCCCTTGAAGCTGTTTGTCTCCACCACTCGATATGGCAGCATTTCGCAGGCCAGAAGCTTGGCTATGCTGGCTGTTACTGCCACGGCCCGGGGGTCATTTGCTGGCAATTTCCTCTTGCGCTCAAACATCTCCGACACAGACAACTGAACCGTAGCGCTGCACACGGAAGGGCTGTTGGTTGTTGTGTTTGATGAACACTGGGAGACCTCAAGAGCACTACTCCGGAAAGTGACAGTGTCAGCGTCGTCTGATGTTTGTGAATGTTGTGAACCACGCAATGGCTGGGCTACTGCTGCTGCTGAGGCGGGTCTGGTGGTGAGTCTGGTGAACCCACGGGAGGCAGTGTTGCTGGTACCCTGTCCTGCCGCGTTTGCCCACAGAGTGGGATGTTTGGATAGCATGTGGCGGCTCATGCTGGTGGTGGACAGGTTGTTAATACTTTTCCCCCTGCTCAGGCGGGTCTTGCACACCTTGCAAATCGCCATGGTAACATCCTCAGTGCAGTCTTCAAAGAAAGCCCAGACTTTGGAGCACCTGCCTCCTTGCTGGCGATTTCTGTTTGCTCCTCTTTTGCCTCTCACTTGAACTTCCACGCTTGTGGTGCCTGAAATTGCGCGCCGCCTACCTTGTGGCACAAGGCGAACTCGTGCAGCAGTGGGTTCTTCAACAGACTTATCTGTGCTGCTGCTACGACGGCGATGTTCTCGTTCACAAACAAAATCTGGGTCTCTGTCCACATTGTCCATACCCTCCTCTTCCATCTCCTCAAACTCGTCATATGTCATTGTGGGGGGCCGCCGCCGTGGAGTAGAGCTCCCCAGAACAACCTCTGCGCAGCTCACTCCAACGTCGTCTTCCAGATCTTGTCGGCCGACCTCCTGCAATTGCAACCCCTCCTGCCCAACTTGCTCTGGGATTTGGGTTTCCGAGTCCTCCTCGGACTCGCCTTGTATTTCAGTGCGCGGTGCATTTCCCACAGTTAATGATTGTGAGTCCAGGCACAACATTTCTGGCTGTTCCTCCATTGACCTTTGAAAGGTGGAAGTTTGTTGGGCTGGGAATAGCTCCTGCGAATACTCCATTGTGTCCTGAGGTAATTCATCGGACTGGTTATCTGGCAGTTGTGTGCGTGGTGTCGCTGCCGGTTGTGTCAGCTTTGTGCCCACTGGCTCCTTGTAACTGGCTGAGGACTCGGACCTCGTGCGTGATGTGCTGGTGCTGCTTAACCCACTGCTGGACGCTTGAGAGGTCATCCAAGTAATTATCTGGTCCTGTTCTTTTGGATTTGTGAGGGTTGTTGTCCTGGACAACATGGGCGTTATTGAGTGGGTTTTCTTGGGTGCTCCCCTGTGGCCTGTACGTGAACCGTCAGGGGAAACACCTCTTCCCTTGCCCCTCCCTCTTTCACCGGATTTCTTCCTCATTTCACTTATCCTTACAGTACACGCTGACTGGCAGCAGTACAGTGGCAGTACAGAAATGCTATACAGTGGTGAGTGAGCGGTGTACCACTATTGCCAGCAGCGACACAGAGCACAATGATATACAGTGGCGGGTGAGCGGTGTACTACTGTTCCCAGCAGACACAGAGTGGCAGTACACACAATGCTATATAGTCTGGCTGAGCGGTGTACACAGAGTGGCAGTACACACAATGTGTACACCGCTCAGCCACACTATATAGCATTGTGTGTACTGCCACTCTGTGTACACCGCTCAGCCACACTATATAGCATTGTGTGTACTGCCACTCTGTGTACACCGCTCAGCCACACTATATAGCATTGTGTGTACTGCCACTCTGTGTACACCGCTCAGCCACACTATATAGCAGAGTGGCAGTACACACAATGCTATATAGTGTGGCTGAGCGGTGTACACAGAGTGGCAGTACACACAATGCTATATAGTGTGGCTGAGCGGTGTACACAGAGTGGCAGTACACACAATGCTATATAGTCTGGCTGAGCCGTGTACACAGAGTGGCAGTACACACAATGCTATATAGTCTGGCTGAGCCGTGTACACAGAGTGGCAGTACACACAATGCTATATAGTCTGCCTGAGCCGTGTACACAGAGTGGCAGTACACACAATGCTATATAGTCTGGCTGAGCGGTGTACACAGAGTGGCAGTACACACAATGCTATATAGTCTGGCTGAGCGGTGTACACAGAGTGGCAGTACACACAATGCTATATAGTCTGGCTGAGAGGTGTACACAGAGTGGCAGTACACACAATGCTATATAGTCTGGCTGAGCGGTGTACACAGAGTGGCAGTACACACAATGCTATATAGTCTGGCTGAGCGGTGTACACAGAGTGGCAGTACACACAATGCTATATAGTCTGGCTGAGCCGTGTACACAGAGTGGCAGTAAACAATGCTATATAGTCTGGCTGAGCGGTGTACACAGAGTGGCAGTAAACAATGCTATATAGTCTGGCTGAGCGGTGTACACAGAGTGGCAGTACACACAATGCTATATAGTCTGGCTGAGCGAGGTACACAGTGGCAGTACACACAATGCTATATAGTCTGGCTGAGCGGTGTACACAGAGTGGCAGTACACACAATGCTATATAGTCTGGCTGAGCGGTGTACACAGAGTGGCAGTACACACAATGCTATATAGTCTGGCTGAGCGGTGTACACAGAGTGGCAGTACACACAATGCTATATAGTCTGGCTGAGCAGTGTACACAGAGTGGCAGTACACACAATGCTATATAGTCTGGCTGAGCGGTGTACACATAGTGGCAGTACACACAATGCTATATAGTCTGGCTGAGTGGTGTACACAGAGTGGCAGTACACACAATGCTATATAGTCTGGCTGAGCCGTGTACACAGAGTGGCAGTACACACAATGCTATATAGTGTGGCTGAGCGGTGTACACAGAGTGGCAGTACACACAATGCTATATAGTCTGGCTGAGCGGTGTACACAGAGTGGCAGTACACACAATGCTATATAGTCTGGCTGAGCGGTGTACACAGAGTGGCAGTACACACAATGCTATATAGTCTGGCTGAGCGGTGTACACAGAGTGGCAGTACACACAATGCTATATAGTCTGGCTGAGCGGTGTACACAGAGTGGCAGTACACACAATGCTATATAGTCTGGCTGAGCGGTGTACACAGAGTGGCAGTACACACAATGCTATATAGTCTGGCTGAGCGGTGTACACAGAGTGGCAGTACACACAATGCTATATAGTCTGGCTGAGCGGTGTACACAGAGTGGCAGTACACACAATGCTATATAGTCTGGCTGAGTGAGGTACACAGTGGCAGTACACACAATGCTATATAGTCTGGCTGAGCGGTGTACACAGAGTGGCAGTACACACAATGCTATATAGTCTGGCTGAGCAGTGTACACAGAGTGGCAGTACACACAATGCTATATAGTCTGGCTGAGCGGTGTACACAGAGTGGCAGTACACACAATGCTATATAGTTTGGCTGAGCGGTGTACACAGAGTGGCAGTACACACAATGCTATATAGTCTGGCTGAGCGGTGTACACAGAGTGGCAGTACACACAATGCTATATAGGCTGGCTGAGCCGTGTACACAGAGTGGCAGTACACACAATGCTATATAGTGTGGCTGAGCGGTGTACACAGAGTGGCAGTAAACAATGCTATATAGTCTGGCTGAGCGGTGTACACAGAGTGGCAGTACACACAATGTTATATAGTCTGGCTGAGCGGTGTACACAGAGTGGCAGTACACACAATGCTATATAGTCTGGCTGAGCGGTGTACACAGAGTGGCAGTACACACAATGCTATATAGTCTGGCTGAGCGGTGTACACAGAGTGGCAGTACACACAATGCTATATAGTCTGGCTGAGCGGTGTAAACAGAGTGGCAGTACACACAATGCTATATAGTCTGGCTGAGCGGTGTACACAGAGTGGCAGTACACACAATGCTATATAGTCTGGCTGAGCGGTGTACACAGAGTGGCAGTACACACAATGCTATATAGTCTGGCTGAGCGGTGTACACAGAGTGGCAGTACACACAATGCTATATAGTCTGGCTGAGCGGTGTACACAGAGTGGCAGTAAACTATGCTATATAGTGTGGCTGAGCGAGGTACACAGAGTGGCAGTAAACAGAATGCTATATAGTCTGGCTGAGCGAGCGGTGTACTACTGTTCCCAGCAGCGACACACAATGACTGGGGGGGACCCTGGCTAGCGTGGCTGGAGAGAGAACTACCCTGCCTGCCTACCCAAAGCTAAACCCACAGAGAAATGGCGGAGATATGACGTGGTTCGGGTATTTATTTACCCGAACCACGTGACCGTTCGGCCAATCAGAGCGCGTTCGGGTCCGAACCACGTGACCCGTTCGGCCAATCACAGCGCTAGCCGAACGTTCGGGGAACGTTCGGCCATGCGCTCTTAGTTCGGCCATGCGGCCGAACGGTTTGGCCGAACACCATCAGGTGTTCGGCCGAACTCGAACATCACCCGAACAGGGTGATGTTCTGCAGAACCCGAACAGTGGCGAACACTGTTCGCCCAACACTACTTATTAGTGTTCGTCTTATAAGCAGGTTGCACACTATTAGGTTTTTCGAGGGGCAAAAATTTTTTTTTGGGGGGGGGGGTTATTGGCCTATAGTCGGGACAGCTTATACGTGAGTCTCTCCCTAGCCTCCCCATGTATGTGATGCAGAGCGCGCATTGGAAGCATGCTTGTATCTGTAGTTACCTCTCCTCGTTCCAGGCAGCCAGGCTTTACTGTCATCGTTCTGAGCAGCCGTCTTCCCATCCTTCCAGCTTTGGCCACTAGAGGTCCAGATCTTCACTGTTTTCTCGTTCTCACCACTGACCTCTAGCGGTAAACACAGAGCTGCACAGGAGACGGGAAGATGGCTGCCAAGAACAAAGACAGGTAACTATATATACATGCATTCTTCCAATGCTTGCACTGTATATGGGGTCCAGCACACCGACTCGCAAATAAGCCCATCCCATCCCAACACACACACTTTTGGGACACTTTTTGGTCCCAAAAATTCAACTTATATGCAAAAGTACTTAGTAATTGTTTGGGATGAGCAGAAACTACGCCAGTGCGAATTTACGCATCGTAGTTCGCATCTATGCACCGTAGTTCATAGGCGAAGTTTCAAAACTACGCTTATGAATTTACGCGTAGCGAAGAACCACTACGCGTAGCTTACGCTGACTGCGCGTAGTTAACATGTTTATTGCGTTGTGAACTACGATTGCGTTACTCGCGTCTATTTTTCCACCTACGATAGTATGCTTACAAATTTACACATTGGAAAGGGGATTGTACGTATAGAAGAGTTCCTGAAAATTTTACGCACAAGGGCATAAGCATCTACATACACTACGCTTCGCACTACGCGTAATTGCGTATTTTAACACGTAGTCTACAAAATGCATACGAAGCGAATATTTGATTTCGAAGCCGTAGTTTGGCGAAGCGTAATTGCGTAAAACTATGCGTAGTTCCAGGGTAGCGAAGTTGGTTGACTACGACCATCCCTGTTTTAGATTTTTCTTTCTTTGCTGTTTGTATCAACACCTCCTGATTCCTAAAATCGCACTGGATCAGGGGGCAGTACCAAGCAGGTAAAGTATAGTCTATGTTCCCCTGCCTGCGGTCTAGTGCTCTCCCACCACACACCACTATTCCCTACCCAGTGGCAGTGCCCACAGCTGGCCATATTTAGAGGTGATATGGGGAATCCTGGGGGGGGGGGGCTACAGGCTCTGGGACCCTGGGAAAATTGCCCCCTTTGCCCGGATTGTAGTGCCGGCCCTGTAGAGCAGATTACAGAAATTAAGCGGGGGAGGGAGGATTTCAGGGGCGTAGCAATAGGGGTTGCAGAGGTAGCGACCGCATCGGGGCCCTTGGGCCCCCAAAGGACCCTCCCTCAACTACAGTATTAGCTCTCTATTGGTCCTGTGCTCATAATAATGACTTCTATAGAAACTTTGAATAGTGGTAATCATTAAGAAACTGTTTCCCATCCCCTTCTTGCACCTCTGACACTGTAGTTGCCATTGGCAGGTTTTGGTGCGCCGTATCAATTGTTATGTATAGAGTGCTTTGGGGGGCCCCATTGTCAAACTTGCACCGGGGCCCACAGCTCCTTAGCTACGCCACTGGAGGATTTGGTAAAGTGGCATGCTGTCGCCGGTCCCAAACTCAAACAAACGGTGCTCCACAGATGCAAACTTAAATTGTGGTCTACAGTGTTACTGGGTGTAGCTTGTGCAGGTTGCGCAGAAGACTTCCAGAAATGACAACGTTTTAATAAATACCTTTGTGCTGATTGTTTATTGTGCTGCTTACAGGCCATTTATGTTGCTCGGAACGCCAAGGACAATGCAGTGTCCTATTATTACTTCGACCTGATGAATAAGACACAGCCGGACCCTGGAACCTGGGATCAGTATGTGGAGAAGTTCCTAAAGGGAGATGGTAGGCAGTGGCATAACTACAATTATGGGGGCCCACAGAAAAACTTTGATAGAGGCCCTCGAATGTTCACTCCCCTTCTCTTTCCTCCCTCTGGTGACCTTCATGGCCTGAGGGCCCATCTCACAAGGGTCATGTGTGGTCATCATGATCTTCACACCCATAATATGTGTAGCCCCAAAAACACCTGATCTGGAGGATGGACCCCTGTATCAGAGGGAGTGAAGGTTCGTAGTAGGAGGCCCCCCAGCTCCCCTATAGTTACTACACCCCTGATGGCATGTATTGCATTGTAGACCAAAAAATAGGCAAAATGCTGAGAGGTCTGACTGAAGAGGTCCTTCACCCTCAACCCATTGGTTACATTGCACAAGAACCATAAGGGCATGGTAATGGGTGGTGATGATCGCAATCTGCTAATTACGATTACGTGAAACTTCACGTACATGTTTACAATTACGGCCATACCTAATTAGGTTATGGACGTTCAACTGATTTTGTGTAGTCTATTCATAATTTTGCGTAATTTCACATAATTTTGTGCCGACTTTAGTGGTTAATAGCAAAGCCCCCATACATGCTATCCAGGGCTGTAGAGTTAGAGTTGGAGTCGGTGTCGAGGAGTTGGAGCTATTTTGGGTACCTGGAGTTGGAGTCGGTGGTTTCATAAACTGAGGAGTCAGAGTTGGATGATTTTTGTACCAAATCCATAGCTCTGGTAAGTATTAAACTAAGGAGTTGGAGCCGAGGAGTCTGAGCTATTTTGGGTACCTGGAATCGGAGTTGGAGTTGGATGATTTTTGTACCGACTCCACAGCCCTGGTGCTATCATTACCAAAATTGCTAGATATGTTAAAGGGACACTTAAGTCATCCCAAAAAAAATGAGTTTTACTCACCTGGGGCTTCCAATAGCCCCCTGCAGCTGTCCGGTGCCCACGCAGTCTCCCTCCAGGTCCTCCTCTCCCCGCCGGCAGCCACTTCCGGTTTCGGCGCCAGGAGCTGACAGGCTGGGAACGCGAGTGTTTGTTTGCGCTCCCGGCCACAATAGCGCCCTCTATGCTGCTATATAGTATATGTTATATGCTATAGCAGCATAGAGGGCGCTATTGTGGCCAGGAACGCGAATAATCACTCGCGTTCCCAGCCTGTCGGCTCCTGTCACCGAAACTGGAAGTGGCTGTCGGCGGGGACAGGAGGATCGGAGGGAGACTGCGTGGGCACCGGACAGCTGCAGGGGGCTATTGGAAGCCCCTGGTGAGTAAAACTCGTTTTTTTGGGATAACTTAACCACTTGAGGACCCACCCTTTACCCCCCCTTAAGGACCAGCGTTGAATTATGTGATCTGTGCTGGGTGGGCTCTACAGCCCCCAGCACAGATCAAACACCAGGCAGAGAGATCAGATCACCCCCCTTTTTTCCCCACTAGGGGGATGATGTGCTGGGAGGGTCCGATCTCTCCTGCCTGCGTGTGGCTGGCGGGGGGGGGGAACCTCAAAGCCCCCTTCCGCGGCGAAATTCCGCTTCCCCCTCTCCTACCTGGCCCCCTGGTGATCGGGGCTGCACAGGACGCTATCCGTCCTGTGCAGCCTGTGACAGGACGTCCCCTGTCACATGGCGGCGATCCCCGGCCGCTGATTGGCTGGGGATCGCCGATCTGCCTTACGGCGCTGCTGCGCAGCAGCGCCGGACAATGTAAACAAAGCGGATTATTTCCGCTTGTGTTTACATTTAGCCTGCGAGCCGCGATCAGCGGCCCGCAGGCTATTCACGGAGCCCCCCGCCGTGAATTGACAGGAAGCAGCCGCTCGCGCTCGCGCTGCAGCTGCCACTTTGCCGATGCGCGGTATGAGTGCGCGGTCGGCAAGTGGTTAAAGGGACACTGTAGGGGGGGGTCAGGGGAAAATGAGTTGAACTTACCCGGGGCTTCTAACGGTCCCCCACAGACATCCTGTGTTGGCGCAGCCACTCACCGATGCTCCGGCCCCGCCTCCGGTTCACTTCTGGAATTTCAGACTTTAAAGTCTGAAAACCACTGCGCCTGCATTGCCATGTGCTCAATCCCGTTGATGTCACCAGGAGCGTACTGCTCAGACACAGACCATACTGTGCCTGCGTAGGTACGCTCTTGGTGACATCAGCAGGATCGAGGACACGGCAACGCAGGCGCAGTGGTTTTCAGACTTTGAAGTCTGAAATTCCAGAAGTGAACCAGAGGTGGGGCCGGAGCATCGGTGAGTAGCTGCACGGGCACAGGATGTCTGCGGGGGACTATTAGAAGCCCCGGGTAAGTTCAACTCATTTTCCCCCGAACCCCCTACAGTGTCCCTTTAAGTGTCCCTTTAAGGGGAATAGAGGGAGCAAGGAGAAAAAAATATGTTTCAAAGAGACTTTTTAAAAATGCAAAGGAAAAATGTTTTTAAACTCAGAAAAACGACAGTTTAAACCCATTTTTCCTTTGCATTTTATACAATCGAGTTTCTTCAAAACTATAAGTTCTCTTTGAAACATATTTTTTTTTTTTACCTTGCTCCGACTATTCCCCTTAACATACCTAGCAATTTTGGTGATAATAGCACGTATGAGGGCTTTCCTGATAACCGCTAAATTCAGCACAAAATGATGTGAAAATTACGTGAAATCTGGAAATTACGGTTCCTGATTATGTTTTCGGTTGCGCCATCATTTTTAGACAGTGTTTAGATTATCTTCCTAAATGTTTCTTTTACCAAAATAAAAACTTAAAATTTGAACATCACTGTGCTAGATCCCAATTGATCAAGTTCTCATTGTATAGGTTTCTGTACGGCTGGGGTCACAGTGGGCGTGGCGTTCCTAGTAAAAGCAGGAATGCAGCGGCACACGCCATTAGACCAAATCGCTTCGGCTGCGCTGTGAACGTTGCACAGGTGGTGCATTGCAGTGCGATGGTCCAAGTTCTAATGCGGCCATTATGACGCAATGTACCACTGTGAATGTAGCCTAAGGGAGGGTTTATACTTATAATTTTAGAGTTATGTATTTTTTGCACAATCTTTCATGTGCAAATTTTAAATGTGTTTGTGAGTAAAAAAAAAACATGAAAAAAAAAAAGCAAACCTGTGATCCAAAATTTAAACGCCATAAAGTGTTGCACACTCAGATTCACACACAATCCGAAATAATATGCGATGCCACGGAAATGCATTTTTGCAAATTCTCACTTCTTTCAAGAAAAGCTTGGTGTAATTTGCCTTCTTAAAACAGAAGGAAATTTGCAATAATTCAGCTATAAGGCCTGGTGCACACCAGAGGAGTTTTTCTGAGCGTTTTGAGGTTTTAAATCTGCTGCTAATGTTATCCTATGTGTCTGTGCACACTGGAGCAATGAGGTTTTGTAAAAAACCCCATAGCATTACATTGGGAAGAGCTTTTAGAGGTTTCAAAAGCTCTTCCCAATGTAATGCTATGAGGTTTTTTACAAAACCTCATTGCTCCAGTGTGCACAGACACATAGGATAACATTAGCAGCAGATTTAAAAACTCAAAACGCTCAGAAAAACTCCTCTGGTGTGCACCAGGCCTAAGTGAACATTTGTGGTTACCCACAATGCTCTACTGAATATGCAAATTATCCCTTTTCGCCCTTGTTAAGCCAAGCAAGCATCCAGAACCGCTGGTGGATAGCAAGCTTTAAATTTTACACAGCCATATCAAACCCACATGTGACAGCCTGTTTCGTACTTTTGGTCCTCATCAGTACCTGGCAAGGATTGATATGGCTGTATGAGATACGGCTTGGACCAGTACAACCGAATAACCAAGCAGCTCAGGGTGACCGAAACCACTCGGAATGTATAGGGGGATAAAAGGGACCAAAAAGCCCTCCTACTAGAAAAAGCAAAGCTTGGTGTAAGTGATTGGACATGGTAAGGTTTTGTTCACATAACAAAGTGCACTTGCAGAGACAACCGGTAACGGTGAGAGACTTCTGACTGTACTATACAACAGACTTAACACATGAGAAAGCGTTTGGCAAGGAAAAACAGCTGTAGTGTGCGCCCCCCCTTTCCCTCTGCATCCCATCTCTTCCCTTTAAGCCTCACCAAGAATGTTTCCGTGTACACATGTCGATAATGGGACCAATAAGTATATGCGGAAGCCCTGACTCTTCATCTTCTGGCTCCAGACTTCTGATCGTCTCTGTTATTCCCTTTCGTGGCAGTGGCCTGGGGAAGTTGGTTTGATCATGTGATCGGCTGGTGGAACGCCAAAGACAAGCATCAAATCCTCTACATATTCTACGAAGACATGAAAGAGGTGAGGAACCGATCTGACAAGTGGAAGGGAAACTAAAGGGATTTCTTTTTTTTTAATTTTCTTTGTTTCACATTTCCCATTTGAAGCCAGCAGATGGAAGTATGGAGCACCTAAAGTGACTGATAACGCTGGCCTCATAGTTTGTAGTTGCTGTGAGATCACACTGACTGACAATGCAGCGTGATGACTATCTCTATAATCCCAGCATTCATTGCTTTCCCATGAAGTGTCTCTCCCAGGGCTACTTTGACCTATCACCGAGACACCCACCATATTTTCCATCACTATTAAAGGGGCACTACAGCGAAAAACTGTAGAATTTTAAATATGTGCAAACATATACAAATAAGAAGTACATTTTTTCCAGAGTAAAATGAGCCATAAATTACTTGTTGCTGTCACTTACAGTAGGTTGTAGAAATCTGACAGAAGTGACAGTTTTTGGACTAGTCCATCTCTTTATAGCGGATTCTCAGGGATATATTTATTTTCAAAAGCACTTAGTGAATGGCAGTTGCTCTGTCCAACTGCCAAAATAATGTACAGCGAGCAGGGAAGCTGGTCAGTATCATTGTTTAAATCCTTTTTAGGGAATATCTTTATAAAGAATAAAAGCCTTGCTGAGAATCCCCTATGAAGAGATGGTCTAGTTCAAAACCTGTCACTTCTGTCAGATTTCTACCGCCTACTGTAAGTGACAGCATTATAGGAGAAAAGTAATTTATGGCTCATTTTACTTTGGAAGAAACGTACTTGTTATCTGTATATGTTTGCACATATTTTAAATTTTACAGTTTTGCCCTTTTAATGATAACAAATGTTTTTTTTTCTAAATCCTATGTGACAATACAACATTAAACCTACTTTTTTAGCTTTTAAAAAGAAAATAAAACTCTTGACTTCTAAAAAAGATATTTTCAGGAGTAGGAGGATGGATACAATCTTTATCTCATCAGTTTATTTTCACCTCAGGTTACCTTTTGGCTACGTTTCCATTTGTGTGTTTTTTTTCCACAAAGTCCCATAATGAATATTTGCATTAGTATGAAAACCAATGTATCACGCTGGTGCGTGGTGAGATAGCGTACAGGTTATTTACAAACAATAGTACAGTAGTGTAGTCAAGATCAGGCTAAAGTTATTCACTAGTCAGAGATATCAACGTACAGAGTAGCTAGGCTAAATTGTAGTCAATAATCGAGCAGAGTCATACACATAGGTCACATGTCAGTCGTATTGTAAGGATTAGGCAATAACGAAGTCAGGGACAGGCCGAGTCGGTAACGAATATCAGATGGCAGCGGTACAGCAGGACTAGACAGTAGCGAGGTCAAGAGGCAGGCAAAAGTCGGCACACAGATAATATACAATGAGATGTTACAATAATAATATTACTAGAATATATACAAAAGTAATAAAGACTGACTAACTGGAGTACATATAAATTGTGCGTTTACACAATATATCAATGTAGCTCAGAGTAGCTAGATAGACCTAGAACCAGTGAAATGATTAGTATCAAGGCCAGAGAGTGACTGCAAGCTCTGGCCTTAAATACAGACCACAATTTGCCAGAAACCACTCCCATAGTGATGTCACTTCAGTGACATCACTGCTGACCTCAGCTAGATCCTCCTCCTAAGCCTATAAGGCTTATCGTTAGTTGCGCGCGTTTGGTCGCACTGCGCACGCCGGAACTCATCGCCATTTGACCGGACAATGCCATAGACACTGTGGAACCTGCCGCTGGAAGGTAAGAATGTTACACAATGATTGTGAATGGGTTAGTTTCCATTTTACATGAATTTTCGGATGCAAGAAAAAAACAGCTTGCTGAATCTTTTTCGCATTCTGTATGTGATTTTTCCCATCTAATGCAAAAAATTATATACAATGGCCCATATGCAATTCAGCTTTTTTTTCTGCTAGGCGATATTTTCAGACTTGTCAATAAAATACCTTTTACATCACCAGCAGACAAGAAAATACTTAAAATAGTTTTGACAGTACTTTTTAATTGCAAAGTGCTGAAATGTATTATAAATAGAAGATTATTTTATCTTCTATTTAGAATAACTTTCAGCACTTTGCAATTAAAAAGTACCAAAAACAGTAGGTGGAAAAGTTCTGTCAACGAAAACATCTCCTGGGTGAGAACTCCGGAGAAAAATGTAACTGCATATGGGCCAGTGTGTTTGTTGCACACGTTTCTTCCCGGAATGAGGAACTTGTTATCGTGCCACTAGTTAGAACATGTAAAAAAACAAAAAATGTGCATAAAACGCATTCAAAATACCATGTTTTTTTTACAATTTGCAAGTTATTTTCCCAATGCAAAAACACAACGCAACAATGGAAACTTAGCCTTAAGCACTTAAGTGCCAGCGGTCTCTGACCCCCTAAGGACCAGAGACCGCTGGTACCAGAAACGGCGGAACACTGACGAATAGCTGTACATACCCACTGCAACCGCCGTCCACGCCACAACCCTCAGTCAATCACTCTGCTGTCTCTATGATGGCAGAGTTCCTGTGAGCTGGTCAAGAGCTGCTTTCATTGGCTCCTGACGATGTTTATCAGTGTAAGCCAATGGGAGTTGCTTACATTGATAGACAGGGACAGGAGCCAATTGAAAACGGCTTCTGACCCACTCACAGGGCTCTGCCAGTATAGAGACGGCAGAGCGAGTGAACTGCGGTGGGGAGACATCGGTGAGATTGCCGGGAGTGACGAAAGCAGCGAGAGCACGCGGCGTCAGTGAATTGAAATCTACGCCCTGGCAGCCAGATCAGTATCAAAATGGCGTAGATTTCAATTAGCCTCGTCCTTAAATAGAGCATAGTAGAGAATCCGAGGCATCAAATTACCTAAAAAAAAACAAATACTTACCTAAGAAGAAAAAAGATTCTGCAATGCAAACTTGGAATCTGCGAAATTTGGGATTCATGTGGGATTCAATGCAAAACTTTGGAATTTTGGCAGGTTTGGAATTCGGCAATTCTATTTGTGCTCTAAGCTTTTTCTTTGTAACTTTGACAGGACCCAAAGCAGGAGATCAGGAAGGTGATGAAGTTTCTGGAGAAGGATCTATCAGAAGAAGTGGTAGAGAAGATCTACCAACATACCTCCTTCAAAGCCATGAAAGAGAACCCCATGGCCAACTATTCCACCTTCCCCACTGCCATATTTGACCAAGCCACCTCCCCCTTCATGAGAAAAGGTGGGGATCATTTCTGCTCTGACCAAAAACACTAAACCCTTATCTACAAAAGTAACCATAACTACCACTAAATTATAATGTATTTGATCATTATCATCACTTAATAGTCTTGAAATGACACTATCCCAAACAAAAAGTAGCTCAAAAAAGCACCAACCCAGTATGTATGAAAAAATATCAAAAAAGCATTATTGAACAATTACAGAACTAAATTAAAAGCAATTAAAACACCCACCAATAGGTGGAACCTGGGGGAAAAAGCATGTACAATCTGGCCAGTATCAATAATAAATCAATGACATTTAACGTATACAGTATAGTAAAAAAACATCCATAAGCACATACGGTCCCGTAGAACTAATTAACAGAGATGAACAGAGACCATAGATTTAGTATTGATACTGCCCAGATTGTACGTGCTTTTTCCCCCCAGGTGCCACGTATTGGTGCATGTTTTAATTGTTCTTAATTTTGTTCTGCAATTGTTCAATAAAGCTTTTTTGATATTTTTTCATACATGCTGGGTTGGTGCCTTTTTGAGCTACTTTGTGTGTGTGATAGTGTATCTATTATTAGAACTTAGCACATTCCAGTTTATATATTATATTGTAAAGAAAACTTTGGATAAGGTGTTGGTTTGTTTTTGTAGTACAATTGAAATGACACTTTCATTTTACAAACTCCAACTAAACCTTTGGATGATCTGGTAGATTTTAGGGCTGGATTTGTAAAGCACATAGAGGTAGTGATGTGAATGAATTTCGCTTAATCATAATTTCACCTAGTACTTTGCAATTATGATGCAAAATTATGTGTAAGAGTTTGCGGAAAAGCCGCCGCGCGGACTGACGGCGAGGCGGCTGGTTACGCGTCCAGCCCGGCGGTTTGCACGCAGCAGCGTGCATCTGAGGTGGTTGGGTCTGTTAGTGCACACAGATTGAGGAATACACACGTGCGCGCTGAGAGGCAGAACCTTTATGGCAAACGAGGAGGGATCAGCTGACCAGGTTGGTCAGCTGATCTCAGAGCGAGTAGCTATTGGTTGATCAGTGAGGGGTGGCGCTGGTGAGCGCCGCTCTATATATAGTTACTACTGATCAGTCTCAAGTTGTCTGCCGTTGCGAACACTTACATGAAAGCACTCAGACCATAGTCAGATCCCACAGTGTGTTTGAACCAGGAGGACCTGGGAATTCACACTGAGCCAGATTACTATTGTGTTACCATTGTGTTATACTTCAGACTAGTTCCAGGGTGTTGAGACCACGGACCTCACACCCAAGACTAGACATTGTTGATATATGTTATGACCTATTGCATCCCTGCCTATTCTTCTGCTTTCTGATTTGGTACCTTCACATATCTGATTACCTGTTGCCAACCCTGCCTGTCCCTGGATACCGAATCAGCCTTTTGCCTCTGTACCTTATCTGCCCATGTGTTGCCGACCCAGCCTGCCCGACCTTGCGAGCTATCCCTCTCCATTGAGAGATTAGTCTCCAGTCCTGCTTGTGACGCCCACCTTCTGGGTGTTACTCAGCCACAAGGCCTTACAGCTATTCAGCCTGGGGCTCCACCCCTTTGGAAGTCTCAGGCTGTTGGAAGGGCTTCACACTTTCCAGAGGGAGATATTTCCCATACGGCCAAGGACCACCTACTCCCCGGGTGGTCCCACTCAAAGTCATTACTGTTGCACCAAACACTCACACTACAGAGGTGTCCAGAGGTTAGTTATACTTGTATTATTGGTGATTCTGCAGATCAGCAATAATCGGGTATATATCTGTATTCTTGGTGATACTGCAGATCACCAATAATCAGATTCTCTCTGTGTGCTGACACCGATCGTTACAGAACGGCAGACCAACAAAACAAAATGGACGCACTGAACAGCCATCTCGAGGCACTCACCACCTCGGTGGAAAATTACATCCGAGTGCTGGACTGTCACCAGACCCAGATCAACGCTTTGTCTGGGTCAGTACAAGTCCTGCAGACGGCAGTGAATACAGTGCGATCTCCTCCAGGTACAGACTTACGTATGCCTGTGCCCGAAAGGTTTTCTGGTCACAGATGTGACTTTCAGAATTTTAGAAATCGAGAGTTGTCATACTTTGAGTTAAGGCCTAATTCATCAGGAACCGTGGCACAGAGAATTACTTTTATCAAAACTCTGTTGTCAGGGGATTCCCAGACCTGGGCATATAGTCTCCAGACAGGGCATGAGGCTCTAACTTCAGTAGAGGAAGCAATGGCTATAATTTATGATGATCTGGACATTGCCTCTACCGCTGAGCGGAAGCTCAAGACTTTGCGGCAAGGCAAGGATCCAGTTGAAATTTACGCAGCTGAGTTCAGGAAGTGGGCAGTTTCAGCTAGATGGGGGTCATTTGCACTTCTGGACTGTTTCTTGTCAGGATTGTCAGACGCGGTCTCTGATCTAATGTTGGGACATCCTGAGCCGAAGTCTATTGATGAGGCCATTTCATTAGCTGTCAGGGTTGATCGTCGTCTACGTTATCAGAGGCAGACTTGGGGTAGGAACAATGTGAGATATGTTTCCTACGCCTCTCCTCCACCTGCTTCACCTCCGCCGGAGCCAATGCAGATTGGTCGGTCAAAATTGTCCAAGGTGGAGCAGAATTGCAGAAAAACAGAGCAGCTCTGTTGTACTGTGCAGAGGAGGGTCACAGAGTGCAGAATTGTCCCAAGAAGTCGGGAAACGCTGCCGCCTAGGTGTAGTTGGAGGTAATACCCTAGGCGCGCAGTCTTTACCTCCTAACGACAAACGATTGCTCCTCCCTTGTTCTATATCATGGGAGGATCAAACAGTTGCTACTGAAGCTTTCCTAGACTCAGCAGCCAACTTTATGGATTACGAATTTGCGAAGAAATTGGGGATTCCTGTTTTCCCTTTTAAACAACAGATTCTGGTCACTGCAGTAGACGACTCTCCTCTGCAGAGTAAATACCCTCTGTCTCAGACCCCAGAGTTAAGGGTCACGGTGGGGGTATTACATAGAGAGAGTTTACAATTTCTGATTTTGAGGATGACAACTTCCACGATCATTCTTGGCATGCCATGGTTACAACTTCACTCTCCTCAGATCAATTGGGCTTCAGGTCAGCTAACGAGCTGGTCTACCCATTGCCATCATCATTGTTTAGCGAAGGTAACTTTGGGTAACACCAAGATTCAGGTGGAAGGTTTGCCAAGCCAGTACTTAGAATTTGCTGACGTGTTTTGTCCCAAATCAGCGGATAAACTTCCTCCCCACCGTCCCTTTGATTGTCCTATTGATCTCAGGTCTGGTTGTATGCCCCATAGAGGTCATCTCTATAATTTATCTGCAGGAATACATCAGATAAAATTTGGCTAAAGGTTTTATTCGTCCCTCTCGGTCACCAGCAGGGGCAGGATTCTTTTTCGTGAAAAAGAAGGATGGAAGCCTCCATCCCTGCATTGATTATTGGGGCTTAAATAAGATTACAGTAAAAAATCGCTATCCTTTGCCTTTAATAGACGATTTGTTTACTCAGGTCACCAATGCAAACATTTTCTCGAAACTGGATTTGAGGGGTGCATACAACCTTGTGCGTATCAGGGACGGTGATGAATGGAAGACGGCCTTCAACACACCCGACGGGCATTACGAGTACCTGGTGATGCCCTTCGGGTTGTGTAACGCCCCGGCCGTCTTCCAGGAGCTGATTAACGAAGTGTTCATGGAGGTGTTGGGCAGGTTCGTCTTGGTGTATCTAGACGATATACTGATTTTTTCATCAAACCTCTAAGAACACAGGAAACATGTTAAATTTGTGTTACGGAAATTGAGACAGAATCTGCTGTATGCCAAATTGGAGAAATGCATTTTCGAAGTGACCTCTGTCGCCTTTTTGGGGTACATTATCTCGACCTCTGGCCTCTCTATGGACCCTGGAAAGGTTTCTGCGGTCTTGGAATGGCCTCAGCCTGTGGGACTGAAGGCACTCCAAAGATTTCTGGGGTTCGCCAACTACTACAGGAGGTTCATAAAGGGGTACTCTACGGTGATCTCGCCCCTCACTAGTCTCACCAAGAAAGGGGCAGATACTCACCACTGGTCTGTAGAAGCCCATGCTGCGTTTTCCACTCTAAAGAAACCGTTCTGTTCTGCTCCCATATTGAGACATGTAGATGTCACTTTTCCCTTTATCGTGGAGGTTGATGCCTCAGAGGTAAGGGTGGGGGCTGTATTGCGTTCTGGTTTACAGGGAAAACTCCACCCATGTGCCTATTTTTCCCGCAGGTTTTCACCCGCAGAGAAAAACTACGATATCGGTAACCAGGAGCTTCTGGCCATCAAGTTGGCCTTTGAGGAATGGCGACATTGGCTGGAGGGCGCAGAACACACCATCACAGTTTACACGGACCACAAAAATTTAGAGTACATAGAGGGCGCTAAGAGACTTAGCCCCTGACAGGCCCGGTGGTCATTGTTCTTTTCGAGATTCAGATTTGTAATTACGTATACCCCTGGCAGTAAGAACATCAAAGCTGATGCCTTATCCAGGTGTTTTGAGCCCGAGACAGCACAGCCCTCAGCCCCTAAAACCATTCTACCACAGAATGTGGTCTTGTCGGCCACTGAGACCTGGAAAGACTGGATTGTCACTCTGAGTCCATTCCAACAGGATGTTCCAGAGGGGAAGCCTGAGGGAGTTCTATTTGTGCCATTGCCTTTTCGTCTACAACTATTGCAGCTGTTTCATTCCCACAAGAATGCTGGGCATCCTGGGGCCACCAGAACTCAGGACCTGCTTGCTAGATGTGCTTGGTGGCCATCATTGGCAACACACTGTAAGGAGTTTGTAAGGAAATGTGCAGTATGTGCTAGGAGCAACCCCTCCCATCAGGCACCTGCTGGAATGTTGCAACCGTTACCAGTTCCAAGTGAACCTTGGACCCATTTGTCCATGGATTTTGTGGGAGAACTCCCCAGGTCTGAGGGCATGACGGTCATTTGGGTGGTAGTTGATAGATTCAGTAAGATGGCTCATTTTGTCCCCCTGAAAGGACTCCCCTCTGCCCAGGAATTGGCTGATCTCTTCATCCAGCACATTTTCCGTCTGCATGGCATTCCGGAAAATGTAGTGTCAGATCGGGGAGTCCAATTCGTATCTAAGTTTTGGAGGACATTCTGCCATCAGTTAGACATGGATCTTTCTTTTTCATCAGGCTACCACCCACAGACCAATGGCCAGACCAGTCAATCAGTCCCTGGAACAGTTTCTTAGATGTTATGTTGCAGATGCACAAACCGACTGGGTAAAGTTCTTGCCGTTTGCAGAATTTGCGCACAACAATCTGAAAAGTTCCTCCTCAGAATTTTCCCCATTTCAGGTGGTGTCAGGAAGGTCACCCAAGTTTGCCCCATTGCCAGTGGCTTCCACTCCGTTTCCAGCCCTGGAGGATTGGCAGAGGGCCTTGAAACAGACTTGGGGAATGGTTAAGAGAAATTTGAGGAAAGCTTTTCAGAACCAGAGGAAACAGGCTGACAAGAGACGTTCCATAGAATGGGAATTCTCTCCAGGGGATTTGGTCTGGGTGTCCACACGACATTTGGCTCTGAAACAACTGTCACCCAAACTAGGCCCGAGATTCATAGGTCCTTTTCCAGTGACCAGAAGAATTAATAAGGTCACTTATGCTATTGATCTCCCTACCAGCATGCGTGGGGTAAGATCATTCCATGTGTCTTTGCTCAAGCCGGCAGTGCACGTGGATTCCGCTCCCCCCCACCCTGTGTTGATTGATGACCAACCTGAATATGAGATAGAAAAGATTCTAGACTCTCGGCTAGTGCAGAATTCCGTGCAGTATTTGGTTCACTGTAAGGGATATGGCATAGAGGAGAGAACTTGGGTGCCAGACTGTTGCATGCACACAGAAGAATTAAAGGAGTTCCATGACTCACATCCTGAAAAGCCTGGTGGGAAGTGTCCGAAGTCCACTCATCAGGGGGGGATACTGTAAGAGTTTGCGGAAAAGCTGCCACGCGGACTGAGGGCGAGGCGGCTGGTTCCGCGTCCAGCCCGGCGGTTTGCACGCAGCAGCGTGCGTCTGAGGTGGTTGGGTCTGTTAGTGCACACAGATTGAATATGCGTGACGCGTACCCTCGTATGCGTCATCACGTAGAGGACGTGAGGTCAGAGAAAGGGCGGAAGTACCACAAGGGTACTACCGCTGAACTGCCCGCTGCCCGGCCTCAACGCGTCCTACTCGGACTCCTCCTCCTCACTCACACCACTGCCAGCCAGCCACTGCAGCAGCCACCACCGGTACTATTTAACTGTACGCAAACTTTTTTATGGGGAAGCGGGCAGAGGGGGGAGCGCTAGCGGAGGGGGTGGGGGGAATTTCCGCCCCCCCCGCAATCGGGGCATGCTCCCCCCTTATGCCTGCGACCCCATAGGGGGGCCGTATTCGGCCGAACAGGGGCCCTGTTCGGCCGGGCATTGAGCAGTTCGGGCGAACCCGAACTAAAAGGCCGAACACCATCAGGTGTTCGGCCGAACTCGAACATCACACGAACAGGGTGATGTTCTGCAGAACCCGAACAGTGGCGAACACTGTTCGCCCAACACTAATGCTCAGTGACTAGCCACATGGCTAATTAATATTCACTGCACTGTGGTGACTGGTGGTGGGACTCGTAGAGTTGTCCGGATCATGAACGAATCGTTCATTTGATCCGGATCTTTTTTGTGAGTCAAATCATCCGGATCATCACAATGAAAGATTCGGTTCACAGTGGATGTCTGTCTGGAAGAAACAGGAACATACAGAATGTACAGTGCAGGGAAAGTCCTGTCCTGCTAGTCATTTCACCCAGTCTGCTTCCCTAGTAAAATGATTCGGTTCAAAGATCTGATTCGAATGATCCGAATCCTTAAAAAGATCTGGACTTCCTATCACTAACCTGGAGCGGCTGCTTTGAGAGATGCATAACGCAGCTCAATCTGACGTCCAACTTCAACACCACCACGCGTTGCGTTAGGGGCACGTTATGCGACCTTAACGTCCCCTAAAACGCAATGTCTTGGTGGGAAAGAGGCCTAAAGGGAACTATACATTTTCTTCAGAAGACTGCAGTTAATTTACTATAGCTCTGTGTAGTACAGGGATTACTGGCAATCATCATTTATAAACTTACTTATTTTGCTTTTGGCAGAGCATTAGAGTTTCCTGCCAGTCACTGGATTAGTGCAGGTGTTGAAAACGGGTAATAACGTCTCCTACACTGTGCAGATGGTTACTTCTACAGCATGGTTGGTCTGTACTCAAAACAGAATGTTATCACCATGGATGCAAAGAAATATCATTTCAGCTTGTTCTAGCTTATGGAAATTCTTACAGGGCTTCAAATGAAAATGAAAATGATTATTTTAAATTACATAAAGACTAGGGAAGGTCAATGAGATGCAAATATTTCTGACATTTGTTTATGCAAATTTGTGCAGCTTGAAATATGGACCAGTTGGATCCTGCTGAGATATAATTCAATTGGTCCATTTTGAAGCTGAATACATTTACATACATTTGCATAAACTCTGAATTATTTGCATCTTAATGCTGACATCCTTAAAGGTGGCCAAACATGATACAATAAAAATGTGATTTTTTAAAAAAAATAATGATCACTTGTACAGAAAAATGAAAAGTTTTTTTTTTTTTTCAAGCAAGAAAGATAATTTTCATTTTTTTTTTCAAAATCAGGAGTAGTGGAAAATTCTGATTATTTTTTTCAGAAAACTGAATGGTGTAGGATAGCTGTCAATTTCCCCAAGCAATTTCTTAAAAGCTTTCGATCATTTTTTTTTTCATAATTAGGGAAAAAGATTAACCCATGTATGATAGCCCAGCGCAGTGTAGTATGTTGGTGCTTCATAAATATAATAAATGATAATAATATAAATAATAATATAAAAAATAATAATTATACATTGGTCAGATGTTTCAAAAGTTGACATTTCTGAAATTGAAAAAAATATATATAGAAAAAAAAGAAAAATTGATTCTTATGGTTGGCCGCATATAATACATTATTTTATTTTTTTTGCATTTTTGAACAATTGGAGAATAACAATACATTTTTTCAGATTGATTGTAACTTTTGAAAAATCTTTAAATCATCACACACAACTTTTCCCCAGTTATTAAAAATGATCAAAAACTACAAAAAACATTTTTGGGGTCTGTAAATCAAAAAAAATTATAGTACAATTTATCCTACACCATTCAATTTCTAGATAAAATGATCATAATATTTCACCATGGCTAATCGAGATATATTTGCAAAAAAAACGGAAAATCAATCCCATTTCTTGATAAAAAATAAATAAAAACTTTACATTTTTGATACAACCGATTGTCTTTATAGAAATTAATGGAAATTTTAACTTTTTTATATTGTGTGTGGCCATTTTTAGGACAATTTTGCAAAGAAATTAAAATTTAACAGAGAGGGGCCTGCCTACAATTTTGAAGTCAATAGTGTTAGTGTTCCATTCTATAGATCATGTACAGTAATTTACTTGTTGGATAACCACAGTGTCTTTCCGTATGTTAATGCAGGAGAAGTTGCTGATTGGATGAATCATTTTACGGACTCCCAGAATAAGTTATTTGATGCGGAATATGAAAAGAGAATGAGTGAAACAGACCTGGCATTCCGCTGTAACATCTGAAGGGAATATATTGGACTCAGGGCTGGGAACGAATTATTGAACCGGAATGTAGACTTACGCACAACTTTGGAAAAAATAGACATTTTAAATTGTAGCTCCACTTTTGTGGACATTGTTTTTGTTTTGTTTTTTAATCTTCAAGACAAGAATATATATTGCAAAGCTTCCATCGCACATTTCTATACCTTGCCTACATTTTCATTCTCTGTGTTCCACATTGTACACTTGAAGTAAATTGGGTGTGGTTGCACATGGGCTGTGAGCTGACATTTAACACAATACCATCCATGCAGCTATGAGAACCTACATGAACGAACCACTCACTGCCTAGGCCAATAAAACTGCAGAAATCAAGATGTGGACTGCACACGACTGCACACGACCTCAAACAGTGGACTGTCGCCTGCGATTAAATGATCATGCATTAAAAAATCATCAAATCAACTAGTCATAAAATCAAAGGTGATTTAAAAATAGTCTGAATATTAATGCTGTATGCAAATTTATTTTAATGAAGTTGGAGTTACACTTTAAAGGGGAACTGAAGAGAGAGGTATATGGAGGCTGCCATGTTTATGTCCTTTTAACCTTCCTGGCGGTAAGCCCGAGCTGAGCTCGGGCTATGCCGCGCAGGAAGATATCTCAGCCCCTGGTGGGGCGATTTGCGCACTTCAAACTGCTGTACGCGCAGCTAGCACTTTGCTAGCCGCGCGTACAGCTCGATCGCCGCCGCTCTGCGGCGATCGCCCGCACGCAGCGGCGCAAGAGGGCCCCCCCCCGCCAGAGCCCTGTGCTGCCCGGACCAATGAGTTCCGGGCAGCGCTATGGGCTGGATCGGAGACGTCTGACGTCAGGACGTCGGCTGACGTCCATGACGTCATTCCGATCGTCGCCATGGCGACAGGAGAAGCCAAACAGGGGAGCGCGTTATATACGCGTTCCCCTGTTTGCTTTTGATGCCGGCGACGATCGCACTAGAGGGACACATGCGCCCTCTAGTGGTGTTTCATGTAGCTACCACTCTGGTAGCTTTACATGAAACAAAAAAAAAAAAATTTAAAAAAAAAGGATTTTTGCCTAAGTGGCAAAAAAAATTAACTGCCAGGAGGGTTAAGCAATACCAGTTGCCTGGCAGCCCTGCTGATCCTCTGCCTCTAATACTATTAGCCATAGCCCCTGAACAAGCATGCAGCAGATCTGGTGTTTCAGACTTTAAAGTCAGATCTGGCAAGACTAGCTGCATGCTTGTTTCTGGTGTTATTCAGATACTACTGCAGAGAAATAGACCAGCAGGGTTGCCAGGCAACTGGTATTGATTAAAAGGAATTAAATATGGTAGCCTCCGTATACCTCTTACTTCAGTTCCCCTTTAAAGACAAACGAAGAGCCAAAAGTCATCCCAGTGAAGACATGGGAAATCCTGCTTATATACAGAAAATGTACAGCTTCAAACACATCATCTTCCCTGAAATAAAGCTGGATGCTCTCCAGATATCATGAATTTTTTCTCTGCTCTGCTCTTATTAAAATGTGCTTCAGTTTTTAAAACCTATGTTTTTTATCTTGACACAATATGGAAAGGAATAGAATCTCTGCAGGCAAGGCTGTTTACAGGCATAGGCAAAGCAGGCAGAGTCCTAGCATAACACTCGAAGGAGGGGACACCACAGATCCATTCTTAGAACACCGTGCTTCATGGAATTTGTATACACAACTGCTAGTTCCTTTGAGGTACCATAGTGGCATGTGGTAGACTGTAGTAAATTATTCCACTTTGACATTAACGTTTCTTAAAGATATATATTGGTATATAATCCCGCCCTCCCAGTGATGTCCTAGCCTAGGCTGTTTAGCAATGCAGAATTCTCCTGAAACAGGGAAAATCGGTGCAGGTGAGCCAAGATTAGCAGCAAAGCAGGGATACTAGAGAGTTCGGAGGCTTCACGCCCGCTATGTAATGCCACAATTTGCATATCGGCATACCTTGCACCTGCGCTTTTACCGGGCACGTCTGGGTGTCCAAATTTACATTCTTTTTCACAAATTGTGGCTTTGCAGCAGTGCCTCCGGTTGTCCAAATTTACATTCTTTGCAGCAAACTGCGACTTTGCAGGGGGATAGGTTAAGGTTAGGAGGGGGGGGGGGGGTCAGGTGCTAGGTGTCTTGGGGGGGGTGTAGGGGTTAAATGTTATGCACCACCTGGGGATAAGTTAAGGGTTATGCATCGGTAGAGGGAGGTCTTAGGGTTAGACATTGGTAGACGGAGGCCTTAGGGTTAGGCATCGGTAGAGGGAGGTCTTAGGGTTAGGCATCAGTAGAGGGAGGTCATAGGTTTAGCCATCAGTAGAGGGTCGTCTTAGGGTTAGGCATCAGTAGAGGGAGGTCTTAGGGTTCGGCATCGGTAGAGGGAGGTCTTAGGGTTAGGCATCAGTAGAGGGAGGTCATAGGTTTAGCCATCGGTAGAGGGTCGTCTTAGGGTTAGGCATCAGTAGAGGGAGGTCTTAGGGTTAGGCATCAGTAGAGGGTGGTCATAGGTTTAGCCATCGGTAGAGGGTCGTCTTAGGGTTAGCCATCAGTAGAGGGAGGTCTTAGGGTTAGGCATCGGTAGAGGGAGGTCTTAGGGTTAGGCATCAGTAGAGGGAGGTCTTAGGGTTCGGCATCGGTAGAGGGAGGTCTTAGGGTTAGGCATCAGTAGAGGGAGGTCATAGGTTTAGCCATCGGTAGAGGGTCGTCTTAGGGTTAGGCATCGGTAGAGGGAGGTCTTAGGGTTAGGCATCAGTAGAAGGAGGTCTTAGGGTTAGGCATCAGTAGAGGGAGGTCTTACGGTTAGGCACTGGTAGAGGGAGGCCTTAAGGTTAGACATTGGTAGAGGGAGGCCTTAGGGTTAGACATCGGTAGAGGGAGCTCTTAGGGTTTGCATTTTTACTAATCTGGTACTGGGGATCACTGCGGAAGGGTGCACACACTGTTGGCAGAGGGGTGTGAGGAGCTGTGCACACACTTGCACATTAAGGAAGTATTGATTACGATATAATGTCTGTACTGGATTACCCTATGGTTTATCCCGCTTTTATTTGAGGAAAATATGAGAGGAAGCCTGGATGGTGGGAGCTGAGAGAGATCAAACTAAGCCTATTATGCTGATCTGTGGATAAATCAGCCATTGTATCTGGTGAGCGTGTATTCTATTTGATCATTAAGCACGTTATGCACTGTACACACGAAGGGCAGCACAAGGTGTTGGTGAATGGAACGTACCCTTAAGGAGAAACAGGATTATGCTATGTTGTGTTCCATCTGTCTCTTTTGAGTCATATATAGGAAGAAGTACAGACTAACCAGCAAGCTCATGGTGACCCAGAACTCATTGGAGTGTGTAAGAGACTACAATGGTCCTAAAAGCCCCATTATTAAAATGCTGAGAAAAACAAAAGTTTGCTTTCTTAAAACAGAAAGAAGGAAACAAAGCAAGCGCTCACCAATATGGGCCGCATCTGAATGACTCACCACCTCATATGCACCGCTTAAATAGCTCAAATACACACTCAGCAATCAGACAGATGCAAAACATATGCAAAACTAAACTAAATACTTACCATGCAAAACAGGATAGCAAATGGGTGCTGCTAGCCTGGTAGTTACAGAACTGTGGATACAAAATATAGGTAAAAGGCTGCGCATCCCTGACCCAATACTGTACAATTGAATGGTTAATCGCTGTGGCGCACACCGCCCCCCCCCCTGGACTAAAATGTACGCCCGCATCCAAACAATGCAATACTGGTCTATGGAGAAGTTTTAGCTTCCATCATAGTTTTGCATGCAAAAATATAGATATACTGGACATCTGCACCAACGTTGAGGTAAATCTCCAGAGCAGATGTCCTAACACTAAACTGACCTAAGTTAAAAGCAAATGTCTTTACCCTGGCAGCTGCTATGCTAAAATGTGTAACTTACATTCAATACAGACAGCAGGAAACAAAGCAAGCGCTCACCAATATGGGCCGCATCTGAATGACTCACCACCTCATATGCACCGCTTAAATAGCTCAAATACACACTCAGCAATCAGACAGATGCAAAACATATGCAAAACTAAACTAAATACTTACCATGCAAAACAGGATAGCAAATGGGTGCTGCTAGCCTGGTAGTTACAGAACTGTGGATACAAAATATAGGTAAAAGGCTGCGCATCCCTGACCCAATACTGTACAATTGAATGGTTAATCGCTGTGGCGCACACCGCCCCCCCTGGACTAAAATGTACGCCCGCATCCAAACAATGCAATACTGGTCTATGGAGAAGTTTTAGCTTCCATCATAGTTTTGCATGCAAAAATATAGATATACTGGACATCTGCACCAACGTTGAGGTAAATCTCCAGAGCAGATGTCCTAACACTAAACTGACCTAAGTTAAAAGCAAATGTCTTTACCCTGGCAGCTGCTATGCTAAAATGTGTAACTTACATTCAATACAGACAGCAGGAAACAAAGCAAGCGCTCACCAATATGGGCCGCATCTGAATGACTCACCACCTCATATGCACCGCTTAAATAGCTCAAATACACACTCAGCAATCAGACAGATGCAAAACATATGCAAAACTAAACTAAATACTTACCATGCAAAACAGGATAGCAAATGGGTGCTGCTAGCCTGGTAGTTACAGAACTGTGGATACAAAATATAGGTAAAAGGCTGCGCATCCCTGACCCAATACTGTACAATTGAATGGTTAATCGCTGTGGCGCACACCGCCCCCCCTGGACTAAAATGTACGCCCGCATCCAAACAATGCAATACTGGTCTATGGAGAAGTTTTAGCTTCCATCATAGTTTTGCATGCAAAAATATAGATATACTGGACATCTGCACCAACGTTGAGGTAAATCTCCAGAGCAGATGTCCTAACACTAAACTGACCTAAGTTAAAAGCAAATGTCTTTACCCTGGCAGCTGCTATGCTAAAATGTGTAACTTACATTCAATACAGACAGCAGGAAACAAAGCAAGCGCTCACCAATATGGGCCGCATCTGAATGACTCACCACCTCATATGCACCGCTTAAATAGCTCAAATACACACTCAGCAATCAGACAGATGCAAAACATATGCAAAACTAAACTAAATACTTACCATGCAAAACAGGATAGCAAATGGGTGCTGCTAGCCTGGTAGTTACAGAACTGTGGATACAAAATATAGGTAAAAGGCTGCGCATCCCTGACCCAATACTGTACAATTGAATGGTTAATCGCTGTGGCGCACACCGCCCCCCCTGGACTAAAATGTACGCCCGCATCCAAACAATGCAATACTGGTCTATGGAGAAGTTTTAGCTTCCATCATAGTTTTGCATGCAAAAATATAGATATACTGGACATCTGCACCAACGTTGAGGTAAATCTCCAGAGCCAGATTTCTGGCAAGGCCACATAGGCCATGGCCTAGGGCACCATAAATTTAGGGGCGGCTCAGTGAGGGGCAGTAAAGCTGTTTGAGGCTCCCTGCACACTGCAAATCCGTTTTCCGATTCCGATTCCGATTCCGTTTCCGATTCCGATTCCGATTCCGTTTCCGATTTTCCTTGAATACATTCAACAGAAAAACGGATCAAAAAACGCAGCATGCAGTTAAGATTAAAAATCTGAATCGGAATCGGATGTAAAAACAGATTAAAAATCTGAATCTGAATCTGATTTGCTTGCAGTGTGCAAGAGGCCTTATGCAGCCATCCCTTTATACAAGGACAGCTTTAACCTTTGAACTCTCTGTCCTGTACTTGTGTCATCCCTGCAAGTCCTGTAAGCGCTATCCTGCAGGTACACATCAGCATAACTCACATAGAGACACAATGGGTCCATCATTAATGAGATGGCAAACATAACATAAAAGTTCTTAAGGAAAACATAACTAATAATCTATACGCGTATTACTAAAATAGTTATTGTCTGTAACGTCCAATGATAGAAAGTAAGTAGATTTCTCATTGGGGCACACAGAGACAACAACCATACAGATGGTATACTGTAGTTGGCCTTGGGCGGTAAAAAGTACAAATCCGGCCCTGTCCAGAGCAGATGTCCTAACACTAAACTGACCTAAGTTAAAAGCAAATGTCTTTACCCTGGCAGCTGCTATGCTAAAATGTGTAACTTACATTCAATACAGACAGCAGGAAACAAAGCAAGCGCTCACCAATATGGGCCGCATCTGAATGACTCACCACCTCATATGCACCGCTTAAATAGCTCAAATACACACTCAGCAATCAGACAGATGCAAAACATATGCAAAACTAAACTAAATACTTACCATGCAAAACAGGATAGCAAATGGGTGCTGCTAGCCTGGTAGTTACAGAACTGTGGATACAAAATATAGGTAAAAGGCTGCGCATCCCTGACCCAATACTGTACAATTGAATGGTTAATCGCTGTGGCGCACACCGCCCCCCCTGGACTAAAATGTACGCCCGCATCCAAACAATGCAATACTGGTCTATGGAGAAGTTTTAGCTTCCATCATAGTTTTGCATGCAAAAATATAGATATACTGGACATCTGCACCAACGTTGAGGTAAATCTCCAGAGCAGATGTCCTAACACTAAACTGACCTAAGTTAAAAGCAAATGTCTTTACCCTGGCAGCTGCTATGCTAAAATGTGTAACTTACATTCAATACAGACAGCAGGAAACAAAGCAAGCGCTCACCAATATGGGCCGCATCTGAATGACTCACCACCCCATATGCACCGCTTAAATAGCTCAAATACACACTCAGCAATCAGACAGATGCAAAACATATGCAAAACTAAACTAAATACTTACCATGCAAAACAGGATAGCAAATGGGTGCTGCTAGCCTGGTAGTTACAGAACTGTGGATACAAAATATAGGTAAAAGGCTGCGCATCCCTGACCCAATACTGTACAATTGAATGGTTAATCGCTGTGGCGCACACCGCCCCCCCTGGACTAAAATGTACGCCCGCATCCAAACAATGCAATACTGGTCTATGGAGAAGTTTTAGCTTCCATCATAGTTTTGCATGCAAAAATATAGATATACTGGACATCTGCACCAACGTTGAGGTAAATCTCCAGAGCAGATGTCCTAACACTAAACTGACCTAAGTTAAAAGCAAATGTCTTTACCCTGGCAGCTGCTATGCTAAAATGTGTAACTTACATTCAATACAGACAGCAGGAAACAAAGCAAGCGCTCACCAATATGGGCCGCATCTGAATGACTCACCACCTCATATGCACCGCTTAAATAGCTCAAATACACACTCAGCAATCAGACAGATGCAAAACATATGCAAAACTAAACTAAATACTTACCATGCAAAACAGGATAGCAAATGGGTGCTGCTAGCCTGGTAGTTACAGAACTGTGGATACAAAATATAGGTAAAGGCTGCGCATCCCTGACCCAATACTGTACAATTGAATGGTTAATCGCTGTGGCGCACACCGCCCCCCCTGGACTAAAATGTACGCCCGCATCCAAACAATGCAATACTGGTCTATGGAGAAGTTTTAGCTTCCATCATAGTTTTGCATGCAAAAATATAGATATACTGGACATCTGCACCAACGTTGAGGTAAATCTCCAGAGCAGATGTCCTAACACTAAACTGACCTAAGTTAAAAGCAAATGTCTTTACCCTGGCAGCTGCTATGCTAAAATGTGTAACTTACATTAAATACAGACAGCAGGAAACAAAGCAAGCGCTCACCAATATGGGCCGCATCTGAATGACTCACCACCTCATATGCACCGCTTAAATAGCTCAAATACACACTCAGCAATCAGATAGATGCAAAACATATGCAAAACTAAACTAAATACTTACCATGCAAAACAGGATAGCAAATGGGTGCTGCTAGCCTGGTAGTTACAGAACTGTGGATACAAAATATAGGTAAAAGGCTGCGCATCCCTGACCCAATACTGTACAATTGAATGGTTAATCGCTGTGGCGCACACCGCCCCCCCTGGACTAAAATGTACGCCCGCATCCAAACAATGCAATACTGGTCTATGGAGAAGTTTTAGCTTCCATCATAGTTTTGCATGCAAAAATATAGATATACTGGACATCTGCACCAACGTTGAGGTAAATCTCCAGAGCAGATGTCCTAACACTAAACTGACCTAAGTTAAAAGCAAATGTCTTTACCCTGGCAGCTGCTATGCTAAAATGTGTAACTTACATTCAATACAGACAGCAGGAAACAAAGCAAGCGCTCACCAATATGGGCCGCATCTGAATGACTCACCACCTCATATGCACCGCTTAAATAGCTCAAATACACACTCAGCAATCAGACAGATGCAAAACATATGCAAAACTAAACTAAATACTTACCATGCAAAACAGGATAGCAAATGGGTGCTGCTAGCCTGGTAGTTACAGAACTGTGGATACAAAATATAGGTAAAAGGCTGCGCATCCCTGACCCAATACTGTACAATTGAATGGTTAATCGCTGTGGCGCACACCGCCCCCCCTGGACTAAAATGTACGCCCGCATCCAAACAATGCAATACTGGTCTATGGAGAAGTTTTAGCTTCCATCATAGTTTTGCATGCAAAAATATAGATATACTGGACATCTGCACCAACGTTGAGGTAAATCTCCAGAGCAGATGTCCTAACACTAAACTGACCTAAGTTAAAAGCAAATGTCTTTTTGCTTTAGTTTTGCATATGTTTTGCATCTGTCTGATTGCTGAGTGTGTATTTGAGCTATTTAAGCGGTGCATATGAGGTGGTGAGTCATTCAGATGCGGCCCATATTGGTGAGCGCTTGCTTTGTTTCCTGCTGTCTGTATTGAATGTAAGTTACACATTTTAGCATAGCAGCTGCCAGGGTAAAGACATTTGCTTTTAACTTAGGTCAGTTTAGTGTTAGGACATCTGCTCTGGAGATTTACCTCAACGTTGGTGCAGATGTCCAGTATATCTATATTTTTGCATGCAAAACTATGATGGAAGCTAAAACTTCTCCATAGACCAGTATTGCATTGTTTGGATGCGGGCGTACATTTTAGTCCAGGGGGGGGGGGCGGTGTGCGCCACATCGATTAACCATTCAATTGTACAGTATTGGGTCAGGGATGCGCAGCCTTTTACCTATATTTTGTATCCACAGTTCTGTAACTACCAGGCTAGCAGCACCCATTTGCTATCCTGTTTTGCATGGTAAGTATTTAGTTTAGTTTTGCATATGTTTTGCATCTGTCTGATTGCTGAGTGTGTATTTGAGCTATTTAAGCGGTGCATATGAGGTGGTGAGTCATTCAGATGCGGCCCATATTGGTGAGCGCTTGCTTTGTTTCCTGCTGTCTGTATTGAATGTAAGTTACACATTTTAGCATAGCAGCTGCCAGGGTAAAGACATTTGCTTTTAACTTAGGTCAGTTTAGTGTTAGGACATCTGCTCTGGAGATTTACCTCAACGTTGGTGCAGATGTCCAGTATATCTATATTTTTGCATGCAAAACTATGATGGAAGCTAAAACTTCTCCATAGACCAGTATTGCATTGTTTGGATGCGGGCGTACATTTTAGTCCAGGGGGGGCGGTGTGCGCCACAGCGATTAACCATTCAATTGTACAGTATTGGGTCAGGGATGCGCAGCCTTTTACCTATATTTTGTATCCACAGTTCTGTAACTACCAGGCTAGCAGCACCCATTTGCTATCCTGTTTTGCATGGTAAGTATTTAGTTTAGTTTTGCATATGTTTTGCATCTGTCTGATTGCTGAGTGTGTATTTGAGCTATTTAAGCGGTGCATATGAGGTGGTGAGTCATTCAGATGCGGCCCATATTGGTGAGCGCTTGCTTTGTTTCCTGCTGTCTGTATTGAATGTAAGTTACACATTTTAGCATAGCAGCTGCCAGGGTAAAGACATTTGCTTTTAACTTAGGTCAGTTTAGTGTTAGGACATCTGCTCTGGAGATTTACCTCAACGTTGGTGCAGATGTCCAGTATATCTATATTTTTGCATGCAAAACTATGATGGAAGCTAAAACTTCTCCATAGACCAGTATTGCATTGTTTGGATGCGGGCGTACATTTTAGTCCAGGGGGGGCGGTGTGCGCCACAGCGATTAACCATTCAATTGTACAGTATTGGGTCAGGGATGCGCAGCCTTTTACCTATATTTTGTATCCACAGTTCTGTAACTACCAGGCTAGCAGCACCCATTTGCTATCCTGTTTTGCATGGTAAGTATTTAGTTTAGTTTTGCATATGTTTTGCATCTGTCTGATTGCTGAGTGTGTATTTGAGCTATTTAAGCGGTGCATATGAGGTGGTGAGTCATTCAGATGCGGCCCATATTGGTGAGCGCTTGCTTTGTTTCCTGCTGTCTGTATTGAATGTAAGTTACACATTTTAGCATAGCAGCTGCCAGGGTAAAGACATTTGCTTTTAACTTAGGTCAGTTTAGTGTTAGGACATCTGCTCTGGAGATTTACCTCAACGTTGGTGCAGATGTCCAGTATATCTATATTTTTGCATGCAAAACTATGATGGAAGCTAAAACTTCTCCATAGACCAGTATTGCATTGTTTGGATGCGGGCGTACATTTTAGTCCAGGGGGGGCGGTGTGCGCCACAGCGATTAACCATTCAATTGTACAGTATTGGGTCAGGGATGCGCAGCCTTTTACCTATATTTTGTATCCACAGTTCTGTAACTACCAGGCTAGCAGCACCCATTTGCTATCCTGTTTTGCATGGTAAGTATTTAGTTTAGTTTTGCATATGTTTTGCATCTGTCTGATTGCTGAGTGTGTATTTGAGCTATTTAAGCGGTGCATATGAGGTGGTGAGTCATTCAGATGCGGCCCATATTGGTGAGCGCTTGCTTTGTTTCCTGCTGTCTGTATTGAATGTAAGTTACACATTTTAGCATAGCAGCTGCCAGGGTAAAGACATTTGCTTTTAACTTAGGTCAGTTTAGTGTTAGGACATCTGCTCTGGAGATTTACCTCAACGTTGGTGCAGATGTCCAGTATATCTATATTTTTGCATGCAAAACTATGATGGAAGCTAAAACTTCTCCATAGACCAGTATTGCATTGTTTGGATGCGGGCGTACATTTTAGTCCAGGGGGGGCGGTGTGCGCCACAGCGATTAACCATTCAATTGTACAGTATTGGGTCAGGGATGCGCAGCCTTTTACCTATATTTTGTATCCACAGTTCTGTAACTACCAGGCTAGCAGCACCCATTTGCTATCCTGTTTTGCATGGTAAGTATTTAGTTTAGTTTTGCATATGTTTTGCATCTGTCTGATTGCTGAGTGTGTATTTGAGCTATTTAAGCGGTGCATATGAGGTGGTGAGTCATTCAGATGCGGCCCATATTGGTGAGCGCTTGCTTTGTTTCCTGCTGTCTGTATTGAATGTAAGTTACACATTTTAGCATAGCAGCTGCCAGGGTAAAGACATTTGCTTTTAACTTAGGTCAGTTTAGTGTTAGGACATCTGCTCTGGAGATTTACCTCAACGTTGGTGCAGATGTCCAGTATATCTATATTTTTGCATGCAAAACTATGATGGAAGCTAAAACTTCTCCATAGACCAGTATTGCATTGTTTGGATGCGGGCGTACATTTTAGTCCAGGGGGGGGGGGCGGTGTGCGCCACATCGATTAACCATTCAATTGTACAGTATTGGGTCAGGGATGCGCAGCCTTTTACCTATATTTTGTATCCACAGTTCTGTAACTACCAGGCTAGCAGCACCCATTTGCTATCCTGTTTTGCATGGTAAGTATTTAGTTTAGTTTTGCATATGTTTTGCATCTGTCTGATTGCTGAGTGTGTATTTGAGCTATTTAAGCGGTGCATATGAGGTGGTGAGTCATTCAGATGCGGCCCATATTGGTGAGCGCTTGCTTTGTTTCCTGCTGTCTGTATTGAATGTAAGTTACACATTTTAGCATAGCAGCTGCCAGGGTAAAGACATTTGCTTTTAACTTAGGTCAGTTTAGTGTTAGGACATCTGCTCTGGAGATTTACCTCAACGTTGGTGCAGATGTCCAGTATATCTATATTTTTGCATGCAAAACTATGATGGAAGCTAAAACTTCTCCATAGACCAGTATTGCATTGTTTGGATGCGGGCGTACATTTTAGTCCAGGGGGGGCGGTGTGCGCCACAGCGATTAACCATTCAATTGTACAGTATTGGGTCAGGGATGCGCAGCCTTTTACCTATATTTTGTTAAAACAGAAAGAATTTGCGATAATTCAGGATGGAGTGAGCTTGAGATGTCTCCCAGAGCTGAATATATGCAAATTAACTATTGTTACCCTTAGAAGCTAAACACACCTCCAGAACCGCTGGATTGCAATAATGTGTCAGCTTGTTCATTTGTACAGAGCCATAATGTAATGATCTGCGGGCGATTTCCAGTCAGCGCACACCATGTGTGCTGAAGCACATGGAAATCGCCACAATCAAAGAAGCAAAGTACCCAGTATAGATGTGTAGAGGAAAATTCCAACATGCAGATGGAGCTGTGGAGTACAGAGGAATAAGTCCTCTGTACAGCCACAGATGCCAGATTGAAATTGCACGATTGAGCAACACTGAGCAATATAAAGTAACAACTCAGAAGAAAGCAAAAACAGGGACAGACAATATGAATGTCTACCAATCTAGTCGCCACCCCGCGACGGTAGACGTATCACATCATAGCAGGCCAGAGTGAGAAAGCTAATCGCAAGAAAGACGATTGCTATCAGCAACACAAGGCTGAGCAAAGACAGAACATGAATTGAGTAAGGAAGACATGGCAAATAACTACAATCTGAACGCCAAGAAAAATAACAAACAAACTAGCTACACGCGGTCACCACACGATATGCACAACAGCGACAAGCGCGTTCAACAGTACGGCCACCGCACATTAAGTGCAACAGTGACAAAACGTACCAACCCTGACTAACAGATGAACACAGAAAACAAAGACAAACAGACAACGCGAACGCTTGCTAATCAGTTACCTCACACCAGACAACAGCAAGCGTTCGTTCCAGACAAAACAGACTGAAGGAGTAACCAGTAGCAACCGCAGCTAAGGTTATACTCCAAGAGTCAGACAAGGGAGATCCACCGCCTCTACCGCTAGGGCGAATGCGATCTAGGAGCGAGACCAAACGATTCACTGTCAGCCACCGCAGGGAATCGCAACGACAGGACAAGACAGAACAGGAATAAACAGTACAAATAATACAGAACCTGACTGCACTATAGGGAGTGCAGGGTGCACTCCCCAAGAATTAACTACACTAGAATATTCGCAACAAGATACAAAAGAGGCTGAGACTCCAAGGTAAGTTTCCCTAATCAGGAACTATGTCGAGCGAGGAATTCTGGGAGGAAGTGACATTTATACTAGAAACCTTCAAAGGAAGCAGACAAGCAGATTTGCAAGATAAGTGGATGCAAATCAGTCAGCCTTGCAAACTGGCTGAGGAAACAAAGCAGTCCAGGGAATCAAGGCCAGCAGAGCGGATTCTGACACAGACTGTTTCGGATTGTTTGATCCTCATCAGTGCATGGCATGGATTCATTTGGCTCTATGGAGCAGGGCTTGTAACACCGAGAGGTACAGACTAACCAGCAAGCTCATGGTGACCCAGAACTCATTGGAGTGTGTAAGGGACTACAATGGTCCTAAAAGCCCCCTTATTAAAATGCTGAGAAAAACAAAAGTTTTCTTTCTTATAACAGAAATAATTTGCGATAATTCAGGTTGGAGTGGGCTTGAGATGTCTCCCAGTGCATCACTGCTGAATATATGCAAATTATATAGGAAGAAGGCAGACTGCCGGAGTGAGATTCATCTGAAAAACCAGTCTTGCCACAAACATTGGTGAGAGTACATTATATTATTTGTGACTGGATTCAATTGTTGAAGAATCAGTGGGACTGTTGATTCTAGGCATCAATTGGGACTGTTGAGGAGTGAGCGCTGTACGGACTATTGTACATGTGATTGAAAACGGAGGTGATACCCCCCATTCTGAATAGTGATCCATCCAAAAGTAAGAGAGGAAAATATTGAGAGTATAAGAAGGAGCGCTCATACCATTGTAGTAAATCAGTAGAGGTAGGTCTTAGGGTTAGGCATCGATAGAGGGAGGTCTTAGGGTTAGGCATTGATAGAAGGAGGTCTTAGGGTTAGGCATCGGTAGAGGGAGGTCATAGGGTTAGCCATCGGTAGAGGGTCATCTTAGGGTTCGGCACCGGTAGAGGGATGTCTTAGGGTTAGACATCAGTAGAGAGAAGAATTAGGATTAGGCATGAGTAGAGGGAGGTCTTAGGGTTAGGCACTGGTAGAGGGAGATATTAGGGTTAGGCATCGGTAAAGGGACGTCTTAGGGTTAGAAATCGGTAGAGGGAGGTCTTAGGGTTAGGCATCGGTAGAGGGAGGTCTTAGGGTTAGTCATCGGTAGAGGGGAGGTATTAGGGTTAGGCATCGGTAGAGGGAGGTCTTAGGGTTAGGCATCGGTAGAGGGATGTATTAGGGTTAGGCATCGATAGAGGGAGGTCTTAGGGTTAGGCATTAGTAGAGGGAAGTCATAGGGTTAGGCATCGGTAGAGGGAGGTCTTAGGGTTAGGCATTGATAGAGGGAGGTCATAGGGTTAGCCATCGGTAGAGGGTCATCTTATGGTTCGGCACCAGTAGAGGGATGTCTTACGGTTAGGCATCGGTAGAGAGAGGTCTTAGGTTTCGGCATCGGTAGAGGGAGGTCTTAGGGTTAGAAATCAGTAGAGGGAAGAATTAGGGTTAGGCATGAGTAGAGTGAGGTCTTAGGGTTAGGCACTGGTAGAGGGAGGTATTAGGGTTAGGCATCGATAGAGGGAGGTATTAGGGTTAGGAATCGGTAAAGGGACGTCTTATGGTTAGAAATCGGTAGAGGGAGGTCTTAGGGTTAGGCATCGGTAGAGGGGGGTTTTAGGGTTAGGCATGGTATTATGATTAGGCATCGCATCGGTAGAGGGAGGTATTAGTGTTAGGCATTGGTAGAGGGAGGTATTGGGGTTAGGCATCGGTAGAGGGAGGTCATAGGGTTAGGCATCGGTAGAGGGAGGCCTTAGGGTTAGGCATCGGTAGAGGGAGGTCTTAGGGTTAGCCATCGGTAGAGGGAGGTCTTAGGGTTAGGCATTGGTAGTAGTGTTGGGCGAACATCTAGATGTTCGGGTTCGGGCCGAACAGGCCGAACATGGCCGCGATGTTCGGGTGTTCGACCCGAACTCCGAACATAATGGAAGTCAATGGGGACCCGAACTTTTGTGCTTTGTAAAGCCTCCTTATATGCTACATACCCCAAATTTACAGGGTATGTGCACCTTGGGAGTGGGTACAAGAGGAAAAAAAAATTTAGCAAAAAGAGCTTATAGTTTTTGAGAAAATCGATTTTAAAGTTTCAAAGGGAAAACTGTCTTTTAAATGCGGGAAATGTCTGTTTTCTTTGCACAGGTAACATGCTTTTTGTCGGCATGCAGTCATAAATGTAATACATATAAGAGGTTCCAGGAAAAGGGACCGGTAATGCTAACCCAGCAGCAGCACACGTGATGGAACAGGAGGAGGGTGGCGCAGGAGGAGAAGGCCACGCTTTGAGACACAACAACCCAGGCCTTGCATGAGGACAAGAAGCGTGCGGATAGCATGCTTTGTACCACCATGCAGTCATAAATGTAATAAAGATAAGTGGTTCAATAAACAGGGACCACGCGGCAACGCTAACCCAGCAGCAGCACACGTGATGGAACAGGAGGAGGCGCAGGAGGAGAAGGCCACGCTTTGTGAGACACAACAACCCAGGCCTTGCATGAGGACAAAAAGCGTGCGGATAGCATGCTTTGTACCGCCATGTAGTCATAAATGTAATAAAGATAAGAGGTTCAATAAACAGGGACCACGCGGCAACGCTAACCCAGCAGCAGCAGCAGCAGCAGCACACGTGATGGAACAGGAGGAGGCGCAGGAGGAGAAGGCCACGCTTTGTGAGACACAACAACCCAGGCCTTGCATGAGGACAAAAAGCGTGCGGATATAGCAGCAATGCTTTTTGCCGCCATGCAGTCATAAATGTAATACAGATGAGAGGTTCAATAAACAGGGACCGGAAACGCTAAACCATCCCAGATGTTCATCGGTCATGTTACTTGGTTGGGGTCCAGGAGTGTTGCGTAGTCGTTTCCAATCCAGGATTGATTCATTTTAATTTGAGTCAGACGGTCTGCATTTTCTGTGGAGAGGCGGATACGCCGATCTGTGATGATGCCTCCGGCAGCACTGAAACAGCGTTCCGACATAACGCTGGCTGCCGGGCAAGCCAGCACCTCTATTGCGTACATTGCCAGTTCGTGCCAGGTGTCTAGCTTCATGCCCGGTTTCAGGTCCAGCGGTGCCAGCCACAAATCCGTCTGTTCCTTTATTCCCCTCCAAATTTCCTCCCCTGTGTGCTGCTTATCCCCAAGGCAGATCAGCTTCAGCAACGCTTGCTGACGCATGCCAACAGCTGTGCTGCACTGCTTCCACGATCCTACTGCTGCTGGTGCTGGGTTAGCATTTCCGGATGAGGTACAGCTTTGAGATGCGTTGGAGGAGAAGGAGTCAGAGAGGTAGGTGCTGCTGTTGTTATCCAGCTGTTTGCGGCGTGGGCAACACCCGCGCCGTAGCAGGTGAGGAATCGCTGCCAGGCTCCACAAGGTTCACCCAGTGCGCGGTAAGGGAGATGTATCGACCCTGGCCGAACGCACTCGTCCAGGTGTCAGTGGTGAGGTGAACCTTGCAGGCAACGGCATTCTTCAAGCTTCGGGTTATTTAGCTGACCACGTGCTCATGCAACTCAGGCACTGCAGAGCGCGCAAAGTGGTAGCGGCTGGGAACCACGTAACGTGGGATGGCCACTGACATCATGCCCTTGAAGCTGTTTGTCTCCACCACTCGATATGGCAGCATTTCGCAGGCCAGAAGCTTGGCTATGCTGGCTGGCTGTTACTGCCACGGCCCGGGGGTCATTTGCTGGCAATTTCCTCTTGTGCTCAAACATCTCAGAAACAGACAACTCAACCGTAGCGCTGCACACCGAAGGGCTGTTGGTTGTTGTGTTTGATGAACACTGGGAGACCTCAAGAGCACTAGTCCGGAAAGTGACAGTGTCAGCATCGTCTGATGTTTGTGAATGTTGTGAACCACGCAATGGCTGGGCTACTGCTGCTGCTGAGGCGGGTCTGGTGGTGAGTCTGGTGAACCCAAGGGAGGCAGTGTTGCTGGTGGTACCCTGTCCTGCCGCGTTTGCCCACAGAGTGGGATGTTTGGATAGAATGTGGCGGCTCATGCTGGTGGTGGAGAGGTTGTTAATACTTTTCCCCCTGCTCAGGCGGGTCTTGCACACCTTGCAAATCGCCATGGTAACATCCTCAGTGCAGTCTTCAAAGAAAGCCCAGACTTTAACTGGCTGAGGACTCGGACCTCGTGCGTGATGTGCTGGTGCTGCTTAACCCACTGCTGGACGCTTGAGAGGTCATCCAAGTAATTATCTGGTCCTGTTCTTTTGGATCTGTGAGGGTTGTTGTCCTGGACAACATGGGCAGTATTGAGTGGGTTTTCTTGGGTGCTCCCCTGTGGCCTGTACGTGAACCGTCAGGGGAAACACCTCTTCCCTTGCCCCTCCCTCTTTCACCGGATTTCTTCCTCATTTCACTTATCCTTAAAGTACACGCTGACTGGCAGCAGTACAGTGGCAGTACAGAAATGCTATACAGTGGTGGGTGAGCGGTGTACCACTATTGTCAGCAGTGACACAGAGCACAATGCTATACAGTGGCGGGTGAGCGGTGTACTACTGTTCCCAGCAGACACAGAGTGGAAGTAAACACAATGCTATATAGTGTGGCTGAGCCGTGTACACAGAGTGGCATTAAACACAATGCTATATAGTCTGCTATATAGTCACCCCGAACAGGGTGATGTTCTGCAGAACCCGAACAGTGGCAAACACTGTTCGCCCAACACTACTGGGAGGGAACGCAGATTTTAGTACCTAAACACACGATACAACATGTTTTCCGGGGTCGGACTCTGAGGCACATACAGATGGTCCCGATCATCATCCTCATCATACAACTCTTCTCCTGAGTCTGACCCACCCACCACCTCTGCCACCCCAACATCCCCAGACACAGACCCCTCATCGTCCTCAACATTAACTTGGGATGCTGGCCTGAGCCAGACCTCCTCCTCCACATCAGGCCCCATCATCTCCTCAATGGCAGCCCTCATTAATCGCTCTGGCGACGGACTGATGGACACAACGTTCTCCTCCGGGGAGGGCTGCTGCTGACCACTGGCTGCTGGGGTGGATGTTATAGCTTGCGTGGGGCGTTGGCTGTTGCTGTTGTTGGGAGTGCTGCTCACAGCGGAGGTCTCTGGGGAACTCATGTTGAGCTCATATAGTGGTTGACGGTGAGTGGAGTATTACTGATCCCAGCAATATACACACTGACTGGCAGAGTACGCAATGCTATATAGTGTGGCTGAGCGAGGTACACAGAGTGGCAGTAAACAGAATGCTATATAGTGTGGCTGAGCGAGCGGTGTACCACTATTCCCAGCAGACACAGAACAGTGAACAGAATGCTATATAGTGTGGCTGAGCGAGCGGTGTACCACTATTCCCAGCAGACACAGAACAGTGAACAGAATGCTATATAGTGTGGATGAGCGAGCGGTGTACCACTATTCCCAGCAGACACAGAACAGTAAACAGAATGCTATATAGTGTGGCTGAGCGAGCGGTGTACCACTATTCCCAGCAGACACAGAACAGTGAACAGAATGCTATATAGTGTGGCTGAGCGAGCGGTGTACCACTATTCCCAGCAGACACAGAACAGTGAACAGAATGCTATATAGTGTGGCTGAGCGAGCGGTGTACTACTGTTCCCAGCAGACACAGAACAGTACACAGAATGCTATATAGTGTGGCTGAACGAGCGGTGTACTACTGTTCCCAGCAGACACAGAACAGTACACAGAATGCTATATAGTGTGGCTGAACGAGCGGTGTACCACTATTCCAAGCAGACACAGAACAGTGAACAGAATGCTATATAGTGTGGCTGAGCGAGCGGTGTACCACTATTCCCAGCAGACACAGAGTGGCAGTAAACAGAATGCTATATAGTGTGGCTGAGCGAGGTACACAGAGTGGCAGTAAACAGAATGCTATATAGTGTGGCTGTGCAAGCGGTGTACTACTATTCCCAGCAGACACAGAGTGGCAGTAAACAGAATGCTATATAGTGTGGCTGAGCGAGGTACACAGAGTGGCAGTAAACAGAATGCTGAGCGAGCGGTGTACTACTATTCCCAGCAGCGACACACAATGACTGGGGGGGACCCTGGCTAGCGTGGCTGGAGCGCGAACTACCCTGCCTGCCTACCCAAAGCTAAACCCACAGACAAATGGCGGAGATATGACGTGGTTCGGGTATTTATTTACCCGAACCACGTGACAGTTCGGCCAATCAGAGCGCGTTCGGGTCCGAACCACGTGACCCGTTCGGCCAATCACAGCGCTAGCCGAACGTTCGGGGAACGTTCGGCCATGCGCTCTTAGTTCGGCCATATGGCCGAACGGTTTGGCCGAGCACCGTCAGGTGTTCGGCCGAACTCGAACATCACCCGAACAGGGTGATGTTCTGCAGAACCCGAACAGTGGCGAACACTGTTCGCCCAACACTAATTGGTAGAGAGAGGTCTTAAGGTTAGACACTGATAGAGGGAGGAATTAGGGTTAGACATCGGTAAAGGGACGTCTTAGGGTTAGAAATCGGTAAAGGGACGTCTTAGGGTTAGAAATCGGTAGAGGGAGGTCTTAGGGTTAGGCATCGGTAGAGGGAGGTCTTAGGGTTAGGCATCGGTAGAGGGAGGTCTTAGGGTTAGGCATCGGTAGAGGGAGGTCTCAGGGTTAGGCATCGGTAGAGGGAGGTATTAGGGTTAGGCCGATCCTCCAACGACCTTCGCCTCACCACCCCACGCATTTCACACTCCCATGCCCGCCTGCAGGATTTCTCAAGAGCTGCCCCCACCCTCTGGAACGCCCTTCCACCACCCTTCAGACTTGCTCCCTCTTTCAACTCATTCAAGCAAGCCCTCAAAACCCACCTCTTTATGATGGCCTACCCACCTCCTACCACACAGTAACTCTCTACTGAATATTTAACAGCCCCACCTAGTGTTCCCACCCCACCCTTTATATTGTAAGCCTCTGGCAGGGTCCTCCACTCCCTAGTGTAATCTACAGGATCGTGTGCTCCTGTCCTATGACAGCCTGTACTTGTATTACTGGGCCTACCTAACCAGCCCATATTGCATGATCATGTATTTTGTACAATTTGCATGTATAACTTTGCCATATGTTGTATAAGCTTGTTATGACTGTCATCCTTGTATTATTGTATATATTTATTGTCCAGCGCTGTGTAATATATTGGCGCTTTATAAATACAATAAATAATAATAATAATAGGCATAGGGAGGTATTAGGGTTAGGCATCGGTAGAGGGAGGTATTAGGGTTAGGCATCGGTAGAGGGCGGTATTAGGGTTAGGCATTGGTAGAGGGGAGGTATTAGGGTTCGGCATCGGTAGATGGAGGTATTAGGGTTAGGCATCAGTAGAGGGAGGTCTTACGGTTAGGCATCAGTAGAGGGAGGTCTTACGGTTAGGCACTGGTAGAGAGAGGCCTTAAGATTAGGCATTGGTAGAGGGAGGCCTTAGGGTTAGACATCGGTAGAGGGAGGTCTTAGGGTTTGCATTTTTACTAATCTGGTACTGGGGATGACTGCGGAAGGGTGCACACACTGTTGGCAGAGGGGTGTGTGGAGCTGTGCACACACTTGCACATTAAGGAAGTGGTGATTAGGATATAATGTCTGTAATGGATTACCCTATGGTTTATCCCGCTTTTATGTGAGGAAAATATGAGAGGAAGCCTGGATGGTGGGAGCTGAGAGAGATCAAACTAAGCCTATTATGCTGATCTGTGGATAAATCAGCCATTGTATCTGGTGAGCGTGTATTCTATTTGATCATTAAGCACGTTATGCACTGTACACACGAAGGGCAGCACAAGGTGTTGGTGAATGGAACGTACCCTTAAGGAGAAACAGGATTATGCTATGTTGTGTTCCATCTGTCTCTTTTGAGTCTTATATAGGAAGAAGGCAGACTGCCGGAGTGAGATTCATCTGAAAAACCTGTTTTGCTGATCTGTGATTAAATTAGCCACAAACGTTGGTGAAAGTACATTATATTATTTGTGACTGGATTCAGTTGTTGAAGAAGCTGTGGGACTGTTGATTCTAGGCATAATTTGGGACTGTTGAGGAGTGAGCACTGTACGGACTATTGTACATGAGATTGTAAACGGAGGTGATACTCCCCATTCTGTATAGCGATCCATCCAACAGTAAGAGAGGAACATATTGAGAGTATAAGAAGGAGCGCTCATACCATTCTATTACATCGGTAGAGGGAGTCTTAGGGTTAGGCATCGATGGAGGGATGACTTAGGGCTAGTGTAAAGATTGGTGTAGCAACACAGATGTCTGATTATGTGTGATCTGCAGAATCACCAATAATACAAGTATAGCTATAACCAATGAGGTATGTAGTGCTTGGTGCAACAGTAACTGAATAGTTTAACTAGACCTCACCAGAGGAGCTGGTGGGTACTATAAACACAGTAACTGATTAGATAAGTGAACCTCACCAGAGGAGCTGGTGGATCCTAAAGAACACAGTAACTGATAATTAGATATAATCTCACCAGAGGAGCTGGTGGGTAATATTAGAACACAATAACTGATAGTTTGACTTCACCTCACCAGAGGAGCTGGTGGGTACTATCAAGACACAATAACTGATAGTTTGGCTTCACCTCACCAGAGGAGCTGGTGGGTACTATCAGGACACAATAACTGATAGTTGGGCTTCACCTTGCCAGAGGAGCTGGTCGGTACTATCAGGACACAATAACTGATAGTTTGGCTTCACCTCACCAGAGGAGCTGGTGAGTACTATCAGTAGAGCACCTCACCAGTGACAAGGGCTCACTGGTGAGTAGAGAGGCCAGACAGGCTAGATCAGTAATGAGTGAGCAGGCACAGTACAGAATCATGGACACTAGATCCGTAAGGACAGTCCCTGTTAAAAAATGAGACAACAGTGTATGTTGTACTATTAAAATAAGACTACTTAGTCAAGGCAGAATGCCCGTTTGGACAGTTCTTAGTGTGGAGATATACGTATCTGTAGTAATAGATATTGTGGAGGTCCTTGCTTATCCCCCACTCAAACAGTTTTTCTGAGTGGTGTAGCTATTCCACTGAAAATAGTTCTCACACACCATACAATAGATGACAGCTGTGTTGACAGTGCTTAGTGAGCGCGTATATGCGCTATACCTGCATAGTATAAGTACGACACCAGCTGTTCACTATTAATAGCTGAGGTAGGAAATTGCTAAATAGAGGTGCTTATATACATAGTGATTGCATATGAAGTTTCTGACATGTTTCACCAAACGGCTTTATCAAAGAAGTGCTATACATAGTTACAAATGCAAAGAAATACACCCCACCACCAATATATCCCCCAGCAGCAAAGCCCCAGTCAGAGCTGTAGCACCCTGTCCGGTGCAGGTTTAAGTACTGTGAGGGTCAACGTTCCGCCCATAGGGGCGGGTCTCAAACATATATGCAGTATGCTATTTGCGTGGCATACCTGTATTCCATATAGTTACACTGGCTCCCAGGGTAAGCCCTGTGTCGAGCGCTTCGGCGTGTGGTGATAGGCTGGGCAGTGGCGAGCGTACACTTCCTCTAAGGGGTGTGACGTCATTTCCAGCCCTGCATCACGGCCGTTGCCAAGGACGCTCTCGTGCCTCACACTTCCGCCCCTTGATTACGCACGCAGGATGCGCTCACCATGGCAACCATAGACGCATCCCAGCCGCCAATCCGCCGGCTAACAGGGATGCGAACGCGCCCATAGAGAAAGTGCGCGTCCGCCACTGCTTGTCCAGAGCGTCAGCTGCTGTCATGGCAACCATGCAGAGACGTAGTGCTGAGGCATGCGCTCACATATATATAAAGGGGGGGGAGCTCGGTTTGGAAATTGGGTTGCCTGTTCATATATACCTGTGTATATCTGTATATAAGGATATAGGATGACCCAGAGAGTCGCACCTACATGTTTGTAAGAGGTGAAATAACACACGCTGTAATGCGTGTGTCGGTCTGATGAGGGATTTAATACTTAATCCCAAATGGTCAGTGGATTTTAATGGTCACCCTAGTATTAACCCTGTATCATACAATCCCAGTTGGTCATATAGGGATGGTCAGTGTGCACTAGCAGTATGCATCCTCATGCAGTATATACTGCTATTGTGCAGTGTTTTCCAAACAGCAATATGGGTGGGGGGGTGGTGATCTGAGGACGGTGTACACATATATACAAAATACATACACAAATCGTGTGTCATTAATTAGGGCCAATATACACAGTAATGAAAACTGTGCCCCCTTCAGGTGTACATATGTCATATAAGGACATGACCCCATATATATTTATGAGGTATACCAGAGTATGTGTACAGGTATATACATGTGTAACAAAGAATTTATTCCTTAGTCCCCAATATTAAGTAAATAACCATACCCAGACTAGTAACATCAATATCGCTGTGCCATAAACACCTAGTTGGTCAAATTCGAATAGTTAATGATACAATAGACCATATCTAACCTTATATGGTGCATATATTAATCGGTTAGGTGGTACACATATAGAGTCCCCAATCAAAAATCAGAAATGGGGGGAGACAGACACAATTGCTGGGTGATGAGGACATTGCTGGTGGTCTACAGGCAATACACACATACCTGCAGACAGATACTGTCAACATCATAATTGGTATGCGGGGCTTATAAAAAGCATGCTAAGTTAAAATCCTCATTTAATCCATTGGGTGCTATTGAGTCTAGACGATATATCCACTGTGACTCAATTTGTGTTAGTTTCCTATCCAGGTTACCTCCTCTCATACTTTTCTTCCAATGTTGGACCCCCCAGAAACGGATTTCAAATCTCGATTGGGGGTGTACCAAGTTCATGTGCCTCGCTATAGCCGTATCATTTTTATGTTTAATATCACCAATGTGCTCAAGCACTCTCTCTTTGAGTGCCCTCGTAGTCTTGCCCACATATAATAGATCGCATTTACAACTGGCAGCATATACTACCGCCTTCGTGTCACATGTTATAAATGATCTAATCTCAAATGATCTTCCGTTGTTAGGAGCCGTGAAGTTCTTTGTAGTCGGCATATATTTGCAGGCCTTACATTTCCCGCAGTGAAATGAGCCATTAGGCTTCGTGGGTAGCCAGGTGGTAGTGCGTACTGGTGTTCTAGAAAACGTACTGTGGACTAGGATGTCTCTTAGGTTGGATGCTCTTCTATATGTAACGGAGGGGTGTATTGGTAGAATCCTGGAGAGGTCCTTGTCTTTGGTGAGTATCGGCCAGTAATGTTTGACTATTTCAAAGACACTGTGAGAGTGTTCCGTAAATGTGCCCACCAGTCGAGGTGGTACCCGTTGTGCCACATTGGTACTGATTTCTCTAGTTGACACTTTGGCGGTGTTCTCCAATGTTTGTTGTCTGGGTGTGCCCTTGGCACGTCTGTATGCCTTTTCAATCACACTATCGGGAAATCCTCTCTGTCTGAATCTGTTGGTCAGTACCTCACACTCATGTTCAAATGATTCCTCACTCGAACAATTTCTCCGAGCCCGGAGAAATTGACCTATCGGAATGCTTGTCCTTAATGACCTGGGGTGGGAACTGTCCCATTTGAGCAAGGAATTCACAGCAGTAGGTTTACGAAAAATACGTGTTTCAATTTTGCCTTCATTGTCTTTACTTATAGTGAGGTCCAAGAAATTGATGTGTGTATTACTCATCTCATAGGTGAATCTCATACCCACTTGATTGTTATTCAATATGGACACAAAATCAATAAACAATTCACGGGGTCCCTCCCATAATATAACGATGTCATCTATAAATCTCCCCCAGTAGGCTATATGTGCTGTGTAGAACTCCAAATCTTCGCCAAAGACGATAGTATCCTCCCACCAGCCCAGGAATAGATTGGCGTAAGAAGGGGCGCAAGCCGTCCCCATAGCACTGCCCCTGAGCTGATGGTATGTATGGCCCCCAAACCAAAAGACATTATGTGTGAGTATAAAGGAGAGCAGACTAATGATGGTGAGATTGTGTTCTTTCATATGATTGCCTCTTGTTGACAGAAAATATTGTACGGCTTTAATGCCCAGGTCATGCTGGATGTTGCTATATAGAGCTTCTACATCAATACTAGCAAGTAGTGTATCTGGTTTGACCACTAGATCCTGCAATTTAATCAGGATATCTTTAGTGTCTTTCAAATAAGAGGGAAGTGTCTCAACAAATGGTCGAAGAAATTTGTCTACATATTGGCTACTCATATCTGTAAGGCTGTCTCTCCCTGACACGATCGGTCTCCCCGGTGGTGCAGTACAGAATCAACAGGCAAGAGAATAGTCAGATAACAGGCTGGGTTCAGTAGCTAAGACAGATGGGCAGAAGTACAGGAGCGATAAGCAAGAGCAGAGTCAAAGGGTAGCAAGAGTCTTTCACAGAATATCAAATAGCAATATACAATAATCCTAGTCTTGTGTGAAATCCCTGGTTTCCTCCCGGATCAAAGCACACTGGATACTATCTAAGGTCTGAGTGCTGGCACATAAGTATTCACAACAGCAGACGAGTTGCGAGTGAACAGAGAAGGCTTATGAAGCAGAGGAGACCCCATGACCACGCCCACAACAATCAGCCAATCCGGAGTGCCGTGAGTCTCCCCTGACGTCAGCTGACCAGCTGGTCAGCTGACGCGCCTCCTCCCTGCATAAAGGTCCTGTCTCCGCGCGCGTCTGCGCCACACGGAAACTCTATGTGCAAACGACAGACCCGTCCTCGGCGTACTAGACGCCAGAGGCACGGACGAAGTCCCTGAGCAGGCAGGCAAGGCGGCTGCGTAAACACCCTGCGTGTCCGCAGCCGCCATTACTGCGGATGTTACAGCTAGGCATTAGTAGAGGGAAGTCAAAGGGTTTGGCATTGGTAGAGGGAGATCTTAGGGTTAGACATCGATAGAGGGAGGTCTTAGGGTTAGGCATTAGTAGAGGGAAGTCATAGAGTTAGGCATCGGTAGAGGAAGGTCTTAGGGTTAGGCACCAGTAGAGGGAGGTCTTAGGGTTAGGCATCGGTAGAGGAAGGTGTTAGGGTTAGGCACCGGTAGAGGGAGGTCTTAGGGTTAGGCATTGGTAGAGGAAGGTCTTAGGGTTAGGCATCGGTAGAGGGAGGTCTTAGGGTTAGACATCAGTAGAGGGAAGAATTAAGGTTAGGCATGAGTAGACGGAGCTCTTAGGGTTAGGCACTGGTAGAGGGAGGTATTAGGGTTAGGCATCGGTAGAGAGAGGTCTTTAGGTTAGACATCGATATAGGGAGGTATTAGGGTTAGGCATCGGTAAAGGGACGTCTTAGGGTTAGAAATCGGTAGAGGGAGGTCTTAGCGTTAGACATCGGTAGAGGGAGGTCATAGGGTTAGGCAGGATATTAGGGTTAGGCATTGGTAGAGGGAGGTCTTAGGGTTAGGGATCGGTAGAGGGAGGTATTAGGGTTAGGCATAGAGATGAGCGTAATGACCTAATTACGATTTTGCGAAATTTCGCGTAATTAGTGTAATTACGATTATGGCCGTAAGTACATAATCGTAATGAAGAAGGATTTCGCAAAATTTCGCGTAAGCGTAATTTTCGCATTACAGTCGTATCATGCCGTAATTTCGCATTAAACCCTACCGTAATTTCGCGTTAAACCGTAACGCTCCGTATAATATAAAAAAGCCGCCGACTTTAAGGGTTAATAGCAAAGCCCCCTTAAATGCTAAGAGCCTCAAATTTGGAGAATATATTAAGGAGATCAGGAGGAATAAGAGGAAATTTTTTTTTTTCAAAAAAACCTTATAGTTTTTGAGAAAATCGATGTTAAAGTTTCAAAGGAAAAATGTAAACATTTAAAAACCCGCCGACTTTAACGGTTAATAGCAAAGCCTGCTTAAAGTTTAGGAACACCAAATTCCCAGGGTATATTAAGGGGATCAGTGGGAATAAGAGGAAAAAATTTTTTTTCAAAAAGACCTTATAGTTTTTGAGAAAATCGATTTTTAAGTTTCAAGGGCGAAAATGTCTTTTAAATGCGGAAAATGTCAGTTTTTTTTGCACAGGTAACAATAGTGTATTATTTTCATAGATTCCCCCAAGTGGGAAGAGTTTTATTTACTTCGTTCTGAGTGTGGGAAATATAAAAAAAAACGACGTGGGGTCCCCCCTCCCAGACCTCTTTAACCCCTTGTCCCCCATGCAGGCTGGGATAGCCAGAATACGGAGCACCGGCCGCGTGGGGCTCCGCACCCTGACTATACCAGCCCGCATGGTCCATGGATTGGGGGGTCTCGGAAGGGGAGGGGCAGCCAAGCTTTCCCCTCCCCCTCCGAGCCCTTGTCCAATCCAAGGACAAGGGGCTCTTCTCCACCTCCGATGGGCGGTGGAGGCCGCGATTTCCTGGGGGGGAGGTTCATGGTGGAATCTGGGAGTCCCCTTTAAAAAGGGGTCCCCCAGATGCCCACCCCCCCTCCCAGGAGAAATGAGTATAGAGGTACTTGTACCCCATACCCATTTCCTTTAAGAGTTAAAGTAAATAAACACACAGACACTTAGAAAAAGTATTTTAATTGAACAAAAAACATAACCACGAAAAAAGTCCTTTAATATTCTTAATTAACCATTAATACTTACCTGTCCCTTTAAATAAATGATCCCTCGCAATATCCTCGGAAATGTTCTATCAGTTACAATGTAACAAAGTTATTACAATGTAACAACTTTGTTACATTGTAACTACGCCGCACCCGACGCCACTCGCCGCTCAGCCGCCGCATACGCGTCCGTGCAGGACGCTAAGTCCCCGCAGCTCCCGCTGTCCACTCCGCCCACATCTGTCACCCACATGTCACCCACATGTGGGTGACATGTGGGTGACATGTGGGAGAGGCGGGGAGGGCAGCAGAGCCGGCGGGGACTTAGCGTCCTGCACGGACCCGACAGAGCTCTGAGCTATATAGCTCAGAGCTCTGAGAAGCATCTTTGTATTTGGGCTCCAAGGAGCCCCATTGGTCCTTAGCAGACCAATGGGGTTCCTTCAAATCAGAAGGAACCCCATTGGTCTGCTAAGGACCAATGGGGCTCCTTGGAGCCCAAATACAAAGATGCTTTCGAGAGCTCTGAGCTATAGCTCAGAGCTCTGTCGGGTCCTGCAGCGCAGACGCGGCGGCGGCGGCGGCGGCGGTGAGTGACGTCGGGTGCGGCGTAGTTACAATGTAACAAAGTTGTTATATTGTAATAACTTTGTTACATTGTAACTGATAGAACATTTCCGAGGATATTGCGTGGGATCATTTATTTAAAGGGACAGGTAAGTATTAATGGTTAATTAAGAATATTAAAGGACTTTTTTCGTGGTTATGTTTTTTGTTCAATTAAAATACTTTTTCTATGTGTTTGTGTGTTTATTTACTTTTAACTCTTAAAGGAAATGGGTAAGGGGTACTACAAGTACCTCTATACTCATTTCTCCTGGGAGGGGGGTGGGCATCTGGGGGACCCCTTTTTAAAGGGGACTCCCAGATTCCACCATGAACCCCCCACCCAGGAAATCGCGGCCTCCACCTCCACCGCCCATCGGAGGTGGAGAAGAGCCCCTTGTCCTTGGATTGGACAAGGGCTCGGAGGGGGAGGGGAAAGCTTGGCTGCCCCTCCCCTTCCGAGACCCCCCAATCCATGGACCATGCGGGCTGGTATAGTCAGGGTGCGGAGCCCCACGCGGCCGGTGCTCCGCATTCTGGCTATCCCAGCCTGCATGGGGGACAAGGGGTTAAAGAGGTCTGGGAGGGGGGACCCCACGTCGTTTTTTTTTTATATTTCCCACACTCAGAACGAAGTAAGTAAAACTCTTCCCACTTGGGGGAATCTATGAAAATAATACACTATTGTTACCTGTGCAAAAAAAACTGACATTTTCCGCAATTAAAAGACATTTTTGCCCTTGAAACTTAAAAATCGATTTTCTCAAAAACTATAAGGTGTTTTTGAAAAAAAATTTTTCCTCTTATTCCCACTGATCCCCTTAATATACCCTAGGAATTTGGTGTTCCTAAACTTTAAGCAGGCTTTGCTATTAACCGTTAAAGTCGGCGGGTTTTTAAATGTATACATTTTTACTTTGAAACTTTAACATCGATTTTCTCAAAAACTATAAGGTCTTTTTGAAAAAAAAGTTTTTCCTCTTATTCCTCCTGATCTCCTTAATATATTCTCCAAATTTGAGGCTCTTAGCATTTAAGGGGGCTTTGCTATTAACCCTTAAAGTCGGCGGCTTTTTTATATTATACGGAGCGTTACGGTTTAACGCGAAATTACGGTAGCGTTTAATGCGAAATTACGGCATGAACGAAACGCGAAATTTCGCATTGAAAATTACGCTTACGGTATTTTCAATTACGATTTTAATGGCAATTTCGCTACGCTAATTTCGCATCGTAATCGCAAATTTCGCATGCGTAATTATAGTAATGCGAAATTACGAAAATTTCAGCTCAACCCTAGTTAGGCATAGGCAGAGGGAGGTCTTAGGGTTCGGCATCGGTAGAGGGAGGTTTTAGGGTTAGGCATCGGTAGAGGGAGGTATTACGGTTAGGCATCGGTAGAGGGAGGTATTAGGGTTAGGCATCGGTAGAGGGAGGTATTAGGGTTAGGCATAGGTAGAGGGAGGTATTAGGGTTAGGCATCGGTAGAGGGAGGTCTTAGGCATCGGTAGAGGGAGGTCTTAGGGTTAGGCATCGGTAGAGGGAGGTCTTAGGGTTAGGCATCGGTAGAGGGAGGTCTTAGGGTTAGGCATCGGTAGAGGGAAGTCATAGGGTTAGGCAGGATATTAGGGTTAGGCATCGGTAGAGGGAGGTATTAGGGTTAGGCATCGGTAGAGGGAGGTACTGGGGTTAGGCATAGGTAGAGGGAGGTATTAGGGTTAGGCATCAGTAGAGGGAGGTCTTAGGGTTAGGCATCGGTAGAGGGAGGTCTTAGGGTTAGGCATTGGTAGAGGGACGTATTAGGGTTAGGCATAGGAAGAGGGAGGTCTTAGGGTTCAGTATCGGTAGAGGGAGGTTTTAGGGTTAGGCATCGGTAGAGGGAGGTATTAGGGTTAGGCATCGGTAGAGGGAGCTATTAGGGTTAGGCATTGGTAGAGGGAGGTCTTAGGCATCGGTAGAGGGAGGTCTTAGGGTTAGGCATAGGTAGAGGGAGGTACTAGGGTTAGGCATAGGTAGAGGGAGGTCTTAGGGTTAGGCATCGGTAGAGGGAGGTATTAGGGTTAGGCATCGGTAGAGGGAGGTATTAGGGTTAGGCAAAGGTAGCGGGAGGTCTTAGGGTTAGGCATAGTTAGCGGGAGTCTTAGGGTTAGGCATCGGTAGAGGGAGGGTTCTGTGTGAGAGTCAGGTTAGGTTAAGACAGTAAAATATTGGTAAAGTTACCAATATTGCACTATTGGAATTAGGTAGTAGAATGTCGGTAACTAATTTTATCAATATTCTACTAGCCGCAATCCCCTGCGCCCTTTTTTCATGTATGCAAATTCTCCTCCCAGAGCATTCTGGGAGACCAAGTGTTCCTACTGACATCTGCTGGTTTCAGAACACTCAGTAAACAAACATTCCACAGTGCTGCACCTGCCACCACTTGTGAAAAATGTCAGAATGTAAATCAGGGTGAGGAAAGATTTTACAGTGGGAAACACTAACTAGATAATTCTAAAATAATATTATAAAAGTAAGCAATTTTATTCATTATGCTATTTTCAGTAAAGCTCCTCTTTAAAGAGAACCCGAGGTGGGTTTGAAGAATATTATCTGCATACAGAGGCTGGATCTGCCTATACAGCCCAGCCTCTGTTGCTATCCCAAACCCCCCTAAGGTCCCCCTGCACTCTGCAATCCCTCATAAATCACAGCCACGCTGCTGACAAACAGCTTGTCAGAGCTGGCTGTGTTTATCTCTATAGTGTCAGTCTGCTGCTCTCCCCGCCTCCTGCAGAACTCCAGTCCCCGCCTGCATCCCTTCCCTCCCTGCTGATTGGAGGGAAGGGACGGGGGCAGGGACCGGAGCTATGCAGGAGGCGGGGGAGCAGCTGAGACTGACACTACAGATGTAAACACAGCCTCACAGCGCGGCTGTGATTTATGAGGGATTGCAGAGTGCAGGGGGACCTTAGTGGGGTTTGGGATAGCAACAGAGGCTGGGCTGTATAGGCAGATCCAGCCTCTGTATGCAGATAACATTCTTTAAACACCTCGGGTTCTCTTTAAGCACTTTGTATCCTAACTACAGTATATTCATGTCGTTATAAGTGGCTCTTAACAGCCACACGGCATGAATATAAGTAACTCCCCTTCAATGAGCACAGTGCGCATGCTATCACATGCCAGGGTTTATTAACCTCCCTCCCCCTTACCACACTGATCAATGATCCTCTCCCGGGGGTCCGATCCCCCCACCTGATCCCTGGTAAGTAACCACTTATGTGCAATTTTTACGATCTAACTGTCTAATTTATCTATTCGAAAAAAAAACCTGTACCTGTACCATTTATGGGCATCATTAGGGGACTTTATACTTTTGAGAGTGTAATAATTACATAGGAGATAATTAAACAAATTACTGTATGGCTGGCAATAGAATCTATTTCGAAAACATAAGGCTCTTTATGTTCTACCTGTTGTTGAGAAAAATACAAAGTCTATCTACCACTTATGAGCTGTATTTTGTAGGTGCAAATTTATCAGAACTATGAAAAGTGGAGTAAACTGAGTGCAAACAGATGGAAGACTGGAGCAGGTGCCCAGATCAAGGATTCGGATTGGTTGTTTCAAGGAACTGTTCCAGTTTTGCATCTGTTTTGGACTAAATTTGCTCCAGCTGTCCTCTCATCTTGATAACTATTCTCCAGAGACTATGCTATTAACTTTTTTTCCTTGGTTTTCGCCTGGGTGATATTTTGAAACTTGTCTATAAAAAGACTTTTGAAACACCAGCAATCAAGAAGATACTCAGAATAGATTTGGTAGTGCTTTTCACTTTTTGGTACTTTTTCAATTGCAAAGTGTTGAAAAGATTATTTTAAAGATTAGATGAATTTTTTTCTCCTAAAACTTAGGAGAAAAAGTGAACTGCATATGGGCCCAGCTGGTCCTCTTAGCATTAGAGTGTAACAAATGAAGGGTTTCTGAGAGGAACATAAAGAGACCACTGTATGAACAGCTGCATTCTGGTGAAGACTGTAGGGTTAGAAAAATTTATACAAATAAAAAAACAACATTAAATTAATAAACCAATTCTACGATTTGTAAAAACTGGAAGGACATGCTGGATCAGCCATGTGAAGAGAGAATATCTGATGGCAGAACAACAAAAGGTCCATATAGAAAGGATAGAAAGCCTATAAGTAGATGGACCAATGAAGTGTTACAGGGGTGTGGCTTAAAGTGTCCCCCTTTTTCTTATCTCAAAATGTTGGGAGGTATGTAAAATGCTGTTGGAAAGGAAAAAAGTCCATATCATGGACAGGCTCACACATGTGTAATATGGATGCGCCCATCTTCGGAAGCATTTGGGGATGCAAGGGCTTCTTGAAGCCTTCAGAGGAGTCCCAAAGACACAGCCGGGCACGTAAATACAATGGGGGACATCAGGTAGAACAAAGAGACGGAAAGAGACCTGGGAAGGATCTATGGCAGAGGTGTAAAACTCAAACACAAAGTGGGCCGAAATGAGCTCTGGGACCAAGTCACGGGCCAACCTCAATGTCTAGTCTAGTGGCTACCTCTAGCCTTTATAAAGTTCCCTGGTGTCTAATAGCCCCCCTCCATCCCCTAGACAGTTCCCTGGTGATTAGTGCCCCCCTCCTTTCCCTATACGGTTCCCTGGTGTCTAGTGGCCCTCCTCCCACATCTACACAGTTCCCTGACGTTTAGTGGTTCTCCCTCCCTCCCTTATACAGTTCACTGGTGTCTAGTGGCCCCTCCCTCTCCTATACAGTTCCCTGGTGTCTAGTGGCCCCTCCCTCTCCTATACAGTTCCCTGGTGTCTAGTGGCCCCTCCCTCTCCTATACAGTTCCCTGGTGTCTAGTGGCCCCTCCCTCTCCTATACAGTTCCCTGGTGTCTAGTGGTCCCTTCCCTCTCCTATACAGTTTCCTGGTACCTAGTGCTTTACCTCTCCCCATATGGCTTCCCTGGTGATCTACGGCTTACCCTCCAATATAGCTCCTGTGGTTGTCCTACGTGGGCCAAACATAATGTAAAGTGGGGAAACCTCCTGAGGGCCAAAACCAATGGCTCTGAGGGCCAGATTTACCCCACAGGCCGGAGTATGACATGTATGCTCCATGGTATCTAGAGTTTCCTCACTTCAGGTTCACTTTAGATGGCAAAGTTTAATAACACTAGCATTGGTCAGAAAAGACCACAGTGAGACTTCTAAAAGGTTGGCAGAACATCATGCATGCAGTAATAATTTATGTCAGTCAAAATTAAATACTGTATAATGTGAAAGAAAATAAAAGCCAGCTAAAGGCAAAAACTCAAAACAGAAAGCAGGGCTAGTGCTGTGCGTTCAGCACTGCCTAGCATGTGTGTTTTTCATCTTTGCCTTTGGTTAGTCTTTGCAGGGAATCTGAAGTGAGAGGAATACGTAGACTGCCATCTTCCTTTTCTAACAATGCCAGTAGACAGATTTCTGTGCTGATCCTCTCCCTCCAATACTTTAAAGTGAATGTTTACCGGTTTTAAAAACAAAAAGTCAGATACTCACCTAAGAAGAGGGAAGGCTTGGTCCTAATGAGCTTTCCCTCTCCTCTCCCGGTGCCCGGTCCCGCGCAGGATCCCCCGTGGCAGTATTCGACCAGTTCGGTCAAATACTGCCACTTCCGCATGCCGAAGGGAGCTTTCGGAAGGCTTCGGGAGCACTCGGGCTCCCGATGACGCGGCCGCTCCATACTACGCATGCGCGAGCGCCCTCTATGACGCGCTCACGCGTACGTAGAATGGAGCGGCCTGTCTTCGGAAGCCCGAGTGCTCCCGAAGACCTCCGAAGTCCCTGCGGCGGCGGACGCGAACGGGGGAGCCAGCGCAGCACCGAGGGCACCGGGAGAGGAGAGGGAAGGCTCATTAGGACAGAGCCTTCCCTCTCCTTAGGTGAGTATCTGACTTTTTGTTTTTAAAACCGGTACCCACTACCCATTGGCTTTAAAGAGAATCTGTAATGAAAAAAAAAAACCCTCCCGGGGATACTTACCTCGGAAGCTGGAAGCCTCTGGATCCTAACAAGACTCCCCCGTCCTCTGGTGTCCCAGAAATCCAGCGCTGCAGCCCCCCGCAATCCTGCACAGGCACATGAGCGGCTCTCAATTCGAGTTAAGGCGGAAATAGCCAAACCAGATCGGATCCGCTCTACTGCGCAGGCACGAGTCCTTTGCATCTGCGCATTAGAGCGGATATGATCGGGTTCGGCTATTTCTGGCTTACCCGAACGAAGAGCCGTTAGTGCACCTACGCAGGATTGTGGAGAGGTGAATAAATCAGCGCGTGTCAAGCTTGTCGGGTGAGGTTTTGGGGGAGCCCGCACTGGATTCCCTGCAGCTGCAGGGGAGGGGGAAGCCTCATTGACCTTGAGGCTTCCCCCTCCTGAGTTAAGTATCCCCCAGAGGGCTTTTTTTTAAGAACAGGTTCTCTTTAAGTCACTGGTCCAGAATAAGCATGCAGATCACATGTATGATCACCAGATCACTCTGGTCTCACTCCACTCTCTGCATGCTTGTTGCAGTCTGTGTGTGAGAACAACTAAAGCCAAAAGCTCAGCATGACAGCCAGGCAACTGGCAGTGTTTATATGGTAATGCAGATTGCAGCCTCCATATTCCTTACTTCAGGTTCTCACTAAGATTACTACCTTGTTCCTGACCTGATCCAGTAGTTATAATACACTGTCCCGGCCGTGCACCTCCATGATTGTGCTCCCAAAGCTGGGAGCATTCTGCACATGCGCAGTTACAAGTCTTTACAAACTGCGCATGCGCAGAAGACTCCCAGCCATGGGGACGTGTTCGAGGAATGACAAGGTAAGTGTTCACTATTTCCTTTCAAGGACCTCCTCAGACATCTCCTTATCCAAGAACTCTGCAACTTTTCTGATCTCTCTCTTTGGGTCCTACCAATGCAAACTTCAGCTCAAACTGGAGAAACATCTCATGAAAATGGAATAAAGTTAATTTTTAAATAAAAATACAGAGAAACCTAAGACCTACATCCTGTTCAGACAGTGGCCCATATGCAATTATTTTTTCCACCAGATAATTTTCATATTATTTTTTAAACTGACTTTTAAGTTTTTGAAAAAGTACCCAAAACTTGGTCAAAAAGTACTATCAAATTTATTTTGAGTATTGTCTTGCTTGCTGGGGATTTAAAAGGCATTTTATGACAAGGTGTGACAATGGCTTCAATTCACTAAGATCATGCTGGAGATAATAAGGCAAGAGAAAACCTACCTCCACACAGTAAGAGAGTTATCTTATCTCTTCATTCCTTACGCTACCTCTTCTGTAGTTAATTTACCTCCTCTGTAGTTAATTTACCTCCTCTGTAGTTAAGTTACCTCCTCTGTAGTTAATTTACCTCCTCTGTAGTTAAGTTACCTCCTCTGTAGTTAAGTTACCTCCTCTGTAGTTAAGTTACCTCCTCTGCAATAATTTGCACACGCAGTTAATGAACAGCCTGTCTTTAACTCAAGTTATTTTAAGGATTAAAGAGTTAACTTAAAGACAGAAGAGTTAACTTTAGGTTTGCCTGAGGTAAATTGTTTCCTGAATACGACATGCCTTATCACCATGGTAACAACTCTAGAAGGGTTATTAAAGACAGGAGATAAGCTTAGTGAATTGAGGCCATTCACCTATTAGAAAACTCAGGAGAAAAAGTGAATTGAATATGGACCTGTGAGTCTGATTTACTAGAGGTAGCCATATACTGGTCCATGTGGCCAACAGATAGATCCTTCTCCAATCATTATATGACATGAGAGGGATCTATCTGATCAGCATGAAATTGTCTATACGCACTGCCTGTTGAGTTTTCTAGTTTAACACCCCCACCCCAGGGCAGTGGAGCTACTCACACCTGTCCACGGGCGGGTGTCTTCTCTCCATCATCAGGGCCTCTTCATTCCCAGGGAGCTATGTGTCCCATAACTAAATACAAGAGGCCAAATACTACAGGCACCATGGCATACCTTACCTAACCACTAGAGGCCTCTAGTGTTCGGTCCTTAGAATTTCTGGCATAACACAGGCGTCTCAAGAAAGAAGAAACAGGGAAAAGCCCCGGTGGTGGACAGAAGACACAGTAAAAAGTGGCGGCAGACGGTAGCTCCAAACACAGCCGATGATCCCACAACAATTTACTTCCTCCGTGATCAACCAAATCTATTAATTTTGGTCGTAAATGAATTGGGCATCGATTTCTAGCAGATTTGAGCAAATGATCCAATTGGCTGGCTATCCGTGAAATTAATTACTTGATTCATGTATGGCCACCTTAAATTTGGAAAACAATGGGGAAACACTGGAGATGGTAACTAAACCAAAAGTTTGTAACTAGTCATTGTCAATGAGGCGCAAAAAATTACCAGCTGATGCAAACTGTATATTCATTGTAAGGCAATGTCTGCGGCTTAGAGTTGTGTAACACTGCCGTGTGCAGGCTGCAGACTACTGTGCGATGTGCAGTTAGCGCGACCCATGGTACATGGAGAAAGTGAGAATTGCTATGGTAACATGCATTTCCATAGAAACGCTCGCATTAGCCAGGTATCGCGGGTTTACTTGCCTTTCACCAACTTTTCATCAAGCATCTCTTTGCCCCTAGAAGTTTATATGGTATGGCTATCTTTGTTACACCCAATGTGAAATTTTGCTATGGTTCAGCTTTAGGGACTATGAGTATGCCTCTCACCAGGATCAGATCTTCGTAGAACACATAGAGAACATTGTGTTTGTCCCTTGCTTTCCACCAGCCGAGAATGTGGTCAAACCAGCTTCCCCAAGCCACTAAAAGAATAGAGATGCCTGAAATTGTCTGTAACAGAGGCTTTCAACAGTGTTTCTACTACTGTATAGCCCAATCCTCCAGTAGACGGACCTCTTTTAAAATACACCTCTTACAAGAGAAATATGGAGGCTGCCATTGCCTAACCCTAACCTCCCCCAAAATTAACCCCTTCCTGATGCCTAACCCTAACCTTACCCCAACATAAACCCCTCCCTGATACCTAACCCTAACCTTACCCCAACATAAACGTCTAATTGAAGACTGAACCCTACCCCCCATCCCTAATGTAAATTCCTTTCTCATGCCTATTTATTATTATTATTATTATAATTATTTATTGTATTTATAAAGCGCCAACATATTACGCAGCGCTGGACATTAATTTAGGTTACAGACAATATTTAGGGGTGACAAACAGCAATATGACAATACAGGAATACAAGAAAACCAGATCACACAGCACACTATGAGTATGAGGTAATGCTTAGTCAGTCACTGGATGGGAGCATGGAGATTAGGCAAGTTAGGTTCACTCAAATGCATAGCATGGGTGCACAGTAATGGAGGTGTGTGATCAGGTAGGACACAAAAAGGAGGAGGACCCTGGACAAAGGCTTACAATCTAGACATTTAGACAATCTAGACATGCCTAACATAAGTCTCCTCCCCAACATAAACTGCTTCCTGATCCCTAACTCTAAACACCCCAAATATTAAACTCTTCCTGATACCTATCCACCCCAAACATTACACCCATTCTGATACTTACCCATAGTCACTCCAAACATTAAACCCTTCCTGATACCTAATCCTAACCAACCCATACATTAAACCCTTCCTGATACCTAACCCTAACCATCCCACACATTAAACCCTTACTGATACCTAACCCTAATCACCCCAAACATGAAACCCTTACTGATACCTAACCCTTACCACCCCAAACATGAAACCCTTACTGATACCTAACCCTTACCACCCCAAACATGAAACCCTTACTGATACCTAACCCTTACCACCCCAAACATGAAACCCTTACTGATACCTAACCCTAACCACCCCAAACATGAAACCCTTACTGATAGCTAACCCTAATCACCCCAAACAGGGTTGCAGTTGTGGGGAAGGCCCTGTGGGTTTTGTGGAAATGCCTGTGTGGTGTGGGGTTTAAGAGGGCACAATGGTTTGAATGAAATCTGAGTTTCATCCTACCTTTATACATGTTTTTACATGTTTTACTGCACACATGTTCACTTCAGATAGCCCTGTTAAGATTTAAATAAGGAATGCCTTTAAATTTAGCCTGTCCTCTGTATCGGATATTCCCTCTTACTCACCCTCACCAGCCAGGAAGTTGCAGAAGTGTTGGTCCCAGGACTCTGACCTTGGCGGTCCCTTGACCATCTGGATGAAATAGAAGTACGACACCATGCAGTCCTTGGCATTCCCAGGCAATGTATATTGTCTGTCGGGAGAAGAACATTACCGCTTACAGCAAACCAGTGATAAATATTAGCCCCTTTCCTTGAAGTTACAAAAGTATGAAGAAACAGGAGCCTAAATAAACACGAGAATCAAAAGAACATGAACATTTTACATGCAGATAATGACCCAGGTGTGATTCAGGGCTTGGACTCTATTAACATTAACATAACCATAAGTGGTAATGATATTGAAGAGTTTTCTCCTCGGGGGTGGGATCTGATATGAAAACATTGTTTAGGACGTGATTAAAACATCTTCTTTTCTCAGTCTTATTCCCTTTTTAAGTTTCTCATCTTGGCTTTCTTCTCAAAGGAGGATGGAAGCATTAATTGTACTGGCATATGTGTTTTCAGTATACTAGGAGATGGCATAGTGTTGGCAGTCTCACTCTCCACCCCTAAAAGAGAACAGTAGGTACAACATTTTCAGATCTTTAAAAAACTGAAATTGTATCAATTGATGACATTTATGAAATCCCCGCAAAAACAGAGTGTCTAAAGAAGCATTTTAAAACCCTTTGATACATTCCTGGAACAAACAGGGACATTTGTGGTTTTCTACCCTTTGTGCTCCTGCAAAATACATGCAAATCTGGTTTCTATGCAGGTATTGGCCAAATGATAGTCATACTTGTGTGTTGTTTCACTAACACTTTTCTGAAACAATGTTTCTGGGGCATACAATAAAAAAATGAGAGATGTTTGGCCATAATGCATGGTTCCAAAAAACAAACTCAGCATATTAGCAGTAGCACAAACAATTCATACCAGCAATTAAACTGGGTGGTGGACAGGTGATTGTTTGGGCTTGCTTTGCAGCTGCAGGACCCAAGCACCTTGCAGTCATTGAGTTGACCATGACTTCCTCTGCACCCCAGAGTGTTCCAAAGTCAAATGTGAGGCCATCTATGTGTTGATGAAAGCTTGGCCAAAACTGAGTCTAGGAACAGGACAATGATCCCAAACACATCAGCAAATCAACAACAAAATGGCATGAACTGGTCATCCAAAAAGAGTTTTGCTTAGTCCAGAGCTGGGATAAGGTCCTCCAGCACCCAAGGCTGAGACACCAAAGTGCGCCCCTCCATCCCTCCCATCCCAACCATCACTACAGATTGCTATTAGACTGAGAGGCCCCCCAGGGTCTCCAAAACCTTAATCTCTAGTTATCTGGCTTGCAGTCACTGCCATGCATTGCCTTTTCTTTTTTACAATACAATAATAATACAATACAATAACATTTCTAAAGTGCTTTTCTCCCATAGGACTCAAACACAAGGGGCTCGATTCACAAAGCGGTGCTAACCCAGTTAGAGACTTTAGGCATGATAACCATTGCACCACGCTGGTGAAAAGCCAGTTTAGGTGTGATAAGTTTAGGCATGATAAGTTTAGGTGTGATAAGTTTAGGCATGATAAGTTTAGGTGTGATAAGTTTAGGCATGATAAGTTTAGATAAGTTTAGATCGCTTGCAAAGTCCCGCACGCAAAGCAGCGCCATTAAACTTTATACGAAGTGCACCAGACTTTGCTAGCGTAAAACTTTTGATCAGCTGTGAACTGCGGTGCTAATGCAGTTGGCGCTTAAACTTATCATGCCTAAACTTATCACACCTAAACTTATCATGCCTAAACTTATCACACCTAAACTTATCACACCTAAACTTATCATGCCTAAACTGAGTTTAGGCATGATAAAGGGCTTTTCACCAGCGTGCTAACTGTTAGCACCGCTTTGTGAATCAGGCCCAATAAGGGAATGACAGCTGAGTGAGTTGTGCCCCCCCCCCCTCCTACAATGTGCCCTGAGGCTGGAGCCTCTCTAGCCTCTGCCTCGGCCCAACCCTGGTTTAGTCAATACAAATGCGACTAGTCGACTACTGTTCGGACACTACTGTAACTGCACAGCAGTGATCAGGGAATTTTATTTAAAGTGTACCCGAAATAAGGCTCAGGAAAAAAAAATCAAATACTTACCTAAGTAGTGGGAAGCCTCTGGATCCTAATGAGGCTTCCCTCGGCATACTCTGGTCCCCCAACGCTGAGTGCAGACCCTATAAAGATTATCAACTAGGGAATTTTGGTAACTTGATTGGAACCGAGCTGCTCTTCAAGAACATGCGTGTCTGTACTACACATGAGCAAGTAAGGCCATGCCTGTGCAGTAAGCTGGAGCTGTGTGTGAACCGTGCTTGTGTCAGCATGGGTAAACGGCCCTAATCAGCAGGAGGGTCCCGGCGAGGGGTGGAAGATGCCCGATGGAAGCCTCAGTAGGATTGTGAGATCATCCATCCAACAAGAAAACTGCTGCCTCATTCAGTACCAGGGGAGCCACATGTCCTTGTTGTCCAGAAGATGCGAAAAGAAATCTCATTAGGATCCAGACGCTTCCCTCTCCTTAGGTCAGTATTTGTTTCTGAAATGTTACTTGGCCATGCAGTCAGGTGAGCAGTTCCCGTTGCATGTGGGTACTCATTGTTATAATTTAAGTAGGCCTCAGGGCTTGGTAGTTAGATGTAACGTAGTATAGACAGAAGACGACCTGATTACCCTTCAACAGGAAGGTAATCAAGAAGCTGTAACGCAATGGACTTACTACAGAAGAATCTGCTTTGCTAAGATGTAACGATCTGTATATCTGTTTACTGAATAAAGACTTTGGAACTTGGAAGACGCCTAAAGAAGTTCTATCTCCTATGCTGTTTTTCTGTGATGAGAGTCGTGTTTGCAGCTCTTACTAATGAGCTTCTGGTGCCGGAATAAAGGTGTGTTGCCAAAAGAAATATACTGTATAGTTTCTTCCACTCATAAATCTTTTTCACAGTGAAAAACTCTTTTTTAATATACATTGCAATTTTCTGTCAAGACTCTGGTGGTGACATCTCCGGCCTTCAGGGAGATCTTGATGTTTAGAAAGCTCATCACTAGAGACCACAAGAAAGCACCTGCAATAAAGAGGAAAAAGGGGGCTTTTCTAAGTGAAAAATCCCTCCCTGAGCTCCGTGTCTCCCAGCTTCCGGTGTGTAACCACGCCCCCTTGCAGAAAAGGGCCATGGCACTTTTCTGCAAGGGGTTGGGGCTATGCACTGGAAGCTGGGAGACACGGGGCTTAGGGAGTCATTTGGAAGGAAAAAACCCAGCAACATCTAATACTGCCAAGTTTTATCACTGTGGAATGTTTTATTATTATTACTATTTTTTCATATTTATATTGTGCCAACATCTTCTGCAGCTCTTTACAGAGTTTATATTGTCTTGTCACTAACTGTCCCTTAGAGGAGCTCACAATCTATTCCCTACTATAGGCATATGTCCATCATAGGCTAGGGCCAACTAATTCATCTGTATGCTTTTGGGATGTGGGAGGAAACTGGAGTGCCCAGAGGAAACCCACACACATGGAGAGAACATACAAACTCCATGCAGATAGTCTCCCAGAATGCTTTTGGAGAAGAATTCCGCATAGCTAAACAGCCTAGGCTAAATATAAATGGGAGGGTGGGGTTACATACCAATATACAGTACACCTAAAGGATTATTACATACCAATATACACTCACCTAAAGGATTATTAGGAACACTATACTTTTGACCCCCTTTCGCCTTCAGGACTGCCTTATTTCTACGTGGCATTGATTCAACAAGGTGCTGAAAGCATTCTTTAGAAATGTTGGCCCATATTGATAGGATAGATTCTTGCAGTTGATGGAGATTTGTGGGATGCACATCCAGGGCACGAAGCTCCCGTTCCATCACATCCCAAAGATGCTCTATTGGGTTGAGATCTGGTGACTGTGGGGCCATTTTAGTACAGTGAACTCATTGTCATGTTCAAGAAACCAATTAGAAATGATTTGAGCTTTGTGACATGGTGCATTATCCTGCTGGAAGTAGCCTTTAGAGCAGGGTTTCTCAACACGTGGTACGCGAACCCCAGGGGGTACGCGAGACCACTGCCGGGGGTACGCACAGTGAAGTTACCCGAGAGCAAATAGTGTGTTCCGCACCACTTTTACCAGCAAGGGGTGCAAAAATCACATAGCTGAAAAACTACATCTACTAGGATCAATGTATACTTCACTCCTGCTCAGTGCTGCTATTTATAGCACCCCCGCAGCTTCTTGCCCATGCCTACTGCTAAGCTAAGCTGATAATAGATAACGGCAGTGTTCTCAGAGGAGAGAGGAACTACTGCAGCACCCCTCTCCATGAGCGAAGTGAACACATCCAGAACTCCTCCCCCAAGAATGTGAGGAGGAGAAGAAGAGGAGAGATGCACACATCACCACGTGCTGCAAGCAACACGGGAGACAGACAGAGGAGGGTGGGTGTGTGTGTGTGTCTATGGGGGTGGTTTTGTGTGTAAATCTATGGGTGTGTGTGTGTGTGTGTGTGTGTGTGTGTGTGTGTGTGTGTGTGTGTGTGTGTGTGTGTGTGTGTGTGTGTGTGTGAATCTATGGGGGTGGTTGTGTGTGAGTGTAAATTGGTAAATTGCCTGTGTGTGATGTGTATCTTTTTAACATACACTTATAGATCTTCTGCCAGCCTCAGCCAGCACCATCACCTCTAACTCACCACCTATCACCCACTGCACTGCACAGCATCCTTACCTGTCTCTCCCACCCTTCACCCTCTGCCAGCCTCAGCCAGCAGCATCCTCACCTCTCTCCCACCCTTCACCCTCTGCCAGCCTCCGCCAGCAGCACCCTCCACTATCTCTCCTACCTTTAACCCTCTGCCAGCCTCAGCCAGCATTCTCACCTGTCCCTCACCACCCATCACCCTCTGCCAGCAGCATCCTTACCTGTCTCTCCCACCCTTCACCCTCTGCCAGCCTCAGCCAGCAGCATCCTCACCTGTCTCTCCCACCCTTCACCCTCTGCCAGCCTCAGCTAGCAGCACCCTCACCTGTCTCTCCCACCTTTCACCCTCTGCCAGCCTCAGCCAGCATTCTCACCTGTCCCTCACCACCCATCGCCCTCAGCCAACAGCGCCCTCACATGTCTCTCACCACCCATCACCCACTGCCAGCCTCAGCCAGCAGCACCCTCACCTGTCTCTCCAACCTTTCACCCTCTGCCAGCCTCAGCCAGCAGTCTCACCTGTCCCTCACCACCCATCACCCTCTTCCAGCAGCATCCTTACCTGTCTCTCCCACCCTTCACCCTCTGCCAGCCTCAGCCAGCAGCATCCTCACCTGTCTCTCCCACCCTTCACCCTCTGCCAACAGCATCCTCACCTGTCTCTACCACCTTTCACCCTCTGCCAGCCTCAGCCAGCATTCTCACCAGTCCCTCACCACCCATCACCCTCTGCCAGCAGCATCCTCACCTGTCTCTCCCAACCTTCACCCACTGCCAGCCTCAGCCAGCAGCACCCTCACCTGTCTCTCCAACCTTTCACCCTCAGCCAGCATTCTCACCTGTCCCTCACCACCCATCACCCTCTGCCAGCCTCAGCCAGCAGCATCCTCACCTGTCTCTCCCACCCTTTAACCTCTGCCAGCCTCAGCCAGCAGCATCCTCACCTGTCTCTCCCACCCTTCACCCTCTGCCAGCCTCAGCCAGCAGCATCCTCCTTTCGACCTCTGCCAGTCTCAGCCAACACAGTCACCTGTCCCTCACCACCCTTTAGCCTCTGCAAGCACCCTCACCAGTTTCTCCCCGCACAGCACCCTCATCTGCCTCTCTCCATCCAGCACCCTCATTCTCCCAAGCGTCTCGGTGCGCGAGTGTGCGCACACACTCAGCAGGGGTACTTTGCAGAGATGGAGTAGTAGTAAGGGGTACTTGGCTTAAAAAAGTTGAGAAACACTGCTTTAGAGGATGGGTACATGGTGGTCATGAAGGGATGGATATGGTCAGAAACAATGCTCAGGTAGCCCGTGGCATATAAACGATCCCCAATTGGCATTAAGAAGCCTAAAGCATGCCAAGAAAACATCCCCCACACCATTACACCACCACCACCAGCCTGCACAGTGGTAACAAGGCATTAAGGATCCATGTTCTCATTCTGTTTACGCCAAATTCTGACTCTAGTGAGACTCATCAGACCAGTAAACCTTTTTCCAGTCTTCACCTGTCCAATTTTGGTGAGCTCGTGCAAATTGTAGCCTCTTTTTCCTATTTGTAGTGGAGATGAGTGGTACCCTGTGGGGTCTTCTGCTGTTGTAGCTCATCCGCCTCAAGGTTGTGCATGTTGTGGCTTTACAAATGCTTTGCTGCATACCTCAGTTGTAATGAGCGGTTATTTCAGTCACCGTTGCTCTTCTATCAGCTTGGAACAGTTGGTCTATTCTCCTCTGACCTCTGTAACGATAGGTGTCAGCAACCAGAGAGAGAATCTGATCCTTGGCGATCTGCAGTATCCCCAAGAATACAGATATACCTGATTATTGGGGATCTGCAGAATCGCCAATAATCAAATATGTCTAACCTCTAGACACCTGAGTGTGTAAGTGTTTTGGTGCAACAGTAACCTTTGGACTACCGGGGTAGCAGGTGGTCCAATAAGTAGAGAAGACTCTACTGCAGTCAAGGACACCTGGAGAGGGAGTCCCTGACTGATAAGGAGCAGTGTCCCCTCTGAAGAGCAGGGGACCCCTGCGGAAAGGCTGGACACCCTGCGGGGGGTGACAGACAGAAGGTCAGACAGGCCGGGTCGGCAACAGAGTATCAGATATGCAAAGTACCAAATCAGAGATCAGAAGAATAGTCAGGAAAGCTACAGGTCATAACAGATATCAGAACAAGGCCTAGTCTGAGGTGTGAGGGCTGTGATCTCAACACCCTGGAACTATGCTAGAGAATAACACAGATGATATACAGTATTCCTAGTCTGGGGTGTGAGGGCCGTGATCTCAACACCCTGGAACTATGCTAGAGAATAACACAGATGATATACAGTATTCCTAGTCTGGGGTGTGAGGGCCGTAATCTCAACACCCTGGAACTATGCTAGAGAATAACACAGATGATATACAGTAACTGGCTAAGTGTGGATTCCCAGGTCCTCCTGGTTCCACCACACTGAAGGATCTGACTAAGGTCTGAGTGCTAACACATAAGCATTCGCAACGCCAGACAACCAGCAACTGAACAGCAGGAGATATATATAGTAAAGCGCTCCACAGCGCCGCCCAGCTCCCATCAACCAATCACTGACTGAGCAGGTATCAGCTGACCGCCCCGATCAGCTGATCTTCCTCCTATTGGTTTAAAGAGCCTGTCTTGCAGCGCGCGCGCGCGCGTAGCTCTCCATCTGTGTGCAGTACTAGGTCCAGACAGCCCAGACACATGTTGCTGCGGGGAAACCGCCGCACTGGACGCAGAATCCGCCGCCTTACCTTCAGAACACGCGGCGGCCCCCACGCCACTCCTCCCATGTGCACCACCAGTTCCAGACAACCCGCCGCATCAGACGCGGAATCAGCCGCCTTACTGTCAGAACATGCGGCGGCTTTTCTGCTATTCCTCACAACCTCTAGCATCCACAAGGCATTGTCGCCCACAGGACTGCCGCATACTGGATGTTTTCCCTTTTCACTCCATTCTTTGTAAACCCTAGAAATGGTTTTGCGTGAAAATCCCAGTACCTGAGCAGATTGTGAAATACTCAGACCGGCCCGTCTGGCACCAACATGCCACGCTCAAAATTGCTTAAATCACCTTTCTTTCCCATTCTGACATTCAGTTTGGAGTTCAGGAGATTGTCTTGAGCAAGACCACACCCCTAAATGCATTGAAGCAACTGCCATGGGATTGGTCGATTAGATAATTGCATTAATGAGAAATTGAACCGGTGCTCGTAATAATCCTTTAATTGAGCGTAGATATAGAAAGTGTTTGATCCTGACAGTGGCATAGCTGAGGAGCTTGGGGCCCCAGTGTGAGTATTACATGGGGCCCCAAGCACTCTATTGATATGAAGCCCCAAAACCTACCAAATACAGTTTCAGTGTCAGAGAGGTGTAATCTGAGTAAGGAAACAGTTAGATAAGGATTACTACTATCCAATGCACATATACAGGTGTTCATTTCCAGTATAACACTAATGAAAAGCCAATAAGTTGAATGAAGATGGGTCCCTCTGGTCCAGGGGCCCCGGGGCAGTTGCTAACTCTGCATCCCCTATTGCTAAGCCAATAATAATGAATGATGAATAATTTACTACATTCAACTATTTTTCACTACAGTGTCCCTTTAAAAAAATAATTGTATGCTAGCTATATATACACAAAAATTAGAGACACCCTTTAATAACGAGTTGTTCTACCTTTAGCTCTAATCACAGCCGATATTCTTGGCATGGACTCAACAAGATGCTGATACCATTGCTTAGGAATATAATGGCAGCTCTAAGTTGGGTCAGATTCAATGGTGCTTTGAAGTTTTGAAGTGATCTTTTGACTTCATCCCACAAATGCTCAATACGATTATCAAGGGATTGAACTGGCCATGGAAACAGGTTTAACTCTGACTGATGTTCCTCAGACCAATTTGATACTGATCGAGCATCGTGGCAAGGGCCCACAACAGGCGTCTTTTCCAGTTTTTCTGTGATATCTGTGATATCAAAGGCACTCTTGCTGGTCTTCTGCTGCTAAAGCCCATCCTTTGCAAAGACGGTCTTGTTGTGTGTTGGGCTATGCTTTAAGATGCACCTGCATTGAATTCAGCTGTAATTTGTTGTGTTGTTGCCCTTCTGTTGCTGCGGACTATGTGTGCTGCTCGCCTTTCACCTCTCTCACTCACCAACAGAATAGTCCCAATCACTTGATTTTTTTTTATCCACTGTCACTCTCTAAACACCCGAGATACTGTTGGGCGAGAAAATCCTAAAAGGTTTCAGAGATGCTAGCATCAGCTCTTCTTGCACCGACAATCATCCCTCATTCAAAGTCACTTAAAGAGGAACTCCAGTGAAAATAACGTAATGAGCAGAAGTGCTTAATTTTTTACAATAATGTATAAATGATTTAGTCAGTGTTTGCCCATTGTAAAATCTTTCCTCTCTCTGATTTACATTCTGACATTTATCACACGGCAACATTTTTACTGCTGGCAGGTGATGTCAGTGGAAGTAGCTGCTGCTTGCTTTTTTGGCAGTTGGAAACAGCTGTTATTTCCCACAATGCAACAAGGCTCCCTGTAATGATCGCTGCTGCAGCAGGTGTTGCTGGAAGTAGTAGTGCTGCAGCTCAGGCAGTTCTGATCTCTTTCCATGCAAGCTGCATAGCTTTGTCTGCCTTTCCCTGCTGTCAGCTTGTGACTGATTATCATTCACCTGTGTGGGAATCTGCATGTCTGCTCCCATTGGATGACCTCAGTATAAAGATCTGCTTCCTGCAGGACTCCTCGGGTTTTCATAGCTTCAGTTTAAGCCTGTCTTGCTGTCGCTTCGGCCCCCGATCGTGTTTCTTGTTCTAAAGATACTTTGCTGGTCTTTGCATCATATATTGGTTCATTGCCAATATATATGCATACCAGCACGTTTATTATTTTCCTTGTATTCGTGTTACGTTGATACATCAGTGTCGCTGATATATACGTACACGAACTGTTTATATCCTGTGTTCAGCTAGTCAGTTTTCCAGCACGTTTTGGTAGTTTGCGCGTACCGTGATCACCCGTGCTGAGGTAGTTACCCTGCTCCTGGTTCTGTTTGTGGATTGCGTTCATCTCTGCGAAGAGATAACGAATCCTTCTGAATCCTGTTCTGTTTGTGGATTGCGTTCATCTCTGCGAAGAGATATCGAATCCTTCTGAATCCTGTTCTGTTACCATTTGTGGATTGCGTTCATCTCTGCGAAGAGATAGCGAATACTTCTGAGTCCTGTTCCCTGTATTAGTCCTGTCCTAGTCAGAGTTCCTGCTTATGTCATATATCGGTTCATTGCCGATATATACATATGTTAGTTAGACGTTACAAATAGTTTCATTGATAGCTGTAATTGTAATACGCTAGGAAAACATACTTATTGTATATTTGTCTGTGTTACGTTCATCTATCTTGATCCTGCTATTTCCTGACTATCCTGTCCTGTCTTTGTGAGGCACGCCATCGCCGCAACGCATTGGCTGCCTCATTCCAGTCTGTGTTATTGTGGACGCTTGCTGTCACTAAGTAGTGGCTAGTTAAGCAAGCGTTCATTCTGTTTACCTGTCCTGATCTCCTCAGTTCTGGTTTATGCGCTCAGCGCTACTTTGCGCTGAGACGTTATAACGAAAGCATTGTTTGTGGCTGTCAGATCTGCACCAGCTCTGTGCGCCACAATCTCCTATTGGAGTCAGTCCTCCCCTCCACCATACTAGGGATAGCCTGTTTCCTTGTGCTAGTGTGTGTACCTCCTCCACGTCAGCTCATGCGTTGCATGCTGACTGTGGAGAATACACCACCAAGCCTTACACTCCCACAGTGTGATGCCAGTTCCATGGTCCTGACATCACACTGTAGGAGGGGTTTCACCACAATATCAGCCATACAGAGCCCACTGATGATCCGTTTGAGAAAAGGTAAAGATTTCTCATGGGAAAGGGGGTATCAGCTACTGATTTGGATGAAGTTCAATCCTTGGTTACGGTTTCTCTTTAAATCTTTCGTCTCACCCATTTTGACATCAACTTCCATGACAACGACATCATCCAAAGCTGAGTGTTCCTCATATAAGCAACTCTGCATGGTTACGTCACTCTGCATCACTAATGGACTGGTTTACTTTCAAAAAAAAATTTGGCCACTCAGTGTATTATGGGGAAAGCAACAGTTATGGACACCACAAGGTGGGCAGGAACACCAGACACGCCAAGGTGGTTAACAATACCTGAGCTGAGAAATATAGAGGGAGTAATCCCAAGCTGAGTGTGGTGATGGCACGAATAACGAAGACAGAGTAGGTTTATTACTTACCTGATGGGATCTGTAAGGGTTTAGCGTTCCCCTCTAGGAAGGGCACTTTAACAAAGCAAGGAGCTCTCGTGCTCTTCTCCACATCCCCCTGCAGCATGATAGCATGATGAGGTCCACAATCTCCTGCATCCACGTGGTACCTGGGAAGAGATGCATAACAGCAAACCTGAGTACAGCTGGGACTAGGACAGTGCATAGATCTCCAGCAGGAGGAGGGCTGCTAACACTTTTACAATACAAAAGTCACATCAGCATTCCTCCCAACTTTTTGAGATGAGAAAGAGGGACACTTAAGCCATGCCCCTGCCACACCTCTTACCACACCCCCGGAACTCTCCTAATCACGCACACCATAACGATTTAATAAGAAAAATATGTTCTTTTATAATTGAAACCACACTGGTCCTTTCTATCCTGGTTAATTTTCCTTCATAATAACATTTTAAAATTAGTAAAATTAGTAATATATCAATTTAAAGAATGGGAATAAAGTTTAGAGTCAAACACATTTTTAGAGAAATGTATATATTTAAATAGAAAGAGGGACAAAGTCCTGAAAGAGGGACAAATGAGGAGGAAAGAGGGACAGAGGGACAGGGCTCCAAAAGAGGGACTGTCCCTCCGAAAGAGGGACAGTTGGGAGCTATGCATCAGCAATAGAAATGAAACATCTGTCTCCAGACAGGACTGCAGCCTCTTGCCACTTAAGTCATATAGCAGTGGTAGAAGTATACAAGTGTTCTCCAATCCAAACCAGAAAAACTCATTCACATCCAACCAGGGCCCGTTCTAGATTGTTTGGTGTCTGAGGCATGTGCCCCCCCCCCCCTCTGATTTGGAATGATCGCACAACATGCGTCAATTTGCACGTTATAGCTGCGCTGCAACAACAAAAAAACACCCTCAGTACAGTACAGTAGGTAGGTAGACAGGTATAGGTGTCCCCTGTATAGGAAGCCAGGTATATGTGCCCCCAGTCTGGTATAGGTGCCCCCAGTATAGGTAGCCAGTATAAGTTCCCCCAGTACAGATAGCCTGGTATAGTTGCCTTCAGTATAGATAGCCAAGCATAGTTGCCCTCAGTATAGGTAGCCATGTATAGTTGCGCCCAGTATAGGTTAGCCAGGTAGGTTCCCCCAGTATAGGTAGCCAGCCTGTCCCCCCTCCCCCTCGCAGCCTCTAGATTACCTTCTCGAGTTGGCGGCCCCCTCCTCCATCACAGTCCCCGGTACCCCTCGCTAGACCTCAGATCAGTGGTGACCCAGCCGCAAGCAACAAAGGGATAGTTACTTTATAGTCTTTTAGATAACTATAAATTATTTTTGTTCTTTTTATTTAACAATTATGATTTAAAGTGAATCTGAAGGGAAAAAAGTGCTCCTATGGAGTATTTATCTCTGGAGGGGGAGACGAAAAACGCCACACACGTCACTCCAACCCGTAAACTTGCTATGCTAAGTACAGCAAGCCCAGGAGCATCTTTAAAATCCCCTACAGTAAAGACGTAGTGGGTAGTGGGTGTCAGGACACCTTCTGAAAAAAGGACACAGGGAACAAAAACGGGGAGCCCATTGGTGCAGTACATCAATACAATCGGGTAATTGTAGGAAGTGAAAATCTACTCACAAAGGTGGGTTGCAGAGGGGCAACCGACCGCAGGAAGCAGGTGGAGACAATAAACCCGACTCCACTCGGGGAGGTCACTGAGGACCTGGATGCAGTGGCACTCCTTGGGTAAAAGAAAGGGGACAGGTGTCCACCGTGTACACCACGCGTGGTCTGTCTCCACCCCTCAAACGGGACACGTATGGGGGTACAAGATGCACAAGACAATTGTAAAGAGGCGCCCTAATCGTAGATAAAAGCATCTAAAAACAGTTTAAATTGACAAAAACATGAGGTAGCTTACCTCAATGACGACAAATCTTTGTTTTGGAGTTACTAATAAATGTTAAATGGGTTTGAATAAAAGAGAGGACCATTTAAAATATATTAAAAAAAGATGATTCAATATACTTTCTCTAATTGTTCGTTTAGACCTTCGGGCGTTAGTGTTTTAAGAATTTGTATCCAGAACATTTCTTTATTCCTAAGGACCTCAAAAGCATTGTGCGGTGGGATGGATTCAATAAACGTGAATTTGAGTGTTTGTGGATTGCAGTTGTGGGTGGAGCCGAAATGACGGGAAATGCTGTGAAGTGGATAGTTTTTCAATATATTGCGCTTATGTTGTCCTATTCTGTTTCGGACAAGTTGAGTGGTTCGCCCCACATATTGCAGATTGCATGAACAAGAGATCAAATAAATGACATTTCTGGTTGAACAAGTAATGTATTGTTTGATAATATACTGAATTTGGGTGGTATTGGATGAAAAGGAATCAGTGGTGTTTATGAAGCGACAGGCAGTACATCTGGATTTCCCACAGGGAAATGACCCAGGGTTTGAGATGGGGGTGGTTTCAGTGGGATTAGGGATAGGTAGGCGTAGTTTACTAGGGGCCAAGAGACTTTTGAGGTTGGGGGCCCTTCTGAATGTGAGTAAGGGAGTTTCAGGTATGGTAGGTTTGAGGTGAGGATCCTGTGTCAGAATCTCCCATCTGTTTTGTATTATGGATCTGATCTGTTTGTGGTGTTTACTGAATCCAGTGATAAATCTGGGGAAAGGACTGGGGGTCGAGGACGAAACAGTATTGTTGGTATTGGTGATGGTGGCCTTCCATTTGGCGTCTTTGATCAGTTTTTTTGGGTAGCCACGTTCTGCAAACTTTTTGGTAAGGATATCTGATTGGGATTGGTAATCGGAGAAATCGGTGCAATTGCGGAAGATTCTGCGGTATTGACTATAGGGAGTATTGGTTGTCCAGGGTCGGTGATGATGGCTATTGAAATGAATGTAATTGTTAGAGTCAACTTTTTTGAAATGTGTCTTGGTTTTGATGTGATGGGTGTTAGTAAATAAAACTAGATCGAGAAAATCGATGGTGGTGGGATGATGTTGGTGGGTGAACGTCAGACCGGCCGGGTTATCGTTCAGGAAGGTGAGGAAGGTAGGAATGAGGGAATGGTCGCCCTTCCAAATGAAGATCAAGTCATCGATGTATCTTTTATATAGAACAATGTTTTTGCTAAATGTATGTGTCTGGGAGAATTTGAGATGTTCCAGGAGGCCCATGGAAAGATTGGCATATGAGGGTGCAAATGAGCTGCCCATAGCGGTACCGGAAATTTGATGGTAATGATTGTCAGCAAATGAAAACACATTGTGTTGTAAAATAAATTCTGCACATTGAGTAATGAATGATTGTTGGGTGGCTGGCATGTCGGGATGGGTGGAAAGGAAATATGTTAATGATCTGAGGCCAAAGGTGTGTGGAATATTGGTGTATAAGGAAGACACATCACATGTCAGCCAGCTGTATTCTGTATTCCAAGGAATAGTGTTTAATATCTGAATAAGATGTTCCGAATCTTTAAGATATGATGGTAGATTTTGTACAAGGGGTTGTAAATGATAGTCTACAAATTTAGATAAGTTGCTGGTGATGGATTCTATCCCTGCAATGATGGGTCTACCAGGTGGATTGGTGAGTGATTTATGAATTTTGGGGAGATAATAAAAGAACGGTGTTTTGGGATGGTGATTGATGATAAAGTTCCTTTCATTCTTGGTAATGATACCGTTACTTACTTTAAAAACGATACTCCTTTAAAAACAAAACCTTTCTCTGTTTCTCCCTGTTTTAAATTCATTTTTTTACTGTCTTATCATTTTACTAAGAGTGACTCATACTCTGCCTTTATATTATGGATATGTGCACTGTCACTTTATACATGCTATTTGCACACGTTCTCAGTCTATTTTGTATGCATATCTTGCTGTTAAATGCATATTGCACATTTTATTGCTGTAGACTTGTGGTGCACCTTTGGGTGCCTGGTATTTGCGTTCCTCTGGCAATCCCCTTTTTTTTCCTTTTGTTTCCCTTCCCCAGCACCCTCCAAATAATCGTTTGCCTGAAGAAGCGGGACTGTTACCCGTGAAACGCGTTGCACTTTTGGAGTTACTAATAAATGTTACTTTAGACTGTAAGTAACCTGTCCATTGTCCGGCCATTTTTTTCAGAAGGGAGGTGAGTCCACCCACTTCCCCCTTTTTAACAATTTTAACTAATTTTATTCTGCTTGGCGCCTCTGTTATCATATTTCAATATCATCTAGTCCACCCTTGGTGGAGGGGTGTATCCCCCTTTTTCTCCTATCTACAGAGAGCGACTTTTTAACCTGAGCGGGGTCAGGTTACAATTCTCCCCGCCGGCCTTTCCAGTGGTTGCCTTTGTGGCGACCCACCCTTGTGAGTATAATCATCTCATTTATTCACAACAGACCTCTCCATATTAACATACTGCACCATATTGGGCTCTCGGTTTCTCCCCCATTTTCTAGCTTTAGTTGCCTCATCGTCGCTGACGGAGTGTTCTACCGATTGCAGCCCACAACATGGACTTCATTGACAAACGAGCCGCCCATAGGGAATGTCTGCTGGCCCAGTTTAAGTCTACTCCCATACCACCACCTGAGATCAACACAGATTCTCCAGACCAAGCTCCAGCTCCAGACATTGATCTTAAACCCCTATTCATTCAGTTGGAGAATGCGCTTAAAGACGAATTCTTCAACATCGCCGACATAGCTATGCAAGAGACTTACATCCTAGAAAAAATCTCTCCAGATGGCATCAGAATTAAAACACTTACAGCTTTTCCTAAAGATACCGTTTTTTCGGATGACTGGTATACATATCTAGAAAGCTGTACGGGGGGAATGATGGAGAGAATCATTAGAAAACGTCAGTCCATCATTGTAGAGTTACAACCGTTAATCACAGCCTGTAGAGAACAATTATCCCTACACCTCAAAAACAAACAGTACCAACCACTCATGTCCAATCTGATCTCACGTTTAAAAAAATTCGAAACTGACACCATAGATGGTAAACTCAAGAAATTAAACAGAGACAGATTGGCCTATGCTGAACACAGGGAGAGGGAACGGAGGACCAGGTTCCCCCCCACCAATCCCAGACCAGCACTCCCCAACCCTACACCACCACCCCCACTCATGAGTCTCACGGTTCCACGCCCGTCACAGTATCCACCATACCCACCACCTATACTGGTTCCCCCCCCCGGGCTTCAAACCACCAGTCACTACCCAAGAGACTCCCATTAACAATTCCAACACTCCACTGGTTCCAACGGCACCCAAATTCTGTTTCGGACAAAATGTTACCAAATCTGTCCCCAATAAACACACCCATAAACATCCCCCTCAGGGTCCCAAAACTAAACCCACTACCAAAACCGTTATTGAAAAACCTCATCCTCCCTCAGATGTTCCCCACCCCAATCAGACTACTAATAACATCATGTCAACCTCTGGGAACAACCTCCACTCTACACCTTCCGCCATAAAAAATACCAGATTCACACCCAATTTCAGTCCAGCCTGCAACTTTTTTAATGGCTCCCCTCCAAAAACCCTGGCTATATCTATCACCAACACTTCTAAAATAGCCTCAACACATACAGTCAACACCACCCCTGTAGCTAATCCCACTGAGGAGGTTGATCTCAGACTCTCACAAATCAGTGTTTATGACACACATTCTTCTCCACCATCATCCACTATGCCCAAATCTCAGAGTCCTAAGATCATTCCAGGTACAAAAACTACTTTGATCAACAACTATTTCCCGTCTGCCACCAAAATATTCACCGAACCCCTCCCCAATGAAGACCACCCCAACAGTGCTATGTCATCATCTTTTTTAGACCTTCCCTCCAGCATCACCCAGAACACCTTACTAATACCACTACGGAGCCCCACCGCCTCTCGAGTAATCTTCCAACCGAAATTCAAATTAAAGAGACCCCTACCAGAATCAGAAAAAGAGGACACCGAGGGAAAAGAAAAAAGAAATCGATCAGAGCTACCAACCCCCCGACAACCAATCCCACTGAACAAACTCGCTGCATCTTCAATCTCTCCAGCCACATCCTAACCACTAAAGAAACCCAACTATTAGAAAAGGGTCTCTCATTCTGTCCCACCAACTCCTCACAAATGACTAGATTATTTGTCGAGCTCAATTCATATGTACGCAAACTAACCCTTAAAAGACATTTCGCAATAAAAAAACACGAAACTTCCCTAAGAGAAACAAACAATACACTCATCATCACAGCCGACGACCAATTACCCATTTGTACAATCAATGCAGAAGAAATTCAAACTGAGAAATACATCAATACACATCTCAAGGGCCGCTCTCGTTTTTACCCCACTTCCTCAAAGGGCAATTTTATTGACACTTTCTACACACTAGTGCTTAATGATCTCCAAAAATTGGACTTTGACGCACCATCTCCTTCATCCAATCTCACTCCATCAGAAAAGAAAGCTCTCTACACCCTCAAAAATAATCCAGACATAATCATCAAACCCGCTGATAAGGGCGGCGGTATAGTTTTACTCAATAAAAATGACTATCTACTAGAGGCCCATAGACTACTCGACAATCCACTACACTATAGACAATTGGACTCCGACCCCACCCCAAACTATAACGCTAATTTAAAACTCTTCATTAACCAAGCATTTTTAAACGGTATCATTACCAAGAATGAAAGGAACTTTATCATCAATCACCATCCCAAAACACCGTTCTTTTATTATCTCCCCAAAATTCATAAATCACTCACCAATCCACCTGGTAGACCCATCATTGCAGGGATAGAATCCATCACCAGCAACTTATCTAAATTTGTAGACTATCATTTACAACCCCTTGTACAAAATCTACCATCATATCTTAAAGATTCGGAACATCTTATTCAGATATTAAACACTATTCCTTGGAATACAGAATACAGCTGGCTGACATGTGATGTGTCTTCCTTATACACCAATATTCCACACACCTTTGGCCTCAGATCATTAACATATTTCCTTTCCACCCATCCCGACATGCCAGCCACCCAACAATCATTCATTACTCAATGTGCAGAATTTATTTTACAACACAATGTGTTTTCATTTGCTGACAATCATTACCATCAAATTTCCGGTACCGCTATGGGCAGCTCATTTGCACCCTCATATGCCAATCTTTCCATGGGCCTCCTGGAACATCTCAAATTCTCCCAGACACATACATTTAGCAAAAACATTGTTCTATATAAAAGATACATCGATGACTTGATCTTCATTTGGAAGGGCGACCATTCCCTCATTCCTACCTTCCTCACCTTCCTGAACGATAACCCGGCCGGTCTGACGTTCACCCACCAACATCATCCCACCACCATCGATTTTCTCGATCTAGTTTTATTTACTAACACCCATCACATCAAAACCAAGACACATTTCAAAAAAGTTGACTCTAACAATTACATTCATTTCAATAGCCATCATCACCGACCCTGGACAACCAATACTCCCTATAGTCAATACCGCAGAATCTTCCGCAATTGCACCGATTTCTCCGATTACCAATCCCAATCAGATATCCTTACCAAAAAGTTTGCAGAACGTGGCTACCCAAAAAAACTGATCAAAGACGCCAAATGGAAGGCCACCATCACCAATACCAACAATACTGTTTCGTCCTCGACCCCCAGTCCTTTCCCCAGATTTATCACTGGATTCAGTAAACACCACAAACAGATCAGATCCATAATACAAAACAGATGGGAGATTCTGACACAGGATCCTCACCTCAAACCTACCATACCTGAAACTCCCTTACTCACATTCAGAAGGGCCCCCAACCTCAAAAGTCTCCTGGCCCCTAGTAAACTATGCCTACCTATCCCTAATCCCACTGAAACCACCCCCATCTCAAACCCTGGGTCATTTCCCTGTGGGAAATCCAGATGTACTGCCTGTCGCTTCATAAACACCACTGATTCCTTTTCATCCAATACCACCCAAATTCAGTATATTATCAAACAATACATTACTTGTTCAACCAGAAATGTCATTTATTTGATCTCTTGTTCATGCAATCTGCAATATGTGGGGCGAACCACTCAACTTGTCCGAAACAGAATAGGACAACATAAGCGCAATATATTGAAAAACTATCCACTTCACAGCATTTCCCGTCATTTCGGCTCCACCCACAACTGCAATCCACAAACACTCAAATTCACGCTTATTGAATCCATCCCACCGCACAATGCTTTTGAGGTCCTTAGGAATAAAGAAATGTTCTGGATACAAATTCTTAAAACACTAACGCCCGAAGGTCTAAACGAACAATTAGAGAAAGTATATTGAATCATCTTTTTTTAATATATTTTAAATGGTCCTCTCTTTTATTCAAACCCATTATATTTGTCTTACACTTGTTTTGCTTTGATCATTTACTTATTTTATCATTTTTAATGTATTTTCGTCAAGTTTTATGCTTCATACAAATTTTTGCAACTATGCATAGTTTTGTATCCATACTCCTATTATTACAGCAGTTTTCTGTTTTTCACCCTGTACCATTAACCCTAGCTGGATTGAACCTCTCCAGTATATTTTGGATCCAACATTCGGCATAGTGTGGCATGAACAAATTTTTTTATGCATTTTCTTTACATGTACTTTTTATGTATTCCAAGTGCAACTTTTATTTAACCTTTCTACATTTCCTTTCTCCAGCCTCCGACCCTATAACAAACACCACATCTATTGGTTTTACTTAAGATTTAGGCCACCTCCAATCCTATGCGCTTTTCACAATCCACTACCAACCCATACAAGTTACACTATGGGAGTAAGCATGTTGTTACTTATGCATATCCCAGTCCCTTTGCCTATATCCCTCTCTTTCTCCCCCCCCCCCCTTCCCTTCCCATCCAGCATCATACACATAGGTTTGCATCCTATTCCCACATTGATCACAGTACTGCACCGCCCTACTACCATATGTCATCAGCATGCGACCTCTGTCGCTCCCACTTCCCATCCCCCATTCTGGGTGATTCCAGTCACTTATAAATTTAAGACAGAGCACCCCACACCTCACAGAGGCGCTCTACCTGGTTCATGACCTGATTTTGGTAAGTTGAGCATTTGCTCACCTTTAAACACTGCTGTTTCTTAGTATGCCTTTTTGTTTTATCATAATATACTGCTGCACTCACTCCTTCAAAAATGAAACCTTTCTCTGCTTCTCATAACTCTAGTAAGTTGAACATTTGCTCATCTTGAAACACTGCTTTTTTTTTTTTTTTTTTTTTTTTTTTTTTTATGCCTTTTTTGCCTTATCATAATATACTGCTGCACTCACTCCTTTAAAAACAAAACCTTTCTCTGTTTCTCCCTGTTTTAAATTCATTTTTTTACTGTCTTATCATTTTACTAAGAGTGACTCATACTCTGCCTTTATATTATGGATATGTGCACTGTCACTTTATACATGCTATTTGCACACGTTCTCAGTCTATTTTGTATGCATATCTTGCTGTTAAATGCATATTGCACATTTTATTGCTGTAGACTTGTGGTGCACCTTTGGGTGCCTGGTATTTGCGTTCCTCTGGCAATCCCCTTTTTTTTTCCTTTTGTTTCCCTTCCCCAGCACCCTCCAAATAATCGTTTGCCTGAAGAAGCGGGACTGTTACCCGTGAAACGCGTTGCACTTTTGGAGTTACTAATAAATGTTACTTTAGACTGTAAGTAACCTGTCCATTGTCCGGCCATTTTTTTCAGAAGGGAGGTGAGTCCACCCACTTCCCCCTTTTTAACAATTTTAACTAATTTTATTCTGCTTGGCGCCTCTGTTATCATATTTCAATAGGAAATACAATGAGCTCACCTGATCAAAAAGTAAACACACGCCATGCGGATTGACATCCGGGATCCTCCGCAACCAACCACCCCCACGGCGACTACCATCCGCGTCACGGGTCACATGATATCTAATTGGCAAATGGCACAAGCACATCCTGTATCCAATAGGATCGTGCTACGCCGCCTCCTAGAACAACCAGGCGCGTCACAGGCTACACTGGGCGATCCGCCCCAACCATCACGTGACTGCCCCGGCCGTAAACATTGTAACCATAGCAACCTCTACGCTGATCGCGGTATGGTGTCATCCGAGTGGGAGAGAAGGCTACCAAGGACCACGGGTGCCCCCCGCACGGCATATAAAGACAAATCCCTGGACAATTTAACATACCAGCCTCCACCTGTCTCCTCATCGCTGACCAGCAACCTGAAAATACAAATACACACAAGATTAAAAATAACCCATACCCACAAGTGAATGATACAGTACAATCCTAAATGCACCCTGACAGTTCATATTCCTTGTTCATCCCACCTCTGCCGAAAGTATTTAATTTTCTAATCCACATTGCCTCTTTCTTTAGCAACAATTTATGACGATCACCTCTTTTGATACTAAATGAAACCTGATCAATTACCTGCACCCTGAGTTGTGAAACAGCATGCCTATGTTCCTTAAAGTGACAAGCCACTGCATGCTCTGAACTCTCTACTCTAATGGCCGATTTGTGTGATGAAATGCGATCTCGTAATGGTTGAGTAGTTTTGCCCACGTACCCAAGGCCACAGGGGCACTTGAGTAGATAGACAACAAAGACTGAATCGCAACTAAAATAGCCCCTAATATGAAACTTTTTGCCACTAGTGGGATGAGTGAAAGTATCACCCTTCATTACACTGCTACACATGTGGCAGTGTAGACAGGGAAATGTACCATTCCTAGGCACCGTCACCCTCTCAACTGCACCCGTGTGTACCACCTTGTCCCTAATCCTCGGCGGCCGTCGAAAATTTGGTGTTTCAAGGACGTACGATGGCTTTGCTATTAACCGATAAAGTTGGTGGATTTTTACTGTAATGTAAAATGCAGAAAATCTGCATCTGCCTATTTTCTGCATTTTACATTACAGTAAAGTATAAGCCCATTTTAGCAGTTAATAGCAAAGCTCCCCTAAGTCCTAGAAACATCAAATTTTCAGGGTTTATTAAACAGAATCTTCTGAACAAGATGCAAAAAAAGTTTTCAAAAAGACCTTATCATTTTTGAGAAAATCGATGTTAAAGTCGGGCGGAATTTCCGCGATTTCCGGCGGAAATTCCGCATTGGAATGCGGAAATTGGTAGCAGAAAGCGGAATCGGTAATTGGCAATGGCGGAATGAGGATTTACCGCGGAATCGGAAATTGGCATTTCCGACCATCCCTAGTACAGCAAAGGAGGACATTAGCTTCAGTATAAATACTATTAGGGAATAATTTGTGCACATATTATTTATACTGAAGCTAACGTCCTCCTTTGCTGTACCTGTTTTGAATGCATGTTGTGTATTTTAGTCCACAATTGTGGAGCTCTGCACATCTATTGCAGGTAGTCAATTCGGGTGCAGCCTATGTTTGGAAGCGCTGCCAATGTCTCCTGCTGTACAAAACTCATGTAAGTATACTTATTGCTAGCTCAGCTGCATCCATGTGCATCAATTTGCATTCAAATTATAGATTAGCTCTAGTACATGATTTGCATCTGATTTGCATTCAAGGCATGTATTTAGCCCCTGTGGGGCTCTACATGACTCTGTTGGTCTACAATTCAGTTGCAGCCTATGAGCGCTGTCATTTGTTTGATGTCTGTTGGAGGGTTGATATTAGCATGACCTGCAGTACTTGAGTAGCATGACTGTTGCTATGGTAGCACACGTTACTCTACCACTAGTAATGCACTTTACCTTAGCAATGGTCACCCTAGTACCGTGGGTCAAGCTCAGGACTGGTTCTCTCATGAAGCAAGGTGAAACATTTGCATCAGGTGCAGAGATTACAGGGGCGGCATGTTTGTACTATGTTTACACTAACAGCATGCAGTCAGAGTAGGAGAAGAAGCGAGAGGAGAGCGAAGGGAAGAGGTCATCATTGGGGAAAAGCAGCTTGTTATGCTGTGTGAGGAGTTTGTCAGTGAGTGAGGAGGGGGAGGCAGGAGAGCAGTAGTGTTTCATTAGATTTGCACAGCAGAAGGGAGGAGGCGGCACTGCTGTCCTGACTGGGGAGGAATGGAGTGTCTGAAGGTGAGCAGTTTGTTTGTCACAGACTCACAGCCGGCCAGCAGGGCCGGTTTAAGCAACAATGGGGCCCCAGGGCAAAATAAACCTGGGGAACCCCTCCAACAGATACCCCGGAACAAAAATCGGCATTAAGAGACCTTTTTGGCAGCTGGTACAGTCAGGGTGAGAAGCCCCAATTGGTCGGAGCTCCACATTCTGGCTATCCCAGCCTGCATGGGGGACAAGGGGTTAAAAAGTTTCAGGAGGGGGGACTCCACATAATTTTTTTTTTTTAAATTCCCGCATAAAAAAATAATTGGGAAAATAGGAAAAAATGCCAGGGATCTTCATGCAGCCACATTGCGGCTGTATAGCGATCCCTGGCCAAAGCGCTGCGGCTGCGTATGGACCCCCTGGAAACCCCGTCAGGAAATGTATTGCTCTTTCTTTTGATACATGTAAAATTACACTACCGTTAGGTTTGCTACTAAAAGTGACATTTACCGCATTTAAAAGTATACTTTTTTCCTTTGAAACTTTAAAATCGATTTTCTCAAAAACTATAAGTTCTTTTTGAAAAATAGTTTTTTCCTCTTATTCCTAATGATCTCCTTAACATATCCTGCAAATTTAGGGGTTCTAGCATTTAAGGTGGATTTGCTATTACCCATTAAAGTCGGCAGGTTTTTAAATGTGTATTTTTTTTTTCCTTTGAAACTTTAAAATCAGTTTTCTCAAAAACTATAAGGTCGATTTGAAAATTTTTTTTCCCTCTTGTAGCTAATTGGTGCCCCTACAAGCTCTTGGGCCCTGGGGCAATTGCCCCCTTTGCCTCTATGGTAGCGCCGGCCCTGCCGGCCAGGGTGCTATTGTGTTGAGCTGCATGTCATGTGACAACATTAAATGAAGCAGAGTAAATTGTCAGGTGCTGTGCGATTATTTCAAATTCGTGGGGGCGCATCCTCACAAGTTTGCCTCATGTAGTAAAAAGTCTATAACAGGCCCTGGTCATGCTAATAGCGTAACTTGAGGTACTTCCTGCCGGAGTTGAGAGTAATATTTCTGGGTGTTGTCAAAGCTTTGAAAGTCAGCCCCAATGTCTGCTAACTACAGCAGAAAAGAAAGACGACTGTGCTAGCTACAATGTGCCCATCAAAAATTGAAATTTCATTTGATTCGTTTCATCGTTTTCTCATTTGAAGGACTTACGAGGCCAAAACCTGTAATAAAGTAAAGTACCTGCATGTTCTTTAAATGCACGGAGGACGCCATCCGCGCCCTCCGTGCAGTTCCGCCGTTTCGCCTTAGTGACATCGCCCCCCTGTGCGCTCGCGACCCCACAGGCCGGGTCGGGCTCTCCAGCCACTCCTAATATGACAGCCGGAGCCGCCGCGATGCGCAGTCCGCATTGCCGCGAGTGCGGCTGCGCAGCTCTAGGTCCAAACCCTCTGAACCACGCACTATCGCGTGTATCGGGTGGTTGGCCCTAGAGCTGCACAGCCGCACTTGCGGACTGCGCAGCCGCGGCCGGCTCCGGCGGCCATATTAGGAGTGGCTGGAGAGCCCGACCCAGCCTGTGGGGTTGCGAGCGCACGGGGGGGGGGGCGATGTCACTAAGGGGACCCGGCGGAACTGCAGATGGCGTCCTCCGTGCATTTAAAGAACATGCAGGTACTTTACTTTTTTACAGGTTTTGGCCTCGTAAGTCCTTTAAAAAGTCGAGTGTTTATTTTTAGCAATATGCAAAATAAACAAGAGGAGTGGCGAGAGTGTAAGGAATGAACTGGCTAGAAATATATTTTCAGAAAGCAGAAGAACTGCAGTGACCTCTCTGTGATATGAGGAGCTGTTTGTGGGTAATATGGGCAGGCTTGGCTATGCTGGAGATCAATATGTACAAAGTTCCCTGCTGAGTCATCATTACGTTCCTTTCACAGCCATAAACTCTGACGGCCTGGAATATACAAGATTCTGTTCTCATCAGATCGAATTGCACCTCATCCCTCCAAGTAAACGCAATCCTATCATTATAGTATTAACCCCTGTCACATTATCAGATACCTGGGGCTGGGACTGGCCAATCCCAGCATTGTTGGTAAAGATATTACCAGTCATGGAATTCCTTCTAAATGAATTTCAGGAAACTGAAGCTCAGTGTAAGGTTGAGCTCCTCAAAGACTTGTGGTCCATAAATGCATTGTTGGTGGCCCTACAGATAGTATTCTCTGACCAGCTGAAACGATTGATATTTGCTATATCAGCTGATCATATCCTGCAAGTAAAACTGAATGTACATGTAGGAGGACTGTCATCTCGATCCCTTGGGCAACAGTTCAAGACAAGATCTGTACAGACTCTGCTGCTATGGGGAAGGAGGGGGGAGGGGGAAGGCCCTGACAGAGGACAATGGTCTAGAGTGAGACAGGCCCTTGGCCTGTGCTCGGATGATACAATCCGCCAAGCTCATCTTACTTCAATGTCAATGTCAATGTCTGTCAAACTCTTCATTGGCTATCGATTAACCAGAGGATCCAGTTCAGACTCTTTAACCCTGACCTACAAAGCTCTCCAGAATCTCTCTCTCTCCTGTGTACATCTCCTCACTAATTTCTAGATACCAATCCAACCGCAATCTTAGATCTTCACATGACCTTATATTGTCCTTCTCTAGAATCACCTCCTCACATTCACGTTACAAGATTTTACATGTGCTTCAATCCTCCTCTGGAATGCCCTTCTACAACACATCAATCACTCTCCAACCTTTGATATTTTTAAACACTCCCCCAAAACTCACTTTTTCCAACAAGCATACGCTCTGCCGTAGACCATTCCCCTTTTGTCCTAAGGCCAAGTTGCACTCCTACTAGATATCCTAAAACACACAGCCTCTAGGTATGATTCTTGTATACTACGCCTCCTCTTGTTTCCCCTCATTCTTTTAGCTTGTAAGCTCACAAGGGCAGGGCTCTCTCACCCTTTTGTGTCTTGGGATTTGTTATACATTTTATTCATCATGTTACTTTTTTTACTGTAACTACCTGTTGGTATTTTGTACCAATTCTGTATTTTGTACCAATTTAGTATGTTGGTGTATACTGCTGTCTGTATTATTATGTACCCCATGTTTGTTCCTTACTTTGTACAGCGCCACGGAATATGTTGGCCCTACATAAATCAATAATAATAATGTTATGTTACTTGGAGAACATGCTGCCTAATTGTGTTATTTGGGGGGACATTTCTACATATTTTCTCTTTAATGGTATGCCCCATTGTAGAATTAGCACTTTACCGCAATGTCTCGGCAGTGTCACCGTGGTGGGTGTTGCTGTTGCCATTACCTTTTCAAGCAGTGGCCCTCAAACTAAGGCCCGGGGTCCGAATGTGGCCCCTTGAGGCTTTTTAACCGCCCCCCCCCCCCCCCCACACACACACACACAAAATGTATTACTTATAGATGCGGTCAGCTACATCTTTAAAGAGGAACTGTCGCGAAAATCTTAACATTTAAAACACATACAAAAAAGAAGTCCATTTCTCCCAGAGTAAAATGAGCCATAAATTACTTTTCTCTTATGTTGCTGTGACTTATAGTAGGTAGTAGAAATCTGACATTACCGACAGATTCTCATAGAGGGGTTCTCAGGGTTTTCTTTATTTTTAAAAGCACTTAGGGAATGGCAGTTGCTCCGTCCAACGGCCAAAATAGTGTGCAGCGAGCAGAGAAGCTGGCCAGCATCATTGTATTAATCATTTTCAGGTAATGTCTTTATAAAGAATAAAGGCCATGCTGAGAATCCCCCATGAAGAGATTTACTAGCCAAAACCACCCATCTACATGGTAGCCAGAAAGCAGTAATTCACTGGTTTCCAATCAAATTCCACATTAAGTGACACTGCTGTCCAATTGGACTGCAGGTTGTCACCAGAGTATGCTTCATGGTCTGGCACGCAAAGACTCCGACATCTTATGTATACTCCGGCCCCCCAACAGTCTGAAGTATGCTGACCCGGCCTCGACCTAAAACCTTTGCAGACCTCTGGTTTAAAGCTACTGTGACACTTGCTCAAAAGAAGTAGAGAAAATCAGACTTTTAGTGGAGAATGACTGTGCTGCCTAATTGTGTTATTTCTGGGGCTATTTCTACATATTTCCTGTCTGAGGACATGCAAGTTCTGGAGGTAAAGGAAGCAATTTGTTGGTGGCCCTTTGGCCAAAATTATGCTGGGAGGGCCCCTTTGTAGCGTTAGCGCTGCACCTCATGGCTCCGTAGTGACACCACTGTGGGTGACACTTACCCAAAAGAAATCTAAAGAAACCAAGCTTTCAGAGAATAAATTAACCAATACTGGCCAACTAGAGGACCATTGCTATGGATACTTCAAAGCACATTGTAACTAAACCAAAGACACAACAGACTGAAGAGCCCACCTTATCTTTAGAATCATCCAATTTATTGCCTTTTGGCAAAAACAACTGTATATCATTGAATATGAGTTGACTTCAATATTTGCCCCTCTTCAGCTGGAATTGTTTTATTGACTCAAGTATAAGTCTACCCAGCAAAGTTAATGGCTGCACTTGGGGACCAGGAGGGGCTAATGACTGCACTGCATGCAGTATTGCAGCCATTAACCCCTTCTGTCAACTCCTCCAGGTCCCCGAGTGCAGCAATTATTCACCCCCACCTCTTGCATCATAGTATTTCCCCCCTGCCCTTTTTCTTTGATATTTGTTGTGGCCAGGACTTTCAGACCTGCGTTTTCCTGGCATTTCCTTGATCAAGAAATGTACCTATGGGAAAATTTCTGCAAATGGGATGTCACAAATAGTACACACATTACTCAGTGTGCTCAGTGCTGCCTGTGACTCGTGTATAAGTGAACCTTATACTTTAACCTTATACTTTTATTTAGTGAGTCTGACCTACATTTCTAGATTTATAGTTGAGTATATATGGTACACACTTAGAGGTGGATTCACTAAAGTGTGATAACTGCTATCACAGCAGTTATCACACTAGCTGCCACGCGCAAAGCTTTGCACGCAAACAGCGTTACTTTGAGTGATAAGCTAAGGTTTGCGCGCGATCACTGGAGCATCCATAGACATTCCCACAATACATATACACTCACACACTTACCAGACTTGGGAAAGGGAGCAATGACAATATCATCTTCCCGTGCTTGGAAGTTGTAGAACTCCTCCCAGGTATCACAGGCGGAATGTGGCAGCAGCACCCCCTCAACGTGACCCAGATTTACTGGCATGTTCTTCAGTTTTTCTACATTTTCTCTAAACCATTCAGGGTTTAATCCAAACTGATTCATTCTAGAAATTGCAGGAGAAAAGAACACTTATACAGTGGCTTGCAAAAGTATTCAGCCCCCTTGAAGTTTTCCACATTTTGTCACATTACTGCCACAAACATGAATCAGTTTTATTGGAATTCCCCGTGACAGACCAACACAAAGTGGTGTACATGTGAGAAGTGGAATGAAAATCATACATGATTCCAACATTTTTTACAAATAAATAACTGCAAAGTGGGGTGTGCGTAATTATTCAGCCCCCTGAGTCAATACTTTGTAGAACCACCTTTTGCTGCAATTACAGCTGCCAGTCTTTTAGGGTATGTCTCTACCAGCTTTGCACATCTAGAGACTGAAATCCTTGCCCATTCTTCCTTGTAAAACAGCTCCAGCTCAGTCAGATTAGATGGACAGCGTTTGTGAACAGCAGTTTTCAGATCTTGCTACAGATTCTTGATTGGATTTAGATCTGGACTTTGACTAGGCCATTCTAACACATGGATATGTTTTGTTTTAAACCATTTCATGGTTGCCCTGGTTTTATGTTTAGAGTCGTTGTCCTGCTGGAAGGTGAACCTCCACCCCAGTCTCAAGTCTTTTGCAGTCTCCAAGAGGTTTTCTTCCAAGATTGCCCTGTATTTGACTCCATCCATCTTCCCATCAACTCTGAACAGCTTCCCTGTCCGTGCTGAAGAGATGCACCCCCCGAGCATGATGCTGCCACCACCATATTTGACAGTGGGGATGGTGTGTTCAGAGTGATGTGCAGTGTTAGTTTTCCGCCACACATAGCGTTTTGCATTTTAGCCAAAAAGTTCCATTTTGGTCTCATCTGACCAGAGCACCTTCTTCCACATGTTTGCTGTGTCCCCCACATGGCTTGTGGCAAACTGCAAACGGGAATTCTTATGCTTTTCTGTTAACAATGGCTTTCTTCTTGCCACTCTTCCATAAAGGCCAATTTTGTGCAGTGCAGGACTAATAGTTGTCCTATGGACAGATTCCCCACCTGAGCTGTAGATCTCTGTAGTTCATCCAGAGTCACCATGGGCCTCTTGACTGCATTTCTGATCAGCGCTCTCCTTGTACGGCCTGTGAGTTTAGGTGGACGGCCTTGTCTTGGTAGGTTTACAGTTGTGCCATACTCCTTCCATTTCTGAATGATCGCTTGAACAGTGCTCCGTGGGATGTTCATGGCTTTAGAAATATTTTTGTAGCCTGAGTGTGCTTTAAATTTCTCAATAACTTTATCCCTGACCTGTCTGGTGTGTTCTTTGGACTTCATGGTGTTGTTGCTCCCAATATTCTCTTAGACAACCTCTGAGGCCGTCACAGAGCAGCTGTATTTGTACTGACATTAGATTACACACAGGTGCACTCTATTTAGTCATTAGCACTCATCAGGCAATGTCTATGGGCAACTGACTGCACTCAGACCAAAGGGGGCCGAATAATTATGCACACCCCACTTTGCAGTTATTTATTTGTAAAAAATGTTTGGAATCATGTATGATTTTCGTTCCACTTCTCATGTGTACAGCACTTTGTGTTGGTCTTTCATGTGGAATTCCAATAAAACTGATTCATGTTTGTGGCAGTAATGTGACAAAATGTGGAAAACTTCAAGGGGGCTGAATACTTTTGCAAGCCACTATATAGTCAATGAAAAAGTCTGCTTCACTGTCACTATTAACCTGTGTGTTTTGCAGTAATGCCCAGCATGCATTGCGTTGGGATGCTGCACACCGTTGCACTGTAAACCTCGCATACAAGGCCGGATTTATACTTTTAGCGCCCCTAGGCCAACTTTCTTGTTGATCCCCTTCCATGAACAGCAGCCCCTCTCCTTCATGTACAACTCTTTTGGGCAGCACCACCCCTCTTCCATGTGTAGTTCCCCATTTGCCACCTCCTTCATATGCAGCAACCATTCTTCACTGTCCAGCCGCTCCTTGGGCTGCGTCCATCCAAGGCCCGAGTCATTGTGGCCCTCTGAGAAATCCGGCCTTGGTCACATAGCAATGCAACATTCCCAGTTACAGTGCGTCAATTGCATCGCACCGCAACTCTCCACTGTGAACGGTGCCTCACTCTCCCCTCCCCTTCTCTAAACTGTCATCTCGCACACGTACTCCCACAGCTTTTGAATGAACAGCTTTACATCAGAACAGAGACAGACGTCGAGCCATGGGAGGTGCGGTAAGCATATGCACGCCTCCCCACACACACACAGGGCGTCAATTACTGAAGTGATCTAAGACTAAAGGTATCCTTTAAAGCAGTATTGTCACCATAAAAATCAAATTTCAACAGCAACTGGTCTGAGTGTATTAAGTGATAAAGATGCTAATCCTGCATTCAAAACTTGCAAAACTTTTTCTGCTGTTATGGTTTGGAGTTATCACATACTTTAGGAGCACTGGCCCTAGTGCCAAACAGTGCCAAAGAGTTGAATGCTGGGAGTTCTTGTTATCTATAATATATTCCTCCTCTTCCATTTATTTCCCTGCCTAGCTGCTTATCAGAAACACCCTCTGATTACTTGTGTTTACAAGCAAGGCTGAGGTGACTCAGTGATTGGATGTGTAAACAAAAAAAAGACAGTGCAGTTGTTAGTATACACCCCAGTGGGAGTTTCTGAAGACTCTGGGAGGAGGGCAGCTAATGAATACACAATGAGCAAGAGAAGGGAGGGGGGGAAACAAGAGTCAGGGAGGATATGATGTCAGCATTAGCTTGGCAAGATGGCCACTGCGTAGAATAGGATTTTCTGCTTTTCCTTTAAAAAAAAATCACAGAAATCATTACATGGATAGCACAATACATCTGTTATGCAAGTAGAAGTAGTATTTATCTACTTATATGTGTGTTTTTTATTTCTAGGTTAGCATGGATGTCGCTTGTTCTTTAAAGAGGGCAGCTGTATGATGAGAAAATGTTCAACTCCACTCAATCGCAACACAATAATTTAAAATGAAGCAATCTGTAGCTGCTAGAGGAGCCTTTATCCACAAGGTAAACAGTACAAGTCAAATACTCCTCAGAGCTCCTTAGAGTAGCAATCTGCAGCTGCGCTCCTGTAGCCGGGAGCGTTCTGCGCAGGCGTAGAAGCTGGCGACCACGCCCGGTTGACCGGCTGCTACGGAGGGGATCCCGGAACAATAGCTGAGAGCAGAGCTACGGCGAGGGATATATGGGCTGTCAGGGGCTTGAGGAAGCCCCAGGTAAGTAGATCTGTTTTTTTTTAAATGCTTGGTGTTACCTTTAATAGGTTGGCAGGTATGTATTATGCACTAAGCACTTTATTGTGATTTGTGGTAAATGTAGCGTGATCTTTGTATTTATGATGCAATGGTTTTTCCTACCTATATTTAGTTATGGTTATTGTTATGATTGCATTGGTATTACATGCCATATTGGTTAGTTTTGATGCCATAATTTGATTAATGTTAGGGCCAGTTCACATTGTCACTAAAGGAAAACGGATCCGTGAAAATCGATCTGTTTCCACTACCGATTCGTTGGGCCTGTTCAGAATGACTTTCAGGTCGATCCGTTACTGAGTCTCCTCTTGTCGTCACCTCCCGGCTATCTCTGCGCACACTGGGGGAGACCATGCACTATTTCCAGACTTGGCTGCCTGCCGCTAGTCTCCACCCACAGCCGAGGGGAAAGGTTGAGCTTGCTGTGCAGGGCATGGCAGTGTCTTTCTAAATGCTGTATGGCCAGGTGAGGTCAGGTGCTGGGCGGCCACTCGGTGAGCACAGCGGGAATTAAGGGAGCTGAGCCATAGTGAAGGCTCCTCCTTGGATTTGTGGCAGCTACAATTGTCAGTTAGGGCTCTCCTCGAGAGAGATTAACTGACTGGCAGGGATGGCAGCTGATTGGTCGGCACTGGCCGGATTCAGTGCCGGCGAATCAGCTGCTATTTGAGGGCTATAAAAAGGAGGTTTTGGCCGGTAGCTTAGCAGTCGGTCCGGTGCAGCGATTAGCAAGCTTGAGCTTGTAGTACAGAGCTGTATTACTGCTTGCTCCGCTGCTATGGACTTGTCTCAGCAGATGGCTTCAAGAGCCAAAGAGCCTGGCGGAGAAGAATTGCTGGCTCGCTGTTGGCAGATGGCGGAGGAAGAATTTTGATACCGTACAAAGGAGGAAGAGGATCGTTTCCCTGCGACAGAGAGTGGCGGCGGAGAGCTTCAGGATTCCCCGGTGGTGTCGACGGAGGAGCGTCCGGCAAAAAGGATGAGGAAGATGCGGCGAATCTACTCACCGGAGATACGTGTGGAGAGGTCTGGGTCCAAAGGCGGTATCGCAGCAAGAGCTAGGAGAAGCGGATATTCTGTGGCGGTTCCTTGTGGAGCGGCAGAGGCGAAGAGGAAGAAGGTGGCTAAGAAGAAGAGGAGGGAGGACCCTGGCTTGGCTTGCTTCAATCGGTGGTCGGGGGTGGAGCCAGCTGAGAGTGATGCAGGCTTAGCAGCCAATCGGGCTGGATGTTACCATGGAGCCGTTGAGGTCCAGTACGGCTCCCCATGTGGTTCAAGCTCCCTTGGCAGCGACGTTCAGAGATGGAGGATCGTCGGGTGAGCAGATGGAGGTTTATAGCCCGGAGGGTGGGTGTTCACATGCCAGTGTCAGCAGGTCTGTGTCATCACTGCGTTCTGAGACACTTGTGACAGCTGATCAGCATGTGGCACCTGGTACTTCTGTGGCTGGCAGCAGCACCATCATTTCGGATGGCGGATCTGGACGCAATGTCGGGAAAGAATCTGTACAGTCAGCTGGTGAGTTTAAACAGCTGGCTCCGTTATTTTCTGCTATTTTATCTGCTTTTCAACAGCATGGTTTGGCCGTAAAAGAGCCATTATTGTCTAATAAAAGTGTGCAGGGTGTTTGGGAAGGGGCTAATGTTCATTTATTGAATAAGCAGTTTCTACCTAATAGCCCCCCATCAGTTCCCCAGCTTAGTTCATACGGTGTATCGGTTTCAATACCTATCAACAAGCCTGGGGTTTCTGAAAATTTGTACAAAGAACATTTATCATGTGATTTATCTCCTTTAGGCAGGGGCGTAGCAATAGGGGGTGCAGAGGTAGCAACCGCATCGGGGCCCTTGGGCCAGAGGGGCCCCGAAGGGTCCACCCTCTATCACAGTATTAGCTCTCTATTGGTCCTGTGCTGGTAATAATCACTTCTATAGATGCTTTGAATAGTAGTAATCCTTAACACACTGTTCCCCATACCCTTCTTGCACCTCTGACACTGGGGTTGTCCTTGGCAGGTTTTGGTGCACCGTATCAATTGTTATGTATAGAGTGCTTGGGGGGCCCCATGTAAAACTTGCACCGGGGCCCACAGCTCTTTAGCTACGCCACTGCCTTTAGGATTCCATCTTTCAATGTCTATAAAAGCAAAAATTTGGAAAGGGGAATTTTTGGATCTGTTATCTTTGTTACCTAGGGTGAAAGAATTTTTCAAAAAGAATGAGAGGAAGATTGTAGCGATCGGTGTAACACAGAGAGGATCTGATTACCGGTGATCTGCAGTATCACTGGGAATACAGATATATACCCGATTATTGATGATCTGCAGTATCACCGATAATCAGATATACAAGCTAACCTCTGGACACCAGAGTGGAGTGAGAGTGTTAGGTGCAGCTGTAATATTAGAGGACTAGGCCTCAGAGCAGTAAGGAGTACTGCACAAACTCCTTCCAAGACCTGAAATCTCCGCGAGGGAGGAGTCAGGCTGAACGTAGGAAGGACAAACCGAGAGTGACACTCAAGGGGGAGTGTCACTATCAGGACTGGGGAACCGCCTCTAACAGTAAGGTCGGTTCTCGAGGTCGGACAAGCCAGGTCGTAACCACACAAACAGATACAGTACAGATTCAGAAGGCGGATGCGGGATCTAATAGACAAGCAGGGTTCGGCAACAGGGTATCAGAAATATCGAGGTACAAAGTCAGGAGGCAGATGCGGAGTCTCAGGGCGAGCCGAGGTTCGGCAACAGAGTATCAGAAATATCGAGGTACAGGATCAGAGTTCAGAAGAAAGGTCAGACAAGCCAGAAGGTCATAACAGATAATCACAATCAAACTAGTACTTTAGACTATCAACAGAATCTAGCTAAGTGTAGGATTACAGCTCCAGCTGGTCCCGGCACACTTTAGGATCTGACTCTGGTCTGAGTGCTACCACGTAGTGATCACAACGGCAGACAACTTGAGACTGAACAGCCAGCAGTATATATACAAACCCATTCACCAGCCCCTCCCTAAGTGCTGGACCAATGAAATGAAGCAGGATTGTCAGCTGACCGGCCTGGTCAGCTGACCCTTTTCTGACTGCCATATAAGTTCTGCCTCCCTGCGCACACGCGCGTCATTCTGAATCTTGGTGGACTATCAGTTCCAGCCACACCAGTACTGTCCTGCAATGTGCCTGCCGACCTGGGCGCGGGGTTGGCCGCACCGCCCTCAGCACCGGCGGCGGCCTCCCCGCGCTGGGTCAGATTGCTTGCAACAGTTCCATGCACGGCAACCGCCGCGTCAGACGCGGCGTTTTTTTCGCGTTCAGCCATGCCATGCGCGAAAAGCGCCGCCTCCCGCTGACTTATAGCGGCGGCTCTTCCACGTTTCTTTACAAAGATCCAAGGTCTTTTAATAATTGGCTGCAATCTTTTTGTATTTATTCCAGTGTTATGGGTGAAAGGTATCCAGAACGGTGTCCAGCTATGTTTCAGTATCTGGACACGATTTTGGAAGCTTATAAATCTTTTGGAGGTTTAGCCTGGCATTTTTATGATGAGGCATTCAGGCAGAAAATGACGGTGTACCCGGGAATGAAGTGGGGTTCTAAGGATATTAGTTTATGGCTAAATCTAATGCTTCCTCAAAGAGCTGGATTTGTTAACCAGAATTCTACCGTTCCAAATCCAGTAGGTTATAAAAAAGGAGTATGTTTCTCCTTCAATGATAGTCAATGTAAATGGCCTGGCACGTGTAAATATAGACACAAATGTGGGTATTGTTCTGGGGCCCATCCAATTTCTCGCTGTTTTAAGAAAGCAAATGTACCTAACCAACCGAATGCAAAAGAGCTTTTTCTTAAAAGCAACAACGCCAGTGAAACTACAAAACATGCTTCCTTGGTTACAGGTTTACCCCGACAGAGCGAAAGCACGCTTATTAATTGAAGGATTTAGTGAAGGTTTTTATCTTCCTGAATTCAAAAGTGTAGGTTGTTCAGTGGTTAAAAATTTGCATTCGGTTGATTTACATACTAGGGTGGTAAAGGGAAAAATTCATAAGGAAATTGATGAAGGTAGAGTGGAAGGTCCTTTTGATTCACCGCCTTTTCCTGATTTCCGTTTATCTCCTTTAGGAATAGTTCCGAAAAAAGAATTGAATAGTTTTAGATTAATACATTATTTATCTTTTCCGAAAGGTAATTCATTGAATGATGATATTGCGGAAGATTTATCGTCCGTTTCTTATGCTTCGTTCGATGATGCATTGGAAATTCTTAGGCCACTAGGGAGACATTCGTTATTGTAAAAAACGGATGTTAAATCGGCATTTAGATTGCTACCGATTCATCCTTTAGCTTTTCCATCTTTAGGTTTTCATTTTCAAGGGAAATACTATTTTGACAAATGTTTACCAATGAGCTGCTCACTTTCATGCAATTATTTTGAAAGTTATTCTACATTTTTAGAATGGGTAGTTAAGTGCGTTACCGGGAAGGTTACCCTTTTACATTATTTAGACGATTTTTTATTTTTAAGTTCGGATGATTCACCAATTTGTTTTCAGCTATTGGTAACTTTTTGCTCAATGTGTTTTGGTATTCCTCTTGCAAATGAAAAGACTGTTTTGCCTTGTACAAGATTGGAATTTTTAGGAATTTCAATTGATACGGATGAAATGGCGTTCTTTTTGCAGGATGAAAAAATGTAAAAGTTAAAAAATTTTATTTTTGTTTTTTAGACGACAGAAAGTTTTATTAAAAGAGATGCAATCTTTATTGGGAAGTTTAAATTTTGCAACTCGCATTATGCCAATGGGCAGAATTTTTTCTAGACGTTTGTCAGATTCGATGAAAGGTTTGAAGTCGCCTTTCTCACACATTAGAGTTACCAAGGATTTACGTGAGGACCTTTTAGTATGGGCAAATTTTTTAAATATTTACACCGGTCGTTCAATTTGGCAGGATTGTTTTGTTTCCAATGATGAGCTATCTTTTTATACAGATGCGGCGGGTAGTTTGGGTTGTGGTGCAATTTTCAAGGGGCATTGGTTTTCAACGAGTTGGCCTATTAAATGGTATCAGAAAAAGGTGGTTGGTAATATAGTTTTGCTTGAATTATTTCCGGTGGTAGTGGCCTTGTACTTATGGGGGCATTATTTTGAGGGTAAAAGAATTGTGGTGTCATCAGATAATAAAGTTGTGTTTATCATGAAAGTCGCCATTAGTCGTTAAATTGTTAAGTTTTTTATTCATTAAAATTTAATATATGGCTCAAAGCGAAATATGTGCCAGGTAAGAAAGATGTAGTGGCTGATGCCTTGTCCCGATTACAGATGGACAAGTTCAGGAAGTTGGCACCGGAAGCCGACAGGATGGGAGAGGAAGTTCCAAGTTTTTTATGGGATCTGATTTGGAGTTAATGAGCAATATTATTCAGCATTCAATATCGGAAGCAACATGGAAATCATACTCTCTTTCTTGGAAAATTTGGTCGGATTTTGCAAACAAAATGGGTAGTTGTGAGTTAGATCTATCAGAAGGTTTAGTACAGAAATTCATAATGTCGTTTGTAAGAAAGGGCTATTCACATTCTCAAATCGTAAAAATGTTAGCCGGGCGTGTCTTTCTTTTTAAAATGTAATAATAGACCTTCCTGCATAAGTTTTTTTCTCAGTAAAGCAAATGTTGAAAGGTTATAGGCGTCGTACTTCAAATCCTGACAATAGCTCTCTGGTTTCACTTGATATTTTGAAGCAGCTTTGGGAAATAGTAGAACGGGTTTGTTCATTTATTTTCGAAGTTCAGCTTTTCTTCGCTGCACGATATCGCTTATGTTTTCTGCGGCTTTTCGTATTTCGGAGCAAAGTCAAAAAAGGATAGCGGCGGTTTAAAGTTTGAGAATGTAACTTTATTAGAGGACAAATTGAAGATCTTTTTAGGAAGTTCAAAAACTGACCAAATGGGAAAAGGGTCTTGGATTGAGCTAAATTCTTGGTTGGGTAGTGTGTTATGCCCTATTGTTAATTGTAAGAGCTATTTATTACTCTGAGGTGTGAGCCTTGGTAATTTTTTGCAACACAAGGATGGAAGTTCTTTGACAGTGTTTCAATTTAATGCAGTTTTGCGAGTGTGTTTAAAAATAGCAAATTTACAGGACGAGAGAATCACTTCTCATTCTTTTAGAATAGGAGCTGCTTCTGAAGCAGCTAGATTAGGTTGTAATATTGGAGTTATTAAGAAAATTCGTAGATGAAGTTCTAATTCATATAAACTATATATACGTACGTAAATGATGTTGTTTTTAATTTTAGGTACTAAGAAGATTATTTGGATAGTAGGACATTCTGCATCTATTGGGCTTACATCAGGGCATGCAGAAGAATTTATTAATCCAATCTGAATATGGACGTTAGCGAGTATAAGGTCTATTGGTGTGAAAACAGAGGAATGGTTTGGGATCAGTTGCATGACACTTTGTATAAATTGTTTAATGTCTTCCCTATGCCTGATATTCTTCTAGTTCATTTGGGAGGGAATGATATAGGAGCAGTTAAGTCGTTGGATTTATTTTTTAAGATAAGGGATTCGTTGTTAGCTTTCAAATCATTTTCTCCTCGTACTACAATTATATTTTCGGAAGTAGTTCCTAGATTAATAAATTATCCTTTGGAGAGGGTTAAAAGGCGTTTAAATCATCGTTTGGAGAAATTTATGCCCAAGATTGGGGGATTCTCATTTAGACATGTAGACTTAGAAGGAGGTGGTCAAGGACTGTATAGGCAGGATTTGATTCATCTATCCGATGTAGGTTTGGACATCTTTAATTTAGGACTCCAGAGTTGTATTGAGAAGGCCGTTGGTGGGGTGCCTGGCTTATTGCCTAGCTAGTAGTGTATTTTTTGGTTATTTAATTATAGTGAATTTTGTCTGGGAAAATTGTCAGGCAATTTTGTTATATGTTAAATTTTATTACCTAATTTATGTGTGATGTTATTGAGCTTGTTTAGCTCTAAATTTTTATACTCAGCTGTTTATAGTTTAAAACCAATAATAAACGCCACGGCCAATTGTGTCAAATTCTGGAGTTCTGTGTGGATGTCTTTCTTTTTTTACAAGGTTTAGTATTAGCAAGTTTTAGTGTTTTTAACCCATTCGCGTTCCGTCGTTTTCACTTGAGAAATGTTCACCTCCCATTCATTAGCCTATAACTTCATCACTACTTATCACAATGAACTGATCTATATCTTGTTTTTTCCGCCACCAATTAGGCTTTCTTTGGGGGGTACATTTTGCTAAGAGCCACTTTACTGTAAATGCATTTTAACAGGAAGAATAAGAAAAAAACGGAAAAAATTGATTATTTCTCAGTTTTTAGCCATTATAGTTTTAAAATAATACATGCCTCCATAATTAAAACTCACGTATTGTATTTGCCCATATGTCCCGGTTATTACACCGCTAAAATTATGTCTCTATCACAATGTATGGCGACAATATTTTATTTGGAAACAAAGGTGCATTTTTTCCGTTTTGCATCTATCACTATTTACAAGTTTAAAATAAAAAAAATATAGAAATATTTCATCTTTACATTGATATTTAAAAAGTTTAGACCCTTAGGTAAATATTTACATGTTTTTTTTTTATTGTAATGTTTTTTTTTTATAGTAAACATTTTATTTGGGTAGTTTTGGGAGGGTGGGAGGTAAACAATAGGTTTATAATGTAAATGTGTGTTAATTTTCATTTTTTTTTACTTTTAGTTGTAGTATTACTTTTTGGCCACAAGGTGGCGGCCATGCGTTTGTTTACATTACGTCACTCTAAGCATAACACACGCTTAGAGCGACGCATGGGGTACGTTACAGCCAGAAAAGGCGCAGCTTCCGAGAGAAGCTGTCGCTTTTTCAGCGGGGGAGAGCAATCAGTGATCGGGCACCATAGCCCGATTCACTGATTGCCTGGCTAATGAACCGCAGGCCGGGAGCACGCGTGCACGCGCGCGATCGGCATGGTTCCTGGACGTAGTTTCTACGTCCAGGAACCAAAATAGGTTAAGAAAAAGAATGCTGCCTACAATCCCAGTGATAGGTGCCGGGTTTTGCAAGTGACAGTACTGCAAGCAGAGTGATCTGCTGGCTGTATGTCAGCCAAAAAAAAATAAAAAATTTTGCTGTCAGAGCAAGAGAGCACATTGCTCTCATTTGTTGTTTTTCATACCAGATGTATATATAATGCTTTAACTTCCTTCTATTGCACTAGCAACCTTTACACTAAGCACTTTTTTCCCTGACGACGACTCCAATTAGGGAGTCGAAACATGTTGGATTGGTGGTGGGTATTGTCTTATATGTAGTTAGTTAATAGCAGATTAGTCAGAGTGTAGGGTTTGAGCATTACTATAAAATCCTGTTTATAGGTACATGTGCTCTTGAAAGTATCGTGAACCCTACTCTGTTATGTGTGTATAATTATAAACAAGAAAAACAAAAAGAATGATAGTGATTTTATATAAAGACTAATAAAAGTTATATTTTAATATACTTCTGAAAGGATCAATTATGTGTATTGTATGTCAGCCTGCCTGTGGTGGTGGCAGCAGACTTCCGATTTTAAAGGCAGTGTGTTGTTAAAGTTGGCTTGATTTATCCTCCCATGGATATCTGCTGTTTCACTTCAATCGCTGAAAGGTTGACTCCCAGATATTTAAAATGTTTTACCGATTCTAGATTATCGTCACCTATTATGTTCTGTGGTGGCCTTCTCTTTCTTTAAATTTTCAATGAACTCAAGCCAACAGAGCATACTCTGCCCTATCACACATCTTTCACTCACGGGATATCCAAAGGAACAACAAAAAACGGGAGTACAAGATCATAATCAGGCCTATACTTACCTATGGATGTGAACCATGGATACCCATGGATACCTTACCCAAAACCTAGCAAGCAAAATAGAAGCTTCTGAAAGGAAGATATTACGCAAAGTATATGCCCCACCCACGAGAATGGTGTATGAAGAATTAAATACAACCATGAACTATATAAAGATCTCCCAATATCAGACTTTATTATGATTCAATGGGCTGAGATGAGCAGGACATGTGGTTACAATGGATGAACATAGGATCCCAAAAAGAATCTTTACAAGGAGCATGGATGGACGAAGACCAACTGGAAGACCTAGAGCAGGACATGTGGTTACAATGAATGGCCATAGGATCCCAAAAAGAATCTTTACAAGGAGCATGGATGGACGAAGACCAACTGGAATACCTAGAAAGAGATGGGCAGATGAAGTTGACAAAGATGCCACATAACTTCTTAACCTGCTGGGCGGTATGGAGCTCAGCTCGTCCATTACCGCCGGAGGCTGCCGCTCAGGCCCTGCTGGGCCGATTCTCATCAAATAAAAAGGAGCACACGCAGCCGTCACTTTGCCAGCCGCGTGTGCTACCTGATCGCCGCCGCAGCTCGGCGATGCGCCGCGTGCAGCTGCGAAAGAGGGTCCCCCCAGCCGCCCGAGCCCAGCGCAGCCGGACCAAACAGGTCCGGCCAGCGCTAAGGGCTGGATCGGAGGCGGCTGACGTCAGGACGTTGGCTGACGACCATGACGTCACTCCGCTCGTCGCCATGGCAATGAGGAAAGCAAAACAAGAAGGGCCGCTAGTCATGTTCCTTCTTGTTACTTCTGATCACCGGAGGCGATCAGAAGTACGCATTAGGAGCGCCCTCTAGTGGGCTTTCATGCAGCCAACTTTCAGTTGACTGCATGCAATAGTTTTTTTTTTAATAAAAAAAAAATGTCTAGTCACCAGCCTGGCGATCTTAATAGAACGCCAGGCTGGTTAAGATACGCAACTGGAAACAGGCAGCGATAGACAGAGATGGATGGGGCAGAAAACTGAAGGAGGCCAAGGCTCAAATTGGGCTGTAGCGCCATCGGAGGAGGAAGGTGTTGTTAAAGGACTTACGAGGTGACCGTTGTAAAAAAAAAAAGTTCAGTACCTGCCTTTATTCTGTATGCACAGAGGACGCCATCCGCGCCCTCCGTTCACTTCCGCCGGGACCTTCGCTCTTTCCTTAACCCCTGGTCGGCTCCCCCCCCCCCCCCCCCCCCCGCCGGGGTCGGGCTCTAATGCCACAGGTAAAATGGCCACTGGAGCTTGCCACTGCTGTGCAGTCCGCATAGACGTGAGTGCGGCTGTGCAGCTCTAGGGCCTCACCCCCGATCCAAGCACAGGAGACAGCCTGTAACACCACTAGCAAGGACGCGGCAGGAGGAGCCATAGAGCTGTGCAGGTGTAATCGTGTATATGCAGACTGTGCAGCCACAGCAAGCTCCAGTGGCCATTTTACCTGTGGCATGAGAGCCCCACACGGGCAGTGGGATCGGGAGCCGACCAGGATCTGGGAAAGAGCGGGGGACAGGGCGGATGTGAACGGATAGCGCGGATGGCGTCCTTCATGCATACAGAATAAAGACAGGTACTGAACTTTTTTTGCAACGGTCACCTCAGAAGTCCTGTAAAGTTCCATTTCTCATTGCCTCCCATTCAGCCCTTCAGCGTCTGTTTCCAGTCCGCTGGGCTCCTTGGTCTGGAAAAATCGCCACAACACCAAGCTTGTGGTATATTCAGTGGAGAGTGCGTAACGGAGCAGTTTGAATAGGCCAATGTGAACGAAGATGGTTTTGATACTCCCTTTGTAGTTATACCATTTAATGAAGTTTGTTATTGATTGCACCATGGGTTGTTGATCTTGACTGAGCCTTATAAGTCTGACTATTGATTGGGGAGTTCCGTTTCTTTCTTTCTTTTTAATTAAATGTTCTGAAATGGGTCGATGACCCATTCCCCCACTGCTTGATACTTCCACAGGTGTACCAATTGGGATAATGACAGAAAACACGATGCTTCAGCCCTACAGACCTTCATCAGCCTTGACGAAGAGCTTGATGACGGAAACGTTGTGCTTGCTGTCACTGTGATATGAATGAAAAGCAAGTCAGCAATTCAAAAAGATGGCGAGCCAGTTATTTCTTTGGCAGAAGGATGAGAATATACTTTAGTGGGGAAAATATATATTTACTGGTTTATTAATCCTCAGGTGTATGTGTGTTAATATTATGTGTCCATGACCCAGTGACACATAAGAAGCAGGGTGTGCTTTGTGTGTCCCATAGCCAACAGTGAAAGCTCTGAATGTCCTCGGCTTAACTTTCAATGGTAATTCAGCCCTCTGTGACGTCTCAGATAATCAAGTATTTTTCTGGAATCAACTGTATTTCAATTCAGAAGAGGTAAGTACCAGCTGGAGAGAGGCTGCAGACACCATGCAAGAGCCAAATGTAAGTACATATCATGCAGACATGAGCAAACTCCATGCAGGAGACAGGTGTGGTTACAGATCATGCAGGAGCTACTTATGGGCGCATAGCTGCAGGAAACAGGTGTGGTTACAGACCATGCAGGAGTTACACATGGGTACATAGTATGCAGAAGACAGGTGTGGTTACAGATCATGCAGGAGATACATATGGGTAAAGATCATGCAGGAGCTACATACGGGTACATAGCATGCAGGAGACAGCTGAGGTTACAGATCATGCAGGATATACATATGGGTAAATAGTATGCAGGACACAGGTGTGGTTACAGATCATGCAGGAGCTACATATGGGTACATAGCATGCAGGAGACAGGTGTGGTTACAAATCATGCAGGAGCTACATATGGGTACATAGCATGCAGGAGACAGGTGTGGTTACAGATCATGCAGGAGCTACTTATGGGCGCATAGCTGCAGGAAACAGGTGTGGTTACAGACCATGCAGGAGTTACACATGGGTACATAGTATGCAGAAGACAGGTGTGGTTACAGATCATGCAGGAGATACATATGGGTAAAGATCATGCAGGAGCTACATACGGGTACATAGCATGCAGGAGACAGCTGAGGTTACAGATCATGCAGGATATACATATGGGTAAATAGTATGCAGGAAACAGGTGTGGTTACAGATCATGCAGGAGCTACATATGAGTACATAGCATGCAGGAGACAGGTGTGGTTAAAGAGCATGCAAGAGATACATATGGGTACAAAGCATGCAGGAGACAGGTGTGGTTACAGAGCATGCAGGAGATACATATGGGTACAGAGCATGCAGGAGACAGGTGTGGTTACAGAGCATGCAGGAGAAAGGTGTGGTTACAAGCATGCAAGAGATACATATGGGTACATAGCATGCAGGAGACAGGTGTGGTTACAGATCATGCAGGATCTGCATATGGGTACATAGCATGCAGGAGACAGGTGTGGTTACAGATCATGCAGGAGCTACATATGGGTACATAGCATGCAAGAGATACATATGGGTACAAAGCATGCAGGAGACAGGTGTGGTTACAGAGCATGCAAGAAATACATATGGGTACATAGTATGCAGGAGACAGGTGTGGTTACAGATCGTGCAGGAGCTACATATGGGTACATAGCATGCAGGAGACAGGTGTGGTTACAGATCGTGCAGGAGCTACATATGGGCACATAGCATGCAGGAGACAGGTGTGGTTACAGATCATGCAGGAGCTACATATGGGTACATAGTATGCAGGAGATAGGTGTGGTAACAGATCATGCAGGAGCTACATATGAGTACATAGCATGCAGGAGACAGGTGTGGTTACAGATCATGCAGGAGACAGGTGTGGTTACAGGTCATGCAGGAGATACATCTGGGTACTGAGCATGCAGGAGCTACATAAGGGTACATAGCATGCAGGAGACAGGTGTGGTTACAGATCATGCAGGAGCTACATATGGGTACATAGCATGCAGGAGACAGGTGTGGTTACAGAGCATGCAGAAGATACATATGGGTACATAGCATGCAGGAGACAGGTGTGGTTACAGATCATGCAGGAGTTACACATGGGTATATAGTATGCAGTAGACAGGTGTGGTTACAGATCATGCAGCAGCTACATATGAGTACATAGTATGCAGGAGACAGGTGTGGTTACAGATCGTGCAGGAGCTACATAAGTGTACATAGCATGCAGGAGACAGGTGTGGTTACAGATTATGCAGGAGCTACATATGGGTACATAGCATGCAGGAGACAGGTGTGGTTACAGATCATGCAGGAGCAACATATGAGTACATAGCATGCAGAAGACAGGTGTGGTTACAGATCATGCGGGAGCTACATATGGGTACATAGCATGCAGGAGACAGGTGTGGTTACAGATCATGCAGGAGCTACATATGGGTACATAGCATGCAGGAGACAGGTGTGGTTACAGATCATGCAGGAGATAGATTTGGGTACATAGCATGCAGGAGACAGTTGTGGTTACAGATCATGCAGGAGATAGATTTGGGTACATAGCATGCAGGAGACAGGTGTGGTTACAAATTGTGCTGGAGCTACATATGGGTACATAGCATGCAGGAAACAGGTGTGGTTACAGATCATGCAGGAGTTACACATGGGTACATAGTATGCAGTAGACAGGTGTGGTTACAGATCATGCAGGAGATACATATCTGTACAAATCATGCAGGAGCTGCATACGGGTACATAGCATGCAGGAGACAGCTGAGATTACAGATTATGCAGGATATACATATGGGCACATAGTATGCAGGAGACAGGTGTGGTTACAGATCATGCAGGAGCTACATATGAGTACATAGCATGCAGGAGACAGGTGTGGTTACAGAGCATGCAAGAGATACATATAGGGTACATAGCATGCAGTAGACAGGTGTGGTTACAGATCATGCAGGAGCTACATATGGGTACACAGCATGCAAGAGACAGGTGTGGTTACAGAGCATGCAGGAGCTACATATGGGTACATAGCATGCAGGAGACAGGTGTGGTTACAGATCATGCAGGAGCTACATATGGGTACAGAGCATGCAGGAGATACATATGGGTACAGAGCATGTAGGAGACAGGTGTGGTTACAAAGCATGTAGGAGATACATATGGGTACATAGCATGCAGGAGACAGGTGTGGTTACAGATCATGCAGGAGCTACATATGGGTACATACCATGCAGGAGACAGGTGTGGTTACAGATCGTGCAGGAGCTACATATGGGTACATAGCATGCAGGAGATAGGTGTGGTTACAGATCATGCAGGAGCTACATATGTGTACATAGTATGCAGGAGATAGGTGTGGTTACAGATCATGCAGGAGCTACATATGAGTACATAGTATGCAGGAGACAGGTGTGGTTAAAGATCATGCAGGAGCTACATATGGGTACATGGCATGCAGGAGACAGGTGTGGTTACAGATCATGCAGGAGATACATATGGGTACTGAGCATGCAGGAGCTACATATGGGTACATAGCATGCAGGAGACAGGTGTGGATACAGAGCATGCAGGAGATACGTATGGGTACATAGTATGCAGGATACAGGTGTGGTTACAGATCATGCAGGAGCTACATATGGGTACATAGCATGCAGGAGATACATATGGGTACATAGCATGCAGGAGACAGGTGTGGTTACAGAGCATGCAGGAGCTACATATGGGTACATAGCATGCAAGAGCTACATAAGTGTACATAGCATGCAGGAGACAGGTGTGGTTACAGGCCATGCAGGAGATACATATGGGTACTGAGCATGCAGGAGCTACATATGGGTACATAGCATGCAGGAGACAGGTGTGGTTACAGAGCATGCAGGAGATACATATGGGTACATAGCATGCAGGAGACAGTTGTGGTTACAGAGCATGCAGGAGATACATATGGGTACATAGTATGCAGAAGACAGGTGTGGTTACAGATAGTGCAGGAGCTACATAAGTGTACATAGCATGCAGGAGACAGGTGTGGTTACAGATAATGCAGGAGCTACATATGGGTACATAGCATGCAGGAGACAGGTGTGGTTACAGATCATGCAGGAGCTACATATGAGTACATAGTATGGAGGAGACAGGTGTGGTTACAGATCATGCAGGAGCTACATATGAGTACATAGTATGCAGGAGACAGGTGTGGTTACAGATAGTGCAGGCAGGGCCGGGCCGAGGCAGAGGCTGGAGAGGCTCCAGCCTCAGGGCGCAGTGTAGGAGGGGGCGCACAATTCATTCAGTTGTCATTCCCAATTGTGTTTGAAGCAGAAAGAAATAGGAAAAGGGGATACATAGCAGTGACTGCAAGTCAGATAACTAGAGATTAAGGTATTGGGGAGGTTGTGGGCCCTGTGGCGCCTCTTAGTGTAATAGCAATCAGTGTGTGACGGCTGGGGCGGAGGGATGGAGGGGCGCAATTTGGTGTCTCAGCCTTGGGTGCTGGAGGACCTTGTCCCAGCTCTGAGTGCAGGAGCTACATAAGTGTACATAGCATGCAGGAGACAGGTGTGGTTACAAATCGTGCAGGAGCTACATAAGGGTACATAGCATGCAGGAGACAGGTGTGGTTACAGAGCATGCAAGAGATACATATGGGTACATAGCATGCAGGAGACAGGTGTGGTTACAGATCATGCAGGAGTTACACATGGGTACATAGCATGCAGGAGACAGGTGTGGTTACAAATCGTGCAGGAGCTACATAAGGGTACATAGCATGAGGAGACAGGTGTGGTTACAGAGCATGCAAGAGATACATATGGGTACATAACATGCAGGAGACAGGCATGGTTACAGATCATGCAGGAGTTACACATGGGTACATAGCATGCAGGAGACAGGTGTAGTTACAAATCGTGCAGGAGCTACATGAGGGTACATAGCATGCAGGAGACAGGTGTGGTTACAGATCATGCAGGAGCTACATATGGGTACATAGCATGCAGGAGACAGGTGTGGTTACAGAACACACAGGAGGTAGATATGGGTACATAGCATGCAGGAGACAGGTGTGGTTACAGATAATGCAGGAGATAGATATGGGTACATAGCATACAGGAGACAGGTGTGGTTACAGATCATGCAGGAGCTACATATGGGTACATAGTATGCAGGAGACATGCAGGAGATACAAATGGGTATTTAGCATGCAGGAGACAGGTGTGGCTACAGATTATGCAGGAGCTACATATGGGTACATAGTATGCAGGAGACAGGTGTGGTTACAGATCATGCAGGAGCTACATATGGGTACATAGTATGCGGAGATACATATGGGTACATAGCATGCAGGAGACAGGTGTGGTTACAGATCATGCAGGAGATACATATGGGTACATAGTATGCAGGAGACAGGTGTGGTTACAGATCATGCAGGAGCTACATATGGGTACATAGTATGCAGGAGACAGGTGTGGTTACAGATCATGCAGAAGCTACATATGGGTACATAGCATGCAGGAGACAGATGTGTTTACAGAGCATGCAGGAGATACATATGGGTACAAAGCATGCAGGAGACAGGTGTGGTTACAGATCATGCAGGAACTACATATGGGTACATAGCATGCAGGAGACAGGTGTGGTTACAAGTCATGCAGGAGCTACATATGGGTACATAGCATGCAGGAGACATGTGTGGTTACAGATCATGCAGGAGCTACATATGGGTACATAGCATTTAGGAGACAGGTGTGGTTACAGAGCATGCAGGAGATACATATGGGTACATAGCATGCAGGAGACAGATGTGCAGATGTGGTTACAGATCATGCAGGAGCTAGATATGGGTATATAGCATGCAGGAGACAGGTGTGGTTACAGATCATGCAGGAGCTACATATGGGTACATAGCATGCAGAAAACAGGTGTGGTTACAGATCATGCAGGAGCTACATGTGGGTACACAGAATGCAGGAGATAGGTGTGGTTACAGATCATGCAGGAGCTACATATGGGTACATAGCATGCAGGAGACAGGTGTGGTTACAGAGCATGCAGGAGCTACATATGGGTACATAGCATGCAGGAGATACATATGGGTACATAGCATGCAGGAGACAGGTGTGGTTACAGATCATGCAGGAACTACATACGGGTACATAGCATGCAGGAGACAGGTGTGGTTACAGATCATGCAGGAGACAGATGAGGTTACAGAGCATGCAGGAACTACATATGGGTACATAGCATGCAGGAGACAGGTGTGGTTACAGATCATGCAGGAGCTACATATGGGTACATAGCATTTAGGAGACAGGTGTGGTTACAGAGCATGCAGGAGATACATATTTGTACATAGCATGCAGGAGACAGATCATACATAGTATGCAGGAGACAGATCATGCAGGAGATACATATGGGTACATAGCATGCAGGAGTCAGGTGTGGTTACAGATCGTGCAGGAGCTACATATGGGTACATAGTATGCAGGAGATAGGTGTGGTTACAGATCATGCAGGAGATACATATGGGTACATAGCATGCCGGAGACAGGTGTGGTTACAGATCATGCAGGAGCTACATATGGGTACATAGCATGCAGGACACAGGTGTGGTTACAGATCATGCAGGAGATAGATTTGGGTACATAGCATGCAGGAGACAGGTGTGGTTACAGATCATGCAGGAGCTGCATATGGGTACATAGCATGCAGGAGACAGGTGTGGTTACAGATCATGCAGGAGGTACATATGGGTACATAGCATGCAGGATACAGGTGTGGTAAAGATCATGCAGGAGCTACATATGGGTACATAGCATGCAGGAAACAGGTGTGGTTACAGATCATGCAGGAGCTACATGTGGGTACAGAGCATGCAGGAGACAGGTGTGGTTACAGATCATGCAGGAGCTACATATGGGTACATAGCATGCAGGAGATACATATGGGTACATAACATGCAGGACACAGGTGTGGTTACAGAGCATGCAGGAGCTACATATGGGTACATAGCATGCAGGAGATACATATGGGTACATAGCATGCAGGAGACAGGTGTGGTTACAGATCATGCAGGAACTACATATGGGTACATAGCATGCAGGAGACAGGTGTGGTTACAGATCATGCAGGAGACAGGTGTGGTTACAGATCATGCAGGAGCTACATATGGGTACATAGCATGCAGGAGACAGGTGTGGTTACAGAGCATGCAGGAGCTACATATGGGTACATAGCATTTAGGAGACAGGTGTGGTTACAGATCATGCAGGAGCTACATATGGATACATAGCATGCAGGAGACAGATCATACATAGTATGCAGGAGACAGATCATGCAGGAGATAGATATGGGTACATAGCAGGCAGGAGACAGGTGTGGTTACAGATCATGCAGGAGCTATATATGGGTACATAGCATGCAGGAGACAGGTATGGTTACAGATCATGCAGGAGCTACATATGGGTACATAGCATGCAGGACACAGGTGTGGTTACAGATCATGCAGGAGCTACATATGGGTACATAGCATGCAGGAGACAGGTGTGGTTACAGATCATGTAGGAGATAGATTTGTGTACATAGCATGCATGTGACAGGTGTGGTTACAGATCATGCAGGAGCTACATATGAGTACATAGTATGCAGGAGATAGGTGTGGTTACAGATCATGCAGGAGTTACATATGAGTACATAGCATGCAGGAGACAGGTGTGGTTACAGATCATGCAGGAGATAGATTTGGATACATAGCATGCAGGAGACAGGTGTGGTTACAGATCATGCAGGAGCTACATATGGGTACATAGTATGCAGGAGACAGGTGTGGTTACAGATCATGCAGGAGACAGGTGTGGTTACAGGTCATGCAGGAGATACATATGGGTACAGAGCATGCAGGCGATGCATACAGTATTGGTACACAGCATGCAGGAGACAGGTGTGGTTACAGATCATGCAGGAGCTACATATGGGTACTTAACATGCAGGAGACAGGTGTGGTTACAGATCATGCAGGAGATACAAATGGGTACATAGCATGCAGGAGACAGGTGTGGTTACAGATCATGCAGGAGATAGATTTGGGTACATAGTATGCAGGAGACAGGTGTGGTTACAGAGGATGCAGGAGATACATATGGGTACAGAGCATGCAGGAGACAGGTGTGGTTACAGAGCGTGCAAGAGATACATATGGATACATAGCATGCAGGAGACAGGTGTGGGTACAGATGATGCAGGAGCTACATATGGGTACATAGTATGCAGGAGACAGGTGTGGTTACAGAGCATGCAGGAGATACATATGGGTACATAGCATGCAGGAGACAGGTGTGGTTACAGATCATGCAGGAGCTACATATGGGTACATAGCATGCAGGAGACAGGTGTGGTTACAGATCATGCAGGAGCTACATATGGGTACATAGCATGCAGGAGACAGGTGTGGTTACAGAGCATGCAGGAGCTACATATGGGTACATAGCATGCAGGAGACAGGTGTGGTTACAGATCATGCAGGAGATAGATATGGGTACATAGCATGAAGTAGATAGGTGTGGTTACAGAGCATGCAGGAGATACATATGGGTACATAGCATGCAGGAGACAGGTGTGGTTACAGATCATGCAGGAGCTACATATGGGTACATAGCATGCAGGAGACAGGTGTGGTTACAGATCATGCAGGAGCTACATATGGGTACATAGCATGCAGGAGACAGGTGTGGTTACAGAGCATGCAGGAGCTACATATGGGTACATAGCATGCAGGAGACAGGTGTGGTTACAGATCATGCAGGAGATAGATATGGGTACATAGCATGCAGGAGACAAGTGTGGTTACAGAGCATGCAGGAGCTACATATGGGTACATAGCGTGCAGGAGACAGGTGTGGTTACAGAGCATGCAAGAGATACATATGAGTACATAGCATGCAGGAGACAGGTGTGATTACAGAGCATGCAGGAGCTACATATGGGTACATTGCATGCAGGAGACAGGTGTGGTTACAGAGCATGCAAGAGATACATATGAGTACATAGCATGCAGGAGACAGGTGTGGTTACAGGTCATGCAGGAGCTACATATGGGTACATAGCATGCAGGAGATACATATGGGTACAGAGCATGCAGGAGACAGGTGTGGTTACAGGTCATGCAGGAGCTACATATGGGTACATAGCATGCAGGAGATACATATGGGTACATAGCATGCAGGAGACAGGTGTGGTTACAGATCATGCAGGAGATACATATAGGTACATAGCATGCAGGAGACAGGTGTGGTTACAGATCATGCAGGAGCTACATATGGGTACAGATCATGCAGGAGATACATATGGGTACAGATCATGCAGGAGATACATATGGGTACAGATCATGCAGGAGATACATATGGGTACATAGCATGCAGGAGACAGGTGTGGTTACAGAAGACAGATATTAGATATTTTCTCTAATGTGTCCACTGATATATATAGTAAAACACATGAGGGTGCTTCATCTCTGGTTCACTTTAAGCACATTGAAAGATAAAAAAAAGAAAGAAAACTATTGTTTCTTCTTTATGCCCAAATATAGAGTAGGCTGAAGGTAAAGTATTTACACTAACCAGTATCTACAGTATACTACTTACTTACTGTACCAGGATTTACACTTGGAGCTTCCTCCAGCCCCCTTCAGGCCGTTCAGTCCCTCGGCATGTCCCCCGGGCGCTCCAGTGCCCCGCTGAATGGCCCGGTACATTGGCTCAGTCATTTTTCATTGCACATGTGCAGCCCGGCCACGCCCACTCCCCATCACGCTCCCATAGCCAGGAGCATTCTGTGCCTGCATGAGCGTGACAAAGAGTGGCTGAGCCCATTACTGGGTGATCCAGCGGGGGAGTGGAGCAGCCCGGGGAGACAGCAAGGGACCGAATGGCCTAAAGCCTGGTGCACACATAACAGAAATGCTAGCGTTGCATAAAATGCTGCGTTTTATGCAGCAATGTTAGTCAATGGGACGCAGAAAAAATACAGAGACCTGCGGTTTAAAGTATGCGTCTTCAGAACGCTGGTTTTGTTGCATATTATGCATGAACGCAGGTAAAACGCACATAATGAAAGTCAATGGAAACGCAATGGTATGCATTTTTCTATGCGTTTTTTGTGATGTATTTCCGCTTCCTGTTGTCTTCCTAGTAATTTGCATAAAATGCAAAAGAAAAACGCATACAAAACACATATGCATTTTTTATTTGCTAACCGCAATTGCATTAAAACACACGCAAAATGCTTGAAAAACGCATCTGCAGTAAAAAAAAATACAAATTCAAACGCACCAAAAACGCAGCAAAAATGCCATGACATAAAACACAGCTTTTTATGTTATGTGTGCACCCAACCTAAAGGGGGCTGGAGGAAGCATAAATCCTGGGACAGTGATTGTTTCAGGTTCCCTTTAAGCGAGGCTTCCATGTTTATTTCCTTTTCAGCAATACCAGTTGCTTGGCAGTCCTGCTGATCTATTTGGCTGCAGTACTGTCTGAATCACACACCTGACACAAGCATGCAGCTAATCCAGTCAGATATCAGTCAGAGCACCTGATCTGCCGCATGCTTGTTCAGGGTCTGTGGCTAAAAGTATTATAGGCAAAGTATCACCAGGACTACCAGGGAATGTGCACTGTTTAAAGGGAAATAAATATGGCAGCCTCCAAATATCATGCTCACTTTAGGTTGCCTTTAAAGGGAACCTAAACTGAGAGGGACATGGATGTTTCCTTTTAAACAATACCAGTTACAAGAGTCTTGCTGATCTCTTTGGCTGCAGTAGTGGCTGAATCACACATCTGAAACAAGCATGCAGCTAATCCAGCCTGACTTCAGTCTCCTGTTCTGCCTGCTTGTTGAGGGGCTGTGGCTAAAAGTAAGGGTGGACATACATGGTACAATTTTTCATTTTTTTCCGATTAGATAATTTAGTTTAATTATTCCGTTAGATCGAATATAAAGATTTTTCCAGCATGTCCGATCTGATTTTTCTCAAAAAAAACGGGATAATCGTTCGAATTTCTTGATCAAAAAAAAAAAATATTTTCAACTTTCATTCGATTCGATCATTTAGATCGAATAAACGGGATAATCAATTTTTTTTATTGTACCATGTATGGCCACCTTAGAGACACAGGACCAGCAGGAGAGTCAGGCAACTGGCTTCTCTCTTCAATGCAGCGCCACTGCCGGCTTCCTGCAGTGTTGCCCAGGGACGCTAACACCACAGACGGCCCAGTCTGTCCTCTCTCTGATGACAGCGGGCTGCAGCGTGACATGGAGGGTGCCGCTGTCGGGTCCTATCGGCAATGCAGCGCCATCGCCAGCTTCCTGCAGTGTTGCCCAGCGACGCTAACACCACAGACGGCCCAGTCTGTCCTCTCTTTGATGACAGCGGGCTGCAGTGTGACATGGAGGGTGCCGCTGTCGGGTCCTATCGGCAATGCAGCGCTAGCCTTGCGCTACAACAGGAAATGGAGCCGGGACTGTCACTTCAGGAAGCTGGGTGGGCGGACGCTCTGAGGGGAATACACTGCACCCTACGGCGCTGCTCAACTCCAGCCTCTGCTCACATCCCACAGAGCAAGGAAGACTGGGACACTCTCGGGCGACTAGTGACTCGCCCCTTACAAATGCCTCGCCTATAGGCACGTGCCTAGAGTGCCTAATGGTAAATCCGGCCCTGCATGTCGAGTTTTACGCTAATTTTATGCAGCTTGGAATTGGACCAATCTAATGCAGTAGCTGATTATCTAAAGAGTCCAAATCCAAGCTAGGTAAGTTTGCATAAATTTAATATCACATTTCCATGCAATTAACATTTTTATTATTGATTGATTGATCTCCATAAATACATTACATTTCATATGAATTAAAAAGAAACTGTAACCAAGAAATGAACTTCATCCCAATCAGTAGCTGATACCCCCTTTTACATGAGAAATCTATTCCTTTTCACAAACAGACCTTCAGGGGGCGCTGTATGACTGATATTGTGGTGAAACCCCTCCCACAGGGTGATGTCAGGACCATGGTACTGACATCACACTGTGGGAGCCTTGTTGCATTGTGGGAAATAACAGCTGTTTCTAACTGCCAAAAAAGCAAGCAGCATCTCCTGTCACTGACATCACCTGCCAGCAGTAAAAATGTCACCATGTGATAAATGTCAGAATGTAAATCAGGGAGAGGAAAGATTTTACAATAAGCAAACACTGACTAAATCATTTATACATAATTATTGTAAAAATTAAGCACTTTTTGAATACATGATTTAACTGATTTTAAAAGTTTCTACTCAAAAAAATTGTTTTCTATTATTGTGAATATACAGCTCCTGCAGCACCTCACAGAGTACATAGTCCTGTCACTGACTGTCCTCAGACAACTCACTGACTAATCCTACCATAGTCATAGTGTAATGTCCTACCATAATACTATTATGTATTTATATAGCATTGGCATCTTCTGCAGCACTGTACAGAGTACATAGTCATGTCAATGACTGTCCTCAGAAGAGCTCACACTCTAATCCTACCATAGTCATAGTCTAATGTCCTACCATATTATTATTATGTATTTATATAGCACTGACATCTTCTGCAGCACTTTACAGAGTACATAGACGTCACTGACTGTCCTCAGAGGAGTTCACAATCTAATCCTACCATAGTCATAGTGTAATGTCCTACCATATTATTATTATTATTATTATGTATTTATATAACAGTGGCATCTTCTGCAGCACTTTACAGAATGCATAGTCATGTCACTGACTGTCCTCAGAGGAGCTCACAATCTAATCCTACCATAGGAGGAGGACGTGTGTTAGGAGAGCTCCTGGACTTCCAGGGGAGGTCTTTGATCTGCAGAGCCGAGTCCAGCCTTGGAGTGCTTTTCTTGGGCACAGTTTTCACCTGAAGTCCCTGCTCCGGGCCTTGCCGGGCAGGAGCTTGGCCTAGGCTAACTGGCCGCTCCAGCCATGGAGCGGCCAGCTCATTCCCCCCCTACTGCTTCACCAACTCACCTGGGGGATGAGGAAGGCTCCTCGGGAGAGGACATCGTGAACAATGTCGTGGCCTGGGTCAAGGCTGTGAAAGCCTGTGAGGAGGCCTTAGGAGAGCTGAGATATAGCTTTGGGAGAGCAAGATTCCGTTACGGCATCAAATGGAAACCTGACCTGCTATGGCAGGACAAGGAGATGGTGGACCTAAGGAGAGAGATTATAAAACAGAAATTGAAGTTAGCAGAACTCGAGAGGGTTGGCGGTCCCTTTGCCGAGCAACTAAAATACAGAAAAAGGTTCAAGCAAATGCTTATGCCTGAACAGGATGTGGACGACAGCGACACAGAAGATGACTGTGTAATCATTGAGGATGAGTGCACCCCCCCGGAGAGGCCACCGTGGATGAAGGAGGAGGTGTCCCAGTCCCCCATCCCACCCGGGCAGAGGGTGCACGCTGAAGACCCCATGGAGGGAAAGAGTGGAAGTGAGGTACAGGGGATGCTGGTACCGGGCCCTGTGGCGAGCATCCAGGTGAGTGCTGATGGTGCTGGTGCCGCTGCCCCTGCTACTGGGGGTCCTGGTGGCGTGGGTGCTGCTGGGGTCCCCGGTGAGGCAGTGGGTGGCGGTGCTGGTGCTGTCTCCGCTGTGGCTGGCATGCTCCCCTCTGACTTACCTGGAGGTGGTGGTGTGGCCGCAGCTGCAGTGGCCTCCCTGGGCGTTCGCACGGTCTCTGCTTCTGGTGGACCCTTGGACCTGGCATCAGAGTCACCTATGGTGGCTGGTGTGGGGTCTGGGGTGAAGCTGGGAGCGGGGCTGTGCGCCCAGGATCAATGGGAAAGCTCCCTGCCTCAGAAGACGTCCCAGCAAGATGGCGCTGGCCTGCCGCGAGGTGCCCTGTCCACGCCAGGCCAGCTTCCGGTGAGCGGGGCGGAAGTGACGCTAGCGGCGCCCATTCCGCCTGAATGCGGAAACGCCATTGGTGGCAATGCGGGAGAAGGCGGAAACTCAGTCTCCATTGATGTAGCGGTAATTCCGCGTCAATGCGGAGGTTCTGAAGCGGTCAATGCGACCAAAGACCCGCAGGAAGGCGGAACTGCTAGCAATTCTGATGGTGGTGAAGGCGGAAACCTTTCTATTAAAACTGATGGCGGAATTCCTATAGAAGAGAGTGGAGGAGAAAACGGAATGCAGTATGGTGATGCAGGGGATGCATCCCCACTCTTGCTGGAGGCTGAGGATGCGGAAAATCAGTTACCACAGGGCAAGATGGCCGCTGAAGGCGGGGAATATGCAGATGAGGAGGATGGTGGAATCGGGGTCCAGAGAAGGCAACCTGGAGCTACACAAATCGCCGTGGCAACCACTGCTGCAATGTTGCAAGAAGATTTGGAAGGAAATGGGGCAGCTTTCCTGGGACTCGTGGATTCGTCTCTTAGCGAAGAACAAAGTAAGGAAATATTGTGTTTGGCCATGCAACCAAGCCTGGACATGGACTTATCTGTTGAAGAGTTCATAGATGGGAATGTTTCCCAAGGTAATGGGTCTGAGCAGTCTGAGCCTGCTAATCATATGGATGTCGTTGAAAGTGACGGTGACCAGCCAGCTCAGGAGTTCCTTCCATCTTCTGCTGAGGAAGGAAATACAAGTTCTCCTGAGGACCACAGTGGAGTAGAGGACGCTGAACACCTGAAGGGTGAGACTAAACGTGTATTTTCTGATAAATTGCCGAAAAAAAGAATTAAGAAAAAAGGGAAAAATAGAGAGAGCAAATTAAGAAAATTAAGTATTGATGTTGGTAAAAGACGGGGAAAGTGTGGAAAATTGTCTGTGGTGGAGGAGACGGACGTATCCTCTCAGGGTACTCAAGGTGGGGAGGGTGTCCAGGGTGAAGAGGGTCCCCCTGCCTTTGTACAGGAGTGTGAGGGAGGAGAGATCCTGATGGTACAAAAAGGGGGTGGAGGTGCCCCTGGGGGGGAGGGTAGAGGGTATAGAGACCTTGACCCTCTCTTTAAGAGAAACCTTCTCTCAGACTTCATAACTGAGGATAGAGAGGGGAGTAAAAAAGGGGGGAGGAAGAAGAAGAAAAAAGATAAACACCCAGAACCACCCCCATTGATAATTGACGATATCGTCACAGAATTTAAGACAATTGATCTTACATACAGGCTAGAAAAGACCAAATTAGTGGTTATAGATGAACACTCTGGTGAGGCTGTAGTGTTGGCAGTGGAGCCGGGGGGATATTATGGAGGCCTGCACCTGGTAGGCTCGGGTGACCCCGAATGTGGCCTCCAGCTCGAGTTTCGAGCAGACGGCAAGAAATTTACAGTACGTAATGAAACCATTACGAGATTTTCCTTTTCAGGAGAGACGGAGTGGATGGAGACCATATTCGGGCTCGGGCCGAATGCCCCCAGGTGTGGGCCTCCCCCTCCCCCCGCCTCCACTGCAGTCAGCCCCGACCAGACAGATGCTGTAATCTCTGCAGCTGGAATAGGTGCTGCCAGGGAAGGTGTGGGTACGAACACTAACACTGATGGTGGTGTTGTGGTGGGTACCAGTGGGAGCGCTGTGGAGGAGCCGAGGTTGCCAGAGTTAGAAAGTGTGATGAGAGTCGGTTTTCCCGAACTCGGTCCTGCCCGGAATCCCGGGGCCCTTGCTCCTCTGGCAGCCTCGGCCCAAAGTACTTCAGCGGCTCGTCCGGTAACTTACTCAAGAGTGGTTAAAGGCGCTGCTCCGGGTAGGAGGGTTGTAGCTCCCCTGGAGACAGGATTGGAAGACGGCACCCCAGGTCGGAGGAATGTCATTCGGCTCAAATGGGATCATGCCCACACTCCCGTTCCGAATAGAAAGCAATTTACTAAATACCTCCTTGACATGGGAATAAGGCCGGCGGACCTCTTTGCGATCCTGGCTCCAGGGGACCCTCCGCCGTATTATGATGTGTCCTTTCTCTCCCAGCACGGTATGGAGGCCTTTCTCGAGGAACGTTTAAGGCATTCGGTAAACGATGAATGGCACGGCTTTAAAGTCATTCCCTTGTCCAGGCAGACGCTGGAGAGAAAGGCACACATTGTAGTGCAAAACGAGAGTATCCCGGTGCGGGACCTGGTGACTTGGGTCCAACATTACTCGGACATAATGTCCCCGCCGCACAGGGTCCTGGACGAGCTCGGGATCTGGTGGGGGGAGTATGAGGTGGCGATCCGACTCCGGACAAAGGAGGGGGTCGTCACCCATATTCCCCGTTCCGCCCTCATAGGGCGGGACAAAGTTATCACCTATTACCCGGGCCAACCCAGGACCTGAAATAGGTGCGGCAAGAGGGGACACTTGGCCAGTGGCTGCCCAGATCCGAGGTGCAGTCGCTGCCAGGAGTTCGGGCACTCCGCGTCTTCCTGCAAAAGAATCAAGTGCAATTTTTGCTTCGAATTTGGCCATCCCTATACGGAGTGCCCGATCTCCTGGGCGACGATGCCCTCGGATCTGAGGGTCGCCCTGCTGACAACTATGGTAGAGGACCAGGATGTCTCTGTGGCTGACCCTAATGTGTGTGTTGAGTCTGTTCCAGCTCCTAACGTGTCAACGTCCAGCGTGAACCCGTCCTCTGTAGTACCCTCCTCTGGTTCTCTTCCAGTCAGCATGGCCTCTGATAGGCAGCCTGGGCCTGAGTCACTGGCTCCCGCTCGGGGTGCTGCTCGGGGCGGAGGTGGCCCTCCTCCCAAGGAGCAGCGACTCAAACCTGTTAGGAGTAGGGGTGGAGGTGGCCTTCGGCCCCTTACTGCCGCTCCTATAGGTCCACCTCTAGCCCCCAAGCCTCTTCCTAGGAAGACAAAGGCTTCCCCTGCCACCACTCCCCCTGCAGGTGGTCCTAACCTGCCCCCTCCTGTTCCTGTCTCCCCAGCCCCTGCAGTGTCCCTTCCCCCTCCCATCCTTTCTGCCCCGGAGATGTCCCTTCCACCTCCCACCTTCCCAGTCCCTGCAGTTTCCCCTTCCCTTCCCAGCCCTGTAGTTTCTAGTGCCCCCCCTGCACCTCCTGTCATTGTCCCGCCCCTTCCTTCTGCTTGCCCCACCGCGCCAGCTAGCGGTAGTGGGTTTGTTTTGTCTGGTTCCGTCCCTTCTGGCTATGCCTTCTCGGCCCCTTGCCCCACGGATGCAGCCCTTGCCCCTTGGAAGAGGGAGCATCTCTCGCAGGAGGACAATCCTACTTAGAGGAACGTTTCAAAACAAAGAAGAGGAGAGGTGTTAAGCCTTTGAGTAGGGGTCTTCCTGAGGACCCGAGGGTAGCAAGCAGGATGGCTGCCCACCAAAGGAGGCAGAAGGAGAAAGAGATAAATCTGACTAACAGATTTGAGGTTCTGGCCACATCTCCCCTTGTCTCTGAAGAGGAGGAGATGGTGGCAGAAAGTTCTGCTTCCATTGGGGAGGCATTGTGATTAGTGTTTTTGTCTGTTTACTTTTTGTAATGTTGTCTTTTGTTTTATCTTTTTGTCTTTGTCTGAAGAAAGATAAAGGGAAACCTTGAATCACCCTAATGGCGGTTCCCCCACCACTTATACTGGCTACGATCAACGTTGCCAGTATCAAAACGACCAAGGCTCGAAAATTGGCTTTTTCAATTTTGGCTACCCATGAGGCGGATGTTTTTTTTTCCTGCAGGAGACCAGACTCACCTCTGCAGCTGACCTTTGGTTGGCTGAAAGGGACTGGGTGTCCGGTCCGAGTTTTTGGTCCCTTGCGGGAGAGTCTGGTAGTGGTGTGGCGGTCCTTTTTAGGGCCGACATGGCAACTTGCCGGCGGGTTATTGAGGTGGAGATGGGTAGGTGTCTGGTCCTAGACGTCTGTGTGAGGGGGCAGGATCTCAGGCTTATTAACATCTATGCCAACCCCAGGTTTAAAGGGGAGAGAAAACGCCTTCTTACACGGATCAGGCCATACCTTTTTTCAGCCTATCCAGTGATCCTGGGCGGTGATTTTAACACCATCACTAGGGCCATGGACAGGGCAAGTGCCCAGGTCCGGATAGGTGTAGATAGCAGGTTTCTAGTTAGATTAGTTAATGAGTCCGACCTGGTAGATGTGCACGTTCGTCACTCCCCAGGTCTCACGGGTTTCACTTTTCAGAGAGGTAATAGTAGGTCCAGGATAGATAGATTTTTTGTTTCAGAGAGCCTCATCACTTCAACTCCTAAGTTGTTGGCGGTGGAGTTCTCGGATCACCTTATTCTGTCGGTAGGCTTAAATGCTTCGGATGCTCCTCCCAGAGGTCGGGGTATCTGGAGAATGAATTCGTCCCTGCTGCTGGAAGATAAGGTGAGACAATCCTTTGAGGAGTTTTTTCAAGCACAGGTCTCCATTCTGGACTGCTTTGACAATAGGTCTGAGTGGTGGGAGGAGGTCAAAAAACGTGTCGTTAGATTTTTCAAGGGTCTAGCTACCCGTAGAGGTGTTGATAGAAACTTGGCTTACCAGACTCTAAGGGAGAGATTGACTGTCCTTGTCTCTGAGGGCGGGGACCCGGGGGAGATCTCTGAGGTCAAACTTCGCCTTAAGCAGCAGCAATACGACCGGCTGGCTTCTTTGGCTCTGGAAAGGGATCATGGTAAGTACCACTCGCCTGACCCTTACCAGAGTTTCAAACAAAGCTCAGCGCTTAAGACGGTCATCGGTCTCAGGGATGGCTCGGGGTCTCTGGCAAAGTCCAGGTCGGAGATCCTAGCCATCGCTAGAGAGTTTTACGCTGATCTGCTTGGGGAGAAGCCACTTGACCAGACAAGGATGGAAGATTTCTTGGATTCCACGCCAGGTCTGGGAGATGTGGACATTTCTGCCATAGACTTGACAACGGAAATTACTGCGGACGAAGTAGTGAGAGCCATTGGTGGCCTTGCGCCTAAAAAGACCCCGGGTCCGGATGGACTGACGGCCGAGTTCTACAAGGCCTTCGTGTCCGTTCTGGCCCCTCAATTGGCTGGAGCTTTTAATGATTGCCTTGCTGAGGGTCAGTTACCACCCTCCATGAGGCAATCTGCGGTAATCCTGTTGTCAAAAGGTCGTGATCCTGAGATGATTGAGAATTGGCGTCCCATCAGCCTTCTCAATGTCGACAGGAAGATCTTGGCGAAAATTTTGTTCTGGCGGTTGTCCCAGGTGACAGATGTGCTTTCCTGCCATCAGCACTGCTCTGTTGTGGGAAGGAGCACGCTCTCAGCACTGTTAGCTGTCCGGGAGGTCCTGGAGCGGTGCAGGGCTGAGGGTTGGGGAAAGTACCTACTGACGTTGGATCAGTCCAAGGCTTTTGATCGGGTCAATCACAAGTACCTGTGGCGGCTACTTACTGTATACGGTTTGCAGGGGAGGTTTGTAGATTGGCTGCGAACTTTATACGAAGAGGCTGAGAGTTTTATGCTGATCAATGGATGGATAGGCCAGCCTTTTGAGGTGAGCTCGGGGGTCCGCCAGGGTTGTCCGCTGAGTTCTCTACTGTACGTGTTCGCCATCGACCCCTTTGTGAGAAGGCTAGATGGCGGCATGCTTGGTGGGGTTCCGGTGGGCATCTCTGGGAGCCCATCTCTGAAGGTGGTGGCATATGCCGACGATGTTACCGTGGTGGTCTCGGATGCAGAAGAGGCGTTGGTGGTTGCTGAAGAGATCACCCGGTACTCGTTGGCATCTGGTTCCAAGATCAATCCAGATAAGTGCGAAACTCTCTGGATGGGCAAAGATGGAGAGTCCTTTAGACTTCCCGGATCCTTTCCCGTGCCTCAAGACGAAATCAAAATTCTCGGCATCAAATTTGGCCCAGGCGATTATGGCCTGCGAAATTGGGTTAGCAAACTATCAGATGTCGACAGGAAAGTGGTCCGCTGGAAAGGTTGGAGTTTGACCTATAGAGAAAGGATTGACCTGATCAAGACTTACCTGATACCAATATTGTTGTATGTCAGTTACGTCACGATTTTGCCAGCATCCCTGTATACCAGGGTCAATGGCTTGTTTTTCCAGATGTTATGGGGAAACAAGCTAAACCATGTGCGTAGAAATATTACCTATAAAACTAGGCGGGAGGGTGGCCTAGGCATGGTCAACCCGATTGTTTTCTTCTCCTTAATTTTTATTAAGCACAATATTGGTAGTATGTTAATGGAGAACCCGCCTGGTTGGGTAGGGATCTTTCAGACTTGGTGTGAGCCTTACCTTGGGGAATGGAAGAGCGGTGGCCCAGTGAAGAATCTGAGGAGACGTCATGGCTACCTCCCGGCCTATGTCTTGCCGTGTTTGAAGAAACTGTTGCAGTGGGGATTGACAGTGGAGGACATCAAATCGGTCGACAGGAAAGCCCTGTCGGCATGGGTGGTGGACTCCTACTTTCCTGACTCACTGGCCTTGAGGGATTGCCCAGGCACAATTTTGGAGGAGGGATTGCGTTTGTTGAACTCGCCGCGGATTCCGAACAAATTGTGGGACATCGCCTGGCTTACCTTCCAGGGCAAGCTTTACGTTAGAGGGCTCATGAAGTGTCGGGATGTGGAGGAACGTGGTTGTCCTCGGCAGGGGTGTGCTGTTGAGGAGACCATGGACCACTTCTTGATGTCATGTCCCTTTAATGTAGAAGTGTATAATCAGGTGGGGAGGGTTCTGAATATCCCATTTCTGGCGCATCTTGGTTATGCCGAGTGGGCCTATGGAGCGTTTAATCAGCGCCAGGGGTATAATTTGTGCACTTTGTACATAGTTAGTCTAGTGGTTAGGAGACACTTATGGTTGGCACGGTGTGATCTAGCTATTAGAAAGAAAGACTTGCCCGTCCAGGTGGTGGTGAACACTATTCTTGGTGAGGTGGGGACCATTCGGTACTTGGAGAGGAAGAAGCTGGGGAGAGGAGCTTGGATTCTGGCTTGGCAGAATATCAAGCCTCCTTGACTTGGTGGAAGTCTCTCCTGGGTGCAGCTTACTATTTCTCTTCTTTTCACCCTAGATTTGATTTTTTTTCTTGATTTTTGAAGTATTGGCCGCAGGCACACAGAGAACATCCCTTTGTGCTTCTCTTTTATGTGTTGGTGAAGTGTCGTCCTGTCTTTGGGTATTATTTTTAGTTTTGTCTTGTCTTGTGTTATGTCCTCAGTCTTATGTTATTGGTACTTTCGGGCGTAAAAGTCCCGTGGTATGTGTGAGGTGTGCATGGTGTTATGTTGGTGCTGTCTATCACTTTTTGGGAGTGGGTTATGTTATGTATTTTTTTTTTTTTTTTTTTTCCTGTCAGTGTGAATGATGTGTTGTAGGTGCTGTCTTGTCTTTACCGGTGGTGGTTCATGTTATATGTATTTTAGTTTTTCTTTTTGTCTGGTTGTCTCGTTTTGGTATAAATGGTGGTGAATGGTGTCTCCCCAAACACGGTGCATTGCGGTTTCTTGATACAATAGATTGATTTTGTTGTTTATGGCGCGGTACGGGCGTTATTTTCTTTTCCCTTTTTGTATATATGCATATATGGGATAAAGCCTATGTTTGATTTTTGTGTGTTATTGCATTGTATGCATTGAAGATACCTTTCAGCCTTATGATGGCATACTTTTTAACTTTATTTATTATTTATGTATGCTATTATTCTGATTTTCTTTAATAAAAAAATCCACAATCTAATCCTACCATAGTCATAGTGTAATGTCCTACCATATTATTATTATTATTATTATGTATTTATATAACAGTGGCATCTTCTGCAGCACTTTACAGAATGCATAGTCATGTCACTGACTGTCCTCAGAGGAGCTCACAATCTAATCCTACCATAGTCATAGTCTAATGTCCTGCCATATTATTATTATTGTGTATTTATATAGCACTGACATCTTCTGCAGCACTTTACAGAGTACATAGTCATGTCACTGACTGTCCTCAGAGGAGCTCACACTCTAATCCCTACCATAGTCATAGCGTAATGTCCTACCATATTATTGTTATGTATTTATATAGTAGTGACCTCTTCTGCAGCACTGTACAGAGTACATAATCATGTCACTGACTGTCCTCAGAGGAGCTCACAATCTAATCCTACCATAGTCATAGTCCAATGTCCTACCATATTATCATTATGTATTTATATAGCATTGGCATCTTCTGCAGCACTTTACAGAGTAAGACAAGACGAGACAAATAACATTTATATTGCGCTTTTCTCCTTGCGGACTCAAAGCGCCAGAGCAGAGCAGCAGCCACTAGGGCGCGCTCTATTGGCAGTAGCAGTGTAAGGGAGACTTGCCAAAGGTCTCCTACTGAATTAGTGCTGGCTTACTGAACAGGCAGAGCCGAGATTCGAACCCTGGTCTCCTGTGTCAGAGACAGAGCCCTTAACCATTACACCATCAGCCACTGACTGTCCTCAGGAGCACATGATGTAATGCTACCATAGTCATAGTCTGATGTCCTTTTAACATTTACCAATATTTTACTATGGCCATTACCACTGTAAATATTTCTTAATTATATTTTGCGCCCAATTCATGACGGTATTTATAGTTTAGACTTATTTCAGCTTCACCCAGTGCCCATTTTACCTTGCGCCTGTATATCATGCACGTGTTCATACTGCTCAAAAGAAAAAAAAATGTTTTAGCATGGAACATGTATAACATATAAATATCCAATATATATGATCTTTAACCACTTTACCCCCGCGCGTACGCATTTCTCCGTCCCTTTTTCCATCCTTTAACCCCCAGGGACGGAGAAATACGTAAGTTCTGCGCTCCCGCCGCTGCCCGCGCTCCCGCTCGTAAACACGCCGCCCGCCGCTAGTAAACACGCCCCCGCCTGCTCGCCCGGAGATCAGTGAACGGGAAAATCCATTCCCGTTCGTTGATCTAAGCCCCGCAATGATCCGCTGCCGCTCGGCTGAGCAGCGCGACAATTGTGGGAAAAAAAAAGTTCTCAGCCTCTTTCTACTTCCTGCGAGCGTCCTTCCGGACGCTTGCAGGTCGCATAAACAAAATGTTACTGTGGCCATCTTGTGGCCAAATAGTAAGACTACATCCAAAGCATTTTTCACATAGAAATAAATTAGTTTAACACACAAAATTAACCCTTTACCTCCCACACTCCCCAATTTTTTTTTCTTGTAATTTAAAAAAAAAAAAAATTACAATTAAAAAAAAAATACATAAATAGTTACCTTAGGGACTGAACTTTTTAAATATTTATGTCAAGAGGGTATAACACTGTTACTTTATAAACTATGGGCTTGTAATTAGGGATGGACGCAAAACTGAAAAAAATGCACCTTTATTTCCAATTAAAATATTGGCGCCAAACATTGTGATAGGGACATAATTTAAATGGTTTTATAACCGGGACAAAAGGGCAAATACATTTCATGGGTTTTAAATACAGTAGCATGCATTATTTAAAAACTATAAAGGCCAAAAACTGAAAAACAATAATTTTTTCCCACGTTTTTTCCTATTTTCCCATTAAAACACATTTAGAATAAAATAATTCTTGGCATAATGTCCCACCTAAAGAAAGCCTAATTGGTGGCGAAAAAAACAAGATATAGTTCATTTCATTGCGAAAAGTAATGCTAAAGTTATAGACGAATAAATGGAAGGAGCGCTGAAAGGTGAAAATTGCTCTGGTGGTCAGGGGGTAAAACCCCTCAGTTGGGAAGTGGTTAAAGCAGCAGGGACAACCATACTATCCCAGGAAATAACACACATATAAGTACATATAAGTAGATGTTATGTACCCACATACTTGTTCTACTTACATAACAAATGTATTGTACTGTTTTCACGTTTTGATTTCAGTGAATTTTATAAAGTACATAAAGAGAAAACAGTTTCAGGCATTTTACATTTCGACTGCTTCTGACTGAAGCCAATCCTGATGTTATTTCCTCCCTTACTCTTTTTTTCTCCTAAAACTGCACTGTCATATGTAGCTTGCGTTGTAATCACATGTGAGCACAGCATAGGTTGTATTTCAGCACCTTCACACTGTACTTCCCTCAGCCAATCAGCGAGGAGTAGACATGTGGGAGGGGAGAAAACAAGCTTCCCTCTCGTCGGCAATGTACCAAACAGAGCCAGGCTGACTGAGTTAAAGGACAACTGTAGGGAGAGGTATAAGGAGGCTGCCATATTTCTTCCTCCTTAAGCAATACTAGTTTCCTGGCAGCCCTGCTAATGTCTTTGGATGCAATAGTGTCTGAATAACACCAGAAACAAGCATGCAGCTAATCTCGTCAGTTCTGACATTAATGTCGGAAACACCTGATATGCTGCATGCCTGTTCAGGCTCTATGGCTAAAAGTATTAGAGACAGAGGATCGGCAGGACAGCCAGGCAACTGGTATTGCACAAAAGGAAAAAAAACATGGCAGCCTCCTTACAGTTGTCCTTTAAGATTCATCATAGCAGAAACATTTATGATTATATTGGAATGCGTGCAATGCAGGGTCAGGTTGCAGGCTGCATAATAAACACAGAGCAACGACTAAATGGAATTTGATTTTATGGCTGACAATCCCGATTTAACTGGTGTTCCACCTGCAGATTGCACAGATGGATGATACCACCAGTCATGCACCAGAAGCTGTATTCCAGAGATTCACCCTGCTCTCAGTTCAAGGGGTGCCCCTTTTCAGGCCTATCGCTGAAGCATGGGAACCGGTGGTGGATTTCAAGGCCAAGCCAGACGATATTGTCATAGCAACGTATCCCAAGGCAGGTAAGTCAGGCTGCAGGCAACAGCGATATTGGGTTTATGTTTTCTATCTAAGGGTGCCCATACATTAATTGATATTGTAGCCCTATCCACCTTTCAATTGGCCACCCAATCGATCTTTCATTCAATTTCTGGCCAAAATTGGTTGAACAGAAATTGCAGAAAAGTCTTTGTTGCAAGAGCTCAATTGGGTGCCCGGCGCTGACAGGGGTGTCGCTAGCCCCAAAGATCAGTGGCACGTGTCCCGGATCTATTCTGGGGTGCCCCAGATGTCCCCCAGGCTGTCAGCTGTTGTCCCTCAATGGCGGGCATGCTGGGAGCTGTGGTGCATCAATTGGGGGTATGCTAGGTGCTGTGGTGCCTCTAAGTAGGCATACTGGGTGCTGTAGTGCTATGCTGGGCACTGTGATGCCTTTATGGGGGCATGCTGGGAGCTGTGGTTCTTCTATGGGGGCATGCTGGGAGCTGTGGTTCTTCTATGGGGCATGCTGGGAGTTGTGGTGCCTCAATGAGAGGCCAATGGGAGCATCGGAGAGGGTCCACTAGGGGAATGCTATGGGGAGGGGGGGCTGTCAGACAACCTAGCAGCAGGCCGGCCCGCCAAGCAGAAAGCCAGACCAGCCAGCACAGAAGCCAGGTAACTCTGCCTAGTTATGTTAAAGTAACACTACCTATTTATGTGACATGCTGCAATTTTGTTTTTGTATTAATGGAGAGGGGGGCTTCATCCAATATTTCCTGGGCAGGCCAACTTAGACAGCTGTTAAGTTCATGTAAATTTGGCTCCACCCATGACAACACCCACATTCTGGTGTGTGGCCACACCCACTTTCCATCTGGAGTGCCCAAAAGTGCCCGGATCTCTTAAGATCTTAGCAACGCCCGACGAATCCTTGATGCAGGTCTACCCAAGTGCATTAGTGTCCCCCCTGTACCCACGAAGCAGGTAACTCAGGCACACGGCACTCAGCGCCAAGTGCCGAAGCTGGGCTCCGACAAAGCTGCAATGCCATGATCCGCGCCCCACGCAAGAGTAATTCGGGGCTCCGGCGATCACCAGACCCCGAATTAACGCCACAGGGGAGTTTATTCATTGGGCTCACCCTGCACCCAACTCACCGGCGACACATAACACGTATGCCTGTGTCCATGCGCAGTGTAATGTCTCTCCTCTCTGCCGGTGTGACCTCTGGCCTCGTCTGGGTGTGTGACGTCACTACACATTCTGAGTCACGTGGTGCCTGCACTATCTGTGACACCAAACACTGCAGGAGGCCACGAGTCGCACAAATGGAGAGGTGAGAGTTCCCACCAGAGGCGTGGCTAGCCCCAAAGTTCAGTGGCACGTGCCCCGGATCTATTCTGGGGTGCCATCTCTTAGGATCCTGGCAACACCCCTGCTTTCCACACTGAGCATGGGGGCGGGGGGCATTTACACTTGAGAGACAGCCCTTCAGGCAGCAGCAGGGCGATTTCTAATAACAATTTCACGCTGAAATCAATTGGAAATCAGTGTGCAGTGTGTGGACAGGCAATAGAGTCTTCTATGATCAAAGTCGATCAGAGTGGGACCTATCAAATGCATCCTCTCTGCCCAGGGAAGTTCACTTACAAAGGATAATCCAGCCAAGGCCATACCCTCCCTGTTGTCCTGCTCCTCCCAAGTCGCGTCCGACCTCTGGCCCGCTAGCTCGTCGCTGGTCAACTTTTTGAAAAGATAGGCAAAAATGGCGGAAGTTTTACTATTCACCTGTTAAATCCCCTTTACTTTTATTTCATACTGTGATATTTTTTTGGACTCAGGAAAAACATGGACATGCCTGGTGTCTGCTGTCTATCTTTGTAATAATTCAGATTTTTAAACTTGTTTTTCAAATTTTCTGGCCTGTTATGGGTGAGAAGAACATGATGGCCACACTTGTTTTATCACCCTCGTGAGATGGGCCCCAAGGCTATGAAGGACACCAAGGGGAGGCAAGGGAAGGGGTGTGAACATTGGGGGGCGGAGGGGTGTGCTCCCATCAAAGTTTTGTTGGGGGGACCCATGAATTGTAGTTACGCCACCGTATGGCCTGCTGTACAGTAAGAGACTAGTGAATTGTTTGTAAATACTCAACGCTTAGAACTATTTTTACAGCTACACATCACACGTTGATTTTTTCTCTTATAAGTTTTCTTCTGAGATCCTTCTAGGCACCACGTGGACACAAGAGATTGTGGACTGTATACTGAATGGCGGGGATGTTGAGAAGACTAAACGCGCCCCGACCCACATCCGCTCTCCCTTCCTAGAGATCTGTGAGGTTCCCCCCATGCCGTCCGGTAAGGATGGGTCGACTTTACCCATTTATGGAATCTTTGTCTCCATGTTGATGAAATGATTCTTTCCTTCAGGTGTTGACCTCTTGGAGAACACTCCGTCTCCCCGGCTAGTGAAGACCCACCTGCCCTATCAGCTGATGCCAAAGTCTTTCTGGGAGCAGAAGTGTAAGGTAAGCGAGAGGGAACAAAATATGCCCTAGAGTTGCCAGTTACCCAGGAGAGGCGGAATGTGTGGACATGATACTGAATGCAAAGGTACCGAGAAAAGCCTACAAAGTGCATGAAGCAACTTTGAAGCAAGTATATAAAAAAAGTTCTATACTTACCCATGTAGAGGGAAGGCTATAGATCCCATGGAGACTTCTCTGTCCTTGCTATGTCTACTCCTTCCACCAATGTGCCCTAAAATTCTCACCTTTGGGACTCCTTGAGAGGCTTCAAAAGTACTCATGTCCCCGAGGACTTCCAAAGATGGGCACATCTGCAGTGGCGCAGCTACAGATGCAGAATTCGGACCCGTCACCCCTACATTAACATGCTCCCTCTCTCACCAGTATAGAGCCAGATGAGCTCCCCCCTGCCTCCCTAGTATGGTAGTTAGATGTGCCCCACTCCCTCACATCCCCTCCCCAGTATGGTAGCCAGGTATAGTTGCATCCATTTTAGATCGCCAGATAGCCAGGTATAGTTGCCTCCATTATATATCACCAGATAGCCAAGTATAGCTGCCCCATTACAGATAGTCAGATATAGGTGCCTGCAGTATAGCTAGCCAGGTATATGTGCCCCCAGTATAGCCAGCCAGATATAGGTGCCACCAGTATTGCTAGCCAGGTATAGGTGTCCCCAGAATAGGTGGCCAGGTTAGTATGCAGTAATCCCCATCTGGCCGGCCAAGCAGGAAGTGACTCTCACGGTAACATAGGTATTCACTCGCGTCGGGGATGCGGCAAAAATGTCATGGCACACGGCTTCTGTATAAAAGGCCCCATAGACTAACATTGCCCTAGCGGTAGGCTGCGGTAAAATGCAAAGTGTGATAGGGCCATAAAGGGATTCTGCTGTACCAGTAAGTTGTTCATATAACACAAGGGGCCAAATGCACTGCTACCTCGCTCTCGTGTAATCCGCCGCACCCCCGCTCTCTGCCGGTCTCTGCTGCTACAACCTCCGGCACCGGACACTCTCCCGAAGTCTGTGTATCTATGGATTGAAAATACTAAAAGAGGAACTTCAGCCTAAACAAACATACTGTCATTAAGTTTCATTAGTTATGTTAATTAAAATAGATCGATAATATAATCTCTAACCCACCCTGTTTTAAAAGAACAGGCAAATGTTTGTGATTTCAGAATCAGAATCAGAATCAATTTATTTCGCCAAGTAAGTTTGCACCTACAAGGAATTTGTCTTGGCAGTTGCTTAACAAACAAACAAAAACAATACAAGGACAGACAGTATGTATATTACAAGTCAAGGACAATATGTGAGTATAGTGGCAGTAAGCAATGTGAGAATTGTTCATGTTTAGTTCTGTGCTGATTACTTTCAGTCCTAGCAGCTCTAACGTGGTTCAGCATTAAGTATAGCTACTGCTTGAGGAAAAAAAAACTGTTCCTGTGTCTAGAGGTTTTGGTAGCGATTGACCGGAATCTTACTCCTGAAGGCATGCGCTGGAAGATGGAGTGAGCTGGGTGAGAGGGGTCAGAGGCAATTTTGGTTGCTCTCTTTCTGCACCTGCTAGCGTAAAGATCCTGCAGGGAAGGTAAGCTACAGTCAATTATCCTTTCCGCTGATCGGATGATGCGCTGCAGCCTCACCTTTTCTAATGCTGAGCAGGAGCTGAACCATACAGTCATAGATGATGTTATGGTGGATTCGATGATTGCAGTGTAGAACTGCACCATTAGATTTTGAGGTAGGCCAAACTTTTTCAGCTGCCGTAGATAGTACATCCTCTGTTGCGCTTTCTTGACAATAGTGGCAGTGTTGTTGTCCCATTTTAGGTTGTTTGAGATCACAGACCCAAGAAACTTGAATGACTCTACTTGGGTTATTGTGGATCCATTTATGGTTAAGGGGAGGTGGTGGAGGGGGGGAGGGGGAAATCTCCTAAAGTCTATTATCATCTCCATGGTTTTGAGAGCATTTAGTACTAAGTTGTTGCTGCTGCACCAGAAGAAAAGCTGTCCCACCACATGCCTGTATGCAGACTCGTCCCCGTTTTGTATGAGACCAACTACTGTTGTGTCATCTGCAAACTTCAGAACCTTAACAGATGGATCTGTGGAGATGCAGTCATTGGTATAAATTGAGTAGAGCAGTGGGGAAAGCACACAGCCCTGGGGTGCACCAGTACTGACTGTCAGAGAGAGGGCCGCCATCTTTTTGGTTGAAAGGAGGTGACAGAGAGCATGAGACACAGTTCCAACTGTCCTGTGTCCTGATCACCCCTCCCAGCTGCGCGCGCTAGGCTTCAAATCTCAAATTCAAAATTAAAAAAACAAATGCGCGCCAAAACAGCAGAACCAGAACATCAGGGAAAAAATGCCCGGGCAGATTTCTTTTGATGGGGTGGAACTTAGCTTATGTGCAGCTAAAAATGAGGCTTGGGTAAGAAAAACAAAGTTCTGATGCTGTGAAGCTTTTTCAGTGCTGCTGAGTAGATTTTTAGTCTGGAGGTTCCCTTTAAGGAAAAAGCCGCTCAATATTGTTATAAAATACCCATTAGGCTAAATTGAATGCACACATTTGTGCCCGCCCACAATAACTGTGATTGAATACAAAAGAAAGGGAAAAATGGGGAGGTGGGGCAGCAAAAAAGTGCTTATTAAAAAAACAAAAAATCCAGGCTCCTCACCTTGAGCTAGGACATTTAAACACTTATAGATTTAATTGGGAGGTGCTGAAAGGGGTGTGGCAAGCAAAACAGCAAAACATCAAAATGAACTTCCGCACACTCATGCAAATCCTCATTCAAATCCACTTACAATAATCATGCAGCAATCAATGCTGTCCCTACAGCTAAGTTAAAAGCTGGGATCTTCGTTACAAGAATAAAGTCTTTTGCGGAGTCACATACACCGCGTAGAGATAGCCAGTGCCGTATGTGTCTTAACTCTGGCCCTGCACACATTCAGTGCGTCAAAACCTATCTAGGGAATAGGAGAAAATATCCTTAATGTCCTCTCTGGGACAGATAGTGCATCTAACTAATTCTGCAAGGGAGTTTCTAGTACCTACATATGTACCATGCAAACACACCAGCAAGCTGTGTCACTAATAGGGGAAGAGGGAGAGCACTAGATAAAATCCTAGCCACAAAGGATGAAATACAATTACTGCGCAGGCGCAAGTCTCCAGCACCTGCGCAGTAGAGCGGATCAGACTGAGATCGGGTATTTCCGTATACTTCTGAGCCGAAAGCCGCCACAGCGCACCTGCTGGAGCCTGGAAAGTTAAATATTGAACAAGCTGTCAGATCTGTTGGGCGACTGTTCGGAGGGCTGCAGCGAGACCCCCGTGGTACCCTGAGGCTTCCCCCTCCAGAGGTGATTACCCCCCAGGGGAACTTTTTGATGTTACAGTTTCTCTTTAAGGATATGTGCTCCTATTCCCTAGATAGGTTTTGGTGCGCTGAATGTGTGCATGTTTGTGCTATGCATGTTACAGGTAGAGATGGCCCGAACGGTTCGCCGGCGAACGGTTCCAGGCGAGCTTTTGTGGAAGTTCGATTCGCCCCATAATGCTCCATTAGTCTCAACTTTGTCCCTCTACATCACAGTCAGCAGGCACATTGTAGCCAATCAGGCTACACTCAGCCCTGGAGCCACTCCCCCCCTTATATTAGGCAGGCTCCGCCGGCCATTACACTCACTCGTGTGCCTGCAATAGTCAGAGTAGGGCGAGCTGCTGCAGATTGTTTCTTCTAGGGAAAGATTAGTTAGGCTCTTGGCTTGTTAGCTTGCTCCTGGCTGAATCTTATTGCTATAATAGCATCCCACAACAGCTCTTTTGAGAGCTAATCCTGTTCCTATGATCTATTTTTTATGATCTATTTTTTTTTCTTCTGTGTGTCCAACTGACACTTGTGTTGCATAGACAGCCTTGATAATTCATACTGTGTGTGTGCCACTGCCAGCGGCCCAGCACATTCAGTGACTACCTGTGTGTGTGACAGGTGCACATTTAATACCCAGTACTGCATATACCTAGTACCTGTTGTGTTTCGTTAACCCACCTCATCACTGCATATACCTACCTTTGTGTTGAATGAACCCACTTCACTGCATATACCTACCTTTGTGTTCAGTGAACCCACCTCACTGCATCTACCTACCTTTGTGTTCTGTGAACCCACCTCACTGCATCTACCTACCTTTGTGTTGAGTGAACCCACCTCACTGCATATACCTACCTTTGTGTTGAGTGAACCCACCTCACTGAATCTACCTACCTTTGTGTTCAGTGAACCCACCTCACTGCATATACCTACCTTTGTGTTCAGTGAACCCACCTCACTGCATCTACCTACCTTTGTGTTCAGTGAATCCACCTCACTGCATCTACCTAGCTGTTGTGTTCAGTGAACCCACCTCACTGCATCTACCTAGCTGTTGTGTTGAGTGAACCCACCTCACTGCATATACCTACCTTTGTGTTCAGTGAACCCACCTCACTGCATCTACCTAGCTGTTGTGTTGAGTGAACCCACCTCACTGCATCTACCTAGCTGTTGTGTTGAGTGAACCCACCTCACTGCATCTACCTACCTTTGTGTTCAGTGAACCCACCTCACTGCATGTACGTACCTTTGTGTTCAGTGCACCCACCTCACTGCATATACCTACCTTTGTGTTGAGTGAACCCACCTCACTGCATATACCTACCTTTGTGTTCAGGGAACCCACCTCACTGCATCTACCTAGCTGTTGTGTTGAGTGAACCCACCTCACTGCATCTACCTACCTTTGTGTTCAGTGAACCCACCTCACTGCATCTACCTACCTTTGTGTTCAGTGAACCCACATCACTGAATATACCTACCTTTGTGTTCAGTGAACCCACCTCACTGCATCTACCTAGCTGTTGTGTTGAGTGAACCCACCTCACTGCATCTACCTACCTTTGTGTTCAGTGAACCCACCTCACTGCATCTACCTAGCTGTTGTGTTGAGTGAACCCACCTCACTGCATCTACCTACCTTTGTGTTCAGTGAACCCACCTCACTGCATCTACCTACCTTTGTGTTCAGTGAACCCACCTCACTGCATCTACCTACCTTTGTCTTCAGTGAACCCACCTCACTGCATATACCTACCTTTGTGTTCAGTGAACCCACCTCACTGCATCTACCTAGCTGTTGTGTTAAGTGAACCCACCTCACTGCATCTACCTATCTTTGTGTTCAGTGAACCCACCTCACTGCATCTACCTACCTTTGTGTTCAGTGAACCCACCTCACTGCATATACCTACCTTTGTGTTCAGTGAACCCACCTCACTGCATATACCTACCTTTGTGTTCAGTGAACCCACCACCCTGCATCTATCTAGCTGTTGTGTTCAGTGAACCCACCTCACTGCATCTACCTAGCTGTTGTGTTGAATGAACCCACCTCACTGCATATACCTACCTTTGTGTTGAGTGAACCCACCTCACTGCATCTACCTACCTTTGTGTTCAGTGTACCCACCTCACTGCATATACCTACCTTTGTGTTGAGTGAATACACCTCACTGCATCTACCTAGCTGTTGTGTTGAGTGAACCCACCTCACTGCATATATCTACCTTTTGTGTTGAGTGAACCCACCTCACTGCATCTATCTAGCTGTTGTGTTGAGTGAACCCACCTAACTGCATATGCCTACCTTTTGTGTTCAGTGAACCCACCTCACTGCATATACCTACCTTTGTGTTCAGTGAACCCACCTCACTGCATATACCTACCTTTGTGTTCAGTGAACCCACCTCACTGCATATACCTAGCATCCCCCCGAGATGGACAAAATGGACAAACCAGGTAGAGGAAGAGGTAGAGGCAGACCCAGAGGGAGGCCACCTGTCACCGGCAGGTCTGTGCAAGGTCGTGCTGATGTGATTTCGTGCGGGCCTGGCCCAAAGTACAGTGCTCAGTAGAAGGCACATGCCATCACTTTCCAAGATTGTCAGGACGTGCTTGACTATTTAACACAAAACACCTCATCTCCCGCAGCCAACAGCGCTACTACAAGCACCACATCCACTGCATTTGACACTTCGCAGGAGTTATTTGGTGGGGAAATCACTGATTCACAGCCAACACTGCTACAACAAGGTGAAGGCGCTAAGCAAGTTACGTCACCTCATACGTCTGAGTTTAGTGGCAATAGTATGGAGGGGGATGATGAAGTACCTGGTGTTGGTGCAGTTTTGGAGGTGTCTGAGGTAAGCGAAGCTGGGCAGGAGGATTATGATGATGATTATACGGATGCCACTTATGTTCCCAATAGAGGAGATGACCAGGGGGACAGTTCAGAGGGAGAGTCAGAGAGGAGTAGGAGGAGACGAGTCCATGAAAGAAGCAGAGGGAGCTCGTCCTCAGAAACAGCTGGGGGCAGTGTCCAGCACCATGTATCACTAGCTATGGACAGCCAGCCAACATGCCCTTCAACGTCAGCTGCTGATGCCACCATAGTGCCATCACCCCATGGGGGGCTCAGCTGTTTGGAAATGTTTTAACGTGTGTGCCTCAGATCGGAGCAAAGCCATCTGTGGTCTCTGCTTCCAAAAATTGAGCCGTGGAAAGGCCAACCCTCACGTAGGGACAAGTGCCTTATGAAGGCACCTGGAGAAAAGGCACAAACAGCAATGGCAAGAACACCTGAGGAAAAGCAGCACCCAAAAGACAAGCCACCCTCCGCCTCCTCTTCCTCCTTCAGGTGCATCGTCTTCATCCGCTTTCTCCCTTGCACCTTCACAGCTACCCTCCTCCACACCGCCTCTGCCCTTGAGCGGTTCCTGCTCCTCTGCCCACAGCAGCCAGGTGTCTGTGAAGGAAGTATTTGAGTGGAAGAAGCCAATTTCTGCCAGTCACCCTCTTGCCCGGCATCTGACAGCTGGCGTGGCGGAACTATTAGCTCGCCAGCTTTACCATACAAGCTGGTGGAGTCTGAGGCTTTCCGTAAATTTGTGGCCATTGGTACACCGCAGTGGAAGATACCAGGCCGCAATTATTTTTCAAAAAAGGCCATACCCAAACTGTACCGTGCAGTTGAGAGGCAAGTGGTGTCATCTCTGGCGAAGAGCGTTGGGTCAAGGGTCCACCTGACCACGGATGCCTGGTCTGCCAAGCACGGGCAGGGCCGCTACATTACATACACAGCCCATTGGGTCAACCTGGTGAGCGATGGCAAGCAGGGAGTACGTGGCTGCGCGGCGGATCAACTTGTGACACCTCCACGGCTTGCAGGCAGGCCTCCTGCCACCTCCTCTCGTTCTCCTCCTGCTACATCCTCTTCACTGTCATCCTCCTCCTCCTCCTTGGCTGAGTGGCAGTTCAACTCTAGTGGTGCTGCCATCTCCTCCTCTCCAGATACACAGCCCCATCTCCCCAGAGCCCACACTGCATGCCAGGTACGACGGTGTCACGTCATTTTAAACATGTCTTGCCTCAAAGCGGAGAGTCACACTGGACCAGCTCACCTGGCTGCTCTTAACAAAGAGGTGGAGCAATTGCTGACTCCGCACCAGCTGGAGATCGGCAACGTGGTGTGTGACAATGGCAGCAATCTCCTTTCCGCTTTGAATTTGGAAAAGCTGACACATGTACCCTGCATGGCACATGTGCTGAATCTGGTCGTTCAAAAATTTGTGTCAAAGTACCTAAGCTTAGAGGACGTCCTGAAGCAGGACAGGAAGTTGTGTGGGCATTTCAGGCGGTCTTACATGGCCATGGCACGCTTTGCGGGCATTCAGCGCAGAAACAACTTGCCGGTGAGACGTTTGGTATGCGATAGCCCGACTCGCTGGAATTCCACCCTGTTCATGTTCTCTCGCCTGCTAGACTAGGAGAAAGCCGTCACCCAGTACCTGTACAATTACAGTAGAAGGACACAATATGGGGATGTTGTGGCCCAACAACTGGACACTGATGCGAAATGCATGCAGGATCATGTGGCCATTCAAGGAGGTGACCAACGTGGTGAGTCGTGCTGAAGGAACCTTCAGCGACTTGATCCCCTACGCTTACTTCCTGGAGCATGCCGTGCGTAGAGTGGTGGATAAAGCTGTAGTGGAGCGTGAAGAAGAACAGTTACGGCAGGAGGAGTCGTGGGAGCAATTTTCATCCGAACCAGATGTTTCCTCAACACCTGCGGCAGCACAGAGGGAGGAGGAGGAGGAAGAAGAGGAGTCGTGTGGGGAAGAAGAGGAGTCAGACTCGGATGATGAGGAAGGTGTTTCTGTGGAGGAGGAAGAGGCGGCGGCAGAAGAACAACCGCAGCAGCCATCACAGGGGGCTTGTGCTGCTCCACGTTCCCATGGTACTGTTCGTGGCTGGGGAGGAAGAGGACTTACGTGACGTCACTCAGGAAGAGCAAGAGGAGATGGATAGTACGTCTGGATCCAACTTTGTGCAGATGACCTCTTTCATGTTGTCCAGCCGGTTGAGGGACCCCCGTATCAAAAAACTCAAGGGGAATGAGCTGTACTGGGTGGCCACGCTACTAGACCCTTGGTACAGGCACAAAGTGGCGGACCTGTTACCAACTCAACAGAAGGCGGAAAGGATGTAGCACTTGCAGAACAAGCTGGCAATGATGCTTTACAATGCGTTTAAGGGTGATGTGACAGCACAACACAGTAAAGGTACCACTGGCAGTAATCCTCCTCCTCCCATGTCCACGCAGGCAAGGACAGGACGCTCCAGCGATCTCATGATGATGTCGGACATGCAGACATTCTTTAGTCCTACGCCTCACCGTAGCCCTTCCGGATCCACCCTTCACCAATGCCTGGACCGGCAGGTAGCCGACTACCTGGCCTTAAATGTGGATGTAGACACTGCGAGCAGCGACGATGAACCCTTGGACTACTGGGTGCACAGGCTTGACCTGTGGCCAGAGCTGTCTCAATTTGCCATACAACTTCTCTCTTGCCCTGCCGCAAGCATCCTGTCAGAAAGGAACTTCAGTGCAGCTGGAGGCACTGTCACTGAGAAGAGAAGTCGCATAAGTCACAAAAGTGTTCAGTACCTTACCTTTATCAAAATGAATGAGGCATGGATCCCAGAGGGCTACTGCCCGCCCGAAGACTAAGTCAGTCCCCACACACAGCATCTCTGCCTGCAGGCTGCTTGCCTTTTCTGCCACCACCAACAGGGTCCAGGACTTAAGGGGGGGGGGGGATTATACATACCTGGGGATTCCTCCCACCCCCTACAGGCTTATCGCTTCCTCGCTGTCCTCCTTGTTCTTCTGCAATTGGCCTTGGCAACTGTGAATTAGGCCTGCAATTTATCATTCAATGTGATTTCTGCCCTTAAAACGCTGCTTTGCGCCAAATCCAGATTTTTCCCCGGGACTTTTGGTGTGTATGCCACTCCGCCATGCCCCCCTCCAGGTGTTAGACCCCTTGAAACATCTTTTCCATCACTTTTCTGGCCAGCATGAGTGTTTCCAGTTTTGAAAGTTCGCCTACCCATTGAAGTCTATTGTGGTTTGCGAAACTTCGCACAAACCGAACCTCCGAAAATCGGAGGTTCGCGACATCTCTAGTTACAGGGCCAGAGTTAGGACACATACGCCACTGGGCTACCTCTACGCGGTGTATGTGACTACGTAAGAGACTTTATTCTTGTAACGAAGATCTCAGCTTTTAAATTAGCTGTAGGGACAGCATTGATTGCTGCATGATTATTGTAAGTGGATTCGCATGAGGATTTGCATGAGTAAGCGGACGTTCATTTTGATGTTTTGTAAAAAAGTGCTTATGACACATAGATTATAAATGTAGAAAAATACTGTACATTTTAATGAAATATCCCCCCCAAAAAAGAAAAACATGTTTTAACCTCTTCACCACTAAGGGACCAGAGCAATTTTCACATTTCAGCTCTTCTCCTATTTATTTGCCAATAACTATTACTACTTATCACAACAAAATGATCAAAACCTTGTTTTTTTCACCCCCAATTAGGCTTTTCGTTGGGTGGTACATTTTGCTAGAAATTATTTTATTCTTTTTGCATTTTAATGGTATAATACACAAAAAATCATTATTTCTAAATTTTGAGCCATTATAGTTTTAAAATAAAACATGCTATCCTAATAAAAACCACACATTTTATTTGCCCATGTTTCCTGGTTATTACACCATATAAATTATGTCCCTATCACAATGTATGATGTATGGCCGCAATATATTATTTGGCAATATAGGTGTAATTTTTCTGTTTTTTTTACTTGTGTCTGGTCCATAATGACAAGCCTTTATGTAGTAGAACAGTAGTATACACTCATAAAATACATATTTAAAAAAAAAACCCTAAGGCAACTATTTATGTATTTTTTAAAATATTTATTTTTGCGCTGGAGCCGGGAAGGTAAATATTTACATCCTCGTCATTCGGGGAGCTCTATCGCTGCCACCGTGGGAAGGAGGAGGATGGGGGGAGCCTCGATATGATCCAGAGGCTTAGCCCTTCTGAGGTGAGAACCCCCAAGGTCATTTTTTTATCAATACAGATCCTCTTTAATAAGTACTTTGGAGCACTTATTAAAACTTTTTTGATGATTATATCTTACTGACTCTTCAATGGGGAGGAAAGTGTTACTTCCCCTTATTTTTATCTTTTTTAATATACTTATTGTATGTTTTATCCTTTTGGTGCCTCTGTTTTTACGGAGTGGGAAGCCTCTTTAGGATTCAGAGGCTTCCCTCTTTTTAGGTAATTGAAACATTCTGATAAAGTCTGGGATACAATTTTGATTTAGAAATAATTTCAGAGCAGAAAAGTCTTCAGAATGATGTCTAGCTGACCTAAAAACTTGATAGAACCTTCTGATGCTTACAGATCATTTACGTTGCCCGGAATGCCAAGGACAGCCTGGTGTCCTACTATTTCTTCGAGCTGATGAATAGGGCCCAGCCGGAACCCGGAACCTGGGAGCAGTATTTGGAGAAGTTCATGAAGGGTGAATGTGAGTTCTGTTAAATTGTTTTACCATCCATGCAAAGCATGCTTCTCTTTGCCTAGTGTTGTTACACCTAGTGCACAAAAGGTGGATCAGCACATCACCAGGCCGCCTCCGAATGGCCTCCTATCAGAGGTGTGCTGAGCCTCCCTAGAAACTGCAAACGCACCTTGAACCCAAACAGAAGCTCTGCAGATACAGGTCCTTCTAAAAAAAATAGCATATTGTGATAAAGTTCATTATTTTCTGTAATGTACTGATAAACATTAGACTTTCATATATTTTAGATTCATTACACACAACATTGATGATTTTGGCATACAGCTCATGAAAACCCAAAATTCCTATCTCAAACAATTAGCATATCCTGAAAAGGTTCTCTAAACGAGCTATTAACCTAATCACCTGAATCAACTAATTAACTCTAAACACCTGCAAAAGATTCCTGAGGCCTTTAAAAACTCCCAGCCTGGTTCATTACTCAAAACCGCAATCATAGGTAAGACTGCCGACCTGACTGCTGTTCAGAAGACCATCATTGACACCCTCAAGCAAGAGGGTAAGACACAGAAAGAAATTTCTAAATGAATAGGCTGTTCCCAGAGTGCTGTATTAAGGCCCCTCAGTGCAAAGTATGTGGGAAGGAAAAAGTGTGGCAGAAATGCTGCACAACGAGAAGAGGTGACCGGACCCTGAGGAAGATTGTGGAGAAAGACCGATTCCAGACCTTGGGGAAACTGCAGAAGCAGTGGACTGAGTCTGGAGTAGAAACATCCAGAGCCACCGTGTACAGGCGTGTGCAGGAAATGGGCTACAGGTGCCGCATTCCCCAGGTCAAGCCACTTTTGAAACCAGAAACAGCGGCAGAAGCGCCTGACCTGGGCTACAGAGAAGCAGCACTGGACTGTTGCTCAGTGGTCCAAAGTACTTTTTTCGGATGAAAGCAACTTTTGCATGTCATTCGGAAATCAAGGTACCAGAGTCTGGAGGAAGACTGGGGAGAGGGAAATGCTAAAATGCCTGAAGTCCAGTGTCAAGTACCCACAGTCAGTGATGGTTTGGGGTGCCATGTCAGCTGCAGGTGTTGGTCCACTGTGTTTTATCAAGGGCAGGGTCAATGCAGCTAGCTATCAGGAGATTTTGAAGCACTTCATGCTTCCATCTGCTGAAAAGCTTTATGGAGATGAAGAGTTCATTTTTCAGCAAGACCTGGCACCTGCTCACAGTGCCAAAACTAAATGGTTAACTGACCATGGTATTACTGTGCTCAATTGGCCTGCCAACTCTCCTGATCTGAACCCCATAGAGAATCTGTGGGATATTGTGAAGAGAGAGTTGAGAGACGCAAGACCCAACACTCTAGATCAGCGTTTTTCAACCGCTGTTCCGCGGCACACTAGTGTGCCGCGGGATGTTGCCTGGTGTGCCGTACAGGTCTGGCCTCTCGCTCCTCCCCTCCCCGTGGCCGCCGCTCCTGTCACCTTCTCAAAAAATTAGCATATTGTGATAAAGTTCATTATTTTCTGTAATGTACTGATAAACATTAGACTTTCATATATTTTAGAGGAAATATGCTTATTTCTTGAGAAAGGAAATTTGGGTTTTCATAAGCTGTATGCCAAAATCATCAATATTAAAACAATAAAAGGCTTGAACTACTTCAGTTGTGTGTAATGAATCTAAAATATATGAAAGTCTAATGTTTATCAGTACATTACAGAAAATAATGAACTTTATAACAATATGCTATTTTTTTTAGAAGGACCTGTACACCAAAAGCAAGGCTGTTAAGTGGGAGCAGCTGAAAAACCAACATCCTCCAGTAGTAGACAGGTTATGTGTATGCTCGGTGTGTATTTTATCCCACAAGTGGGGCTTGCACTCTTTTGCAGGTAGGCACTTATCTGTTTTTAAGTAGTGCTGTTCATTTCTTTGCCATGTACTAATTTAATTCATTTTTGGTCAGCTGCTCCCACTTAGCAGCCTTGCTTTTGGTGTATATGCAGAGCTTCTGTTTGGGTTCAAGGTGTGTTTGCAGTTTCTGGGGGAGCTCAGCGCACCTCTGATTGGAGGCCATTCGGAGGCGGCCTGGTGATGCGCTGATCCACCTTTTGCGCAATTTTCAATTTTCGATTTTATTTGATTAGCCGCACCCAGGCTATGCATATACATAGGTTAGGATTTAGTTAGTGTTAGGTCCCCTCCCATCGAGGATGACTTATCCGCAGTGGGAGGGACGAGTACTTAACAAGTTGCATGCAAGCTGTTACAGGAGGCCAACATCCTCCAGTGGTAGACAGGTCATGTGTATGCTAGGTGTGTATTTTATCCCACAAGTGGGGCTTGCACTCTCTTGCAGGTAGGCATTTATCTGTTTTTAAATAGCGCTGTTCATTTCCTTGCCTTGTTACACCTAGTGTTAGTTAGCAACTAATTAAGCTAACATTAAAGGATACATCCGGGGATAAAAATAAAAAAAAATCCACTTACCTGGGGCTTCCTCCAGCCCCTGGTAGCTGTCCTGTGCCCTCGCCGCAGCTCTACTCCCTGCCGGTGGCCCGGAGTCCCTTCCGGTACCAGAAGCCTGCTTGCATTCCATCGTGTGTCTCACGTAGTCGCGCTGATGTCATCCATACTGTACTGCGCAGGCACAGTAGCTCTGCACATTACAGTCCGATTGACATCAGTGCGACTAAGTGAGCCGCACGCTGGAGCACATGAGAAGTCGACCTGGATGCCAACCTGGCGAGGTCCGCTTTTCCACCTGAGGGGATCGGGAGACACCAGAGCTGCGGCGAGGGCACAGGACAGCTGCCAGGGGCTGGAGGAAGCCCCGGGTAAGTGGATTTTTTATTTTTATCCTCCTAGGACCTTCCCTTTAATCAACTAAGTTTATTAACTACGTTAATTAAAATTAATGAATTAAAACATGTTAAATTAAATTTCAGTTGTAATTGAAAATGTATTAATTAACATTTATTAACATTAAGTAAGTTAACTAAGAGTTAGTGTTAGTTAGGACTAGTGTTGGCTTACCCCTAGTACAGTAATGCCAAATACACAACAGTGAACTTGGAGTTAAGAGGTCCTGTCTGATGTTACTCCCATTTTACGTAGAGGCTGCAGGTGCCATCATGTAATAGGAGGAAGAGAGGAGCAACGTTAGTCCCTCCCCCTTCTTCCTGTCATTAGCCTCCCTCACTTTAGAGATCCCAGGTAGGGATTCTCAATAAGATGCAAATAATTTTGAGTTGATGCAGGATTATGCAAATTTTGTATGCAAATTTGTGCAGCATGAAAATGGAGCAATTGAATTTTACCTCAGCAGGATTTGTTTGGTTCATTTTCAAGTTGCATACATTTGCATACAAAATGTTCATAATGCAGCATCAAATCAAAATGATTTGCATCTCATTGACTATCACAGGTTTGTTCATAGTGAAGCGCCCTCTAGCAACACAATGGCTATTTTTTCCCAGTGGTCTTTGCAGTGGCCAGAAGAAGCATATCCGCACAATTATTACTAAAAAAAGGTGGGGAGATTTATACATACATTGATTACACAGACATATATTTAGTATTTTTATTTTATAAAGATGTTTTTGAAGGCCCCATTTATATATTTTTTTTACTACTTAGTATCCTTTAAGACTCAAGGAACAATCAGGTATTGATATTAAAGGAACACTATCAAACCAAGTGTTCTAAAATGACAATGTACAAATAATGTATAAGTAGCCGTGTAAACATTTTCCTACTTTTCATGTTAAATATCGGAGGCAAAAGCTTTAATTCATTGTGTGTGGGAATTAGCACTATTGGAACAAATCATTTGCAAAAGAAGTGTCTGCTTCAATGCACAGCCAGTGTTGTTTTTTGCATATCAGACTACAGAGTGTTTTTCTCTGAAAGCAAAAAAAAGTATGAAAAGCTGTGGTGTCACAGACAATTACAAATGTTTATAAAAAGTAACTCTGCTCTCTTCAGACATTTCAGTCAGAGATACAGGACACAGGACTTTCTCTCACACACACAGGGTTAACAGAGGCACTGTGAGGGAATTCCCTCTCCCCTCATGGCTCATTCTGCCATCAGATTAGAGCAGACTGCCGTCAGTTTAGAGTGAAAGAATCGTGTTACAGTAAACAAAAGAGATAAGCAAGTGAAATGTATAAATCATTATTTACCAGCACTTCAGGAACTCTCTCAATCCCAGGTTAAAAAAACATGTTAATCAATAGTATTCCTTTAAATGCAGGTTTTTTTTTCAAACAATACAAATAAATGAAATTTCTCTTTGGAGTGATAATGATTCTGGTTACTACTGACTCCTGTTCCTGCCTTTTATAGTGGCCTGGGGAAGCTGGTTTGATCATGTGATTGGTTGGTGGAATGCTAAAGACAAACATAAAATCCTGTACTTATTTTTTGAGGACATGAAGGAGGTAAGATAATAAAGAACATCTGCGCCAGGTGTAAATAAAAATTATGAAATTATGCAACCCATCTAGAAAAACTCAGAATGGTCCTCTTCAGTGTTCCACGTGCCCCCCCCCCCCCCCCCAACATTGACACCCTTTTCCCCTATGGTGGCACCATGCCCCTGAGCTTGCCCTTTATCAGAAAACAAGCATGGCCACCATAAGTCCCTCCAGGTACATTATTATTACTAAATTAGTGTGAACATAACAGCATCTGCTATGAAAGGTGTTGGGGTCAAATTCAATAGTTGAGGAAAGGTGAGTAAGTAGTGGATGAAGAGTGAGTAAGAAGTGGAGGAAGGGTGCATAAGTAGTTGGAGCTGTCCTGCATCTCATTTCCCCATAGTTATGCCTTTGTCCGCCTTGTGTCAGCAGTCAGTTGTTGAGCTCATTAATGATAATGATTAATTGGCCACAATTCACTAAGCTTATCTCCTGTCTTTAATAATGTTTCTGATCTGTTTTTACCTCAGGCAAACCTTAAATAAGGATTCTGTCCTTAAAGTTATGCATAGATTCCTAAAGTTAATGACTAAATCCTTAAGTTAACAACTTAATCCTAAACTTAAAGACAGGATGTTAATTCACAGAGAGGAATGCAAGTGATTTAACAACTGTAAAGAGTGTAAGGAATTATCACCTGGCCAGAGCTGTCGAAAGAAATGCAAACTGCAGGATTCTGAGCGGTCTGCTTCATTTTTGTAGTACAGTGTTCTCCCCGGGCTCTTTTAAAACATTGCCCATTGCTTGCTGTCTTTTAAAAAGTAGCTGGGTGGGGCACGACGGGGGGAATTAAAGGACAGCTGTAGTTAGAGGTATATGGAGGCTGCCAAATGTATTTCCTTTTAAGCAATACCAGTTGCTTGCCTGTCCTGCTGATCCTCTGCCGCTAATACTTTTAGAACCTGAACAAGCATGCAGTAGCTCAGGTGTGTCTAACATAATTGTCAGATCTGACAAGATTAGCTGCATGCTTGCTTCTGGTGTAACTCCGACACTCCTGCAGCCAAATAGATCAGCAGGGCAGCCAGGCAACTGGTATTGTTTAAATAGAAAGAAATATGGCAGCCTCCATATTCTTCTCACTTCGGTTGTCCTTTAAGGACTCTGCCTACAGCATAGGGGGAGAATGAGGAGATGAGCTGATGACAGCCGGGTGCTCAACAAAATTAGCCTGGTGGAGCACCCGGCTAATTTTGGTGAGCGCCCTGCTGTCATCAGTTCACCTCCTCATTCTCCCCCTATGCTGTAGGCAGCGTCCTTCTTTCCCCCATCACGCCCCACCCAGCTACTTTTTCATGCCACTCGGCTAGAAAAAAGTTCTGGAGAGTTCTGGAGAGAACACTGTAGTATTCTATACAGAAGGGGACTGTGTACATAGATAGAGAAATACGCAGCAGGCACACAGGGAGGGAGGACAATAGAGACATCAAGCCTATGCATACACACAGACATACACACACACACACACACACACACACACAGGCAGAGCCTTCTCTCTCTCTCTCTCTCTCTCTCACTCGTCTTCCCTGGCTGCCATTCACAAGCTGAAAGCTGGCTGTAATCATGTGGGGCAGAGCTACATCCTACCTTCGTGTGCTCCTCCCCTCCCTATCTACTGCATGTAAGAATAACTACAGAGAGGCAATAACTTTACAACTGGAGTAATAAGATAACACTCTCACTGTGAAAACTGATCACTACATGTTAACCCAATGGGTGACAAGCCTCGTACTTGTACCGTACATATAGAAGGTTTTCAGATGTATACAAATCAGAATCTAAGGACAGTACAAATGTCTATCTTGTTGCCTTTCTATAGTGGGTGGAGGGTGATAGAGTTTCCAGTGTTCCGAAACATTGTGACATGTTACATAGGGCTTTCTATCTATCTGTCTTGTATGCAGTAGAATCCCTTTATAGTAAACTCCATGGGACCTGGAAAAATGGGTGCATATTATTTCAGCACCGCTAAGTTCGGCGCGGCAAGAGACAAATGACGGCTCTCACTGCTGCTACTAAACTCAGAGGCGGCATTAAATACTATTCCCCCTCCAAGTTGTCTAAACTCAGAGGGAGATGTAATTCATGGTCTGACAGCCACCATGTAATGGATAGCAGAGATACTGCCGCAACAGCAAGCGGCATGGCGGCTATCTCTGCGTCTCAGCCGGCGGTTTCCGCCGCGCAGTTACACGCTGGTGCTTTGCCGGGTCCTTCTATTGCTCATAGACTAAGGGCTATGCGCGCGCGCCAGCCGACAGGACCTTTATGCAACTAGAAGGGGAGTCAGCTGATCAGGCGATCAGCTGACTCCAGCTATGCTCCGAATTGGTTGAATGACTGGGGCGGCGCTGTGGAGCGCTTGCAGTATATATAGGACAGGTCATTCAGTTGTTCCGCGTCTGCTGTTGCAAATGCTACGTGTTAGCACTCAGACCTAGTCAGATCTCAAAGTGTGCTAGAACCAGCAGGAGCTGAGGATTGAATTGTATTATCTGTTATGACCTTCTGCTAGCTTGACTACTCTTCTGTTTACTGATCCTGTACCTTTGCCTATCTGATATAATTGCCGACTCTGCCTGAAACGCTACTCTGATCTAGCTTTCTGTCTCTGTACCGTATCTGTCCGCTCGTTGCCAAACCTGCTTGTCTGACTCTCCTGTCCTCGCCAGTGAGCCTAGTCACTGGTGAGGGATCCTCTGCTAGCATCACCTGCTTCACAGGTGAATACTGGCTGCAGTACTATCTGAATCACCTGCCCCTCAGGTGGTCAGTAGCTGCAGTACAGTCTGAATTATCTGCTCCTCAGGAGATTACTAACTGCAGTACAGTCTGAATCACCTGCTCCTCAGGTGGTCAGTAGCTGCAGTACAGTCTGAATCACCTGCTCTTCAGGTGAATAGTCACTACAGTACTATCCTTTCTACCTGCCCCTCAGGTGATAGTGGCTACACTACAGTCTGAGTCACCCGTCCCTCGGGTGACCAGTACGGTTGTTAATTATAGTTCTACCCGCGCCTCGGGTGAACTATCTCATAATTGTCTGTATATCCAGCTTGCTGGAGTTTGTATTCCTGTGTTATACAGAGATATTCCTATCTCTGGGAAAGCGGGTATCTGTTGCACCAAACACCTACCCTTACATTGGTTGTCGTGTTTCTGGCTATACCAGTATTATTGGTGATTCTGCAGATCACACATAATCAGGTATAGCATCTGTATTATTGGTGATACTGCAGATCACCAATAATCAGAGAAATCTGTTCTCGCTGACACCAATCGTTACCGAACAGCAGACCAAACATTATGGATGCACTGCGTAGTCATGTTGAAGTCCTGACCACCGCGGTAAACAACCTTTCCGGGGTGATCATTAACCATCAAACCCAGATTACACAACTGTCTGGGGCTGTTCAGGTACTTCAAATGACTATTGATACAGTTTTCTGGGCATAGATCTGACTTTCAGAATTTCAGGAATCTTGTGTTGTCTTATTTTGAGTTGAGGCCCAATCTGTCAGGATCTGAGAACCAGAGGGTAACATTTATAAAGACCCTACTGTCAGGAGATTCACAAACATGGGCATATAGTCTGCAGGCTGAGCATAAGGCCTTATCTTCAGTTCAGGAGTTTTTTAAGGCCATGTCCATTATATACGATGATCCGGATATTGCTATCACTGCTGAAAGGAAACTAAAGACTCTCAGGCAGGGCCGTAATCCGGTGGAGGTTTATGCCGCAGAGTTTAGGAGGTGGGCTGTATCAGCTAGATGGGGAACGTATGCATTGTTAGACTGTTTCCTGTCAGGATTGTCTGATGCAGTTTCTGATTTGATGTTAGGGCATCCTGAACCTAAATCCCTAGACGAAGCAATTTCGTTGGCGGTACGGGTTGATCACCGCCTTCATTATCAAAGACAGGCTCGTGGGATAAACGCTGTTTCCTACGCCTCCTCTCCACCCTCGTCACCTCAAGACGAACCGATGCAGTTCGGTCACTCTAGGTTTACGCAAGTGGAAAAGAATCGCAGAAGGTCAGAAAGACTCTGTCTATACTGTTCCGAGGAGGGTCATATTGTCCAGAATTGTCCTAAGAAATAGGGAAACACTGCCGCCTAGGTGTAGTCAGAGGTAATACCCTAGGCGAGCCGTTTTTACCTCTAAACAATAACCGTTTGCTCCCCCCTTGCTCCATTACCTGGGAGGGTCGGGCCATGGCCACTGAGGCATTAGTGGACTCGGGCTCTGCAGCTAATTTTATAGACTATGACTTTGTGAAAAAATTGGGTATTCCTTTACTCCCGGTGCATCGTCAGATTCTGGTCACAGCGGTAGATGATTCTCCATTACAGTGTGGACAGACTCTTTCCCAGACTCCCTTGTTGTTATCTACTATAGGGGTGCTACATAAGGAGAAACTACAGTTCTTTGTTCTGCAAATGGCAACCTCTACCATTATCCTCGGTATGCCCTGGTTGCAACTACACTCCCCTCAGATTGACTGGGCATCCGGTCAGCTACAGAGCTGGTCAACCCATTGTCATCATCATTGTTTGGAGAGAGTTGCTGTTTGTGCCACGAAGGTTCAGGTGAAAGGGGTGCCAGTGCAGTACGCAGAGTTTTCTGACGTGTTTTGTCCCAAATCAGCAGACAAACTCCCACCCCATCAAAGTTTCGATTGTCCCATTGAGTTAAGATCAGGTTGTATGCCTCCTAGGGGTCATCTCTATAATTTGTCTGGGCCCGAGAAGCTGGCTATGCAGGAATACATTAAGGAAAATTTGGCCAAGGGCTTCATCCGTCCTTCCAGATCCCCAGCGGGAGCTGGGTTCTTTTTTGTGCAGAAGAAGGACGGTGGGCTCAGACCTTGTATTGACTATCGGGGGTTGAATAAGATCACAGTGAAAAATCGCTATCCACTGCCTTTGATAGATGATCTGTTTGCTCAGGTGACTAATGCCAGTATTTTCTGTAAACTGGACCTTCGAGGGGCATACAACCTGGTACGCATTAGGGACGGTGACAAATGGAAGACGGCGTTCAACATGCCTGACGGGCACTACGAGTATCTGGTCATGCCCTTCGGGTTGTGTAATGCGCCTGCCGTCTTCCAAGAATTGATTAATGAAGTTTTTAGGGAGGTTCTGGGAAGATTCATTCTTGTGTATTTGGACGATATACTGATCTTTTCTCCCAACCTAACGGAAATCGTAAACATGTGAAGTTTGTGTTACGTAAATTAAGGCAGAACTCGTTGTACGCCAAGTTGGAGAAGTGCCTCTTTGAGGTCACTCAAGTTCCTTTTCTGGGATATATTATTTCCACTTCAGGACTTTCCATGGATCCTAAAAAGGTTTCTGCTGTGTTGGAGTGGCCGCAACCTGTAGGTTTGAAGGCACTCCAGAGATTTCTTGGCTTCGCCAATTACTACAGGAAGTTCATCAAAGGGTTTTCCTCTGTAGTGTCGCCCCTAACCAACCTTACCAAAAAAAGGGCTGACACTTACCATTGGTCAGCAGAGGCACAGTCTGCCTTTGCGACGCTTGAAAAGCTATTTTGTTCTGCTCCCATTCTGAGACACGTGGATGTCACTTTCCCCTTCATCGTTGAGGTAGATGCATCAGAGATTGGGGTTGGGGCTGTACTGTCTCAGCGCTCTGGCTTACAAGGAAAACTTCATCCCTGTGCCTTCTTTTCTCGTAGGTTCTCTCCAGCTAAGAGGAACTACGATATTGGCAATCGGGAGCTTCTGGCCATTAAGTTAGCCTTTGAAGAGTGGCGTCATTGGCTTGAAGGGGCAGAACATACAATTACAGTTTATACTGATCAGAAAAAATTGGAGTACATTGAAGGGGCCAAAAGACTCAGTCCCCGACAGGCCCGCTGGTCCCTGTTCTTTTCAAGGTTCAGATTCGTGATAACGTACACCCCAGGAAGTAAGGATGTCAAAGCAGATGCATTGTCTAGGTGCTTTGAGCCTGAGACAGTTCTGCCTGCAACCTCTGAGACCATCTTACCTCAGAAACTGGTGGTAGCAGCCACGAAAACCTGGGAGGATTAGGCAGTTACTTTAGGGCCTTACCAATAGGATATCCCAGAAGGGAAGCCCGAGGGGGTTCTCTTTGTACCACTTCCCTTTCACTTACAACTCTTGCAACTATTCCATACCCATAAGAATGCAGGGCATCCCGGAGCTGCCCGAACTCAAGACCTTTTGGCTAGATGTGTATGGTGGCCATCTTTGGCACTTAAGTGCAAGGAGTTTGTAAGGGAATGCTCTGTGTGTGCCAGAAGTAAGCCATCTCGTCAGGCACCGGTGGGTACACTTCAGTCTCTACCAGTGCCAAATGAACCCTGGACTCATTTGTCTATGGATTTTGTGGGAGAACTCCCCAGCTCTGAAGGCAAGATGGTCATCTGGGTGGTAGTTGATAGGTTCAGTAAAATGGCTCATTTCGTGCCTCTGAAGGGACTCCCCTTGGCCCAGGAATTGGCTGATCTCTTCATCCAGCACATTTTCCGGCTGCATGGCATTCCGGAAAATGTAGTGTCAGATAGGGGAGTCCAGTTTGTGTCAAAATTCTGGAGAACCTTTTGCCATCAGCTCAATATGAACCTTTCATTTTCATCAGGCTACCACCCACAGACCAATGGACAGACCGAAAGGTTTAACCAGTCTTTGGAACAATTTCTTAGATGTTATGTGGCAGATGCGCAATCAGATTGGGTAAAGTTCCTGCCATTTGCGGAGTTTGCGCATAATAATCTGAAGAGTTCTTATTCAGGTTTTTCTCCATTTCAGGTGGTCTCGGGGAGATCTCCTAAGTTTTTTCCTTTGCCAGTGGCATCTTCTCCTTTTCCGGCCCTAGAAGATTGGCAAAGGGCTTTGAGGGAGATTTGGGTCTTAGTGAAGAGAAATCTGGGGAAAGCCTTCCAGACTCAGAAAAAACAGGTGGATAAGAGACGGTCTGAAGATTGGAAGTTTTCCCCAGGAGATAAAGTGTGGGTGTCTACTCGACATCTAGCGTTGAAGCAACCATCACCTAAGTTAGGACCTAGATTCATGGGCCCATACCCTGTGTCCAAAAAGATTAATGATGTGACATATGTGATTGATCTCCCAGCCAGCATGAGAGGTGTGAGATCATTCCATGTTTCCTTACTCAAGCCTGCTGTGCATGTGGATTCCTCACCCCCCCCCCCCCCCCCCCCCCCCCGTGAGGATTCAGACCAACCTGAGTATGAGATCGAGAAGATATTGGATTCTCGATTGGTGCAGAATTCTGTACAGTACCTGGTCCATTGGAGGGGGTATGGCCTAGAGGAGAGAACTTGGGTGCCGGATTGTCGCATGCATGCGGAGGAGTTAAAGAAAGAGTTTCATGAGTTACACCCGGAGAAACTGGGTAGGAAGTGTCCGGGGTCCACTCCTCAGGGGGAGGGGGGTACTGTAATGGATAGCGGAGATACGGCCGCAACAGCAAGCGGCATGGCGGCTATCTCCACGTCGCAGCCGGCGGTTTCCGTTGCGCAGTTACACGCTGGTGCTTTGCCTGGTCCTTCTATTGCTCATAGACTAAGGGCTACGTGCATGCGCACCAGGCGACAGGACCTTTATGCAACTAGAAGGGGAGTCAGCTGATCAGGCGATCAGCTGACTCTAGCTATGCTCCGGATTGGTTGAGTGACTGGGGCGGCACTGTGGAGCGCTCGCAGTATATATAGGACAGGTCATTCAGTTGTTCCGCGTCTGCTGTTGCATATGCTACGTGTTAGCACTCAGACCTAGTCAGATCCCAAAGTGTGCTAGAACCAGCTGGAGCTGGGGATCCACACTTAGCCAGATTCTGTTGATAGCTTAAAGTACTAATTGATTTGTATTATCTCTCATGAACTTCTGCTAGCTTGACTACTTTTCTGTTTACTGATCCTGTACCTTTGCCTATCTGATATAATTGCCGACTCTGCCTGAAACACTACTCTGATCTAGCTTTCTGTCTCTGTACCGTATCTGTCCGCTCGTTGCCAAACCTGCTTGTCTGACTCTCCTGTCCTCACCAGTGAGCCTAGTCACTGGTGAGGGATCCTCTGCTAGCATCACCTGCTTCACAGGTGAATACTGACTGCAGTACTATCTGAATCACCTGCCCCTCAGGTGGTCAGTAGCTGCAGTACAGTCTGAATCATCTGCTCCTCAGGAGATTACTAACTGCAGTACAGTCTGAATCACCTGCTCCTCAGGCGGTCAGTAGTTGCAGTACAGTCTAAATCACCTGCTCCTCAGGTGAATAGTCACTACAGTACTATCTTTTATACCTGCCCCTCAGGTGATAATGGCTACACTACAGTCTGAGTCACCCGCACCTCGGGTGACCAGTACGGTTGTTAATTATAGTTCTACCCTCGCCTCGGGTGAACTATCTCATTATTGTCTGTATCTCCAGCTTGCTGGAGTTTGTATTCCTGTGTTATATAGAGATATTCCTATCTCCCAGCTCCTCTGGGAAAGCGGGTATCTCTATCATTACTGTTGCACCAAACACCTACCCTTACATTGGTTGTCCTGTTTCTGCCAGTATTATACCAGTAATATTGGTGATTCTGCAGATCACACATAATCAGGTATAGCATCTGTATTATTGGTGATACTGCAGATCACCAATAATCAGAGAAATCTGTTCTCGCTGACACCAATCGTTACACACCAGAGCCCCAAATTTCCGGTACGCGCCCCGTGCAGCATAGCATTGCTACTATGAGGCGCCCAGTTTCGTTGCTCGGCTCTCAGAGCCATGCGCCAAAATCAGCTGATCCGTGGAAAAATAGTTTACTATATCAGACATTTACTATATCAGAATTGGTCATACATTGTAGATATATACAGATGCATTTGCTGGGACCTGAGGGCTGAGTTTACTATATCCAGAGGTTTACTATATCAGCGTTTACTATAACGAGATTCTACCGTAGTCTACTTATCAATCAGTCTCTTATTTATGTATTGTCTCTAAGCTTGTTTTTAAAACTTCGACAAACAGGATCCCAAACGGGAGATCAGAAAAGTGATGAAGTTTTTGGGGAAGGAGCTGTCGGAAGAAGTGCTGGAAAAGATCTGTCAACACACCACATTTGAAGCCATGAAAGATAATTCAATGGCCAATTACTCCAGTGTTCCAGATGGCTTGTTTGACCACAGTATCTCTTCATTCATGAGAAAAGGTGAGGGAGGGTGATTGACTAAGAGGTCTTTAAGTCTAGTGACACCTCTGTGCAGTACCTGGCCCTGAAATGTTGGCCTCAATGCCTGGGGACGGCAGTCCTCATACACGTGTCTACTAGAGTTTAATTTGTATGTTTAGTCTGGGAGTTTTTGAGACATGATGAACAATATTGTACTAAGTCATCATATCAGTTGTAACCAGGGCTGTGGAATCAGTACAAAATTATGAAACCACTGACTCTGAAAAAACAAAAAATTGTTCCGACTCCACAGCCCTAGCAGGGCTATGGAGTAGATACACAATCATCTGACTCCAACGCCTCAGTTTATGAAACCACTGACTCCAGGCATCCAAAAATTGCCTCGACTCCGATGCTACAGCCCAGGTTGTAACATACTGTTTTGTTTCTCATTTTTATGAAGACGTTTCACACAAGTAGTAAAACACTGGGGAGTAACTGTAGGATTAAGTGTAGGCTATTTCTAAAGAGACAAGTGGTGAAGTGTATGTACCATATACAAATCAGGCAATATGTCAGACAATGGGTTTCATGGGAATTTACAGCTTCATCAGGTCAACAGTAACCACAAAAAGTCAATTTCCGCCAGAGAGAGCCATGAGCTTTAGGTGCTTCCTGAGGTGCTCGAGTCTGATTTTCTCTCTGGCCAAAAGGGACGCTTTGAGGTTACTATTAACCAGATGGAGTGGGAAATGTCTGTGAAACATTTTGTCTGACCCTACTTTGTACACTAAGACCAAAATCAAATTATATTGTCTTTTTTGGCTACTGCGAAAACCACGGGAAAGTTATGTGAACTAATCCTTTTTAAACAGTTTTTAATACACACTTTGTGGGTACCTCCATCTAGCTATAGTAGCTTATCAGAATGATGACCGACATGTGAGGACAAAACAGTTTGTAGAGTGTTTACTAGATCAGAATCAATGTTATTCCCAGGATAACTGAGTCAGTCCAAAACATTGATTCTACAATAACGGAGGTGCAAGAAATATGTGGTTCTTTTATCAGGTGTACACCTTGGCGGAATTAACTTCCAATATTATAATTACGTGTGGCAGAGTGCAGTTGCCTCCTCCTAATTCCAATCCAGGACTGGAGAGGCAGCAAATTCCTTCTGATCTCTTGGGCAAAGTTCCTACAACGGTTGTTGCCAAAGTGTGAAGTTCCTCTTTTAACCTGGCAACTTTGAAGTGAGGGAGTCAGGGAGAAGCTCTTTCATCTGAATGGATTTATGGTTTGTTGGCACCCTTCTTCTACTTCTTTAATGAAACATTAATCGATTATCACAATTTTGTGATTGGTCCCCACTTTTAATTAAAAAATAAATAAATAACTATTTGTACACAGTATTACTGTAGAAGAGGTTTGGCATAAACCAAAACAGGATTCCTCTATAAGAACCTTCTACCAACTGTAAAACACGGTGGAGGAAGTTATTCAGTTTGAGATTGAGATTTGCGTTTGAGATTGCTTTGCTGCATTGGAGGCTGGACAATTTACCATCACAGAATCCACCATGAAGTCTTTAATGAGGCCCCTATCGGGTAAGGAGTCAACAACTGCTTCAGTTATTTGCTGAGTAAACAGTTAAACTCTTCTCTGGTCTGAGGTCTCCACAACTGTTGATCAATTTAAAAAAAAACACAGTGTCTGGTGCTAAACGGGCGCACGTGTTACTGAGCCGCTGGGACTACCTGCTGCTGCAAAACTACCCGGTAGCGTTAAATACTATTCCCCCTCCAAGTTGTCACAACTCAGAGGGAAATGTAATTCGGGGTCCAGCAACCCCCGGAGCCCCAAATTACACTTACATGCCCCACGAAGCATTACATTGCTGCTATGGCGCTAATCCGAAACCCCCTGTTTCGCTAAATGGAGGCTTTGACATCATCACTGAAGGTAGTGCCTCTTCTCGCAGGGTTGAAAAATGAAAACAACATGGCATGTTGTGGTGCTGAAGCCGAGAGCAGTATGCAGGGCCGGGCCGAGGCAGGACAGGCTACAGCCTCTGAGCGCAGCCACCAGAGGGCGCAATCCTCTGCACTATCCTCACCTGACACATTGCTGTGTGATCTTCCCCGTCCTCTGCAGCATCCCTCACCACTTCTTTCCGGCTGCTTTTGCAATCGCTCTGAGTCCTAGTCAGAGCACCAGCCTGTCCTCTGCATTAAACAGCCGCGCTGTCATCAAAGAGATGACAGGCACGGCTGAGGCATTGTATTGCTAGGCAACAGCAGGAGGCCGACATCTGCTCCAACGGAAGTGGCTTCCTGCAGCGTTGCCTTTGAAGAAGAGTGAACTGTGAACTAATATTTTCTGCGAGCAGTGGCTGGACTGGACGGGAAGGGTATGATACATTTTATTATAATGCATTGTAGTAGATTATAATAACTTCACAAATCCTATCTTACATTCCTGGAAAAACCTGCCTATCTTGCCTTAGTCATTGCTGATCTACTTCCTGATATCTTTTCAGTAGGACTGATCAATTTCCCGGACCCTGTTCTTTCAGACTAATGTAATTCCTAGTATCTTTTCTAAGAGACTAGTGTACTTTCTGGTGTCTTTTCTGAGAGACTAAGCCACTTCCTGTTTTATTTTCTGTACGGCTGATCAATTTCCTGATATCTGCTCGGTAAGACTGATCTACTTCCTAATATCTTCTCTTAAGGACTGATCTACTTCTTGGTATTTTCTCTGAAGGACTGATCTATTTTCTGATATCTTCTCTATAAGACTGATCTACTTCCTTTTATCTGCTCTTTAGGACTGATCTACTTCCTGATGTCTGCTCTATAATCTTTGATCTACTTCCTTGTATCTTCTATGACAGTCTGATCTACTTCCTAGTATCTTCTTTGAAGGACAGATCTACTTCCTGTTATCTTCTCTGTAAGACTAATCAATTTCCTGTTATCTCTCTGAGGGGCTGATTTACTTCCTGGTATTTTCTTTGAAGGACTGATCTACTTCTTGTTCGCTGCTCTGTAAGACCAGGGGCGTCTGCCCATAATGCCACGTGAATGACTTGCATCAGGTGGCGTCATGTGTCAGGCGTCATCCTGCTTGCTCCCCTCCCTGGCCGCTGCTCATTTACCATCTAAATGGCGGCTGCCTCCTCCAGGACAATTCCGGTTCCCCTCGTTACTACAAGACCTCAGTTCAGCAGCAAACTGCAGCACCGTAGTGAAGGGAGGAGAGCGGCGCATATACATAAAGTACTTACTTCCTGTACATGCACCATTACCAGAGGAACCAATCTCTTACCTTCACTGCGGCGCTGTGGGTCGCTGTTGATCTGAGGTCTTGTAGTAGCAAGGGAGAATGGGACTGTCATGGAGGAGGCGGCGGTCACTGTCATAAGCAGTGGCTGGGGAGGGAGGAGGACAGGCTGGCTACCTCCTGGGGGCACCAACCTGGCTAACCTTTACTGTGGGCAATAATACTTGCTACCTATACTCGGGCAACTATACTGGCTAACCTATACTGTGGGCAACTATACTTGCCACTTATACTCGGGGCCACTATAATTGGCTGACCTATACTTGAAGCAACTATACCTGGCTTCCTATACTGGGGGCAACTATGCCTGGCTACCTATACTGGGGCACCTATACCTGGCTTCCTTTACAGGGGGAAGCTCAGCAAAGTGAAAGGGAGATCGGGTCTCCACCTGGATTTGTGCAATTATAGCAGAATATTTATTGTACCATAACAGCTAGAAACACAACGTTTCGGCCGGAGGCCTTTATCAAGTGTTACCAAATACATTCAGTGCTCACATATATAAGACTCACATAATAGAAAAACACGCCCCAAATAGGGCGGGCACAAACTTAATGCAAAAAGGTTGAGAGAGAGTGGTCAATTTAAAGAGACGGTACATGAATTATTGCAAAAAGTTGCTACAAAAAACATCTCAAATTAAAGTCCTCATTAAGTCTATTCAGAGTTAGTGTACTTAGCTTGTCAATCCATCTGCTATCACGCCTCAATAGAGCAGTCTGTTCGTCCACACCAATACTGGTTAACACCTTCTCCAATACGCAGCATCGTAAGTCACACACTCTGTGGTTGCATTCAAAGAAGTGCTTACCTACAGGGGAATCAATTTTTTTATTAGGGTCGTTTTAATATTTTCCATACAGCCTGATGTCACTACGGTGCTCATTGATTCTAACAAGTACAGGTCTCGTAGTCTGTCCTACGTATCCCATGCCGCATGGACATTTTAACCACTTCGCATCCAGACCTTGTATCCCACTTATTGACCAGAGCAGTTTTGACACTTTAGCTATGTCCTTATTTAATCAGAAATAACTTTATCCATACTTATGACACAGAAATTAAATATATAATGTTTTTTTGTTTTTTTCAAGACAAACCAGGCTTTCATTGTATGCCATCTTTTCCCTCCAACAATTTTGTTTTCTATGAATTTTAATGGGAAAACAAAGAAAAAAATAGAAAAAAACATTTTTTCTCAGTTTTACCAATTCCAGTTTAAAAATAAAAAGTGCTACTGTAGATAAAAAAACACAAATTTTGTTTGGCTATTCTTACCACTTATCACAAAACTTAGATTATGTTCCGGTCACAATTTATGGTGAAGATATTTGATTCTGAAATAATGCTACAGAGTGTGTTTTTCACTATGAACTGAGAAAATAAAAGTATTTTTAATAGTAAAAATCAATCTCATTAGCTCAGGAAACATATATTCCCGTTCACCAATTAGTGCTGCAGCAGATAGTGCCAGAAATGTGCACAGGAGCAAGCCCAATCTTGCACAGCACTGCTTCTGGACAGGTCAGTAGATCTACTGACCTGTGGCTTAGATGAACTCACAGAGGACGTATATCTACTGATCTGTGGATGAAGTGGTTAATTCATAAATAACATTAGGCATCACACAGGCATTCACTTTAATTTTAGGAAATAGACAGAGGGTACCGCTTCACTGTACTGGGTGGGACAGTTCAGGAACTCGAGCAGCCAAGCCCAGTAAACAGACGTAGAAAAGGAAGGTCCGCACCAATGTCTCCACATCCAATAACTTTATTCAGGACGTATCCAGTTACAGGTGATAGCACTTGACTGACATGTTTCGGACTTCAGGTCCTTAATCATAGTCATTTCATGGCTCAGTGAGTGCAGGTTAAAAAGAGAGAGGGTAGTAGGAGGCGGGGCATGGCCCAACCCATCCTAGGGAGGGAGCAAATCACCTGTCACATCCCACCAAAAACTACCGACTCACTAGAAATATAAAAATATAAAACCAGACACTTACACATTTAAAATACAAGAAGCCAGCAAACAAAAAGATCAAAAGATTTTTACAGCTTAATGAATGAGGAGTAACACACCAGTCATTGATAGAAAACGACATGCACTAATGGGATCAAACAGATGGTTTGCTGTGAGTGTTGAGCACATTAATTACAATATGGAATAGTGTCCAGATTAATTGGAATATACCTCCCCTTAACCCGTGACCAAAGCCAAATCCCACCTGGCATTTAAACCCTTGGGTGACCTGGTACCGAGGCGGAAAATCCAGAGTGCCTCCCTCTTACGAATCAGGGCTTGAAGATCGCCTCCCCGTTTGGGCAAAAAAAAACCTCTTAATTCCATGGAAAGAGAAACCCGACATGTCACCACCATGTACTTGCCGGTAATGTTTGGCAACATTGGAGATATTCTGAGTGGACCAGCCTGCTCCCAAAAAGTGTTCAGATACTCTGGCTCTAAGTGGTCTGGTAGTGCAGCCTACATATTGAAGAGAGCATATCACCAAGTAAATAACATTTTTAGAACCACAGTTGATAAAGTGCTTGATAGTGGATTTGTAGCCATTGTGCACTGACTCCACAAATTGGGTCCTAGTATGTAGTGCACAATAGTTACAAGTTGGAATTGCACATTTATATGAGCCTCTAGTGGACAGCCAAGTAGAAGACTCCCCACGTGAACTAAAGAGGCTAGGGGACAGCATGCTACCCAGTGTCGGGGCCCGCCTGCTGGAGAAGCTGACGCCATTGCGAAGAAAGGGCCGCAAATCCTCATAACCCTCCAAAATGGGAAGATATTTGGTGATGATACGCTTCACCTCCTGATACTCGGAGCTAAACGTGGTTACAAAAGCGGACCTCTCTCCGAAATCGTGACCAGAAATATTGGCCCGTATTAACTGACTCCTGGGAATGGAAACTGCCCTCTGTTTGCCCTTTTCTATAGTCCATCTAGGGTAGCCTCTCTCCAACAAGCGTCCCTCAACAACCCCAAACTCCCGTCCAGTGGCCGCATGATCCGAGCAATTCCGGCGCGCCCATATGAATTCACCCACGGGAATCGCCCGGATCGTATGCGCAGGGTGACAGCTGGCTGCCTGTAATGTGGAATTGCCCGCACAGGGCTTCCGATACGTCCTAGTGCGAACAGCCCGTGAGGTGAAATCACCTTCCAGGCTCAAATCCAAATAATCAATGGAGCTGGGTTGCCACATATGAGTGAATTTTAAGTTACACTCATTACTGTTAAGACAACCCATGAATGGTCGCACCTGATCCCAATCACCCCTCCAGACAACCAAAATGTCGTCTATAAATTTCCCGTACCACGCAATCTGTTCCAGATGGCGCCCGCCACCCCCAAAGATGTAGAACTCCTCCCACCATCCAATGTAGAGATTGGCCAAAGAGGGGGAAAACTTGGCCCCCATGGAGGCCCCACACCTCTGGAGGTAGAAGGCGCCATCAAACATAAAATAATTGCGGGTCAGGAGATACTCGGTAGCGGCAGAAATAAAAATGCATAGATCAGAAGGGTAATCGGAGTATCTAGCCAGATGAAACTGTAGGGCAGTCAAAGCTAAATGATGGGGAATACAGGAGTATAGGGCCTTAACATCTATGGTGAGCCAACTATAATTCTCCTCCCACACAAAGCTCTCCATGCTAGCCAGCAGGTGCTTGGAGTCCCTAAGATATCCCGGCAACCTCCTGACTAGGGGCTGTAGCATGGAGTCCACCCACTCGCTGAGGCGCTCCCCCAGAGAGCCAATGCCCGCAACAATGGGCCTGCCCTCCGGGGGAGTCCCCAGCTTATGAATCTTACGAAGGTGGTGAAAAACTGGGACTGTAGGACAGTCCACTCCCAAGTAATCCGCAAGTTTGTGGTCCAGCACCCCCAAGCTCCTGCCATAGCTAAGAAGATCAAAAAGTTGCTTCTGATACTCCTGAGTCGGATTCCCAGGAAGCTTGAGATATGTCAGGGAGTCCTCGACCTGTCTCAAGGCCTCCGCCCTATAATCTGAACTATTGAGAATGAAGTGGTTAATTCATAAATAACATTAGGCATCACACAGGAAAAGTTCCCATTCACTTTAATTTTAGTTCCTTTCATTGGGTGTCTGATGTAATCACCTTTTATAATGCTAGAATAGTTCTGACAACTGTGACACGGGAATGTTCCCAATTTTTTAGGTATAAAAAGGAGCAGAGGGTTCCTTTACAGGGGGAACCTATGCCTGGCTACCTACCTACCCATACTGACGGTGTTTTCTTTTGGGGGGGGTCGTTACACTACAGCTATAACGTGCGGTTCAATTTGTCCGGTGCTGTGCGACCATTCCAAATCAGGGAGGGGGCTGCATCCTCACAAGTTTGCCTCAGGCAGCATAAAGTGAAGAACCGGCCCTGTGTAAGACTGATCTACTTCCTGATATCTTCTCTATAGGACTGATCTACTTCCCGATATCTTTTCTGTAGGACTGATCTACTTCCTGATATCTTCTCTATAGGACTGATCTACTTCCTGATATCTTCTCTATAGGACTGATCTACTTCCTGATATCTTCTCTATAGGACTGATCTACTTCCTGATATCTTCTCTATAGGACTGATCTACTTCCTGATATCTTCTCTATAGGACTGATCTACTTCCTGATATCTTCTCTATAGGACTGATCTACTTCCCGATATCTTTTCTGTAGGACTGATCTACTTCCTGATACCTTCTCTATAGGACTGATCTACTTCCTGATATCTTCTCTATAGGACTGATCTACTTCCCGATATCTTTTCTGTAGGAATGGTCTACCTGACCTTATCTACTGATATCCTTTCTGCAAGATGGATACATTTCCTGATATGTTCTCAGTAAGACTAATAATATACTGACTAATCAGGACTAATCTTTCTTCTCTATAAGAATTGAAATTTCTCTGAAATGTAATGATATTGCCTTTCCATTTTTAATGAAGGGGCTGTTGGGGACTGGATGAATTATTTCACAGTATCTCAGAACAAAATGTTTGATGAAGAATACGACAAGAAAATGATTGCAACCGACCTGAAATTCCGCTGCAGCATCTGAAGATAAAGCGTTGGACTCAAAACCTGAAAACATTCCTGGAAATGCAGTGCGTGAAAAAGTGGAACACAAAGCCTTATTTTAAAGAGTAAAGATTTTTACAGACCAAAATTGCAAATGACCTCCTTGTTGCAAAATGCAAAAGCCAATTTACTGTACTAATACTCCTTGACCTTTCCTCTGCCTGTGGATCACTCTTTGCTTCTCCACTCTCGTGACACTCTCGTCACTGGGTGTCAAGGGCCTAGCACATTCTTGGAATAACTCCTACCTGTCTGGAAGCTCTTTCACTGTCTCCTGTTCCAGCACTAACTCTTCTCCACACCCGCCATCTGTTGGTGAACCATAAAGGCCCATACACACGTCGGATTTCCACGAACGACGGGTCGTTTGAACGTCCCGTCGTTCCATCGTTTGCCCGCTAAATCGGGCGTGTGTACAGGCTGTCGTTCGCTTGATAAGAGTGAGTTTGAGCGATCCGCCCGGTGGATCGCTCAAACTCACTCTTATCAAGCGAACGACAGTCTGTACACATGCCCAATTTAGCGGACGAACGACGGAACGACGGGACGTTCAAACGACCCGTTGTTCACGGAAATCCGACGTGTGTATGGGCCTTAAGGCTCTGTTTTAAGACCTCTTCTCCCTCTATACTCATGAACTAGGACAATCGATATGCTCTTTTGGTTTCCAGTATCACTTCCCCGCTGATGACACTCAGATATATGTCTCAGCTCCTGACGGGCGTAGCTAGAAATCATGGGCCCCATAGCAAAATTTTGATTGGCCTCCCCACGGTAAAAAAAAGGTATAGGTAGCTAGATAGAGGTGCCCCCAGTATAGGTTAGCAAGGTATAAGTGCCCCCAGTATAGGTTAGCTAGGCATAGGTGCTCCCAGTATAGGTTAGCTAGGCATATGTGCCGCCAGTATAGGTTAGCTAGGCATAGGTGCTCCCAGTATAGATTAATAAGGCATAAGTGCCCCCAGTATACTGTATAGGTTAGCTAGGCAAAGGTGCTCCCAGTATAGGTTAGCAAGGCATAGGTGCCCCCAGTATAGGTTAGCTAGGCATAGGTGCCCCCAGTATAGGTTAGCTAGGCATAGGTGCCCCCAGTATAGGTTAGCTAGGCATAGGTGCCCCCAGTATAGGTTAGCTAGGCATAGGTACCCCCAGTATAGGTTGGCTAGGCATAGGTGCCCCCAGTATAGGTTAGCTAGGCATAGGTGCCCCAGTATAGGTTAGCTAGGCATAGGTGCCCCCAGTATAGGTTAGCAAGGTATAAGTGCCCCCAGTATAGGTTAGCTAGGCATAGGTGCCCCCAGTATAGGTTAGCTAGGCATAGGTGCCCCAGTATAGGTTAGCTAGGCATAGGTGCCCCCAGTATAGGTTAGCAAGGTATAAGTGCCCCCAGTATAGGAGCCCCCTATTTAGGCGATGGAGGGGGGAGCCGCAGACACATTGGGACTCAGCCGCGAGGAAAGGGGCCAACTTCTCCCTCCCTTGCTCTCCCCGGGCCCCCCCTCCATGCTCCTCCCTCCTCGGTAGGCCGAGTTAGCGCAGCAGAAGACTATAAGAACCGCTCACCTCCCTCCCCACTATAGAGCACCGATCACTTGCTAGTTGCCGCTGGTCTCCTGTCCACGTATCTGCTTATTTTCACTTTACTTCCTGCTAATCAGGAAGTAGAGCGTAGGAGGGAGACGTTGGGCCCCCCTCCCAGCGGCTGAGTCCCAATGTGGCCGTGGCTCCCCCCTCCATCACTGCTCCCCCCACCTGCCTGTGTAAACGGGGCTGAGCCCTGCCCTCCTCCAAGCTGTTGCTATGGCTATTCTTACGCCGCTGGCTCCTGACTTCTCTATGCTAGTATAGAGTCCCTGAATGACTATCTGCTGTTTCTGCATTCATGTCATCCCGTTGCTGCTCTGGGTTCTCAGAATTGGATGTTAGGCCTCTTCAGATAAACTGCCTCAGGAGGAGCAAAACAAGAAGAGTATTTTTCTCTTTTTTCAAACCTAGTGATCATGTGATAAGCAGTCTATGGGAAGAGGAAACGTTTATTAGTTTAAGTAATCCTGCCCTGGAATGTGTGGTAAAATATTATCCGCCCATTCTCCAATGACACATGAGAAGGGATAGGGCAAAGTGTGCGGCACGTTCCATTGTTAGCAGTGGAAGTAGTTGTAGCTGTCCTCATATTCACTCCACATGGAGGAACCACCCTCTGTGACGTAGTTGATATTTATGTTTAATTTGGACTCTAGTCAGCAGAGTCAGGAGGACACAGCAGGCTGAGGGAAGGCAGCACACATCAGGCAGGAATCAGACACCAGAGCCCAGAGCCTCTGCCTGGAGAGACACTGCTCGCACCACGGACCATCCAGATGTGAGTACACACAGGGCTTGTGGGAAAGGGGGGTGCAGAGCGGGGGGGCGCCAAGGTGGACTCCTGGACTGACTGCAGGAATACAACTGGATACAGCTGTGCTGGTGTGCCGTTATTGCATAACTGTAACGCTATGTGCAGAAAAGGATTAAGAAGAAATGGGGTCCTAGGCGAGATAGCAGTTTTTGCCCACCATTGATGGTCACCTGGCTTTTTTAGTAAGATTTTTTTAGCACCCACCAGGCCCCTAGACTCTCTCCAAGCCCTAGGCCAGGCATGGGCAAACTCGGCCCTCCAGCTGTTACTGAACTACAAGTCCCACAATGCATTTGCCTTTATGAGTCATGACTGTGGCTGTCAGACTACTGCAATGCATTGTGGGACTTGTAGTTCCTTAACAGCTGGAGGGCCAAGTTTGCCCATGCCTGCCCTAGGCAATGCCTAGGATTGCCTTGTGGATGATCCGACTCTGGGTATGTGTGGTTGCTGGAACAATCTCCCACCTGTAGGAATCCCGTAAACATCACCAATTTATAGAATGATGTCTCGTGTTACTCTATTAATGACGTGTGTTAAAACTTTGTTGATAAGACTACTTAACCCTCTAGCCGCCAAATACAGTAAAACTTTAACCACTTGCTGTCCCTAATGCTAGGCATACATGGTACGTTTCGTACCGTGTAATCGAGCCGCTGATGGCTCGATTGATAATTTCCGACTTGTCCGATGATCCTCCGGATCGATTCCGCGCTCGATACCGGTGGGCAGGACAAAAGAAAAAACGAACCGAAGATAAGGAAGTGCCCGTGGGGACAAGCGGGAATCGATCCTGGCACCCGCGGGGACGAGCGGGGACGTGCCGGAATCGAGACAGCAGCTCGATTACACGGGTAAAAACGTACCGTGTATGCCTGGCATAAGACATAAAAATAAGTCTCTGCACTCTCCTTCCCACAAAATCTTAGATAACACTGTTTATTTATCTCTAACCTGATAACATCACTACAGAGTTGTAAAGGAATGACTGCAAACCCCTCTCCTCCTCCCAGGGAATTCAATGGCAGAGTTAATTAGTAAACAAGTGTAAAATACACATTCCAGGAGCAGACAGTAGCAGATTGTATACATTACTTAATTGTTACATTTAATACATTATCAAAACAAATGAACTGTTTAAATAAACAGGAGGGATGACAAATAATATGTGTGGGTTTAATGTACAATAGAACTGTTTGCATTAAAGCTATAATGTATGAAAGTGGATACATTCTGTATTTTTTTCACTTTTTCCTTATTTTCCCTTTAAAATTCATAGAAAATAAGGTAATTACTAATAACAAATATCAGCCACAAAAAGCCTCAGCTGAGCTGAACTGTAAAAAATGACCAGGGTAGGGAAGTGGTTAAATGGCTGCAGGGCAGAATTTTTCCTGCCGCTGGGAAGTGTGCCTCCCCCAGCCTGGCAGGGTAAGCAGAGCGGGTGGCTGGGAGCTTTTATAATTTACCTGTCCAGACGGCTGGATCAGCTTCTTTTTACACCACCACGGCAGCGATGTAATCCCGACATGTCTTCTCTGTTCCGATCACATGATATGATGTGATCAGGTTCCAGGAGACTCTGTCAGCGTTACAGCGCCATCCTGTGGTGGAAGAGGGGTGATGGAAGGGTCTCTTCCCATCTCTTCCATCACCCCTCTTCTACCACCGTGTTGCGCTGTAATGCTGATATCATGTGATCGGATGGGATCGGGACCCAGAAGACATTTCAGAAGTTCAGAGCCGCTGGTGAAGGAAGAGAAGAATGGTAACTAACTGCTCCCTACCACCTGGTTAATTTGGCAGGGAGGCCGGCTGAAATCTATGTATGGATCCTTTCCAGGGAGTGCTTTTCTAAAGAATACAAGAGATACTGAGAATCCCCATCAAGGAGATGGACTTGTCCAAAACCTGTCAGATCTGTCAGATTTTAACTACCTACTGTAAGTGAGAGCAACATAGGAAAAAAGTAATGTATAATGCATCTCTGGGACAAATGTACTTCATATGTGTATCTATTTTAAATATTCTAATTTTTCACAATAGTGGTCCTTCAATAGGAGGAGGAGTTTAAAAGTAGGATAGCGGCGCAAGTAAGGGAAAAGCTGAATTTTATGCAAGCCGGAAAGAGATTAAATGCTGAGCAGGTGTGGCTATGGAAAAGGGGAGAAGGGACAACGTGCTAGACTAGGGAGTTGTAGAGAAGAGACTATATTCTGGGCAGATGTGAAAGTGGAGAAGGGATGAAGTGCTGGTCAGGTACAGAGAAGGCATAAAGCTGTGGTTGGGCACACCTCTGTGTAAGGTTGGGTGCTTGATATTGTGACCTAGGCAGTGTCACCAGCAAAGTCTTTCTCTAATATATCAGCACTAGAGATGTAGCGAACGGTTCCCAAACCGTTCGCCGGCAAACATCTCTGAATACATGGGGCTTTTACTACTTCCGGGTCGCTCTGACTCTCATGAACGTCATGAACGACGTCACACACATGCGCAGAGAGTGCCCGGCAACAGGAGCGCGATCTAGGACGTGCTTCGCCGGGCAGCGCAGGCGTACTACTCCGGGTCAGAGCGACCCGGAAGTAGTAAAAGCCCCAGAGATGTTCGCCGAGCGAACAGTTCGCAACATCTCTAATCAGCACACCAAGTTAGTTGGAATCAGGGCCGGCCTTAGGTTTCACAGCGCCCTGAGCGAAAACTGATTTTGGTGCCCCCCCTTCACACGTGTACACACAGGTCCATGTGCAACTCACCTTCTCTCCTGAGTTATCTCCTAGGACAGTGGTTCCCACTTCCCAACCTTTTTGAAGTCGTACATCACACCAAATGCTCAGATCTCCATGACACATCACATATATATAATAGAAAAATACTAATAACCACAATATGGATGGAAAGAGTGCATTATTCTGAATATACTTAAAAATTAAGGCTAGAAACTTTCAGGAATATTCATAAAATCAGTGGGACAGTCAACCCCCCCCCCCCAATTTGGAATGATAACACAGCACCAACAATTTTTAACCACGTGTTATAGCCGCAGAGTGTCCCCCCTCCCCCCCCCCAAAAAAAAGATGCCCTCAGACTCAGTATAGGTAGGTAGCCGGGTATAGGTGCCCCCAGTATAGGATCTCATGTGTTGGTGCCCTAAATATAAGTAGCCAGATATAGGTGTAGGTCTCCCCCCATAGGTAGCCAGGCATCAGTGCCTCCAGTATAGGCAGCCAGGTATTGGTGCCATCAGTATAGGTAGCCAGGAGTAGGTGTCCTCCCTCCATTAGATAGCCAGCTCTAGGTGCCCCCTTGGAAGCCAGCGCCCTGAGCGACCGCTCAGGTTGCTCAGGTCAAAGGCCGGCTATGGTTGGAATCACGCTCTTTATTGAACCATCTGTATCCACAAATAGTTAGCCTGATATATTGGAGAAAGAGAAGGGACCACATACTGGGTAGGTGTGCAGACAGAGAGAGGATTACATGCTGAGCAGGTGTGCAGACAGATAAAGGATTACATGCTGAGCAGGTGTGCAGACAGATAAAGGATTACATGCTGAGCAGGTGTGCAGACAGATAAAGGATTACATGCTGAGCAGGTGTGCAGACAGATAAAGGATTACATGCTGGGCAGGTGTGCAGACAGAGAGAGGATTACATGCTGAGCAGGTGTGCAGACAGATAAAGGATTACATGCTGAGCAGGTGTGCAGACAGATAAAGGATTACATGCTGAGCAGGTGTGCAGACAGATAAAGGATTACATGCTGAGCAGGTGTGCAGACAGAGAGAGGATTACATGCTGAGCAGGTGTGCAGACAGATAAAGGATTACATGCTGAGCAGGTGTGCAGACAGAGAAAGGATTACATGCTGGGCAGGTGTGCAGACAGAGAGAGAATTACATGCTGAGCAGTGTGCAGACAGATAAAGGATTACATGCTGAGCAGGTGTGCAGACAGATAAAGGATTACATGCTGAGCAGGTGTGCAGACAGAGAAAGGATTACATGCTGGGCAGGTGTGCAGACAGAGAGAGAATTACATGCTGGGCAGGTGTGCAGACAGAGAGAGAATTACATGCTGAGCAGGTGTGCAGACAGAGAGAGAATTACATGCTGGGCAGGTGTGCAGACAGAGAAAGGATTACATGCTGGGCAGTTGTGCAGACAGAGAGAGAATTACATGCTGGGCAGGTGTGCAGACAGAGAAAGGATTACATGCTGGGCAGGTGTGCAGACAGATAAAGGATTACATGCTGGGCAGGTGTGCAGACAGAGAGAGAATTACATGCTGGGCAGGTGTTCAGACAGAGAAAGGATTACATGCTGGGCAGTTGTGCAGACAGAGAGAGAATTACATGCTGGGCAGGTGTGCAGACAGAGAAAGGATTACATGCTGGGCAGGTGTGCAGACAGAGAAAGGATTACATGCTGGGCAGGTGCACAGACAGAGAGAGAATTACATGCTGGGCAGGTGTGCAGACAGAGAAAGGGTCACATGCTGGGCAGGTGCACAGACAGAGAGAGGATTACATGCTGGGCAGGTGTGCAGGCAGAGAAAGGATTACACGCTGGGCAGGTGCCCAGACAGAAGAAGGATTACATGCTGGGCAGGTGTGCAGACAGAGAGAGAATTACATGCTGGACAGGTGTGAAGACAGAGGAAGGATTACATGCTGGGCAGGTGTGCAGACAGAAGAAGGTTTACATGCTGGGCAGGTGTGCAGACAGAGAATGTATTACATGCTGGGTAGGTGCGCAGACAGAAAGAGAATTACATGCTGGGCAGGTGTGCAGACAGAAGAAGGATTACATGCTGGGCTGGTGTGCAGACAGAAGAAGGATTACATGCTGGGAGGGTGTGCAGACAGAGAAAGGATTACATGCTGGGCAGGTGTGCAAACAGAGAAAGGATCACATGCTGGGCAGGTGTGCAGACAGAGAGAATTACATGCTGGGCAGGTGCACAGAAAGAGAGAGGATTACATGCTGGGCAGGTGTGCAGACATAAGAAGAATTACATGCTGGGCAGGTGCGCAGAAAGAGAGAGGATTACATGCTGGGCAGGTGTGCAGACAGAGAAAGGATTACATGCTAAGCAGGTGCGCAAACAGAAGACGGATTACATGCTGGGCAGGTGTGCAGACAGAAAAAGGATTACATGCTGGGCAGGTGCACAGACAGAGAGAGAATTACTTGCTTGGCAGGTGTGCAGACAGAAGAAGGATTACATGCTGGGCAGGTGCACAGACAGAGAGAGAATTACTTGCTTGGCAGGTGTGCAGACAGAGAAAGGATTACATGCTGGGCAGGTGCACAGACAGAGAGAGAATTACATGCTGGGCAGGTGTGCAGACAGAGAAAGGGTCACATGCTGGGCAGGTGCACAGACAGAGAGAGGATTACATGCTGGGCAGGTGTGCAGGCAGAGAAAGGATTACACGCTGGGCAGGTGCCCAGACAGAAGAAGGATTACATGCTGGGCAGGTGTGCAGACAGAGAGAGAATTACATGCTGGACAGGTGTGAAGACAGAGGAAGGATTACATGCTGGGCAGGTGCACAGACAGAGAGAGAATTACATGCTGGGCAGGTGTGCAGACAGAGAAAGGGTCACATGCTGGGCAGGTGCACAGACAGAGAGAGGATTACATGCTGGGCAGGTGTGCAGGCAGAGAAAGGATTACACGCTGGGCAGGTGCCCAGACAGAAGAAGGATTACATGCTGGGCAGGTGTGCAGACAGAGAGAGAATTACATGCTGGACAGGTGTGAAGACAGAGGAAGGATTACATGCTGGGCAGGTGTGCAGACAGAAGAAGGTTTACATGCTGGGCAGGTGTGCAGACAGAGAAAGTATTACATGCTGGGTAGGTGCGCAGACAGAAAGAGAATTACATGCTGGGCAGGTGTGCAGACAGAAGAAGGATTACATGCTGGGCTGGTGTGCAGACAGAAGAAGGATTACATGCTGGGAGGGTGTGCAGACAGAGAAAGGATTACATGCTGGGCAGGTGTGCAAACAGAGAAAGGATCACATGCTGGGCAGGTGTGCAGACAGAGAGAATTACATGCTGGGCAGGTGCACAGAAAGAGAGAGGATTACATGCTGGGCAGGTGTGCAGACATAAGAAGAATTACATGCTGGGCAGGTGCGCAGAAAGAGAGAGGATTACATGCTGGGCAGGTGTGCAGACAGAGAAAGGATTACATGCTAAGCAGGTGCGCAAACAGAAGACGGATTACATGCTGGGCAGGTGTGCAGACAGAAAAAGGATTACATGCTGGGCAGGTGCACAGACAGAGAGAGAATTACTTGCTTGGCAGGTGTGCAGACAGAAGAAGGATTACATGCTGGGCAGGTGCACAGACAGAGAGAGAATTACTTGCTTGGCAGGTGTGCAGACAGAAGAAGGATTACATGCTGGGCAGGTGCACAGAAAGAGAGAGAATTACATGCTGAGCAGGTGTGCAGACAGAAAAAGGATTATATGCTGGGCAGGTGCGCAGACAGAGAAAGAATTACACGCTGAGCAGGTGTGCAGACAGAGAGAATTACATGCTGGGCATTGGGCAGGTGTGCAGACAGAAAAAGGATTACATGCTGGGCAGGTGTGCAGCCAGAGAAAGGATTACACGCTGAGCAGGTGTGCAGACAGAGAAAGGATTACATGCTGGGCAGGTGCGCAGACAGAGAAAGAATTACATGCTGGGCAGGTGTGCAGACAGAAAAAGGATTACACGCTGAGCAGGTGTGCAGACACAGAAAGGATTACATGCTGGGCAGGTGTGCAGACAGAGAAAGGGTCACATGCTGGGCAGGTGCACAGACAGAGAGAGGATTACATGCTGGGCAGGTGTGCAGGCAGAGAAAGGATTACACGCTGGGCAGGTGCCCAGACAGAAGAAGGATTACATGCTGGGCAGGTGTGCAGACAGAGAGAGAATTACATGCTGGACAGGTGTGAAGACAGAAGAAGGATTACATGCTGGGCAGGTGTGCAGACAGAAGAAGGTTTACATGCTGGGCAGGTGTGCAGACAGAGAAAGTATTACATGCTGGGTAGGTGCGCAGACAGAAAGAGAATTACATGCTGGGCAGGTGTGCAGACAGAAGAAGGATTACATGCTGGGCTGGTGTGCAGACAGAAGAAGGATTACATGCTGGGAGGGTGTGCAGACAGAGAAAGGATTACATGCTGGGCAGGTGTGCAAACAGAGAAAGGATCACATGCTGGGCAGGTGTGCAGACATAAGAAGAATTACATGCTGGGCAGGTGCGCATAAAGAGAGAGGATTACATGCTGGGCAGGTGTGCAGACAGAGAAAGGATTACATGCTAAGCAGGTGCGCAAACAGAAGACGGATTACATGCTGGGCAGGTATGCAGACAGAAAAAGGATTACATGCTGGGCAGGTGCACAGACAGAGAGAGAATTACTTGCTTGGCAGGTGTGCAGACAGAAGAAGGATTACATGCTGGGCAGGTGCACAGACAGAGAGAGAATTACTTGCTTGGCAGGTGTGCAGACAGAAGAAGGATTACATGCTGGGCAGGTGCACAGAAAGAGAGAGAATTACATGCTGGGCAGGTGTGCAGACAGAAAAAGGATTATATGCTGGGCAGGTGCGCAGACAGAGAAAGAATTACACGCTGAGCAGGTGTGCAGACAGAGAGAATTACATGCTGGGCATTGGGCAGGTGTGCAGACAGAAAAAGGATTACATGCTGGGCAGGTGTGCAGCCAGAGAAAGGATTACACGCTGAGCAGGTGTGCAGACAGAGAAAGGATTACATGCTGGGCAGGTGCGCAGACAGAGAAAGAATTACATGCTGGGCAGGTGTGCAGACAGAAAAAGGATTACACGCTGAGCAGGTGTGCAGACACAGAAAGGATTACATGCTGGGCAGGTGCAAAGAGAAAGGATTACATGCAAGGCAGGTGTGCAGGCAGAAGGATTACATACTGGGCAGGTGTGCAGACAGAGGAAGGATTACATACTGGGCAGGTGTGCAGACAGAGAAAGGATTACATGCAAAGCAGGTGTGCAGGCAGAAAAAGGATTACATGCTGGGCAGGTGTGCAGGAAGAGAAAGGATTGCATGCTGAGCAGGTGTGCAGACAGAGAGAGGATTACATGCTGAGCAGGTGTGCAGACAGAGAAAGGATTACATGCAAGGCAGGTGTGCAGACAGAGAAAGGATTACATGCAAGGCAGGTGTGCAGACAGAGAAAGGATTACATGCTGAGCAGGTGTGCAGACAGAAAAAGGATTACATGCTGGGCAGGTGTGCAGGCAGGGAGAGGATTACATGCTGGGCAGGTGTGCAGACAGAGAAAGGATTACATGCTGGGCAGGTGTGCAGACAGAGAAAGGATTACATGCTGGACAGATGTGCAGGCAAAGAAAGGACAACACGCTGGGCAGGGGGTGCAGACAGAGAGAGGATTACATGCTAGGCAGGTGCCCAGACAGAGAAAGGATTACACCTACACCTGGCTACCTATTCTTAAGGGCACCTATACCAGGCTACGTATACTGGGGGGCACCTATACCAGACTACCTATACTGGGGGTGGGGGCACCTTTGCCTGTCTACCTATACTGGGAGCACCTATACCAGACTACCTATACTGGGAGCACCTAAACATGTTTACCTATACTGGGGGCACCTATACCTCGATATCAATACTGGGGGCACCTTAACCTGACTACCTATACCGTGACCTAGGTACAGGTGCCCCAAATATAGGTAGCCAGGTACAGGTGCCCCTAGTATAGTTCTTTTTTTTTAAATATTCTGACCTTCAAATTATTATTATTATTATTTTTTTTTTTGGTGGAGGTCATCCAAAGTTTTTCAGAAGGGCCCAGGGATTTCTAGTTATGCCCCAGGATTACATGCTGAGCAGGTGCGCAGACAGAGAGAGGATTACATGAAATTCGATCCTCTAGTAAACTCCATCCAATCCCAGTCACTCAGTGACCAACTGTGTGAAGTTTGAGAACCCTGCCAATAACAGAGTAAGAATGGCTGCAGTATTTTTCCATGTAAAACATTTTTAGCTGTTATTTGCTCCGCCTACTTTTTCTGACATACAGTCACTCAATGACCAAGTTTATGAGCTTAAGGCCTCTTTCACAATAGGACGTTGCGTTTTGATGCAACGTTAAGGTCGCAATGCAAATTGCAACGCAACGCCCCAAAAAAGTCACAACGCAACTTAATGCCTTGTTATCACCGCATACAGTAGAGCCTACGGGCAATGAAAAGTATGCTTCCAAGTCATTACTGAGCATGTGCAAACAGTCTAACGCAGCTAATAACGTGTATAACGCACAGCATGCAGCACTTTCTAATAACACTACACATTACACACAAACGCAACGTGTGCACTGTGAATGTCGCACAGACTTCGTATTGCTGTGCGTTAGTCTGCGTTGAAACCTGATCTAATGTGCGACTTAACTTTCGCACTGTGAAAGAGGCCTTAGGGTCCTTGGTATCAATCCTTTGTGTATTCCCATAGAAATTAAACAAATCTAATTGGTTGTGTGTGGCTCCACCCCTTTTTCAAAATTTAAACCCCAGTCACTTAGTGACCAACTGTATTAGGTTTGATGCCTCTGCTATTAACCGTGTAAAAATGGCAGCAATTTAAATATTCCCCTTGAAAATCAATAGATGAATTTTGATTGGCTGTTATAGGCTCCACCCACTGCCATGAATATTATTCTTAGTCACCCAGTGACTAACTGTGCAAAGTTTGAGAACCCTGCCATTAACAGTGTAATAATGGCTGCAGTTTATAATTTCCCAGTGAAATTTGTTTTTGGGTCCGCTCACTTTTTGTAACCTGGACACACAGTCACTCATTGACCAAGTGTGTGAGCTTTCCGGTTCCTGGCATCAAAAATGTGTGAATGGAAGCAGTTTATCCATGAAAGAAATCTGATTGGCTGTTTGTGGCTTTGCCCACTTTAGTGAATTTTGACCCCAGTCACCCAATGACCGACTGTAGCAAGTTTGAAGCCCCTGCCATTAACAGTGTAAGAATGGCAGCACTTTAAATATTCCCCTTGAAAATTAATAGGTGAATTTTGATTAGCTGTTGTAGGCTTCACCCACTTTCCTGAATATTAATCCCAGTTACCCAGTGACAAAGGCTTCAATTCATCAAAGGGTGTTCGATAACAAAATCCCAGTCCTTAAAATACCGCATTCGGTATTTTACACTTCACTGTGCTGATTCATCAATATTTTCCCATGTGTGGTAGAGGTTCGTTAAGTTACCGAAGTACTACGGCCAGGGGCGCTTCTAGCCATCTTGGCACTCCAGGCGAGAAAACCTGTGGTGCCCCCCCCCCCATGGTGCCCTGACACGCTCCCCCATCCTCCCCCTTGTGGTTCCTCCCTATGAAAATAATCGTGATGCGGCTGCGTTTCACTGGAAAATAATCGTAATTCAGCTGCCACCCTGCTCTGCATGCCACAGACCCCGCGGGCTGAGTCCTAGGTTTGAACATTGGTTAGGGCAAAACCTGCATGGAGTTACTATCTTCCCCAGGAATTCATTTAGGCACTTCATATTCCCCAACATCCCTAAAACACACAACTGGTTTCTCCCAAAACAATTCTATATTGAAAATATTAGACTTTAACTATGGTGGGATTAGATTGTGAGCTCCTCTGAGGACAGTCAGTAACATGACTATGTACTCTGTAATGTGCTGCAGAAGATGTCAGTGCTATATAAATACATAATAATAATATGGTAGGACATTAGACTATGCCTATGGTAGGATTAGAGTGTGAGCTCCTCTGAGGACAGTCAGTGACATGACTGTACTCTGTAATGTGCTGCAGAGGATGTCAGTGCTATATAAATACATAATAATAATATGGTAGAACATTAGGCTATGACTATGGTGGGATCAGATTGTGAGCTCCTCTGAGGACAGTCAGTAACATGACTATGTACTCTGTAATGTGCTGCAGAAGATGTCAGTGCTATATAAATACATAATAATAATATGGTAGGACATTAGACTGTGACTATGGTAGGATTAGAGTGTGAGCTCCTCTGAGGACAGTCAGTGACATGGCTATGTACTCTGTAATGTGCTGCAGAAGATGTCAGTGCTATATAAATACATAATATTAATATGGTAGGACATTACACTATGACTATGGTAGGATTAGAGTGTGAGATCCTCTGAGGACAGTCAGTGACATGACTAGGTACTCTGTAATGTGCTGCAGGAGATGTCAGTGCTATATAAATACATAATAATAATATGGTAGGACATTACACTATGACTATGGTGCGATTAGATTGTGAGCTCCTCTGAGGACAGTCAGTAACATGACTATGTACTCTGTAATGTGCTGCAGGAGATGTCAGTGCTATATAAATACATAATATTAATATGGTAGGACATTACACTATGACTATGGTAGGATTAGAGTGTGAGCTCCTCTGAGGACAGTCAGTGACATGACTATGTACTCTGTAATGTGCTGCAGGAGATGTCAGTGCTATATAAATACATAATAATAATATGGTAGGACATTACACTATGACTATGGTGCGATTAGATTGTGAGCTCCTCTGAGGACAGTCAGTAACATGACTATGTACTCTATAATGTGCTGCAGAAGATGTCAGTGCTATATAAATACATAATAATAATAATAATATGGTAGGACATTAGACTATGCCTATGGTAGGATTACAGTATGAGCTCCTCTGAGGACAGTCAGTGACATGACTATGTACTCTGTAATGTGCTGCAGAAGATGTCAGTGCTATATAAATACATAATAATAATATGGTAGGGCATTAGATTATGACTATGGGGGGGGGGCGTGGCTGGCTGCAGAGCTTAATGGCTGCCTGAGACCAGAGCTCTGTGCCTAGAGACCCAGGAAAGCGACTAAAAAGCATTCTAAGGTGCCCCATTTTCACACTGAAAGATGGCTGAATACCTGGAGAGTGACTGGCAATACAGGAGAACCAAATCTGGAAGGAATTACAGCTCCCCAGCGCTGAGAAAGCTGTCCTCCTTCTACACAGAGGAAAAGCAAGATGGCCACCGCTACAGCAGCAGGGAGGCCATGGAGAGATCAGCCCTGAGAACACCACCTCCTCTGGAACAAAGAAACAGGTTTGCTCCCCTCCATACCCCACATCCAAGAGGGCATGAAGCGCTGTATGAGGAGGACAGCGAAGAAGAGGATTTCCAGCGGCAGAGGAAGGTCAAGAAAAGCCGGGAGAGGAGCCCTCTGAAGCCTGGACCCACAGTAAGACATCAGGCCGATCAGGAGAACCAGGAGACGCAGGTACCGCTGGACGAACGTTTCCCGCTGAACGAAGGTTTCCCGCTGAACGAACGTTCGCACGAAAGTTCGCACGAACGTTCTGTTAACGAACGGAAAGAACGTTCCCTTACCCTAAGCGTACATTCCCCCTCTCCAGGCGTACAAATGGTCGCATCAACCAGACAAATGGATCCACAGCATCTAGGAGTACAAAATGATGCATTAACAAGGGGAATACCTCAAACTTTACATAATCTGAAGGGAATACAATCCTATAAGCGCACACTGGTACCAGACCCTCTGGAATCCTTCCCGGCCACAGATCAACCGGTCTCACAACAGTTCTTTAAGGACTTTATGTTATCATTCCGATCGGTGATACAAGATGACATTGGTGAAGTTCGGAGTGATCTACATCAACTGGCAGGTCATGTTTCACAAATTGCAGGAGAGACTGACTCCAGGATTTCCAAACTAGAAAGATGCATTGAAGAGATGACCCTGGCCCATAACCATCTGGTTGATGCACATAAGAACTTGCAACAACAAAACCATTGGATGAAAGAAAAGATATCCGATAATGAGGACAGAAATCGTCGCAACAACATTAAAATCAGGGGAGTACCCGAAACAGTGGGCAGTGACGACCTCAAAGACTTTGTCAAGGACATCCTCAAAACCACTGTGCCGGAATTAAAGGAAAGTGAACTTACAATAGATAGGGCTCACCGTCTCCCAAAGCCTACTCATGTGGCAAAACATCTGCCACGTGATGTAATTACACGCATTCACTTCTACCATGCCAAAGAAAAACTCCTCTCATCAACCAGAGGAGGGAGAAAACTACCTAATCCATACCAGGACCTTGTCTTATACCAAGACCTATCTCAAGCGACTCTTCAAGCCAGGAGGAAGTTTGCAGAAATCACCACGACCCTACGCCATAGGAAAATCCCCTACTCGTGGGGATTCCCTCCAAAGCTATTGATAACTGACAACGGAGTTACATATGCTGCAAAGAACCCCAAAGAGGCATACAACCTACTAGCAAGATGGGATATACCTATCTTCATACCGAAAGATCCAAAAAAAGACAGACCAATATACCAGGTCACCCTGTCAAAGCAGCTATCATCCCCGAGACAGCTGCCCAGGAATGACACTCAACAATCAATGGACACTACACCATTACCATCCCAAGCAGAAAAAGAGAAAGATGCAGGGGACACCTCTGAAACCTGAGAAGATGGGTATCTGCCACAGACTTTTTACCCCACCTGGAAACCTTTCTCAATAGGACACACCATCTTCTTGTCCCTATAAGAGAACGGTTTACTCTTGTTCCACATTGTGGACTTCACCAGTTAAGTCCTTATTTAAGATTCAGACTATTCAGTCTGATCTAATTGGACTCTAGTTACCACTGTTTATCATATTTTCCTTCCCTTCTTTTTCTGAAGAGAAGGACTCCCCCCTTTTTAGTAGATAACGGAAGGTAAAACCGGATGCCTTTTTGTTTTCTACTCAAACATCTACTTCTACATGTTATGTGTTTTATATTTCAATATTTCATATTGTTGTCTCATTTAGACCACTTAAACAAGGTACAGATTGTTCTTTTAGGGATCTTAACAGATGCTCCAGGACTGATCGACATGGGTAAGTACAATTGCATTACTATAGAAAATAAATGCCACAAATATGCAAGATAGTTTCAATTAATGTGAGAGGGCTGAACTCCCACAGAAAAAGGTTCCTCATGCAAAAACTTATCAAAGAACACAAAGCTGATATTGTCTGTCTCCAGGAGACACATCTAAATAAAAAAGGTGCAGAGGAGTTAAAAATTCATGGCTATACACAACTATATCATGCTGTTCTAAAAACAGATAAGAAAAAAGCTGGAGTGTGTTTAGCAATAAAAGACACATTGGGATTGGTGGTAGGTGAGTCATTTGCAAGTGATGATGGCAGAATGGTCATGGTTAAAGGTACCATTAATACTAGAGAATTTACATTTGTAAATCTCTACGCCCCTAATGATCAACAAATCAAATTTATAAACAAAAAATTAAGAAAAATAGACACTTTCACCAAAGGTTCCTTATTTATCACTGGAGATTTCAACGCGGTAGTAGATCCTATGATGGACTGTACCTCTAATACCAGAAAAACATATTCAATTCTGCAACCAACCTTACTCAATTTTGAATTATACGATACATGGAGATGTATGAATCCTAAGCAGAAAGAATTTACTTATTTCTCATCAGTTCATAAATCCTTTACCCGTATAGACCTCTGCCTAACAGACAGATTCACCATACCATTAATCACAGATGTGAAGATAGATCCTAGAATTTGGTCGGACCATGCACCTTTGATTGTATCCTTTAAACTTCAAGACTCCCCCACACTACCACATATTTGGAGAATGAATAAATTCACCTTAAATTCTGAGCATAGCTCTGATATTATTAAGAAAGAAATGAACACCTATTTTGACATTAATGACACACAAGATGTATCCAGAGCAACAATATGGAATGCCCACAAGGCCTTCATCAGGGGAATCTTTATAAAACAAGGATCCATTCAGAAGAAAAAATTGAGGGAACATACTGATTCACTATTAAAACAAATCAAATCCCTAGAAAAAGAAATCTACGTTAATAAAAAAACAGAGTTAATCCCAGAACTAGAAACTATAAGACAGGAAATAGCCGATACCATGTACTACAACTATGATAAATGGCGAACAATTCTTAAAGAGAATTGGTATCATGAAAGTAATAAAGCCGGTAAAATAATGGCCCGTAGAATAAAAGGTAAAAGAATTTACCAACGAATAGTAAAAATTAGACATCCCCAAACAAAAACAGTTGTCCATCATCCACAAGAAATAGCTGACGCTATGGCCAATTATTATGAAACTTTATATAACCTAGGGAAAGATACCAACACCCATATACCATCTCCCCAAGAAATTGATAATTACTTAGACAAAATACAACTACCATCATTGTCTGACTTCGAACAGAAATATCTATCAGTACCCTTCCATGAGCAAGAAATCACCTCAGCTATAAGCTCCTTGAAACTAGATAAAGCCCCTGGACCAGATGGTTTCCTTAATGACTATTTCAAAAAATACATTAGCATTTTAATAAAACCCCTTAAAAATTTCTTTAATGAAGCAGTATCACAAGGTCAATTTCCTAAAGAATCATTAATGGCGCACATATCTACCATCCCTAAGGAGGACAAAGATCCTTCGGACCCAAGTAATTACAGGCCGATATCATTATTGAATACGGATATAAAGATATTCTCTAAAGTCATTGCCAACAGACTAGCTCCTCTTATCCCTAATCTTATTCACCCCGATCAAGTGGGATTTACAAAAGGCAGGTCCACTGATGACGGTACTCGGAAGGCAATTGCTCTGATACATAAGGTAGGACTCTGTCGAGCGCCTACCCTTCTAATTTCATTGGATGCGGAAAAGGCGTTCGACAGAGTCAACTGGTTATACCTGAATAAGGTACTTACAAAATTTGGAATACCTGAATTCCTCCATAAGGCCATATTATCTTTATACACTCACCCCTCAGCTAAAGTAACTACGTCAGGTACTCTATCCCACTCTTTTGATATACACAATGGTACTCGCCAGGGCTGCCCCCTCTCACCTATAATATTTAATTTAACCTTAGAGCCCCTAGCCCAAAGTTTAAGAAACAATTCTCAAATCTATGGAATCAAGCACAACCAAACAGAGACTAAATTAGGCTTATACGCCGACGATATAATTATGTTCCTTCAGAAACCTTTAATATCATTGCCCAATGCAAATGCAGAACTAGCTCTTTTTTCACAAATCTCATACTATAAGATTAACCAAAAGAAAACGGTAATACTTCCATGCAATGTCCCTCAGGAAACTAAAGACCAACTCAAGACAATGTGTGATTATACATGGAATGATAAAACTATTAAATACTTAGGTATCCAACTGACCCCTTTATTAAACCAATTATATAAAGAAAACTATACACCCTGGCTGAAAAAGTTTAAAGAAAAATTAGAATCTCTTGCTAAGATAGAATATTCATGGCTAGGTAAGGCCTCAGCATTTAAGATGATGATCTTACCTCAGCTCTTATATTTGTTTAGGAATGTTCCTATCAAAGTTCCTCAACATTTTCTTAATTCACTACAGAAATTACTTAATAAATTTATCCTACATGATAGGAAGTCTAGATTCTCCCATAAAATTTTAACTTCACATATTTCTAACCTAGGTTTGGGAGTACCCCATATTGGAATGTACTACAGAGCAGTTGTTCTAGATCAGACTAGACCAATTTGGAATAAGGAAAACATTAAACAATGGATGAATATAGAAGAAGATCAACTTTTTAGAGGATCTTATGAGCTATTTCTAAAATCTAGATTGGTCTGGAAACTTACATCACATATTAAAAACCCACTGATAGCTAACTCCATAAACCTTTGGAAAGAGGTAGTAAAATTATGCAAGAAAGACCCCTTATCTATAGATCTAAAAACACCTCTAAAGACCTTATGTACAGTTATCAAGAATATAAACTTGGAAAAGTGGATCTTGTCAGGCATAGAATACATAGAAGATATATTAGAAAACTCGATAATCAGATCCTTTAACTCACTAAAATTAATATATAATATCCCGGAATCAGAAGAAAATTTATATAACAAAATTAAAAACTTTCTAGACAAGCACCCATATACTCCAATTACCTTAACCCCTCAAATAAAGAAACTTATTCAGCCAGAAGGTGCTGTACTAAAAGGTACATCAACAATCTATAAAACTCTAGTAACTTTGAAAGATCCAATGCCTCAATGGCAGATTATTAAATGGCAGGACTATCTTAAGAGGGACATTGATATGGAAGACTTGGAGATGACACTTAAATCTGTTAAGAAGTCATCACACTGTACCAATCACCATGAGAATTTGCTTAAAGTAATCTGGCAATGGTACTTAACACCGGATAAAATTGCCAAGTTTGACACCAAAACCTCCCCCCTATGCTGGAGAAAATGCGGACTGGTGGGTACCATCGACCACATCCTTTGGAATTGCCCTAAATTGGGAAAACTTAGAGATGACATTGGAAAATTCCTGAAGAAACTCCCTATGTCAATCCAGACAATCCCTGCTGAAATGGCCTTACTGCATTTGGGAACCAGAGACTTGCCTCCTCAGGAAAGATTAATATATGACCATATCTTTATCACAACCAGAAATCATATAGCTATTTCCTGGAAAACAGGCACGATTCCCACAATTGAACAAATTCTTAAGACAGTAGAATCAAACCTGTTAGCAGAAAAATCGTGGGCAATCAAATGTGGAAGTGTGAAATCTTTCCTGAAAAAAGCAAGTCTCTGGCCTACGGTATACAAAAGATCTAGACTCGTGGTATTTTAGAATTCTCTTATTCTGAAAGATCTTAATGATTTGGTATGCCTTGTTCCTTCTTTCAGCTTTCAGCTCTCTCACAGATAGACAGATAGTAAGATAGAGAAGAATATATGTGTGGCCTATGTAAGATCAGTCCTGGACGTCCTATACCTATTTTTATAACCTATATTAACTAAACTAACAGCTGTATCGACAAACGAGAGATAACAATGAGACATGACATGTGATGTAATAGAATAGATCTGTTTTGTTTTGTTTTGTTTAGACTAGTTTTGTTTAGTTTTGTTTTATAAACAATATTATAAGACACAAACATCTTATACAGAATACAGAATATTGTAGAAACTAGCTCCACTATATAAAGATTTGGATCTACACATATCCCAGCAAAATATCAACAAATAATAAATGTCACATGCTTATGTCATGTAACATATATAATTCATATGATGTTATTTCTCTATTTAATCTTATACACCTAAAACATTGTGCTATTCTATGCAAAGGAGTTCTCCCCTGGAGTCTCTGTAGGGTGGTGAAAGTCCCCCATTCTCCAGGGTTCGAGATATCCTGAGTTGTAAGAATCTCTTAAGCTGCACAGTTTATAATTCCTCATCCCTTTATTTCAATACAAGAGATAGAAAACATCTAACACAAACCTTATAGACCTAAATAGAATATCTATATGATATACAAATCTATAATATACATTAAACAACCCTAATTAATATCTAGATCCTACACATAGATAGATAGGACTTTATAATATTCATTAACCTTAATAATTACACAGTTCACTAACGCCAAGACAATGCCTTGGCTTATATTGACAAAATTCAATCACTGTGTTTAGAACTACACCTAGTCATAATACGTTGAGAATAATTACTTGATATAATACATTATAGGTAATGTTGTACTGAATTATTGATTCTGCTTTATATTATTTTGTAATACACTGTTATGACATTTATATAGATATGTTATGTAAGGAAATTTCAAAACATTTTAAACTTTTTCTGAAATGTTTGTCAATTATCTTTGCAAAAATCATAATAAAAACTATTGTTTAAGATTATGACTATGGTAGGATTAGAGTGTGAGCTCCTCTGAGGACAGTCAGTGACATGACTATGTACTCTGTAATGTGCTGCCGAGGATGTCAGTGCTATATAAATACATAATAATAATATGGTAGGACATTAGGCTATGACTATGGTAAAATTAGATTGTGAGTTCCTCTGAGGACAGTCAGTGACATGACTATGTACTCTGTAAAGTGCTGCAGGAGATGTCAGTGCTATAACAAAACTTAATTATCACTTGTATATGAACAATTATCCATTATTGTACCTTTGTAAGAACCTTATAAACCATTGGGAGATCTACAATTACCAGCATTTCTTTGTGAAGATGAACTATAATTCCATACATGACACATACATAATCACAGTAGGACATGCTGGTACCTGTAGTTCCCCAGTGTGCACTGCAGTCTATGATTTGGTCAAAGAATAGGCAGCCTGATCAGCATCTTATACAGCAAGTCACTCTATTCACATCCTGACTTCTGATGACCTGGTCTCCTGCTGTGCTTCCCCCTCCCTGAGCTGCAGCCAGAATTTAACCTTTTGTGTGCTCAATCAGTGACTAAAGCTTTTCATTTAGCTAGCAGTCCTGCTATTCACACGGTACCTTATCAGTCTGGAAGCCATCACATTCAGGTGATCGGGTCTGGTGAGGATATAAAAATGTCCCTAGTGCTGCAAAGTCAGTGCCCAGTAACGTAACTGTCTGGGGATTGATTTTCGCTAGCTGGAGCTCTGCACTCCTGGCATGTCTTTCATGCCTTATTATTACCTCCTCCAACAGACATGCTCTTCTGCTGTGTTTACGTTTCCTCTTTGGCACAGGGAGGGGCGGGAGCCTCCAGCAGTCACACAGACACACTCTAGATCTGGAGACAACACCAACATTAGGGAATGCCATACAAAGTGTTGTAGACAAAAGTTTGTAGATTCCTTATTTGAGGCTGAGCAGTAGAGGCTTTCATTAGAACTTTTTATCTCCGTTCCCTGAGTTTTCAGCCTCTAAGGACAGGAAAAATAAACCTTTTTTCCCTCAAAGCCAAGCCGCCCTGCAATAAATCTGGCGCTCTAGGCAATTAGCTGGTCAGCTGGTCTCTAGGAGCGCCTCTGACTACGGCTTCAGTTCATCAAAGGCTGTTAGATAACAGCAGAGTGGTGCAGAGCAGCTTGGAATGTCCCTGTGTTGTTACAAGCTGATTACAATAGAAGGCATCCAGACATCCCTTTACATGTAAACGTGTTATATTTACTGTTACTTATACTGCCTCTGCTGCTCTGAATCTGTCCATCAGTCTTTCTTAACATTTTACTTATTTGCCACAACGTAGATAAACTTCCTGGAGACATTACAAATGCCATGCTTGGTGATTTCACCACTTGCATCTTTGCATATTCAAACAGGGACTCAAAGGGTTAAAAGACCGAAGGACATCTGGGGATATCTTTTGTCCCGTTCTCTCTGCTCACTGCCTGGTGGGTCTGAAAGCTTGTGTGAAGAAGCCTGTGACCTATCAGCACCTATCAGCGGCACTTGCAGGAGAACAGGGGCTGTTTCTATTGGCTGCCTGCTCCTGTTAATCATGAAAACATTCACACAGAAGGCTTTCGAAGCCTGTAAGGACAGGGGAGAGCTGGAGATCAACACCGAATGTGCTAGCGAATGTGGTAACCTTGATGAATTAACATTTACTGACATTTGCTGACATGTGTTGAGCACAAGTCGGTAATTTATCTCATTGCTCTGTCATTTCAGCTTCTCATTCGGTAACAGCTTTGATGAATTAACATTTTCTTAAGTCCTCCGTTAACTCAGCTGTTTTCAGCATTACCGAATGCGGTAATGCTTGATGAATTGAAGCCAAAGTGTGGCAAGTTTGAAAACATTGCGATTAACAGTGTAAGAATGGCTGCAGTTTACATTTTCCCATCGAAAATGAATGGCTGAAATATGATTAGCTGTTTTATGCTCCGCCCACTTTTCCTGGATTTGTAACCTCGGTCACCAAGTGACCAACTGTGCCATGTGTGGGGACTCTGGCTTGATTACTGTGGGAATGGCAGTCTTCTGGCAATCTGATTGGATGTTTGTAGCTCCGCCCAGGTGTGCAGGTGGGACATGAGACCCCCAGAACATATCATCCCAGGTAGTAAGGGGTCTGTATACCAAGTTTCGTTGAAATTGGTTAAGACGTTTTTGCGTGATCGCGGCGCATACATACATCCATCCGATTTTATACAGTGGTTTGCAAAAGTATTCGGCCCCCTTGAAGTTTTCCGCATTTTGTCATATTACTGCTACAAACACGAATCAATTTTACTGCAATTCCATGTGAAAGAGAGTACATAATCATGTCACTGACTGTCCTCAGGAGCACATGATGTAATGCTACCATAGTCATAGTCTGATGCCCTTTTTACATTTACCAATATTTTACTATGGTCATTACCACGATAAATATTTCTTAATTATATTTTGTGCCCGATTTATGGCAGTATTTATCGTTTAGACTTATTTTAGCTTCACCCAGTGCCCAGTTTACCTTGTGCCTGTATATCATGCACATGTTCATACTCCTCAAAAAAATAAAATAATTGTTTTAGCATGGAATATGAATAACATTTAAATATCCAGTGTACTGTATATGATCTTTAAAGAGAAACTCCGACCAAGAATTTAACTTTATCCCAATCAGTAGCCGATACCTCCTTTTACATGAGAAACATAATGATTTTCACAAACAGACCATCAGGGGGCGCTGTATGACTGATTTTGTGCTGAAACCCCTCCCACAAGAAGCTCTGGTACCGTATGGTACTCTGGGCAAACTGCCACAATGTAACAATGTTCACAGACAGGAAATGGCTGTTTACAGCTGTCTGTAAAGCCAGAACAGCTAGAAACAGGTACATAACCTGCCCACAGAAAAATGTCACCATGTAATACATGTCAGAATGTGAATCTGGGAGAGGAAAGATTTTACAATGAGCAAACATTGCCTAAATCATTTATACATAATTATGGTAAAAATAAAGCACTTTTTTATTACATTATTTTCACTGGAGTTCCTCTTTAAAGCAGTAGGAAAAGCCATACTATTCCAGGAAATAACACACATATAAGTATTTCCTCCGTTACTATTTTTTTCTCCTAGAAACTTCACTGTCATATCTAGCTTGCTTTGTAATCACATGTGAGCACAGCATAGATCAGATTTCAGCACCTTACACTGAACTGCCTTCAGCCAATCAGAAGCATAAATGTGGGAGGGGAGAAAACAAGCTTCCCTCTCATCAGTAATGTACCAAATAGAGCCAGGCTGACTAAGATAAGATTCATCACAGCAGAAACTTGTATGATTATATTGGAATGCGTGCAATGCAGGGTCAGGTTGCAGGCTGCATAATAAACGCAGAGCAGTGGGTAAATGGAATTTGATTTTATGGCTGACAATCCTGCTTTAACTGGTGTTCCTCCTGCAGATTGCACAGATGGATGTTACCACCAGTCATACACCAGAAGCTGTATTCCAGAGATTCACCCTGCTCTCAGTTCAAGGGGTGCCCCTTCTGAGGCCTATCGCTGAAGCATGGGAACCGGTGGTGGATTTCAAGGCCAAGCCAGACGATATTGTCATAGCAACGTATCCCAAGGCAGGTAAGTCAGGCTGCAGGCAACAGCGATATTGGGTTTATGTTTTCTATCTAAGGGTGCTCATACATTAATTGATATTGTAGCCCTATCCACCTTTCAATTGGCTAATTTTGGTTGAATGGATCGAATGGAAATTGCGGAAAGTTGGGTGCCTGGCGCTAACAGCGTTCGACAAGGGTGTGGCTAGCCCCAAAGATCAGTGGCACGTGCCCCGGATCTATTCTGGGGTTCCCCGGATGTCCCCCAGGCTGTCAGCCTTTGTCCCTTAATGGCAGGCATGCTGGTAACTGTGGTGCATCAATTGGGGCTATGCTGGGTGCTGTGGTGCCTCTATGTAGGTATACTGGGTGCTGTAGTGCTATGCTGGGCACTGTGATGCCTTCATGGGGGCATGCTGGTAGCTGTGGTTCTTCTATGGGGGCATGCTGGGAGCTGTGGTTCTTCTATGGGGCATGCTGGGAGTTGTGGTGCCTCTATGAGAGGCCCATGGGAGCATCGGAGAGGGTCCGCTAGAAGGTCAGGGAATGCTATGGGGATGGGGCTGCCAGACAACCCGCTAAGCAGAAAGCCAGACCAGTCAGCACAGATTGCCTAGAAAAATCACTTCAAAAAGCGCTGAGCGTTTGCGACTACACTAGCGCTTTTTGGTGTGCTCTGGCTCTAAGATGCACACCAATATTTTTTTTTGCCAAAATATCTCTCAATATGTTGATGGATGTGGCATGTTGTGCTATAGATTTGAATCTGCTGGGGAGTACGGTCGTAAGGGGGCCCAGAGCTGTGGGGGCCCAAACTACTAACCTTCCCTTCCTCTGATACAGGGAGCTATACATCAGATCAGATGCTATTGTGGCTACACTTGTGATGGGTGAGAAGATCATGATAGCCACACTTGTTTTATGACCCTCATGGGCCCCAAGGCTGTGAAGGTCGTCAAGGGAAGGGGTGTGAAGGTTGGGGGGGGGGTTGTGGTCCCATCAAAGTTTTGTTGGGGGGACCCATGAATTGCAGTTACGCCACCGTATGGCCTGCTGTACAGTAAGAGGCTAGGGAATTGTTTGTAAATACTCAACGCTTAGAACTATTTATAGAGCTACACATCAGAGGCTGCTTTTTTTTTCTCTTATAATCTCTAAGTTTTCTTCTGAGATCCTTCTAGGCACCACGTGGACACAAGAGATTGTGGACTGTATAATGAACGGTGGGGATGTTGAGAAGACTAAACGTGCTCCGACCCACATCCGCTCTCCCTTCCTAGAGATCTGTGATCTTCCCCCTATGCCGTCCGGTAAGGATGGATCACCTTTACCCGTTTATTAAACCTTTGTCTCCATGTTGATGAAATGATTCTTTCTTTCAGGTGTTGACCTCTTGGAGAACACTCCGTCTCCCCGGCTAGTGAAGACCCACCTGCCCTATCAGCTGATGCCAAAGTCTTTCTGGGAGCAGAAGTGTAAGGTAAGCGAGAGGGAACCAAATCTGCCCTAGAGTTGCCAGTTACCCAGGAGAGGCGGAATGTGTGGACATGATACAGAATGCCAAAGGTACCGAGAAATGCCTACAAAGTGCATGAAGCAACCCTGAAGCAAGTATTAAAAAAAAAGTTCTATATTTACCCATGTAGAGGGAAGGCTATGGATCCCATGGAGACTTCTCTGTCCTTGCTATGTCTCCTCCTTCCACCAATGTGCCGCAAAATTCTCACCTTCGGGACTCCTCCAGAGGCTTCAAAAGTACTCATGTCCGCGTTCAAAGATGGGCACATCCGCAGTGGCGCAGCTACAGACCTCGGGGAGCTGATGCAGAAGGCGGACCCGCACCCCCCTTAACTAAATAATGTGCAAATGGCAGCGATTACACTGACAGGGAGAGCGGCTCATTGCACATCCATGGCAGCAGAAGCAGGGCAGCGGCGATTGTATGGTGGGGGAGAGCGGCTCATTACACAGCCGTGTATGCGAAGAGAGAGCTGTCTCCACAGAATGCCTGCAGGGCGGAGAGTGCAGGGGCTTTTTGAAGTGACTGCACTGGAGGAACAGGTTACAGCGCGAGTTGTCACAGGCTTGGCAGTTACGGAGAGCCAGGCAGGAGATGGGGAAAGGACTATACCATCTGTTACTTAGTTTACCTGTCAAGGCCTCCCCTATGCTGACTTTCTGTAACGATCCGCTCAGCTGCCTGCGCAGGCAGGCAGCCTTTTTATCATTATTCAGGTCTGCATGCTGCAGGACTCTGGAAAGTAGACCTTCTGTCAGTTTTGCAGCTTGTGCTTGCTGAGGAATTTGCATACGTTGTCATGCAAATTGCCTGGCCACATTCATTGGAGGCGTGTACTATAAGTAGTATGTGTGTCCCACAATGCTTCGCTGCTCATAGAGGTTTGTTCCTGCTGGACTCACCTGGAGTGTCAGCCACTGCTATCCTAGTATAGTTAATTCTTGGGGAGTGCTCCTTGCATTCCTAGTTAGTGCAGTCAGTTTGTGTATAATTTGTACTGCCTATTCTGTCCTGTCTTGTCTGTCGCGATTGCGCTGTCACCAGCGGCGGTTGATAGCGAATCGCTCTGTCTTGTTTGGATCGCACTAGCCTCTAGCGGTAGCGGCTGTGGATCCTTCTGATCTAGTTCCTGGAGTGTAAGCTGGAGCACCTGCTGCTGTGTGTGCGCGGTCGCGGGGTGGCGACTAGATTGGCGCACACACATACAACCTGTCCCTTTGCTCGTTCTCATTCGCAATCGCTTCTCTTGCGATTGCGTTCTGCGCTTCGTGCAATTCCTGTTTGGCATTTGTGGAGGTGCGGGGGATTCGTTCCTCTGCGCTCCCCAGCGCCCTCTGCCGACAGGAATTTCCCTCTACTGGTGCTTGCACCAAAAGCTGGGTTCTAGCATCTTGACACGCTTGTGGAGGACCTCCGCAGTGTCATCGCACATCTTTGTGTGCTGAACACGGAGATATCCCACAATCGTTACATTATGAGCAGCCCAACCCAAAACCCCAGTGTAGAGGGAATTTCTGATTTGTACGATTTTGCTGAGTATGGTTCCTGTGTCTTTAAAGGGACTCCGAGCTCAGCGAAAAAAGTAAAGTTGTACTCACCAGGGTCTTTCTCCAGCCCAGTGCTGGTCGGGAGGTCCCACGCCGGCGTCCTGGCTCCTCTCCTTCACCCCGCTCCGGTATGGCTGACAGGCCGCAGCCCGGGCGACACTCGGTGGAGTGTCGGGCTGCAGCTTCCGCGTATGACGCGGATTACGTCACACGCCGGCCGCCTCGCGTCATCACGGCGGCCGGCGTGAAAGTACTGCGCATGCGCGATTAAAGCGCGCATGCGCAGTACTTTCACGCCGGCCGCCGTGATGACGCGAGGCGGCCGGCGTGTGACGTAATCCGCGTCATACGCGGAAGCTGCAGCCCGACACTCCACCGAGTGTCGCCCGGGCTGCGGCCTGTCAGCCATACCGGAGCGGGGTGAAGGAGAGGAGCCAGGACGCCGGCGTGGGACCTCCCGACCAGCACTGGGCTGGAGAAAGACCCTGGTGAGTACAACTTTACTTTTTTTGCTGAGCTCGGAGTCCCTTTAAGAGTTTCAAAATATTAAATTCAGAGACGAAAGAGGATTTTCTCTCTGAATGCGTAAAATTTTGTCTGAATCCTACTTTTCAAATTACTGATCCGTCCACGTCTGCTCTCCAATTAGCTTATGTGCTTTTGAAAGATGGTCTGTTTGTATGGGCTCATGAAATCTTGCAAGACAATTCTTGGAATGATAATCTATATCAGTTTCTTACATTTACATTCTCCTACTGGTTTGAGTTGCCTTGCTTGCCACCTGCCCTGTATGAGTGTGTAGTTGCTAATGAGTCAGCTGCTCTACCTACTTCATGCAAAACCATTCAGTTTGAAAATGAATGCAGTAACTATTCCCCTGTGTCTAAACAGCAGCCACCTAAAGCAGCAAGGACTAAAAGCAGGAAAAAAAGGAAGACTTCTCAGCTGAAAAATCCGTTGCCCATAGCAACTACAAATAAAAAAATTGTTTCTGTAAAGTCTAAAATTTCTCAGTCTCAGGTTTCATTACCCCAAGAAAGGGCATTTGTGGATCCTTTGATAGGCAGAATTATTTTCTATAATAAAGGAGTGAGAAAGTCTTTGCATGTTCCTGACCCCAACCCTTATGAGGGTTTCTTGGAAACCGAGTTGTTTGAACCCCCATTTGCTCCATGGGATATTGGAGCATTGATTGAGGAGTTCGAGATTGATTGGAAGGCGTTTTGCGATTTTTACATCGCAAAAAGCGCAGAGATTCTTTATGCTTGTCTTGATTCGGTGTACGCTTTGATTGACTCTGATGAGTGTGACGAATGTTTTGTGAATCCGGTGACTTATGTGTGGCAGACGATTTTGGATGAATTGCACACACACCAATCAATTGACTTCAATAAAGAGACATCGTTATCGGATGATTGTTCCTGCTTTTCTGGGGTAAAGCATGTGAGTCTAGATATTGTGCGACCTGACATGAATGGGTGCACTACTGTGGTTGATTCCTGTGCGAATCTTGAAAGATTCTCTCCTGATTGCGTGAAGTTTGAATCTATGCGATGTAATGCCTGTTTCTCAGATGTTCCTGCAGATTGTGATCAACATGAATGTGCCAGTTTTCTCAAAGATATGTGGGATCCCTTGTCATCTAAGAACAGATCTTTAAGATCTTCCATCTATGATCCTGCTATGGGAAAAATTCCTAAACTATGCAGCATCAAAAGTGAAATTAATATGCCTAATAAAGTTTATTCTGTTGATGTCGCTATTTCTTCTGCAGATGAGTCTCTGTCTCACCCTGTTCACACCTGTAAGGGCCCGTTGCCTGGGGACAATTGCTCCAGTGTTTCGACCCTAGATGCCTTGCAGTCTGCTCCGCAGATCGCGGAGATTTGCGCTATGGAAGCGTCAGTTTCACAACCTAAAGCGATCTTGGATTCGCAGGTTTTGCGTTCTGGCTCATCGGATTTGACATTGTTAGCCGAATCTAAGAGTGAGACAGCGCTTCGGTTTTGCGAATCTGACTCTGAAACATCTCTGCTGGGTCCAGAGAAAGTTTCTCTGAGCCTGCCCTGTACCATGAATAACAATATGATGTCCAATCACACTGACATTTGTGAGTCCCTTTCTTGTTCTGAGGAAAGTGCTGATTCTGCACCCTGTACTCTGGATGAGTTAAGATGGCCTTGTTTAGAGTCTCCTGCAGTGTCCCTAGAGGCTCGTCTAGGTATTGCCACTATACTCGCCTGTTTTTCTGCAGTTTTGGAGTTACAAGCTAGTTTGACTGCCACACAGAATTCTGGGTACAGTGAGAATGAAGTTAGGGAGTCAGTGTGTGTTCCAGTAAATATACCTGTACATTCCCATCATGATGATGAGATCCAGTCTCAGGTTATGGTGGAACCATTCCTGGGACATCTGCCCTGTCCACAAAATAAAGTTCCAGTTTTGCCCTGTAACATGGATAGTTCAGAATCCTTCCGAGAAAACTTGAAAAAAGATGTTCCTGAGGTCTTGTTTGATGTTCTGGAGGTCTCCGAGTTCCTCCCAAAGGGTGCAGAACTTGTAGGAGATGTCTCCTGCCCCCCAAGTCCTTCTGAGGTGTTACCCTCTTCCGTAGGCATTGCTGCCTTGCTGGCTACCTTTTCAGCTCTGATGGAGCTTCACTCATATGTAGTCAATGATGATATTATTGTCACAGAAATTTCTGAATTTGTATCCGAGTCTTCTTGTGAAAGTCCAGTGCCTGTGACCTCCACTCATGATGATTCTCTGTCCGGTACTGGTTTTGGTCTTGTCGTGCCGGACTCTGAGGCTGGCAGTTCCCCGACATGTACTGAGGTTTCTCCTGTGCTGGTGTACCCCAGTGTGCTCTGTGACCCAGAAAGCCCAAGTGTGCCTCGGTTACCAGCGTACTCAGATGCTTCCTCGGTGGAGACATGCTCTGATTTAGCCTGCCTGCTTGCATGCCCAGAAGTGGTCCCTGAAAGTCTTGATCTTGATGGGTGTCCTCGTAATTCTGAATCTGGAATTGTCATTGGTTCCATGGGGGTTCTTGGTAATTCTCCATGTGAGCCTGGTGATTGTTCTGCCCTCTTGGGATCTCTGTGGAGCTTCAAAAGGTTCTGGGAGATTCCGGGAGAGATTTTGCTTGGTCCCCTGGATAAGATCAATGGTGGCTTTTGTGTTGTAAGGGACACTTCGAACAGGTATTGTGGCAGGTTTGGTATTTTCGGACGCTCCTTGGAAGGTGGTGGGTATTGTCTGGAGGGTGTCGATGGCTTTTTCTCTGGTATCCACAGTCCTGATGGGTGTTACGCTAAGACTGGTAGTACTGATGGGCATGTTTCGGTGGCTTCTGTTTCCGATGAGGTCGGTTTCGGGTGGACTGACTCTGGAATTGGACCTTGTCGGGCTGCCCCGACCTTCATGAGTCTTCAGTTAGAGTTTTTTGGTAACGCCAGTTTTGAAAGACGTCTGGAATTCGTCCCTAGAGGGGGGGTACTGTAACGATCCGCTCAGCTGCCTGCGCAGGCAGGCAGCCTTTTGATCATTATTCAGGTCTGCATGCTGCAGGACTCTGGAAAGTAGACCTTCTGTCAGTTTTGCAGCTTGTGCTTGCTGAGGAATTTGCATACGTTGTCATGCAAATTGCCTGGCCACATTCATTGGAGGCGTGTACTATAAGTAGTATGTGTGTCCCACAATGCTTCGCTGCTCATAGAGGTTTGTTCCTGCTGGACTCACCTGGAGTGTCAGCCACTGCTATCTTAGTATAGTTAATTCTTGGGGAGTGCTCCTTGCATTCCTAGTTAGTGCAGTCAGTTTGTGTATAATTTGTACTGCCTATTCTGTCCTGTCTTGTCTGTCGCGATTGCGCTGTCACCAGCGGCGGTTGATAGCGAATCGCTCTGTCTTGTTTGGATCGCACTAGCCTCTAGCGGTAGCGGCTGTGGATTCTTCTGATCTAGTTCCTGGAGTGTAAGCTGGAGCAGCGGTTGCTACCAGCTACCTCATCTGATCTGTCTTGTTTAGATCGCACTAGCCGCTAGCGTTAGCGGCTGTGGATCTTTCTGATCTGTGTTCCTGCTTGGATCACACTTGCTCTGGCGGAAGAGCGGTGGATCCTTTCTGCCTAGTTCCTGTTTCTCGTTTGTCTGTCTTGTCTGATACGGGCGCTTGCTGTAGGCTCGATGAGGTAACCGTTAAGCAAGCGTTCACGTTCTTTGTTTCGTGTTTGTCTGTTGATGGTTAGTTAGGCGTGCTTGTCTCTATTGTGCTTATCACGTGGAGACCGCGCATAACCGTGTGCACTGTTGCGAATGAGTGCGGTGTTCGCGGTTAGCTAGCGTTTTATATTTTCTGTATCTTCTCATTGTATGATTTACTGTGCCTTTGCTATCCTCGTATTCTGTTCTGATCTGCCTTGTGTCACTTCTGGCAATCGCCGTTCTTAGCGGTTGCGTTTCTGTTTCGCACCTGCTGCTGTGTGTGCGCGGTCGCGGGGTGGCGACTAGATTGGCGCACACACATACAACCTGTCCCTTTGCTCGTTCTCATTCGCAATCGCTTCTCTTGCGATTGCGTTCTGCGCTTCGTGCAATTCCTGTTTGGCATTTGTGGAGGTGCAGGGGATTCGTTCCTCTGCGCTCCCCAGCGCCCTCTGCCGACAGGAATTTCCCTCTACTGGTGCTTGCACCAAAAGCTGGGTTCTAGCATCTTGACACGCTTGTGGAGGACCTCCGCAGTGTCAGCGCACATCTTTGTGCGCTGAACACGGAGATATCCCACAATCGTTACACTTTCTAGTTGAAGAAGTCCATCAGCTTTTAGTGCAGAGGCTAACGCTACAGGCCATAGTGATATGTCAATATGTAAAGGTACTTGCTAAAAAATGAAAATAATTACACTCTGAAGCTTCTGTATTATTGATGTAACTAATATGTGGATACTTAAAAAAACTAAACGTTTCACGGTAGTGGTCCTTTAAGCAAAAAGCCGCTCAATATTGTTATAAAATACCCATTAGGCTAAATTGAATGCACAAATTTGTGCCCGCCCACAATAACCGTGATTGAAAACAAAGGAAAGGGAAAAATGGGGAGGTGGGGGCAGCAAAAAAAGTGCTTATGACACATACATTATACATGTAGAAAAATACATTTGAATGAAACATTAAAAAAAAAAACCAAAAAAAAACAAAAAAAACATATTTTAACCACTAAGGCTACTTTCCCAGCAGGACGTTGCGTTTTAGGGGACGTTATGGTCGCATAACGTGCCCCTAACGCAACGCCTGGTGGTGTTGGATGTGGACGTCAGAGCGAGCCGCGTTGTGCAGCTCACTCTGGGGTCCGTGATGCCATGATGCGCACTCTTGGACGCATGCGGCATCACGTGGTCCCGCCAGCCACAGAGCGGCCGCTCCAGGAAGTAAATACTGCACACGTCACAAAGTGCAGTGAATATTAATTAGCCATGTGCCTGGCCGCTCTCCCCTCCTCCCCAAAATTACTGAGCATGTGCAAACAGTCTAACACGGCTTAGCCGCGTGTAAAGTACTGCATGCGTTCTCTTGACGTGCAGCGTTACAATGTAACGCAACGTGGGCACTGTGAACAGCCCATTGATTTTTCATTACTGTGCGGTGGGGTGCGTTACAGGCTGCTCTAATGTGCGCCTGTAACGTCCCACTGTGAAAGCAGCCTAAGGGGTTTAGCTAAATAGCTTTATAACTACTTATCACAACAAAATTAACTATACCTTTTCTTTTCACCACGAATTAGGCTTTTGTTGGGTGGTACATTTTGCAAGGAATTATTTTATTCTAAATGCATTTTAATGGATATAATACACAAAAAAATGGGAAAAATTCTTATTTCCCAGTTTTCAGCCACTTTAGTTTTAAAATAATACATGCTACCATAATTAAAACCCACATATTGTATTTGTCAATTTGTCCTGGTTATTACACCATTTAAATTATGTCCCTATCACAATGTATGGCCACAATCTATTATTTGGTAATACAGGTGTAATTTTCCGGTCCAGAATTACAAGACCTTATGTAGTAAAATAACAGTAGTATACCTTTCTAAAATAAATATTACCTAAGGCAACTATTTATGTACAGTATTTTTTTAAAACTTTTTTTTTCCACAAGATTTTTTTTTGGGGGGGGAGGGGGGGAGCTTTGAAAGTGGAAGGGATTCATTTTACTAATGTTTAATTATAAGTGTGTGTGTGTGTGTGTGTGTGTGTGTGTGTGTGCGCGTGCGTGCGTGCGTGCGTGCTTGTGTGTGTGTAATTTTACTTTGTCACCACTAGATGTCACTACAGACACTATCCTAGTTTACCAGGAAGTGTTGATTTTTTAATTTTTATTTTTTTTTGACAATTTAATAGTCTATTACTACTTTCTGTATTATGAATGGACATACAGTAGCCCTTGATCAAGGTCACTTCCATTCATTCCAGACAATGCGATTGGTTAGGGGAACCCTCACCAATTACGGGTCTCCGTGTCCCAACGGGTACAAGAGGGAGGCGTGCACGGCGGCGGGAGTAAGCGATGCATTAAAACGTCCTGCAGCCGTTAAGAGGTTTCAGCAGGACGTTTTAGTGCAGTGGCTTGCCGCTAAGTGGTTAAAATTACATCCAGTAAGAACAACCACTTACATAAACAAATACGTATACATCGTCTGGTAATTGCAACCAAAAGAACAGTCTCAATAAGGAGTATTAAGGCACCGACCGAACAGATGGAAAGGACCTCCAGCCTATACACAAATGTCCATGCGAAGCAAGAGTTAATAAGCAAGCTTATGTTAGCATACGCACACAGCAACATCCATGCAGAGTCCAACCGCAGAGCAGCAAGTCATACGGTCTAAACGGCTCGCATGCTCGTTGGGCCACAGAGCAACAAGTCTAAATGGCCAGACACTCAGTAGCTTGTAAGAAGATGGCTTGCATATGCAATATACTTGTGTTCCAATGGAGTCCAGATAATGCTGGTGTAGATCTCCTGAAGGACGCTGAGACTACTGGTTGCTTGATCCATTCCCAGGGTGCAGAAAGATTTATTGTTACCAGGGCTACAGATGGTGTCAAAGGCTGGGAAAAACATGGCTATGTATCTGTCATACACCCCTGGCACCAAACTGTCCACTGGTAATCTTCCTCAGGGAGGAGTCTCATTGTTCCACTAAACTGGCCACTGGTAACCCTCCTCAGGGAGGATTCTCATTGTTCCCCTTTATGGACCAGTGTGGAGCCCCAGCTATGGCTTTGAAGACACTTTTTGTAGGGCTCCCTGAATAGGGTTCTCACTGTTTAGTGAAAATCAGTTAGTGAATCCCTTACAAGGGAGGATTCCCATTGGTTACTATCCCAGGCCCCCTAATGGCCGGACCGCTCAATGCCTTCCAATGTATTTCAACCCACAGACTGTCCAGCCTCTTAGACGCAATAGATGAGCTGAAACCACTGGAATTTTGGCAGCAGACAGGCTAGAAAGGGGCTTGAGAACTACAGTAACACAAACTGTACACTATTTAAGTGTACAAAGCTGTAGAAGGACAGAGGACCTACTGATTCTAAGACCTGCTGATTCTAAGACCTGCGAATAAAAACGGTTAAAACACACTCTATTTTATCTATCTGACTATACGGACAGTAGTAGCAGCTCTTCAGAAAGCTAGGATTCATTCTGTGTGGCTGAATAGTAGGTGTAGCTGAGAAATAAATGACTTTAGAGTCTTTTATTAATAAATGCAATATAAATAATTAACATATACAGAAAATCATTAAAATCAACAATTAAGGAGAAAAATAACCCAGTGTAAAATAAAAAAGGAGAGAAAATAAATGAATACTTAAGTCAGGGGAAATATGTCCCTTTGGAGAAATATGAGCACATGGAAAGTCTTTGTTCCGGGTCGAAGTATATCCAAGATGGCCGCTGGCTCGGTCCCCAGGCCAGCACCAGACTTTCGTGATGATGGTAATTTGGAGGACTGCCCCTCCCGTATGCATCCTAGTTTTATTGAAGCTATTTTTGGGTGGGACAAAGCCTGCCCCCTCCGGTTTACAAACCAATCACAGTCAATTTCCTTAGAGAGAGATTTTTAGGTTTAAACTGTGGAACACTTTAAGTCAAAAACGATAAATGCCATATTTGTGCTGATGACAGATTCATAATCCTCGGAATATGACAATTTCTATGACATCAAACTTGGCTACCATAGGAGGTCCAGTTCCTGAGAAGTTTAATAACTTGGTTGTGGTGTACCCCTGACCCTCAATACTGGTATCAAAATGTTCAGCAAGACACCACAAACCAAATGGTACAACTCCCATAACTATCCTAGGTACGCTATTCTGTAAATAAGCAAAAATCATATACCGGTACTACATTTATTTTTTCAATGCTGATGGAATGGCTCCAGCATGTCTGGACCCCTGCTAAGTGGAAGGCTTGCTTATGCAGGTATCACCAACTGGTATCCTTTCAAATAGCATGTACACACTTAAAGGGAACCTGAACTGAACTAAAATGATTTAAAATAAATACATGATGTAGCTGCAAATGAATATTACATGCTTACCTCGCACCAGTTCCTCTCAGAAGCTCACCATTCACTTCTTACAGTGATCCCTTCCAGTTCTGACAATATTTTGTCAGAACTGAAATATACCAGTTGCTGCCAGTTATATATCAGCAGCTGTTAGTTACAAATGAATGTGCAAGGTAATGTCCATGTTTCCCTATGGCTCAAGTGGGCGATATTACAGTTTAACAGTGTGCTGACCAGGAAGCTGTTATGGGGTAATGGTCATTTTCAAAATGGAGGACAGAGAATTCCATCGATCACAGTGGACAAACAGGACGCAGGAGAGGAGAAAGAGATTGAGGAGTAGACTACATGGGAGGTACGTATGACCTGTGTATGTTTCTTTTGACTTCTTATTTTCAGTTCAGGTTCTCTTTAAGGCGCATACACATGCCATACTTTAGCAAATGACGGGTCCGTCAGACCCGTTATTAAGGTTTCGTTATCCACCAGCGCCATTTCGTTATCCAGCCGGGCCCTTTTTTCCTGGCGCCCTTTTTCATGCACGCATTTTATCCTTTCAGTGCCTTTCTACGGCGTGGGAAGCCTCTTTAGGATTCAGAGGCTTCCTTCTTCTCAGGTAATTAAAACATTTTGATAAAATCTGGGATACAATTTTGATTCATTAATAATTTCAGAACATAAAAGTCTTCAGAATGATGTCTTGCTGACCTAAAAACTTGATAGAACCTTCTGATGCTTACAGACCATTTACGTTGCCCGGAATGCCAAGGACAACCTGGTGTCCTACTATTTCTTTGACCTGATGAATAGGGCCCAGCCGGAACCCGGAACCTGGGAACAGTATTTGGAGAAGTTCTTGAAGGGTGAATGTAAGTTCTGTTCAATTGTTTTATCATCCATGCAAAGCATGCTTCTCTTTGCCTAGTGTTGTTAAACCTACTGTTAGTTAGCACTAACTAAGTTAACATTAATTAGCAAAGTTAATTAAGTAAGTTAATTAAAATTAATGAATTAAAAATTAAAAAATGTTAAAATTTAAATTTTGATTGACAATTAATTATTAATTAACATTTATTAACTTTAAATAAGTTAACTAAGAGTTAGTGTTAGTTAGGACTAGTGTTTGCTTACCCTTAGTACAGTAATGCCAAGTACACTATACAGCAGTGAACTTGGAGTTAAGAGGTCATGTCTGATGTTAGTCCCATTTTATGGAGAGGTTGCAGGTGCCATCATGTAATAGGAGGGAGGAGCAACATTAGTCCCTCCCCCTTCTTCCTGTCATCAGCCACCCTCACTTTAGAGATCCCAGGTAGGGATTATCAATAAAATGCAAATAATTTTTAGTTGATGCAGGATTATGCAAATTTTGTATGCTTGAAAATGGACCAATTTAATTTTACCTCAGCAGGATTTGATTGGTTTATTTTCAAGTTGCATAAATTTGCATACAAATGATCCCTGGAATCTCGATAGGGTGGTTTTAGACCCCCATTTTCCAGCCCCCCATTTTCCAGGTAGGCCCTTGTTTCTACTCTCCTCTCATGCTCTTCCCACCATTCATATATGTTTTATTTAGGCCTATTGTTTTGGGCCAAGTTTATTTATATGCTGTTCTTTAAACTTTTAAACTGTCTGTTCAGTGTTTAATTTTTGGTTTAATAAAGTATTCTTAATAACAAAAAAAGAAAAAAAAATTTGCATACAAAATTTTCATAATGCAGCATCAAAATTATTTGCATCTCATTGACCATCCCTAATCACTGGCTTGTTCATAGTGACACGCCCTCTTCTCCATGGCAACACAATGGCTATTCTTTCCCAGTGGTCTTTGCAGTGGCCAGAAGAAGCATATCCGCCCAATTATTACTATGACATTAAAAATGTGGGGAGATTACACATACATTGATTACACAAACAGATATTTTTGAAGGCCCGGTTTATATATTGTCTTTTCTACTTAGAATCCAGGAACAATTAGATATTGATATTAAATGCAGCTTTTTTTTTTTCAAACAATACAAATAAATGAAAATTCTCTTTGCCTAGAGAGGGCGATAATGTTTCTGTTTACTTCCGACTCCTGTTCCTGCCTTTTATAGTGGCCTGGGGAAGCTGGTTTGATCATGTGATTGGTTGGTGGAATGCTAAAGACAAACATGAAATCCTGTACTTACTTTTCGAGGACATAAAGGAGGTAAGATAATAAAGAAAATCTGTGCCAGGTGTCAATAAAAATTATGAAATTATGCAACCTATCTAGAAAAACCCTGAATGGTCCTCTTCAGTGTTCCATGTGGCCCACTCAACATTTACACTCTTTTCCCCTATGGTGACACCATGGCCCAGAGCTGGACCTTTATCAGAAAACAAGCATGGCCACCAGAAGTCCCTCCAGGTATATTATTATTACTATATTAATGTGAACACAACAACATCTGCTATGAAAGGTGTTGTGGTCAAAAGTTGAGGAAAGGTGAGTAAGTAGTGGATGAAGGGTGAGTAAAAAGTGGAGGAAGGGTGCATAAGTAGTTGGAGCTGCCCTGAAGCTCCTCTCCCCATAGTTATGCCTCTGTCGATGACAGGAAATTTGGGCGCATGAGGCAGGTGGACAAAAAGGCCGCCGCCATTGACTCCCATATTAAATATCGTTTGACGTCGCCGAACAGGAAAAAAGGGCGCCTGTGATAATTTGCATTATTATTATTATTATTTATTGAATTTATAAAGCGCCAACATATTACGCAGCGCTGAACATTAATTTAGGTTACAGACAATATTTAGGGGTGACATACAGGAATACAAGAAAACCAGATCACACAGCACAGTATGAGTACCAGGTAATGCTTAGTCAGTCACTGGATGGAGCATGGAGATTAGGCAAGTTCGGTTCACTCAGATGCATAGCATGGGTTCACAGTAATGAAGGTGCAAGATCAGGTAGGACACAAAAGGAGGAGGACCCTGCCCAAAGGCTTACAATCTAGAGGGAGAGGTAAGGACACGAATGGTAGGGGACCAGAGTTCAGCTGTAGGTTTAGAGCACTTGTGAAGGGTAGTAGGCCAGAGTGAAAAGGTGAGTTTTGAGGGCTTTCTTGAATATGTTGAAGGAGGGGGCTGCCCTAATGGGTGGAGGTAGGGAGTTCCATAGTGTTGGAGCAGCTCTTGAGAAGTCCTGGAGGCGTGCATGGAACTGAGTGATGCGGGGGGCGGTTAGGCAAAGTTCACTGGAAGAGCGGAGTGAGCGGCTAGGTGTGTACCTCTGAGTAAGATCGGAAATGTAGGTTGGACAGGTTTTGTGGACAGATTTGTAGGTCAGACACAGTATCTCTGGACTGGATAGGAAGCCAGTGGAGGGATTCAAGGAGGGGATCCGCCGTGGTGGAGCGATGGGAGCAGTGGATAATTCTGGCTGCCGCATTCATGATGGACTGCAGCGGGGCTATTCGGGTCATAGGGAGAACAGACAGAAGGGCATTGCAGTAGTCTAGGCGGGAAATTATGAGGGCATGGATGAGGAGTTTGGTGCTAACTTCATCCATGTTTGCACAGAAAATAATACTCATTTATTGTTTTTAGCTAAATCAAAATTCAATTTTAAAAATAACTTTTCATAAGTCATTATTTTCAATATATAAAGCCTCCCACAAATAAATCGTAATATACTTTTTTTTTTAATTAACATTCTGTAAAACATTATTATCCACCAAATAAACTGCGCAACAACAAAATCATAATCTATTGTTTTTCACACTTAATACTTATAAAAAACTATTATCCATCTGATAAACCGAGCAATAGCTAAATCTGACGAAAAATGGTTACAAACATACTAAACATATTTATTGTATTTAACTAAAACGTTATTTAAAATGTTATCACTTACTCTTTGTAAAACATTATTATCCACATAATAAAGCGATTAGTAAGTACATTGTAATATATTTTTTACAGTCACTATTTGTAAAACATTATTATTCACACAATAAAGCGATCACTAAGGGGGATTTAGGGTTAGGCACCACCGGGGGGGGGGGGATTTAGGGTTAGGCACCACCAGGGTGGGTCTTAGGGTTAGGCACCACCAGGGGAGATTTAGGATTAGGCACCACCAGGGGGGTGGTTAGGGTTAGGCATCACCAGGGAGGTCTTAGGGTTAGGCACCACCAGGGGGGTCTTAGGGTTAGGGATAGGTAGAGGGAGGGTTCTGTTTAGTTGTAGTAAAATGTTAGTAATATTTACTAATGTTTTATTAGAGTTATTACGAACGTACTTATATTTTTAATGATTTGATTTTTTGAAATATGTGAATTTTTAATCTTTACTAAATGAATTTTTAAAGGTTTAACAATTTTATACTAAAAATTGTTACAAAATATCGTTTAGAAACTTTATAGTAGTATAAAACGTAAAGATTCGTTTTTGGATGCTGATCTGGTTAAATCATTAAAAAAAAAATTAACAACCAGTACTTAAGCATCGTTTATGTAAAATCAGTTTTAAATCATTATAATTATCATTGTGAATATACAAACGTTATTGTAAGTTTCTGTCTATAATTACAGAGAATAGCGTTTTACCAATACTACATTTCATGTACATTATCTAATGACTTGAATTTGTAAAACATTATTGTAAACAAAATATTAAAATATAATTTTTTTATAAACAATATTTCAGATTAATGTTTACACCAGGCACCCTTTTTTTCCCCGACGCCCTTTTTGCATGTACCTCTGTCTGCCTTGTGTCAGCAGTGAGTTGTTGAGCTCATTAATGATAATGATTAATTGGCCACAATTCACTAAGCTTATCTCCTGTCTTTAATAATGATTCTGAGCTGTTTTTACCTCAGGCAAACCTTAAAATAAGGATTCTGTCTTTAAGTTATGCATAGATTCCTAAAGTTAATGACTAAATCCTTAAATTAACAACTGAATAGTGCAAATACTGCAAGTGATAACAACTGTAAAGAGTGTAATGCTGGGAATATACAACTCGATTCTGAGCCATTTAGATGGCTCAATAGATAATTTCCGACAAGTCCGATCTCGCGCCCGATCGTTTCCGCGCTCGATTCTGCATGGAGGACAATGGAAAAAGAAAAGAAAAATGAATGGAAGATAAGAGAATCGCCTGCAAAATTGAGCGCAGAAAACGATCGGGCGCGAAATCGAGCGGCAAAATCGACCTGTGTATTCCCAGCATTAGGAATTATCACCTGGCCAGAGCTGTCGTTAAGTGGAGTGTTCCTAGAGAAAGCAATGTAAACTGCAGGATTCTGAGCGGTCTGCTTCATTTTTGTAGTACAGTGTTCTCCCCAGACTCTTTTAGCCGGGTGCTCTTATTTTGGTGAGCACCTGGCTGTCATCAGCTCACCTCCTTATTCCCCCTATGCTGAAGGCAGTACTTCATTCCCACCATCGCGCCCCACCCAGCTACTTTTTCATGCCACCCGGCTGCAAAAAAATTGTGGAGAGAACACTGTAGTACTTTATTCAGAAGGGGACTGTGTACATAGAGAAATACGCAGCAGGTACACAGGGAGGGAGGACAATAGAGACATCAAGCCTATGCATACACACAGACATACACACACACACACACACACACACACACACAGGCAGAGCCTTCTCTCTCTCTCTCTCTCTCTCTCTCTCTCTCTCTCTTCTTTCCTGGCTGCCATTCACAAGCTGAAGGCTGGCTGTAATCATGCGGGGCAGAGCTACATCCTGCCTTTCTGTGCTCCTACCCTCCTTATCTACTGCATGTAAGAATAACTACAGAGAGTTAACAACTTTATGAATGGAGTAATAAGATAACACTCTCACTATGAAAACATATCACTACATGTTAACCCAACGGGTGACAAGCCTCGTACTTGTACCGTACATATAGATACGTTTTCAGATGTATACAAATCAGAATCTAAGGACAGTACAAATGTCTATCTTGTTGCCTTTCTATAGTGGGCGGAGGGTGATACAGTTTCCAGTGTTCCGAAACATTGTGACATGTTACATAGGGCTTTCTATCTATCCGTCTTGTATACAGTAGAATCCCTTTATAGTAAACTCCAAGGGACCTGGAAAAATAGTTTACTATATCAGAATTGGTCATACACTGTAGATTCATAGAGACGCATTTGCTGGGTTTACTATATCCAAAGGTTTACTGAATCAGAGTTTACTATAACGAGATTCTACCGTAGTCTACTTATCAATCAGTCTCTTATTTATGTATTGTCTCTAAGCTTGTTTTTAAAAACTTTGACAAACAGGACCCCAAACGGGAGATCAGAAAAGTGATGAAGTTTTTGGGGAAGGAGCTGTCGGAAGAAGTGCTGGAAAAGATCTGTCAACACACCACATTCAAATCCATGAAAGATAATTCAATGGCTAACTACTCCAGTGTTCCAGATGGCTTGTATGACAACAGTATCTCTTCATTCATGAGAAAAGGTGAGAGAGGGTGATTGACTAAGAGGTCATTTAGTCTGGTGACACCTCTGTGCAGTACCTGACCCTGAAATGTTGGCGGCAGTCCTCATACATGTGTCTACTAGTCTGGGGGTTTTGAAACATGATAAACAATATTCATCATATCAGTTGTAACCAGGGCTGTGGAATCAGTACAAAAATAATTAGACTCCTCACTTTATTAAACCACTGACTCCGACTCCAGGTACCAAAAAATTGTTCTGACTCCACAGCCCTAGCAGGGCTTTTGTCTCGACTCCGATGCTACAGCCCTGGTTGTAACATACCATTTTGTTTCTCATTTTTATGAAGACTTTTCACACAAGTAGTAAAGCACTGGGGAATAACTGTAGGAATAACTGAAGGCTATTTCTAAAGAGACAAGTGATGCAGTGTATGTACCATATACAAATCAGGCAATATGTCAGACAATGGGTTTCAGGGGCATTTCCAGCTTCATCAGGTCAATAGTAACCACAAAAAGCAGTGCTGCTCAGCAAGATTTCGGATATCCGAGTTACCCAGATAATAGAGAGAGAGAGAGAGAGAGAGAGAGAGAGAGAGAGAGAGAGAGAGAGATTCGGATATCCGATTCTACTTGGATACCCAAAAGTTCGGATTCGGATATACGATTCGGATCCAGATATCTGGGTATCCGAAACCGAATCTATTCAGATTTTTAAAAGGGGTATCCAAACACCACTGACAAAAAGTCAATATCGGCCAGAGACAGCCAAAAGCTTCAGGTGCATGATACATTTTATTATAATGCATTGTAGTACATTATAATAACTACACAAATCCTATGTTACATTCCTGGGAAAAACCTTCCTATCTTGTTTAAGTCATGCTGACCTATTTCCTGATATCTTTTCAGTAGGACTGATCAATTTCCCTGACTAATGTACTTCCTGGTATCTTTTCTGAGGGACTGATCTACTTCCTGGTTTCTTTTCTGCACGGCTGATCAATTACCTGATATCTGCTCTGTAAGACTGGACTACTTCCTAATATCTTCTCTTAGGGACGACTGGTATATTCTCTGAAGGACTGATCCACTTTCTGATATCTTCTCTATAAGACTGATCTACTTCCTTTTATCTGCTCTTTAGGACTGATCTACTACCTGATGTCTGCTCTGTAAGACTGATCTACATCTTGACATATTCTTTGATCTACTTCCTGGTATCTTCTATGACGGCCTGATCTACTTCCTGGTATATTCTCTGAAGGACTGATCCACTTCCTGATATCTTCTCTATAAGACTGATCTTCCTTTTATCTGCTCTTTAGGACTGATCTACTACCTGATGTCTGCTCTATAAGACTGATCTACATCCTGACATATACTTTGATCTACTTCCTGGTATCTTCTATGACGGCCTGATCTACTTCCTGGTATCTTCTCTGAAGGACTGATCTACTTCCTGTTATCTTCTCTGAAGGACTGATCTACTTCCTGTTATCTTCTTTGTAAGACTAATCAATTTTCTGTTATATCCTCTGAGGGGTTGATTTCCTTCCTGGTATCTTCTTTGAAGGACTGATCTACTTCTTGTTTGCTGCTCTGTAAGACCAGGGGCGGTCTGACCATGACGCCGCCTTGCATCAGGTGGCGTCATGCATCAAGCGGCATCCTGCCTGCTCCCCTCTCTGGCCGCTGCTCATTTACCTTCGAAATGGCGGCCGCCTTCTCCTGGACAGTTCTGGTCCCCCTCGTTACTACAAGACCTCAGCTCAGTGGTGAACTGCAGCACTGCAGTGAAGGGAGGAGAGCGGCCCCCGTAGCAGCGCATATACAGGAAGTACTGACTTTCCATGGGAGCCACTCTCCTCCCTTCACTGTGGCGCTGTGGGTCACTGCTGATCCGAGGTCTTGTAGTAGCAAGGGAGGATGGGACTATCATGGAGAAGGCGGCCGCCGCTCAGAAGGTTACTGAGCAGTGGCTGATGAGGGAGGGGGACACACACTGCCTACCTCCTAGGGGCACCTACCTGGCTAACCTGCGGGCAACAATACTGGCTACCTATACTTGGGGAAACTATACTGAATAGGCGAACCTATACTGTGGGCAACTATTCTAGCTACATATACTGGGGGCAACTATACCTGGCTAACCTATACTGGGGGCAACTATACTTGGCTGAGATATACTGGAGGCAACTATACCATGCTACCTATACTCAGGGAAACTATGCCTGGCTACCAATATTGGGGGCAACTATGCCTGGCTACCTATAATGGGGGCCCGTATACCTGGCTAACCAATACTGAGGCAACTATACCTGGCTAACCTATACTGGGGGCACCTATGTCTGGCTACCTATACTGGGAGCAATTGTTCCTGGCTACCTATACTGGGGGCAACTATACTTGGCTGAGATATACTGGAGGCAACTATACCTGGCTACCTATACTGGGGGAAACTATGCCTGGCTACCAATATTGGGGACAACTATGCCTGGCTACCTATAATGGGGGCACGTATACCTGGCTAACCAATACTGAGGCAACTATACCTGGCTAACCTATACTGGGTGCACCTATGTCTGGCTACCTATACTGGGAGCAATTGTTCCTGGCTACCTATACTGGGGGCCACTATACCTGTCTATCAAATACTGGGGGCACCTATACCTGGCTTCTGATACAGGGGGCACCTATACCTGGCTACCTATGTACCTATACTGAGGGTGTTTTTTGGGGGGTGGGGGTCGTATAGTGCAAATTGTTGGGTGCTGTGCCGTCATTCTACATCAAAAAGTTTGCCTCAGCCAGCAAAAGTCTAGAACCAGCCCTGTGTAAGGCAGATCTACTTCCTGATATCTTCTCTATAGGACTGATCTACTTCCCGATATCTTTTCTGTAGCAACGGTCTACTTGACCTTATCTACTGATATCCTTTCTGTAAGATGGATCTATTTCCTGATACCTTCTCAGTAGGGCTAATCTACATCTTCTCTATAAGAATTAAAATTTATCTGAAATGTAATGATATTGCCTTTCCATTTTTAATGAAGGGGAAGTTGGGGACTGGATGAATTATTTCACAGTATCTCAGAACAAAATGTTTGATGAAGAATACGAAAAGAAAATGATTGCAACCGACCTGAAATTCCGCTGCAGCATCTGAAGATAAAGCGTTGGACTCAAAGCCTGAAAACATTCCTGGAAATGGAGTGCGCGAACAAGTAGAACACAAAGCCTCATTCTAAAGAGTAAAGATTTTTACAGACCAAAGTTGTAAATGACCTCCTTGTTGCAAAATGCAAAAGCCAATTTACTGTACAAATACTCCTTGACCTTTCCTCTGCCTGTGGATCACTCTCTGCTTCTCCACTCTCGTGACACTCTCCTCACTGGGTGTCAAGGACCTAGCACATTCTTGGAATAACTCCTACCTGTCTGGAAGCTCTGTCTCCTATTCCAGCACTAACTCTTCTCCACGCCCACCATCTGTTGGTGAACCATGAGGCTCTGTTCTAAGACCTCTTCACTTCTCCCTCTATACTCATGGATTGGGACAACTGATATGCTCTTTTGGTTTCCAGTATCACCTCTATGCTCTAGGCTCCTGACAGGGGCGTAGCTAGAAATCATGAGCCCCATAGCAAAATTTTGATTGGCCTCCCCAGCGAAAAAAAAGGTATAGGTAGCTATATATAGGTGCCCCCAGTATAGGTTAGCAAAGTATAAGTGCCACCAGTATAGGTTAGCTAGGCATAGGTGCTCCCAGTATAGGTTAGCTAGGCATAGGTGCCCCCAGTATAGGTTAGCTAGGCATAGGTGCCCCCAGTATAGGTTAGCTACGCATAGGTGCCCCCAGTATAGGTTAGCAAGGTATAAGTGCCCCCAGTATAGGTTAACAAAGTATAAGTGCCACCAGAATAGGTTAGCAAGGTATAAGTTCCCCCAGTATAGGTGCCCCACATTTAGGTGATGGAGGGGGGAGCCGCAGCCACATTGGGACTCACCCACGAGGAGGGGGGCACGACTTATCTCTCCCTTTCTCTCCCCAGGCCCCCCTCCATGCTCCTCCCTCCTCGATAGGCACAGTTAGCGCAGCGGAAGACTATAAGGACAGCTCACCTCCCTCTACCAAAAACCAGACTGGCACCTCTCCGGTCCCTATTGATCTCTGCTGCTCGTCTCATCCACCTCTCCTCCAGATCCTCTGATGCTGCCCTTCTCTGGCAATCCCTCTATTGTCTACCAATCACCCAAAGGATCTATTTCAAATTCCTAACACTATCATACAAAGCTCTGCATAGGCTAACCCCTCCATACATTTCCCTATTAATCTCCAGATATCATCCATCCCGGAACCTTCACTCTTCCCAAGAGACCCTCTTGTTGCCCAGCTTGGTCACCTCCTCTCACTCTCACATCCAGGACTTCTCAGGAGTGTCACCTCTCCTTTGAAACACTCTACCACAGGCATCGGTCATGCTCCAAGCCTGCTACTTTACAAACGTACCCCCAAGACACACCTTTTCAGACAAGCTTATAATTTGCTATAGCTAGAATTTGAAGCTCACTGTCTCATCTGCTAACCCCTTGGTCTGTCAGAATTCTAGCAGTTTGTTTATGCAGGAAAAGCTGCCAAATGTATATGTTTTAAGTTTGAATGTGCTATGCAAAAATTTCAGTGTAAATTCTGAACTTAGGGTAATTCTTTAAAATATTGCTCTGAGACTTTCTAGTATAAGGAAGGTTATAATTTCAAACTGTGAACTTTTTATAAGATTGTTTTAATTACAGATGCTAGATCATTTTGTTTATATTACACATTTAGACTTTTCTCGCTGAATGCCAAGAAATGCTAGCTGCTGTATTATATCACAGATTATTTATAAATAATAGTTCCTTATAGGGAAAGAAATAATTATTGTTAAACCCTATCATTACATAATATAATTTATATGGAAATACATTTAAATACTGTAGTCTCTAAGCAAGTAAAAAAGTTTGAAACACATTTTTTTATCATCTTTATAGAATTAATACTTTTATTTTTTCTTTATAAAAATAAATTATTTAGATAACTGATCAGTAAACATGTTATTTGATTATTCTATTACAATAGTTAGAGTGTTTAAATAACCATTACATTACTGTAGACTGTAAGTTAAAGGTCTTTGCTTTGCTGGGTCAAAATGTCCGGCTCCATTTCAGGAAAAGGACAGACACATTCAAAACTAATTAGTAGAGAGACATAATATCAGAATTGTGTCATAAAAAGACAGATAGAATGAAATTTGATTAATATTTAAAAGTCCTTATGTCTGGGGCAATTAAATTAATCAGCAGGTCAATATGGCTGGTGATGTCCATTTTCAACCAACTAAGTCCCACTGACCAGATAAGCAAATGTCAACATGTGTAAATATCCAAACTACGTAAATCCCCACAGATAAGTGGAATAAGGAATTTACAGAACAGGAAATATTATGGCTTAGGTATTGAAAACATGATAAAGATTGACACACATAGATTTCACCCAATCAGAGATTGGGAAAATTCCAAATTAGGCAGCCATATTGGATTGTTTATATATAAATTGGTGGTTTAAGAGCTATTCAGACACATCCCACCGAATCTCTCCTGAAAGACACCTATTCAGTTACAAGCCAGAACCTATCTTCCCTTACATGAAGCAAAATTATGCTACCCAGACACTCAGACTGCACAGTTCGCTGTATGGTACATGTAGTCCAGATCATTTTGGCCACTGAATTGGGCAGTGGCATTATAGTTAGCAAACCCTAGTTAGCTACATGTTGACTGCAGTGATGCTGGTACATGTTGCCATAGCGCTGCTGGCATCCATTATCTGTTTATTTGTATTCCTTCTGTTTTGCAGACCCAACTGTACTATGCACTACCTCTACATTATTGAGATATTGTTCATCGCACTATAAAACCGTAATGCTGAACTGTTTTGTATTGAAAAACTTAATAAAAACTTTTTGTGAAAAAAAAAAAAAAAAAAGAATTGAGCAGAACCTATCTTCCCACATGTGGTTCTAGATGCTGAAAAGATGACAGAGAAGGGGTAATATGCTTAATATTTTGGTTATTTAATGTATTAATTTTTCAGCATTATGTTCTGTTAGGTTGCTAGCAATTACTACAAGTTTTTACACAGCTACCAATGCAGATGAGACTACTTTTGATCCTATTCTACATAACACAACTTGTATAATTCTTTTTAGAATGTACTTAGAAGATTCATGATTGCTAGGCTATAAAGGACTGATGAGATGGAATACTATTAGAAGGAAACGCTACTGGAACTTTTCATATTTTGTATATATTCTGTATGATAAGCAAATACCATTTTTTTAAATAAAATCAATGAGTGCTCTGATTAATTTCAAGGTATACCGTCAATCTATAATTACTGTTGTAGAGGGTTCAGACCCCATTATGCCGGATTTTTATGATAGCAACGCTTTAAAGGCCTGATCCTTTATTGAGTTAGCAATCATGAAAAAGGCAAGAACCGCACAGGTATTTGACATGTCTACTCCCCCAATGTATCCACCCCACTACCCTCTATAGTGTAAGCTCACAAGGGCAAGGACCTCCCTCTTTCGTTTCCTGTTTCTGTGCAATTTATCAAATGAACATCTATAAGTATTGGTGATGTCATTCACACTACACATCGATTGTATGTATCCATACTTGTGTCACTGGTTGTCCTGATTGAACAGTATGTTTAACTGCTTATGTATCTACGCTCCCCCATGTTATATGTTTTGCACGTTGTACAGCGCTAGGTTGGTTGGTGCCGCCCTATAAATAAAAATAATAATGACATAGAAAGAGCTACAAATTAACAAAATCATAGGTCACGCGATGATACGCACAGAAAGCGCATAGCTTGGAGTTACACTGGGCTGACTTACTGAATATGGAGAACTAAACAATATACATGATACTCCAACCCCGTACTGAGTTTCTTAAAAAGTACATGCTATTAGATAGCAGATGTTTTTTAACCCTAATCTGGGTCATATGAAGAAGTCACAGGGTTACTGAAAGTTTGGCAAATGAGCAGATCTGTGACTTCAGCACCTGTACATTTTTGTGACGGTTCATAAAGTGATGTATTAGCACATAAACTGAAGATGTCATCATGCACAGGGGTGTCAGTACTTACATGTAGTCTAAGCCTGGCTCCCCTCCTCCTTGGCATTGCTCCATTTCTATGGTGTAGATGTAGAACTTTATCTACACCTGATTGTCATAGCAGTTTTGGAGACCTTGACCCGTATTTTGGACCTTTTACCTTCCATGGCAGTCAACACCTTGCATTACTATAGCTGTAGCCATGGAATAATCAACTAAGGTCTAAAGGTGGACCATATCACATACTCCTATGTATTGTTTTAACCTATACATATGGTCAGGGCCACCTTCAGAAATTTCTGGGCCCCATACTGGGCAGACCAACTGGGTAAAAATAGCGAATCGAGAAAGGGGACCGGGAGGACAGCGAGAGACCAAGAAGCCTATGAGATCCCTCTCACAACTTGCAGCTCTAGTCAAGTGTCTGATAAGTGCCTTCATGTGCTTCATGGTAGGACCCCCCCTGGCATGGCCCCAGAATCCCCTGGGCCCCATACACCAGTCCTCCCACTCATGATCTTTCTGAGGCCCAGTTTAAAACAGAGCATGCATCTATAACGATCCTGGCTTGAATTTATGATAGTTTATTTACTAGATTTATTCAGGCCTCGGAGGAAGCAACTTTTATTTTGCTGCGAAACGCTCGTCAGGCATTACTGCAAGTTGAGTTTTCAGACACATAAGAAACACTTTGTCCTATCTTGTTTATGGACAACCGTTGTGGGGTTTTTATCAAAATCGCTATGAATTTCACACGTGCGGTAATAGATTGGTAAATTATCAAACATCTTCATGACAATTCACAATCTATTTCCCCTTATGCAATATTTCCTTTTATATTGTAAAAGAATCATGCTGTATTTCATTTGGTATTTGCTGGATTAGTGCACTGCATGGAAAATGGAAGCCAGATCTATTACAGAGGGGCGGTCCTAACAATAATCATTTGAATCACGTGATTCAGGCAGTAAAATCTAGGGGGCGAGGTTTGGACAAGCAGTTTGGACAACCTGGTGCCTGCCTCCTCTCTGCTCTCCCACCTGACTTCCTGGCATTCACACTACCCTCCGTCCTCATTCAACCGGTGGCACCAGCCACAACCAATCAGGTGGGAGTGCTGGCACCAGACCAGCCAATCACAGCCGCCCGCTGCTCCTTTTGCTAACTGATGCTGATGGTCTCGCGGGTGGGACCAAGGCACTGTCATTGGGCCAATCACTGCACTCGATCAATCGCAGTCTTCAGATCAGCTCTACTGTCCCCACCGGCTGCCAATATCTCCTGTTATTCCAGGTGTGACTGCAGAAATCAAAAGAGTGACATCCGGGCAATTGGTGAGAAAAAAATGCTATATGTCAACCTCTAAAAACAATAATATTGAGGAGCGCTGGAGATAAAAATTGTGAACACTTTATTTCGTTTTATACTGTAATACAGATTGATTAAAGATATTATAAAATCTCCTCTCTTATGTTGTCATCTATGCATATGCTTTGCACCAACATGCACACACTACATACACACTCTGCAGCGCGTTCCGGTGTTCCCTATAAAAAATTAATGAGAAAAGTGTGCACCAATAAAAAAAACAGTCTATTAAAAAAAAAAAAGTTTGTCTTTCAGCAAAAATTCCCTTTTTTTTATAAAAGTTGCACAATTCCATAGATAAATACTGTACTTTGTATCCCTTTAAGACCATCAAGTCCTTGCTTCTATAACACTTTGATTAAAGTCGTTATATATACCAGTATCTCCATCTTAAACACTCATTCAATGCTTTGCACCAACATGCACACACTACATACACACTCTGCAGTGCGTTCCGGTGTCCCCTAAAAAAAAATGAATGAAAAAAGTGTGCACCAATAAAAAAAACAGTCTATTAAAAAAAAAAAAAGTTTGTCTTTCAGCAAAAATCAATTTTTTCATAAAAGTTGCACAATTCCATAGATAAATACTGTTCTTTGTATCCCTTTAAGACCATAAAGTCCTTGATTCTGTAATACTTTGATTAAAGTTGTTATATATACCAGTATCTCCACCTTAAACACTCATTCAATGGTTCATGCAAAAAAGTGCAATTCCAATGGCCCCGCTGGGGTTAACTTACATATTTGAGTCCCCAGGGAGAAAAGCGCTATATAAATATTATTGTTATTGTTATTTCTTTCTATCTGGCATCCAACTGACATCTGTAAGAGCTGTTGATCAGAGTCCCGGCCGGTGGCTCCTCTCGCAATGACGGCACTGGAGACAGCCGCAGCTCCCGAGACAGCACCAGCGTGAACGGGAGAGCGAGCAGACTCCATCATTGTAAGCGGAACCACTGGCCGGGACTCTGCTCAACAGCTCTTACAGATGACAGATGAAAGCCAGATAGAAAGTAATTTGTAAGTTAACCCCAGCGGGGCCATTGGAATTGCACTTCTTTGCATGAACCATTGAATGAGTGTTTAAGGTGGAGATACTGGTATATATAACAACTTTAATCAAAGTATTATAGAAGCAAGGACTTTGATTCATTCATTTTTTTTATAGGGGACACCGGAACGCTCTGCAGAGTGTGTATGTAGTGTGTGCATGTTGGTGCAAAGCATATGCATAGATGACAACATAAGAGAGGAGATTTTACAATATCTTTAATCAATCTGTATTACAGTATAAATACAATTAAGTGTTCACAATTTTTATCTCTGGTGCTCCTCAATATTATTGTTTTTAGTACTCAGCTTTGGGTGGGTAGGAAGTAGTCCCACCTATAGAGGTAGCAGCAGGACAATTAGCAGCAGCGCCTATTAGCTCCCCTCACTATCTTTGTATGTCATCCTATCTTTATAACCATTACTAGTAAGAATTTTAAAATGTTCACTTTCTATGCACAGAAAAAAGGTAACGCTATACATGTGAGTGCTGCAGCCAGTGCTTTGTCAGGAGTTACGGTACCCTCTCATGCAGTACTCTTGATCTGCCACAAGATGCCGCCACATGATCAACAGTTGTGAGCAGTCTTCTTACACATCATTATGTACATAATTCTTTTAGATTTTTATGCATTTATAAACATATTCCGTGTTGTTGTACAGAGTAAGAAATAAACATGGGGTACATAATACAGACAAAGGTATACGCCAAATATAGACACGGGTGCATAATACAGAATTGGTAGACAAAGTCATCATAGTGACAAATGTCACATGATGGACAAAAAGTAGATCAGCAGGACAGCCAAGCAACTGGTATTGCTTATAAGGAAATAAATATATCTCTTGCTTCAGGTTCACTAGTAAAAAAAGGCAGTTGCTCTAAAACCAAGCAGCACCCAGCTGATATATGGCTGCAGAAAAGGATTCTCAGCCAATTAAGAGTCACGTATAGTGTAATTACATCTGCAGCACAAACACACTTTTTAGGAAATGAAGAGAGAGAAATGTGTACACCATTTCATGACTAGCAGCACTAGGAAAGAATTGTGTTTTTATCGTTAGACTAGCGGTAGGTCTTCCCTGAGAGGACCCGTCACCTCCGTGGGGAAGTCTAGTAGGGAATAATTTGTGCACATATTATTTATGCTGAAGCTAACATCCTCCTTTGCTGTACCTGTTTTGAATGCATGTTGTGTATTTTAGTCCACATTGCGGAGCTCTGCACATCTATTGCAGGTAGTCAATTCGGGTGCAGCCTGTATGGAAGCGCTGCCAATGTCTCCTGCTGTACAAAACTCATGTAAGTATACTTATGGCTAGCGGCATCCATGTGCATCAATTTGTATTAAAATTATAGATTAGAACTAGTACATGATTTGCATCTGATTTGTATTTAAGGCATGTATTTAGCCCTGTGGGGCTCTGCATGCCTCTGTTGGTCTACAATTCATTTGCAGTCTATGAGCGCTGTCATTTGTTTGATGTCTATTATAGGAAATGAAAACTGAATGCAACAGAGACATCAGTCCCACTCATTGCAGCACATGTTAGTAGGGACGTCATGTGCAGGCTGTCTCGATCCCCGCTCTAACCTCTCCAGTGTTACCCAATATTTTGGGAACAAGTGTTACATCAGAGCTGGTTTACCTGCAGACAAGGGTAAGGGGGAGAGTCATACAAGTACCTAGTTGAACCTGCTCTTATCGAAGAGGAAGTTGACAGGCAGGAGTAATAGATGTCTATGTTAATTTTCAGTAATCAGGCGCCCAGGTGGTATAACTTGGCTCTGGATGCAGCTAGTAGAAGACCGGCTGCTACTCAGTATTTATTGGTTGTAGACAATTGGCTACAACTATCAGTCATTTGGGCGCTGGATTCTCAGTTCGTTTTAGGCATTTTTGGGGGGATTAACCTCCTTAGCGATATGATTCTTTTCAGAGTTCAATTCTAAAAGTCGTACAATATTCTCTCTGGAAAAATCATATTGATAAGTATAGGCAGACAGATAGCTCCCCCTTTAGGCAGCCCTGTACACGTAGAAAGAGTGTGTCCCCCCCCCTCCATTATGGATTATTTATTTATTTATTTGTTGTATTTATAAAGCGCCAACATATTACGCAGCGCTGGATGGATAAAAAGAAAGTGCCCAACCCCCCTCCCCAGGTACAGATACCCAGAGAGGTTCACAATAGGTAGTCAGAGAATCTGTACTGTGAAAATCTTACATAAATAAACATACCAGCCTGTTTGTTGTCATCTCCTAGCCCCCTCTGTGACATTTTCGCTGCTCCCTGCTGCTTTCTTGGTGATCACTGTTTTATTCATTGTTTTTGTAAACAATGAAAATGACCGCCAAACAGGAAATACATCATCAGAGCAGGTGCCTGTTTGCAGAGGCTCCTCTCAGACGTGATTTGATTGCTGGAATGTTACACCACTTGTTGCCTTAGCTGCTTGTCTGAGTTCTGAACTGATCTTTCTGCACTCACAGCTGTTCACAAGGTCACAGCTCCTGAGCCTGCAGATGCTGGCTGTGAGCAGAGACCTTGCCTCTGACTAATACACACAGCACACACACAGAGCCTGCAGGGGGCATGGAGGAGGTGTGTATAACTTCTCCCTATCAAAGCAGAGCAGTGCATTCCTCTCTGCCTCGACAAGGCTTGACAAAGAAAAGAGGATTAGATTTATTACAGAGACAGTGCAACTAGAAAAGGCTTCAGCAAGCCAGACCACATTAGAAAAGGTGTAGGAACTTATAAGATAGGAAATAAGGCTGAACATTTTGTTACAGAGTCTCTTTAAGGTTGCCATAAAGTGATCCCCCATTATATGTAGCCAGAGTGCCTCCACTACAGAGTGTGCTCCCCCCCCAGTATAGCTAGCCAGTGGGTGCCCCACCCGTTCACTCTATGTCCCCCGGAGTGGCCCCCCAATTCCCTATGCAGAGCCACAGTGGAGCAACCATTGCTCACCGCCCCGATATCCTGCCACGTCCTGCTATTCTTCCTTTTGTCCTCCAGGTGATGCTCTATCTGTATGCTGAGATCGCCCTCTATGGTCATGTAACAGAGGGTGATCTCGGCATAGAGATGGGGAGCCTCAGAGGACATGGAACAAGATGAGCTGCCACACTGGATGACGGCGAGATGAGTGATCTGCGCTCTGCTCTGCATCTGGCCCTCCCGGCGATATCCAGGAGTGTAGCTCAGGGTTGCCGCTAATTCCTGAGCTATACTTGGGAATACTGACAAGGAGGTTCAGGTTAGCTTTGTGAATTATGCCTAAAGAATGCAGTGAGACCAGTGTTTGTGATCAGGCCAAATCGGATCAAAATCCAAGGCTGGATTTAAACTTTTTCCAGCTCCTAGGCCAACATTCTTGCAGTTTCCCTTCCATGTGCATCACCCCCCTTCTATTCCTTGTGCAGCGCTCTCTTCCATGTCTAATGCTGGGTACACAGCATAAGTTTTTCCTCTCGATAGATGGATTCGATAGATAATTTTCAACATGTCCGATATTCCTTCCAACCATTTTTTGGCTCGATTTCTCATAGAAGTGAATGGAAAAATAGAAGAAAAACGAGCGGAAGACAAGAGAATTGAGCGGAGAAAATGGCCGGGTGGAAAATCGAGCGGAAAAACATAATGGGCTCGATTCACAAAGCGGTGATAACTCAGTTATCACGCCTAAAAGACTTTAGGCGTGATAAGCCGTGCAATGCTGAGTTATCGCCGATTTGTGCTCTTTATCGCGCGCAAAGTTTTACGCGCGCAATCGCGTAATTCCGCACGCAGCGCCCATAGGGTTTAATAGGCGCATCGCGCGCACTGCACCGTGCGCAAAGTCTTGCGCGCGGGAATTTCGCGCGAGTTTCATTTTATCACGCCTAAACTGAGTTTAGGCGTGATAAGGGGCTTTTCACAGGCATGCAAACACTTTGCACCGCTTTGTGAATCAGGCCCATTGTGTGTACCCAGCATAACATTCATGTACAGCAGCCCTTTCAGTTCTACAGTATACAGGTCCCTGAGGCAGCAGCTCACTATTTCCATGTGTTGCTCCTAATTTGCAACATCCTTTTTGCAGCCTCTTCTTCCATATGCAGCGATCCCTCTTCCATGTCCAGCCGCCCCTTGACCAGCTGCCGCCCTAGGCCTGGGCCTTGGGAGCCTTTCCAGAAATCTGGCCGTGTCAAGATCAGATTGCATTGCTAGAGGAAACATGTACACACAATTGATACATAGAGCTGACGTCATTCTGCTTTGCAATATGCAGCGAAGCGCGCACAGTGGGAAACAGCGCTCATTATATACAGCTAATTTACTCTTTTCAATTTTTTGAGTTAGCCAATAAATATAATCTTAAAGAGAGCCCGAGGTGGGCTCAAAAAATGAAGCGGATCAGGTAGCTGCCAGAACCGCTGCTCCCCGCGGGCCGCCAATGGCCCACTTTCACTTTCGTGACCTCTGGGTCACAACGATGCACTGAGAGACTACGTGTCTCTCACAGCATGCAGGGAGGTGGGGGAGCAGCAGGGGGCACGGCCAGTGGGAGAGAGATGCTCAATGGCAGCTCAGGAAACCCTGTAGGAACGCCCCTGGTGGGCGTCTTGAACAGGGAATTCCTCTCCCCTGTGTTTACTTCCAAGTTAGCGATCTTGTCGCTAAACTCGGGGGTTATAGCATGGCAGTGGGGGGGCAGAGAGCGGCGGTTGGGGGAGACAGAGGCATGTCATTAGGCAGAGAGCATGCCTTTGTGTCCCATCTGCCAACCCCCCCCCCCCCCCCCCCCCCCCCTGAAGATCCACCTCGTGTTCTCTTTAAGTCAAAGTCTTCTGCTTAAAAGAAATATAGAAAAGCATTTCACAACCTCTATTTGCCTTTACTTTCCAATATTGTGGAAAACAAGGCTTATTATCTGCTCCTGGGTATAGCGACCTTGATATTCTTGCACTCACTGCATTTCTGAAGCACTGTGTATAGGTGTCAGATAGGATCATACAGGGCAATGGTTTGCATTGTGGATTTCCAAACACAGAATGTTCTGTTCTTCCATGTTCAAAGTCCTCCCTGACTGTGCTGAACTCAGAGCGCGACTGGAGGGATGAGAACAGCTATTCAAACACAGATCATAGGGTGGTGCAATGCTGTGCTCTCTGTCACATCTCAGAACGTTACAATATCACAAGAAAAAATGACCAGCACTAGTCGTTTCTTGAAAAAACAGTGTTTATTCACCAAAAATGTGAACAAAACATCGCCATGACATCCAGAAACTTTCAGAATGTAACTATAGCTCAGTAGTAGTAATAGCTCTTTGCTGCATACAGATGGATGGAGGTCTCCTCAGACATAGGTTACGCTTTCATTGCAGCCCAATCTGCTCACACTGAACTTTAGGAGGCACCGGAGCTGCGGCGAGGGCACAGGACGGCTGCCAGGGGCTGGAGGAAGCCCCGGGAAAGTGGATTTTTTGTTGTTGTTAACTTTCCTTTCTAAGCTGCTTTTCAGTATTTTATACACCTGGGGCCTCTGACACAGTTTATATTTATACCTCTGTTGGGAGGTTATAGTTTTTTAGTGGTTACTCTAAAGAACCTCTAAGAAATGCAACCAACCAGTTACTGTGCAGCAGACCTGGAAAACTGAGCAAGAATGGTCCTCCTTCCGCAGGCCCTGACTATGGTTGAGGGTCCTTATCTTCGGCTCCCATCGCTGCACACTCCAGTTCCCGCCACACCGGGCCATTAACCACTTCCCTACTAAGGGTTTTTTCCCCTTCTGTATCAGAGCAATTTTCTCCTGTCAGGGCTCCTCCCATTTATTCGCCAATAATTTTATCACTACTTAAAGAGACTCTGAAGTCTCCCTAAAATGAGGTTTTTGTTTTAAAAACCGCATTACCATTATTGTCCGACCTAAAACGCCGCATTCCTGCGGCTGAAAACCCCCTTGATCACCCCAAACTCATGGGGGTACAGGGCAAATTCCACGACTTTCTTGGTCGTGGATTTTGCTGCCGCCCATATGCGCGTCAGTCAGCGCATATCTCCGCCTCTCCCCAGCGCCTCTCAGTGAAAGAACAAAAATCCACGAGGGAACTGCACACCTACCCAGGAGGTGCTGGATCAGTAAATTGTCAAATAGTAGAATCCAGATGATCCGCACACTTCATATGAACCAAGTTCAAATTTTATTCAAAACATTGTGACACAAGCCATTCCATAAACCAACGATTCGTTTCGGGGCCACGCAGGGTCGCCTTTGTCAAGGCAGTAAACCATTCTGTGTTTTACTGCCTTGACAAAGGGGACCCTGCGTGGCCCCGAAACGAATCGTTGGTTTATGGAATGGCTTGTGTCACGATGTTTTGAATAAAATTTGAACTTGTCTCAGTGAAAGAAGACTGAGAGGGGCGGGGAAGAGGCGGCAATTGGCGCTGATTGACGCGCATAGAGGCAGAGCTGCGCTGCCTCTATGCGAAAGTTGCCTGCCCTGTACCCCCGTGAGTTTGGGGTGATCGAGGGGGTTTTCAGCCGCGGTTCTGCTGTGTTTTAGGTCGGACTATAATGTTAATGAGGGTTTTAAACTAAAAATCTCATTATAGGGAGACTTCAGAGTCTCTTTAACACATCTAAATGATCTACTGTATATCTTGTTTTTTTCCCCCACCAATTGGGCTTTCTTTGGGTGGTACATTTTGCTAAGAATTATTTTCGTTCAATGCATTTTAATGGGAATAATAAAAAAAAATTGAAAAAAAACATTATTTCTCAATTTTCGGCCATTATAGTTTTCAAATAAAACGTCCTACTGTGGGTAAAAGCCACACATTTTAATTGCCCATTTATACCGTTTATTGCAATGTTTAAAATATTTCCCTAGTACAATGTAATATTTTATTAAGAAATAAAGATGCATTTTTTTTAGTTTTGCCTCTGTTACTAATTACAAGCCCATATAGGCAAAAATAACAGCACTATACTCTCTTGGCATATATATTAAAAAAAGTTCAGTCCCTAAGGTAACTATTTATGTATTTTTTATTGTCTTTTTTTTTTAAGGCTAATGTTTAATTTAGGTAACTACGGGAGAGTGAGGGAGGTAAACGGTTCATTTTAATGGTATAGGTGGTTTTATTAAATAAAATGTATGCAGGTGTAATTTTACTGTTTGGCCACAAGATGTTTTCACACATTTTCTTCCTAATAGTAAGCAAACAGGAAGTAATGTGTGTAAGTGTAACTTAGTTTGTTACAATGACCACAGGCATCTCATTGATGCTGGCGATCACTGACACGGGGACTTAGATCAATGAATGGGAACTCTGTTCACATTCATTGATCTCCTCTTTAATGATTGGCGATGCCGTCGGATTCAATAGACAAACATCTATGTCCTTGAAGTCCTGCGGATGTAGATAAATCATTTCAAAGTACACAAGTGGTTAAAGCACTAATTTCTATCCTATGTTAGGATACATAGGCAACTGTCACTTGGAGTATTTACCCCATGGAATGGTCCTTTTTGAAATTGTCTTGATAAAGTTGGACTTTTCTGATCCTCTTTTGAGAGGGATCTGCGTATGTCTCCAGATACTCAAGGAAATCTGTACCTATACTACATGCCTCTGAAGACGAGACCTCTAAAGATGGCCACTAACGCTACAATTTGCTGAACGACCGTTTACAAAGGATTCTTTGTATGAGCGTTTTGAAATGATCGTTTGGTACCACTAATGGACAACAATCTCCTAACCAATCCGATCAGATCAATAAAATCGACTAACGACTACATCTCCACAGATCCATCTGTAAAGTTTCTGAAGTTTGCAGATGACACAACAGTAGTTGGTCTCATAATGGGGATGAGTCTGCATACAGGCATGTAGTGGAACAGCTTTCCTCCTGGTGCAGCAGCAACAACTTGGAACTAGCGATTAACGCGTACTGCGCATGCAAAAACGCCCCCTCCCCTTGAAGCAGCGGTATTTCCTTGTCGGTGGTTGGGGAAGGGAAACAAGGTTTCCCCGAACCAATCACAGTGCCTGTAATGAATAGACCCTGATCACGGACCGCGTCCATTCATGAGAAAGAAGTGCATAAAAGTAAATAAAAAAAATAAATAAAAGCAAACACTTCCTGATAAACCAGGGAGTGTTTGTAGTGCCATCTAGAGGCAAAAAGTTAAAATAAACACACCACAGATTTTTTAATTAAAAAAACTAAGATAATTAATCCCTTCCAAATCCCCTCCCCCCTCCACAGTTACTAAGCAAAGAGATTGGAAAAAGAATCAGTAAAAAAAAAAATCCATAAATAGTTGCCTTAGGGACTTTTTTTAAATATATGTATGTCATGAGGGTATATTACTGTTATTTTAGTATGTAAGGACTTACAATTGATGGGACACACAAAAAAAAAAAAGAGAGAGAAAAAATACGCCTTTATTTTCACATAATACTGTATATTGACACCATACATGGTACTAGGAACATAATTTAAATGTGATAGCTGGGACTAATAGGCAAATAAAATGGGTGGGTTTTATTTATAGTAGCATTGCTATAGGGGATGGAATTCAAGAATGTGTATTTTTTCTTTTCATTTTTTTGTATTTGCCTAAAAATGCATCGAAAATAAAGTAATTACTAAAAACAAATATTGCCCACGAAAAGCTTAATTTGTGATGGAAAAAAAAAAGATATAGATCATTTATACGTGTGATGAGTAGTGATAACGTTATTGGCGAATGAATGGGAGGAGCGCTGACGGGAAAATTGCTTCCGTCCTGAAGGTGAAAACACCTGCAGGCTGAAGTGGTTAAAGTGAACCTAAACTGAAAGCAAGAAAAAGAGTTTCACTTACCTGGGGCTTCTATCAGCCCCTTGTAGCCTCCCTGTACCCGCAAAATCACTCAAAGATCCTCCAGTCCACCTCCGCGGCTAAGTTTCGTTCTTCACCGACAGGCTCTGGCCGCGCGCGTCCATCACGCTCCTGTCACTGGCAGGGTCCTACACAGACGCAGTAGATTTTCTCCTACTGCACAGGATGCTCCAGGAGACGGGAGCGTGATCGAGGACGTGCACGGCCAGGGCCAGTCAGTGAAGAACGAAACTTAGCCGCGGCAGGGGACCGGAGGATCTTTGAGTGATTTCGTGGGCACAGGGAGGCTGCAAGAACCTGATAAAAGTCCCAGGTAAGTGAAACTACTTTTCTTGCTCTCAGTTGTGGTTCACTTTAAGACCTTGGAGATGTTAATAGACCAGTCAGTGAGCAGCACACACATCTGTACACTCAGCAGGAATGAGCAGTGATCAGCATAGGCAAACGCAGGGGGGATTACAGCTGCCCAGAATCCCCCCTTAGACCAGGGCTGGTGCAGTGTCTGGGGACAGGCACAAGTTAAGACACCAGAATATCTGCAGGCATCCTGCAGCTCACAGCACTGCCACCTTTCATTCCCTGCAGCAGTTGACTTTGGATGGAGCAGCAGCATGTGTACAGAGCATGGAGCAGCAGCGTGTGTACAGAGCATGGAGCAGCAGCGTGTGTACAGAGCATGGAGCAGCAGCGTGTGTGCAGAGCATGGAGCAGCAGAGTGTGTGCAGAGCATGAAGCAGCAGCGTGTGTACAGAGCATGGAGTAGCAGCGTGTGTGCAGAGCATGGAGCAGCAGAGTGTGTGCAGAGCATGGAGCAGCAGCATGTGAGCAGACCATGGAGCAGCAGCGTGTGTGCAGACCATGGAGCAGCAGCGTGTGTACAGAGCATGGAGCAGCAGCGTGTGTGCAGAGCATGGAGCAGCAGCGTGTACAGAGCATGGAGCAGCAGCGTGTGTACAGAGCATGGAGCAGCAGCGTGTGTACAGAGCATGAAGCAGCAGCGTGTGTACAGAGCATGGAGCAGCAGCGTGTGTGCAGAGCATGGAGCAGCAGAGTGTGTGCAGAGCATGGAGCAGCAGCGTGTGAGCAGACCATGGAGCAGCAGTGTGTGTGCAGACCTTGGAGCCGCAGTGTGTGTGCAGAGCATAGAGCAGCAGCGTGTACAGCGCATGGAACAGCAGCATGTGTGCAGAGCATGGAGCAGCAATGTGTGTACAGAGCATGGAACAGCAGCATTTGTGCAGAGCATGGAACAGCAGCATGTGTGCAGAGCATGGAGCAGCAGCGGTTGTGCAGAGCATGTAGCAGCAGCGTGTGTACAGAGCATGGAACAGCAGCGTGTGTGCAGAGCATGGAACAGCAGCGTGTGTGCAGAGCATGGAGCAGCAATGTGCGTACAGAACACAGAGCAGCAGCGTGTGTACAGAGCACGGAGCAGCAGCGTGTGTGCAGAGCATGGAGCAGCAGCGTGTGTGCAGAGCATGGAGCAGCAGCGTGTGTGCAGAGCATGGAGCAGCAGCGTGTGTACAGAGCACGGAGCAGCAGCGTGTGTACAGAGCACGGAGCAGCAGCGTGTGTACAGAGCACGGAGCAGCAGTGTGTGTACAGAGCATGGAGCAGCAGTGTGTGTACAAAGAATGGAGTAGCAGTGTGTGTACAGAGCATGGAGCAGCAGCGTGTGTACAGAGCACAGAGCAGCAGCATGTGTACAGAACATGGAGCAGCAGTGTGTGTACAAAGAATGGAGCAGCAGTGTGTGTACAGAGCACGGAGCAGCAGCATGTGTACAGAACACAGAGTAGCAGCGTGTGTACAGAACACGGAGTAGCAGCGTGTGTGCAGAGCATGGAGCAGCAGCGTGTGTGCAGAGCATGGAGCAGCAGCGTGTGTGCAGAGCATGGAGCAGCAGCGTGTGTACAGAGCACGGAGCAGCAGCGTGTGTACAGAGCACGGAGCAGCAGTGTGTGTACAGAGCATGGAGCAGCAGTGTGTGTACAAAGAATGGAGTAGCAGTGTGTGTACAGAGCATGGAGGAGCAGCGTGTGTACAGAGCACGGAGCAGCAGCATGTGTACAGAACAAGGAGCAGCAGTGTGTGTACAAAGAATGGAGCAGCAGTGTGTGTACAGAGCACGGAGCAGCAGCATGTGTACAGAACACGGAGTAGCAGCGTGTGTACAGAGCATGGAGCAGCTCTGGGGAACTAACAGAGCCAGGTATGAGCACAAGCCTGTGCCCTGCTGTGTGAATGCTTCACTTTCCCCTTTATTACTTATGTCAGCTGTCCTCATTATTATCTGTATCCAAACTGCTCCTGAGCGATCCCGTTGTCAGTCTGTTTTGACGGGAAATTGCATTATGTGTACCCAGCATGATGTCCTACCATATTAGTATACTGGATTGTGTGGCTGAGGGAGACATCCCTTAAATAGGGGTTTGCCCCTATCCAGCACACATATGGACAATCAGCAGGGAAAAGAGCAGCAGAAGTAAGCACATATATAGCCAGGAACTCGGCCAAGGAAACTATGCAGTTATTGGCCCCGCCCCTTCTCTCCCCGCGCCCTGGGCCGTCATTGGCTGCTCCACACGTCACGGAGCTCAGTAATCAGTACACAACCCCGCCCTTCCTGAACTCCGCCCTCCCAAGTAGTTGCCCAACAACCAGAGCGGAGATAGAGCGCTTTCAGATTCAGTCGCAGAAGGGGTGACGTCAGAGCGTCGCGCCGGCTCCCTCCACCCGGCAGAAGCATGCGTTCCTCCTCCTCCTGGCTGAGTCTGGGCGGCTTCCGGTTTCCGGCCTGTGTTCCAGGGGCCAGAGCGGCGCAGGGAGGGAAGGATGGTGCTCATTAAGGAGTAGTAAGTGACCCGGGGAGGATGGGGGGCGGCTGGGATTCGGGGTGACAGTGCTGGGGCGGCATGGGCAGGGCTGCTGTCAGCACAGCCGGGGGGAGGGGTGGGGTGTTTCTCTGACAGCCGGTATTGATCTGTCACTGTGGCAGAGCAAAGTGCTATCTAGGGCCACTTATAGAGTTTCTGTAATCCAGGTGCTGAGTGACTACATGTCTCAGCATCCCCCCCCTCCAGCTGGAGGAACACCAGTCCCTGAATTCCCCCGTCCAGTGCCTCTGACTGCCTGTCCTGGAATTCCTATCTGCTAGTTGTTGATTGTCTCTGCATTCCTTGCTACCAGGTGTTGGGGGACTACATGTCTCTGCATTCCTTGCTACCAGGTGTTGGGGGACTACATGTCTCTGCATTCCTTTCTACCAGGTGTTGGGGGACTACATGTCTCAGCATTCCTTCCTACCAGGTGTTGGGGGACTACATGTCTCTGCATTCTTTCCTACCAGGTGTTGGGGGACTACATGTCTCTGCATTCTTTCCTACCTGGTGTTGGGGGACTACATGTCTCAGCATTCCTTCCTACCAGGTGTTGGGGGACTACATGTCTCAGCATTCCTTCCTACCAGGTGTTGGGGGACTACATGCCTCTGCATTCTTTCCTACCTGGTGTTGGGGGACTACATGTCTCTGCAATCCTTCCTACCAGGTGTTGGGGGACTACATGTCTCTGCATTCCTTCCTACCAGGTGTTGGGGGACTACATGTCCCTGCATTCCTTCCTACCAGGTGTTGGGGGACTACATGTCTCTGCATTCCTTCCTACCAGGTGTTGGGGGACTACATGTCTCTGCATTCCTTCCAGGTGTTGGGGGACTACATGTCTCTGCATTCCTTCCAGGTGTTGGGGGACTACATGTCTCAGCATTCCTTCCTACCAGGTGTTGGGGGACTACATGTCTCAGCATTCCTTCCTACCAGGTGTTGGGGGACTACATGTCTATGCATTCCTTCCTACCAGGTGTTGGGGGACTACATGTCTCAGCATTCCTTCCTACCAGGTGTTGGGGGACTACATGTCTGCATTCCTTCCTACCAGGTGTTGGGGGGCTACATGTCTCAGCATTCCTTCCTACCAGGTGTTGGGGGGAAACATGTCTCAGCAGTTCCTCCTTCCAGGTGTTAGGGAGGGCCACATGTTCCAGCAGTCCCACCTTCCAGGGGGGGGGGGGGGCACATGTCCCAGCAATTCCACTTTCCAGGTGTTGGGGGACCACATGTCTCAGTATTCCCTCCTACCTGGTGTTGGGGGACCACAAGTCTCAGCATTCCCTCCTACCAGATGTTGGGACTACATGTTTCAGCATTCCTTCCTACCAGGTGCTGGGGGACTACATGTCTCAGCATTCCTTCCTACCAGGTGTTGGGGGGGGGGGGGGGGCACATGCCCCAGCAGTCCCACCTTCCAGGGGGGGATGGACCACGTGTCCCAGCAGTCCCACTTTTCAGGTGTTTGGTGGGAGGTGGGGGGGCTACATGCCGCAGCAGTCTCTCCTATCTGTTGGGGGACCACAAGTCCCAGTAGTCTAACCTTCTTGGTGTTGCGGGACCACATGTCTTAGCAGTCCCACCTTCAGGTGTTGGGGGACCACATGTCCCAGCAATTCCACTTTTCAGGTGTTGGCAGGTCTACATACCCCAGCAGTCTTTTGTTGGGGGACCACCTGTCCCAGCGGTCTCACCTTCCAGGTGCTTGGAGACCGCATGTCCCCGATTTTCGTTTTTTTGTATTAGCTGGAACCAGACCCATTAGACCCTCCTTTCTTCTGCTAGAAAATAAATATCAGCATCCCCTTCTTCCTATTGGTTGGAGACCTCCTGACCTAGCATCTTCTTCCTGTTGGTGGACTGACACCAGACCCATTTTGTCCGTTTCCTCTTCTGGAAGAAAACTAGCCCCTCTTTCTGTTGTTAAACTGCTGTCCAAGCACCCATTTATTCCATTTGTTGCATAACTACACGTCCCAGCATCAACTTCTTCCATTTGTTGGGAGATGAGCCGTCTCATCACTCCTTTCTTCCAGTTGTTTGGAGACTACCTGTCCCACCATCAACTTTTACCAATTGTTGGGAGACTGTGCCTAGTACACACCATACAATTTCCTTAGATTTTTCTGTAATGCTGGGAATACACGGTACCGTGTAATCGAGCCGCACGACAGATTCCAGCGCTTCCCCGCGGGCTCCCGGATCGTTACCCGCTCGTCCCAGCGGGCAGCTTCTTATCTTCCGCTCCTATTATTCTTTTGTTCTGCCCGCCGGTATCGAGCGCGGAATCGATCCGGCGGGGTATCGGACCCGTCGGAAATGATCAGTCGAGCCATCAGCGGCTCGATTGATAAGACAAATCTAACCATGTATTCCCAGCATAAAGGTGCATACACGCACTACGGCCGCCAATGACTGGTCCGTCAGACCCTCCCGCTGGGCGGACTTTCAGGCGACAGTAGCGCGCGCGTGTGTACGCGCTGTTGGCGGACTGATAAGGCTGTTTCTGAGCAATCCGCTGAGCGGGATGGGCTGATGGACCCGTTGTTCTCTGTAGTGGTGCGTGTGTACACACCTTAAATCTAACAGAAAACCTAATGCTGGGATTACACGTTACGTTTTTTGCGAAGAATCGTTCCGATAGATGCCTTTGATGATAAAATTCCGACATGTCCGATGTTCCGCTTGATTCTTTTCTGCTTGATTTCTCATAGAAGTGAATGGAAATAAGATAAGAAAAACGAGTGGAAGTTAAGAGAATCGAATGGCTATTAGATCGCGTGCAGAGTCGAACGCAAAAAACGTAATGTGTAATCCCAGCATAATGCTGGGAATACACGGCTTGATATAGAGCCATTCAGATGGCTCAATTGATAATTTCCGACACGTCCGATCTCCCGCCTGATCGTTTCCTCGCTCGATTCTGAACTGGAGACAATGGAAAAAGATAAGAAAAATTAGCAAAAGATAAGAGAATCACCCTCAGAATGGAACGCGAAAAACGATTGGGCGTGGAATCGAGCGCAAATCTATGAGCCGTGTATTCCCAGCATAACAGCAAATTGTATGGTGTGTACTAGGCATTACTTTCTTCCAGTTGTTGGGAGACTACACGTCCCAGCATCCCCTTCTAGGTGTTCGGAGACTATATGTCCTAGTGTTTTTCTTCCAATTGTTGGGAAACTACACATCCCAGTAGTGGGGCATAGTTTATTCTGCCAGTAGTGGGGCGTAGTTTATTCTGCCAGTAGTGGGGCGTAGTTTATTCTGCCAGTAGTGGGGTGTAGTTTATTCTGCCAGTAGTGGGGCGTAGTTTATTCTGCCAGTAGTGGGGCGTAGTTTATTCTGCCAGTAGTGGGGCGTAGTTTATTCTGCCAGTGGTGGGGCATAGTTTATTCTGCCGGTATTACAATAATAATATTTCTATAGCGCTTTTCTCCCTGGGGACTCAAAGCGCTGTGACCCTGCATTATGCAGTCTCCAAGGCTAGGATAAAGAGGTCAGTTTTTTTAAAGCTGTCCAGAGAAGAAGCCTCTCGCACTGATTGTGCAAGTGAGTTCCATAGAGTAGTGGCTGCATAGGAAAAGGCCCGAGCACCAAATGTTAGGTGTATCCTGGGAATAACCAGCTTCATCTTGCTGGCAGAGCGGAGGGTGCGTGGAGGGGCATAAAGTTCCAATGGATCCGCTATAGATTTGGGTCCCATGTGGTGTGTATTGGGGTGTAGTTTATTCTGACAGTATTGGGGTGTTGTTTATATTGCCATGATCCTTATGCTGTTTTTGTTTTCTCCCCTCGCAGTCGTGTCCGTCTGCCCATATCTGTAGAAGAGGTAAGTGCTGGTGTACAAAAGCTTTACGCTTTTTTGATTGGGTTACACAAGACTAGAATTGCGTAATCACAAAGTTACAACAAAAATGGGAACTTCCTGCTTCCTGTAGCGTATGTCCTGACCCCTCCGTGCCGTATTGCTCCTATCTGTGTCTGTATGAAGTATGGTAATGTCCAGGCAGAGGGATAAAGAGAACCTGTCTTATTGCTTGCTCTCTATGTTGTGCCAATCCTAGGATAGAACCTGAGGTCGTATCACATAGGGAGCGGAGATTCCGATACTTCTGGCTTGCATGCAGATTGTACCCAGCTTTGATTTGTGCCAATCGCGTACAGTAGCAAATGTACATGGCCAGTTTCCAAGCTCCATGCAAACCTAAAATGATTTGCATCTAATTGATCTATCTCCAACAGGGAGCCCTCCTTGTGCTCAACCCAGGTTAGGCTGTTAAGGTTCCCATACATTCCTTTGCTGTATGGGGTAGATCGACCATTAGATTCATTTCTGATCTCTTTCCTGCTCACACACTGCCCGGTGATTTCTAATAAATTTCATAGAGCCACCGCCTCCCTCCAAGTGTGTACAACTCCAGTGAAAATAATGTAATAAAGTGCTTCATTTTTACAATAATTATGTATAAGTGATTTAGTCAGTGTTTGCCCATTGTAAAATCTTTCCTCTCCCTGATTTACATTCTGACATTCATCGCATGGTGACAAATTTACTGCTGGCAGGTGATGTCAGTGGAAGTAGCTGCTGCTTGCTTTTTTGGCAGTTGGAAACAGCTGTAAACGGCTATTTCCCACAATCCAATGAGGTTCACAGACAGGAAACTGCCACGACCATGGTCCTGACATCACACTGTGGGAGGGGTTTCACCACAATATCAGCCATACAGCGCCCCCTGATGATCCATTTGAGAAAAGGAATAGATTTCTCATGGGAAAGGGGGGATCAGCTACTGTTGGGATGAAGTTCAATTCTTGCTCACAGTTTCTCTTTAAAGTCTCACCTCTTCGCTGCCCTGACTCCTGGCCTCCTACCGTGCTTGGCGTCACTGCACGCGCCTGCACCGTGTGTCTTGCTTCATGTAGGATTTCACCATATGTGCCATCGTGACGTGGTACAGACACTCGCTGTGACGCCAGACACTGGGGAGGCCAGGAGTCCTGCCGACAGACAGGTGAGCCTTTTACACTGCATGGGGGGCGCACTGTCGGGGTGCGTTAATCATATCGGCAGCTGTTATCACCACGGATTAAGCCCCCTAAGCCTGTTTCAAGGCCAATCCAGAGGGGTCCCTATGCTAATGGTGGATGCCTCCGCATCCTATACATACAATGGGCGTGTCCACGATTGGACACGTCTGATAGAGGATAAAAAGCCTGAGAACAGATTATCTTAGGTTTGCTCATAGGGCCATGAACCTGTAACCTCGTATGGAAGTCGCTAGCTATCTGTGAGTTTTGAGCCAATGTCTCTGTAATTTTTGCTTTGTGATAGGGGCTAAAGCACTTTTCACGGCTTGTTGCAACAGCTTCCTCTGAGGCCCAACATGTCCAGTGAGGTCAGAGCTGTATTCAGATGTGTGTTTTAGGCCTCTTTTACACCAGGACGTTGCGTTAGAGGGGACGTTGAGGTCGCATAACGTGCCCCTAACGCTACACCTGGTGGTGTTGGAGCAGGACACTACCAAGAGCCGCGTTACAAGCAGCTCTTGGTGCGCCTGCTCTGTTGGAGGCACTGCGGAGAACACGTGAGCGGAGCTCTCCATCACGTGGTCCCGCCAGCCAATCCGCGGCTGCTCCAGGATGTAAACACTGCAATTGCAGTGAATAATAAGTAGCCATGTGCCTGGCTACGTAGCGGTCTCTCCCCGCCTCCTCTCCGCCCATAAAATGAAAAAAAAAAAACCTACACAGCATGTGCAAACCGTCTAACGCGGCTTAGCCGCGTGTAAAGTACTGCATGCAGTACGTTATGTAGACGTTTCGTTACACTGTAACGCAACGTGGGCACTGTGAACAGCCCATTGATTTTTCATTGCTGTGCGTTACAGGCTGCTCTAACGTGCGCCTGTAACGTCCCACTGTGAAAGCAGCCTTACCGCAGTAAGAGATGCAAGTAAACTAAGAGCACCTGTATAAGAATATGATTCTAGGTGCCTCCTGTAGCCCTGATGTCTTATGTCTCTCTCTGTTTCCTCCCTCCAGTACCAGGTGGGTCAGCTCTTCTCAGTGGCTGAAGCCAGCAAGGACAACACAGGCGGTGGAGAGGGCATAGAAGTGCTGAAGAATGAGCCTTATGAGCGGGAGGGAGAAAAGGGACAATACACTCACAAGATCTATCACTTACAGAGGTGAGAGGGCTGCTTCTGCTCATGCTAATCAGCTTGCTAATGGTGGTTTTAACCACTTGAACACTACAGGTGGTGTTCCCCTTATGGACCAGAGCATTTTTCACCTTTCAGTGCTCCTCCCATTCATTCGCCAATAACTTTCTCACTACTTTTCACACTGAATAGCTCTATATCTTGTTTTTTCGCCACCAATTAGGCTTTCTGTGGGTGGTACTTTATGCTAAGAATTATTTTATTCTATATGCATTTTAACAGGAAGAATAAGAAAAAATTGCTAAAAAAATCATTCTCTGTTGTCAGCCATTATAGTTTTAACCCCATTGCCATTATGATTCTTTCCAAATTTTAGGGTCTAAAAGCGGTGCAATTTTTTTGCATCCTTTCAGACTCTAAATCCTGGAAAAAATCATGCTGTCAGGGAGCTCTGCACAGCCCCAGCAATCGCTCACCTCCCTGGCTCCAGCGCTGCAGTTTTGCTTCCATCCTCCGGGTTGCGCTGCAATTGCCGGCTGTCGTCATGACAACAGCCGTCAATCTCACCCGGAGGAAGCAGAGCTTCGGAGGAGCGGAAGAATGGCGGCCGACGTTGGGATCCCCTGCAAGGTATGTAATAACGCCTGCTGCGCGCATTGCTCTGCACACAGCCTCCAGGAGGTTACCCCGAGCAGAGGTCGAGATTACCGCTCTGAGCTCCAGTTTTCCGCTTCGACCCTAGCTCGGGATAACCGCCAAGGAGGTTAAATTAAAACTTGCTACTGTGGCTAAAGCCACACATTTTATTTGCCCATATGTCCTGGTTATTGCAACGTTTAAATTATGTTCCTAGTGTACTGTGACTATTTTTCCCGTTCATTGATCTCCGGGCGGGCGGCCGGCGGCGTGTTTATGAGCGGGAGCGCGGGCAGCGGCGGGAGCGCGGAAAGTACGGATTTCTCCGTCCCTGGGGGTAAAGGATGGAAAAAGGGATGGAGAAATACGTACGGGCGGGGGTAAACTGGTTAAAAATTGAGAAGGCACATGTACATAAGTATTCACTGCCTTTGCCACGAAGCTCATAATTGAGCTCAGGTGAATCCTGTCTCCCCAATCATCCTTGAGATGTTTCTGCAGCTTAATTGGAGTCCACCTGTACAGTAAATTCAGTTGATTGGACGTGATTTGGAAAGGCACACATCTGTCTATATAATGTCCCACAGTTTGACAGTTCATGTCAGAGCACAAACCAAGCATGATGTCAAAGGAATTGTCGACATCTGAGACAGGATTATCTCTGAACAAATCTGGGGAAGGTTACAGAAAATAATTCTGCTGCTTTGACTGTTCTGGTGAGAACAGTGGTCTCCATCATCTGTAAGAGGAAGAAGTTCAAAACCACCTGGACTCCTAGAGCTGGCCAGCCATCTAAACTGAGTGATTGGGTAAGAAGGGCCTTAGGGAGGTGACCAAGAATCCGATGGTCAATCTGCCAGAGGTCCTTGGTGGAGAGAGGAGAACCTTCCAGAACAACCACCTTCTCTGCAGCAATCCACCAATCAGGCCTGTATTGTAGAGTAGCCAGACAGAAGCCACTCCCTTAGTAAAAGGCAGGTGGCAGCCTGCCTGGAGTTTGCCAAAAGGGTACCTGAAGGACTCTCAGACCATGAGAAACAAAATTCTCTGGTCTGATGAGACAAAGATTGAACTCTTTGGTGTGAATGCCAGGTGTCACGTTTTGGAGGAAAACAGGCATTGTTTATCACCAGGCCAATACCATACCTACAATGAAGCATGGTGGTGGCAGCATCGTGCTGTGGGATGTTTTTCAGGGGCAGGAACAGGAAGACTAGTAAGGATAAAGGGAAAGATGACTGCAGCAGTGTAGATTCATCCTGAATGAAAACCTGTTCTAGAGCGCCCTTAAATCAGACTGGGGCGGCAGTTCATCCTTTAGCAGGACAACGACTCAGAGCACACAGCCAAGATATCAAAGGGGTGGCTTCAGGACAACTCTGTGAATGTCCTTGAGTGGCCCAGCCAAAGGTCAGACCTGAATATAATTGAACATCTCTGGAAAGATCTTAAACTGGCTGTGCGTTGAGGCTTCCCATCCAACCTGATGGAGCTTGAGAGATGCTGCAAAGAGGAATGGGTGAAACTGGCCAAGGATAGGTGTGCCAAGCTGGTGGCATCATATTCAAAAAGACTTGAGGCTGTAATTGCTGCCGAAGGTGCATAAACAAAGTATTGAGCCAAGGCTGTGAATACTTAAAGAGGAACTTCAGCCTAAGCAAACCTGCTGTCATTAAGTTACATTAGTTATGTTAATTAAAATAGATGGGCAATATAATCTCTTACCCACCCTGTTTTAAAAGAACAGGCAAATATTTGACTTCATGAGGGCAGCCATCTTTTTGGTGGAAAGGAGCTGACAGGGAGCATGAGACACAGTTCCAACTGTCCTATGTGCTGATCAGGGAAAAAAGCCTGGGCAGTTTTCTGATGGGTGAAGCTTAGCTAAAAATGCAGCTAAAAATGATGCTTTGGTAAGAAAAACAAAGTTCTGATGCTGTGAAACTGTTAAAGAAACACCTAGCCCTTTCAGTGCTGCTGAGTAGATTTTTAGTCCGGAGGTTTATTTTAAGTGCATGTGATTGCTCTTAATCCATTTTGGAATAAGGCTGCAACATAAAATGTGGAAAAAGTGATATGGTGTGAATATTTTCCGGGTGCACTGTATGCATTTATATTGCTGGATGTTCTGGTTGTACAGAGTTTTGAACTTCTCGTGTGTCTATGCTCCCCCTCTATTTGTTTTGTACTGTGTTCACCGCTATGGAAGATGTTGGCGCTATATAACAGTAAATAAACATTTTCTAGTCTGGACAAATGATGGCTCTCAGTGTAGCGTGCTGCCCCCTGGTGGTGGTCAGAGGATGTAGCTGAGACCCTGGTTGGTGACCAGCACTGTGGCCTCTTACACCTGACTCTGCCTCCTGTGTTGTGCTTTGCAGTCGAGTTCCCAGTTTTGTGAAGATGATCGCCCCGGAAGGTTCCCTGGTATTTCACGAGAAGGCCTGGAATGCGTACCCCTACTGCCGCACAAGTAGGTGCTGCTTATTGTGATGTGTGTATGAAAGTACAAGTCATTTATAACTCATGATGTGTTTCTCTGTTTCCCCCTCTCTCCGTTCACCACCATTGCTTGCGGAACTCCAGTTGTCACAGTAAGTATAGCAAAGAATGTTTTACTTGTTTGTCTCTTCTATAGACAGTTACAGATTACCCAGCATGCTCATGGTGAACCAGAACATCTAGGAGGGTGTAAGGGGGATACAAAGGACCAAAAAGCCTTCTTACTAAAATGCTATGGGGGAAAAAAAAGAGGTCTCTAGCTTGCTGGACAAAACATTGAGGAGGCTCCTTGCATAATACACAGATTTATGTTGTTAATCAGTTTCTGTTGATCTTTACAGAGTAGAATGAATCATTCACATCTCTTATTGTTCATCAGAATGGTTCTCGTCACTAGGGCTGCACGATTTCTCGGTTTTAAACCGAAACCGCGGTTCCTGTGAAGACTATTTTGGGATCGTCTGGATCCGGCGGTTTTCGGTCTTTAGTGCTTGGCCGCATGGCCATGATCCGCCTACCGCAGCCGCTGTGCCAAGCCACAGAAGCAGTGCATATTTATTGATGTTAATGAGCCGGGCAGCGGGGGGTGGAGAGTTCAGTACAGAGCGGCACACAGCTTCTCCAATCGCTGGATAGCAATGGAATGACGGAGGTAGTAGGCGGAGCTGTACGCTCTAGTACAGCTCCGCCTACCGCTGCCGTCATACCATCAGTATCCAGCGATTGGAGAAGCTGTGTGCCGCTCTGTACTGAACTCTCCACACCCCCCCCCCCCCCCCCCCGCTGCCCGGCTCATTAACATCATAAATATGCACTGCTTCTGTGGCACGGCGCAGCGGCTGTGGTAAGCGGATCATGGCCAGGCGCGGGCATGGCCGCAACGGCGTACCTACCTACCTATACTGCGCTCTTTACTAGCTGTACTGGGGCACTACCCATTCATACTGGGCACTATACTAGCTATACTGGGGCATTTTACTAGCTATACTGGCGCACTACCTACCCATAGTGGGCACTATACTAGCTATACTGGGGCACTACCTACCCATACTGGGCACTATACTATAGCTATACTGGGGCACTACCTACCCATACTGGGCACTATACTGGGGAACTATACTAACTATACTGAGGCACTACCTACCCATACTGGGCACTATACTAGCTATACTGGGGCACTACCTACCTGTACTGGGCACTTTACGAGCTAAACTGTGGCACTACCTACCCATACTGGGCACTATACTAGCTATACTGAGGCACTACCTACCCATACTGGGCACTATACTAGCTATACTGAGGCACTACCTACCCATACTGCCGGGCACTATACTATCTATACTGAGACACTATACTAGTTATACTGGGGCACTATGCTAGCTATACTGGAGCACTATACTAGCCACACTGGGGCAACTAAACTCCCTATATTGGGGCTACTATGCTAGCTATGCCGCTGCACCCCAGCCCCCCCCCCCCCCAAACCCGCTGCGCACGACACTGTACACTAGGACAAGCTGAATCTTGTTTTGGAAAAAATCGTGAAAAAAATCGAAATCACAATTTCTGACAGAATTCAATTTTTACCCAAAATCGTGCAGCCCTACTCGTCACTTCCTCCTGCTCACAAAAGCTGACACAGAACATTTATATTGTACTTTTCTCCTGGCGAACTCAAGTGTTTCAGGGCTGCAGCCACTAGGGTGCGCTCAATGCGCGACGATAGTTATAGTTGGGGGGGCTTGGTCCATCGAGTTCAACCAGAAAATAAAGTACAACAGCAGCCTGCTCCCTTATATATCCCTGTTGATCCAGAGGAAGGCTAAAAATCCTTACAAGGCATGGTCCAATTAGCCCCAAAAGGAGAAAAAATTCCAGATGGCAATCAGATACAATCCCTGGATCAAAACCACCAGGAATTATAGTAGTTGTAGCCATGGATGTCTTTCAATGCAAAGGAAAGCATCTAAGCCCCCCCTTAAATGCAAATCTAGAATTTGCCATAACTACTTCCTGTGGCAATGCATTCTACATCTTAAAGGGGAACTGAATAGAGAGGTATATGGAGGCTGCCATGCTTATTTCCTTTTAAGCAATACCAGTTGCCTGGCAGCCCTGCTGATCCTCTGCCTCTAATACTATTAGCCATAGCCCCTGAACAAGCATGCAGCAGATCAGGTGTTTCAGACTTTAAACTCAGATCTGACAAGACTAGCTGCATGCTTGTTTCTGGTGTTATTCAGATACTACTGCAGAGAAATAGACCAGCAGGGCTGCCAGACAACTGGTATTGATTAAAAGGAAATAAATATGGCAGCCTCCGTATACCTCTTACTTCAGTTCCCCTTTAACCCCTCTACTACCACAGGTTTTTTTTTCCATTTCAAAAGCTCTTCCCATTCATTTGGTAATAACTTTATCACTACTTAGCACACTGAAATGATCTATATATTTTTTGCAGGACAAACTAGGCTTTTTTTGGGCAGTACTTTTTTGCTAAGAATTTTATATTTTATATGCGTTTTACAGGGAAGAAGAAGAAAAATTCACCATTTCTCAGCTTTCAGCCATTGTAGTTAAAAAATAAAATCTGATTTGCCTATTTGTCCCGGTATTACAACACTTAAATTTTGGTGATTGCTGCTAGGTACACTATACCTGTGAAATTTTGGCTAGCAAAATCGCTCCATGCAAGTTTTGCTGAGCGATTACGCCAGCGATTTATATACTTCACATTGAAGCGCTAACGCTAACAAAATGCTGCATGTCCTGGGTTTGCGATTTTGCTAATCGCAATCGCTTTTGTGGAATTTGCACCATCCATTTACATTGGCAGAGCGTTTAGGGAAATCGCTAGCGATTTCTCACGCTCCCTAAACGCTCAAAAAATCGCTCTAGTGGCTTCCAGCCCACAATCTTGAGTGTCTCGACATGTACTTTTGTAACAATGGTACTGTGCTGTGAACACTGTCTCGCATATGATAAAGGGTGTCAATGCTGATCCCCCTACACTCTCATTAGTCATTCATTGTGAAGTGTAGCTAGCCCTCTACACCGCTGTACTCGCTATCCTTCAGATAGCGAGTAGACAGTGTAAAAAATAGATGAAGCAGATGAGATCACTGTGTGCGATTTCAGTGTCCCAATAGCTCAAATGAGCGTTCACAGCACAGATAGAGGAAGGAGGGGGTAGAAACTCTACCGACAACTACATGGGTGCTATACAATACAGTGCTCCTATAGCTTTTAGACCGGTTTCACCAAAAAGGCTTCATCAGAAAAGTGACCTAGTGCAAGTGCTATATACAACAAAAAACATCCCCCCACCAGCTGTACAATTGGACAGAGTGTCCCCCTGCAACCGTCCAACAGCCCATCTCAGAGCTAACCAAACGCTTCTGGAGCGTGGTTTAAATGAGGGTGATAATTAATATCTGCCCGCCCCCGAGGAGGAGTCAGAGCAGCGTTACCTTTTGGTTATACACCTTGCAGGTATCTCCCATCTCCCATTGGTGTTCGCTTCAGACAGCCTGCATCCCTGTCTCTGTGTACCGCAGTATCAGCTGCATGTAACGAACAGAATAGGAGGTTCCGTGATAATCGTGACATCACTTCCTGTGTTCGGACGTGCTGCCATGGAAACCCAGGCAGCAAGGGCGTCAATGGGGGCTGCCGCTAGAGCGTCTGGTAATCATGGCAACCCTGTACAATAAGTAAAGCGTGCAGCTCGTCGGACTATATTTACCACTGGCGCGGGTTAAACAATCCTATTATGCCGATCGCCACAGTTTGGATGATGCGCCATTTTGGGGGCAAGGGATCTATAAAACCTTTCCACAGGAAATTACCCATATACCGTGTGCAGTTAGCATGTCCCTTTCAGTATGCAGGCATAGTGCTTTTAATACAGTGGCAGCTGCTAATCAGTGGCTGTTACTGCTGCTGGCACAGTGGCGCCTGCTAATCAGTGGCTGTTACTGCTGCTGGCACAGTGGCAGCTGCTAATCAGTGGCTGTTACTGCTGCTGGCACAGTGGCAGCTGCTAATCAGTGGCTGTTACTGCTGCTGGCACAGTGGCGGCTACTAATCAGTGGCTGTTACTGCTGCTGGCATAGTGGTGGCTGATCATCGGTGGCTGGGATGGAGGGGAGGGAGAGAGACAATGTAAGGATTCCCCTGCAGGTGGCACCATAGCTATGGCCTGCATGGAATTAAGGCTGTATAGCACTCGGGGGGGGGGGGGGGACATGCCCTACACTATGTAGATCAATTTGTCAGATTAAGTCTGAATAATGGCATGTATGCTATGGGGGTGGAGCCACAGCACGAGACCTGGTATCGGTCCTTCCTCCTGATGCCAGGTTGCCTCCTTGCTGTTGTGCAAGGAGTTAGAAGCCCTCCGGATCACTGCTGCTGCAGCTCCCCACCACACACACACACACACACACACACACACACACACATACTATATACACACACATACTATACACACACACACACATACTATACACACACACACACACACATACTATACACACACACACACATACTATACACACACACACATACTATACACACACACACATACTATACACACACACACACACACACACACATACTATATACACACACACACACACACACACACACACACACACACACACACACACACACATACTATACACACACACACACACACATACTATACACACACACACACACACACACACACACACACACACACACACACACACACACCCTGGCTAGGAATCTCTCCCCAGTACAACAGCCCAGAGCTGCCACGCCCTGTGTGTTCCTGGAAGCAGTCAGTAATGCTGAGAGAGATTTGCCTGGCAGAAAGGGTGACGTTTGTGGTTCTTCTGGTTTCTGATTACGGCCACCACCTGCCCCGCCCACACTGCGTCACAGCCAGGCTTTCACTTTCACTTCTGCTCCTACAGCAAGCCATATCGCACTGCATGCGATCACGTCACTGAAACCAACAATACTCACCGAGAACTGGGGGGGGGGGGGGGGGGAGGGGAGGGATAAAATGAACAGGAACCAGGGATCACTAGAAACTTTTCGTATGTAATAAAGATTAGGGGAGGTTGTCTATTGGACAGGAGCTGCAAGGGGACACTTGTGCAGCTTTTTACTGCATTGATTAGTACACAAGCTACTTGAAGTGAGTGATATGAATGCTGCCATATTTATTTTTAGTGGTGCTCTGTAGGACACGAGCAGCCTGGCCAGCACAGGGGCAGTGATACCCGGCTGACCAGAAGAGGGGGCCAGAGGGCAATTACAGGCAGCGGAGGGGCAGAATGGAGAACAGGGGGAGCGGTGAGCATTAGGACAGCTCATTATACATGACTGCTCCTACAGTTTCTCATCTTCATTTGGGCTCTGGTATCCTTTAATCTGAGTGCAGGGACTGAACAATGACACACTCACTCTCTCTATATGCTTTAAAGAGGAACTGTTGCAAAAAGTCTTAAAATTTAAAACACAGACAAATAAGAAGTACACTTCTTCCAGAGTAAAATGAGCCATAAATTACTTTTCTCCTATGTTGCTGTCACTCACAGTAGGTAGTAGAAATCTGACATTACCGACAGGTTTTGGGCTAGTCCATCTCTTCATGGGGGATTCTCAGCATGGCCTTTATTATTAAGACATTCCCTGAAAAATATTAATGCAAAGTTGTTGGCCAGCCTCCCTGCTTGCTGCACAGTATTTTGGCTGTTGGACGGAGCAACTGCCATTCACTAAGTGCTTTTAAAAAATAAAGAAAACACTGAGAACCCCCCCCCCCCCCCTATGAGAAAATGGACTAGTCCAAAATCTGTCGGTAATGTCAGATTTCTACTACCTACTGTAAGGGCCTGTACACACTGAAAATCGCAAGCGCATGCGTTTTTAAAATCGCAAGTGCATGTAGTTTTAAAAACGCACGTTTTTGATGCGTTTGTGTTTTTCTTGTAATTGCTGATTGGCTAAAGAATCCTTTGTTTTTTTTTCTAGTTTACATTTCAAAAGGAATCAGGAAATTGCAGAGTCTTCTGGGATACTGACTTCTGAAAAACGCAGGCAAGAACGCAAGCGCATGAGTTTTTAATGCGTTTTTCAAGCGCTGCGCTTAAAAAAGCGCAGCAGGCACTGCGATTGCGGTTTTCAAAAAAACGCATTGCACCAGTGTGTACAAGTCATCACGATTTTCAATCTTTTTCAAAAGACCTTGCGATTTTAAAAACGCAACGCAAGCGCAGCAGTGTGTACAGGCCCTCAGGGCCCGTTTCCATTACGGCGATTTCGCAGAGTTTCCCCGCACATGATTTGCACGAGGAAACTCTGCCATAGGTGATGACGGGGCCGCGGCGGAATCGCTTGCGGGAGCAATTCGGCCGGAACCCCCCCCCCCCCGCAGAATTCGCCGCGGAGGCTGCGAATCCCATAGCAGTGCATGGCACGGCTCATGGGATTCGCCTGCGATCCCGCTCAGTGCGGCGTGCGTCTGCGAGCCGCACGCCGCACTAATGGAGACGAGCCCTAAGTGACAGCAACATAGGATAGAAGTAATTTATGGCTCATTTTACTCTGGAAGACATGTACTTCTTATTTGTTATGTGTTTACAAATTGTAAGATTTTCGCGACCGTTCCTCTTTTGAATTTCAAGCATGTTTCCAGAATGAATAATGCTCACAATCCAAGCTTCCACTGTACTAAGAAGTCCATACTGATGACATTATTTGCAGTTTGGAAATGGAGCAGCCGCTGCATTTGATTGGATTCTAAACTGCATAAATTTGTATAAAATTAGAACGTTTGAGATTATTAGCATATCTTATTGACCATCCCCAGTTGTAGTGAATTACAGGGAGGTGCATAGCTGAGCCGGCCCAGGAATTCACAACACTTTATTGGAGAACTACAAATCTCAGAAGGTCTGTTTGCTACTCCCTTTTCTGTCGTTACCCACAAAGCTAGCTAAGGTAAGCACAGAGTTGTGTGCATGCGGGATCCACATACGCCAGTGATGGCTAACCTTGGCACTCCAGCTGTGACAAAACTACAAATCCCATCATGCCTCTGCCTCCCTAAGTTGTGCTTAGAGCTGTCAGAGTATTGCAATGCCTCATGGGACTTGTAGTTCGCTGTACATTGTCCATACCCCTCCTTGTTCCCTCTGGTCCCTCTAACTTCTTGAAAAATCTTGACAGGAGGAGGTAAGCTCACAAATTACCATAGGTAGTATTGCCTTGGTTCTGGTATCCTTCAAGGTATTAAGATTCTGGTTGGTTAGTGTATAGGTAGTCCCCGGTTAACGAGCGAGATAGGGACTGTAGGTTTGTTCTTATCCTGAATCAAAAAAAATTTGACTTGTTCCCATGGAAACACAGAAATCATGCTGTTCGTATTAGCGCGTCGTTCACAAGTCGTGGACTACCTGTACTGGTTACAGCGGATCAGAGATGAAAAACTAACTATAACAAGTAACTTGTCTATATATCTTATCTAAAGTTTAGATAGTTTACACAGCAAATCTAGCTGCAAACCGCTTTAATAGAATATGATTGATTATTCCTGTGATACAATGACAGCAGCCATAATTGTAAACATTACACAGAGGCAGACTTATCTGCATCTTGAGCAAAAAAACCTAATTCCCCCCCCCCCCCCCCGCCCCCCTCCTCCTCCCCTCTGTCTCTGAAATCTCTGGCTAGTAATACCTCCCCCACCTCCTGCCCAGACTGCGCTCCCATGAGCCCTTGCTACTGTCTGAAAGTGCCAAGGCTCTCTGAAAACCTGTGGGCGTGGCTTCTTTAGTTCATAGGGAATTAGAGTATTAAAAAAAAAAAGTATTTGGCTTGAGGAATGCCCTATAAACAATAGGAAAGGAACACAATTATGCAATGAGTAAAAGTTCATCTCTGATCCACTTTAAGGGCTCTGCCTCAAACACAGGGGACCTGGGATCAAATCTCGGCTCTTCCTGTTCAGTAAGCCAGCACCTATTCAGTGAGGACTTGGGACTAGACGCTCTAACACTGCTAGTGCCTACTGAGCGCACCCTATAGGCTGCAGCTTTGGCACTTTGAGTCTGCCAGAAGAAAAGTGCGGTACAAATGTTCTGTGTCTTCTCTCTTGAACATAACCTTTCATTACTAGGGGTGTAAATGAAGCAGTGGGGTGGAAAAGTAGAAGTTGCAAACATCTCAACCATGTAAATGACTTACTCTTGTTTCACCCTTTATCCTTCCTTGCTTTTCCAGAATGAATACATGAAAGATGACTTTTTTATCAAAATCGAGACCTGGCATAAACCCGACTTTGGGAACCTGGAAAATGTAAGAAATTTGTATCCTTGGACTACAATAGCCAGATGATCACTTTTTAAAGGACAACTGAAGTGAGAAGAATATGGAGACTGCCATATTTACTTCCTTTTAAGCAATACCAGTTGCCTGGCAGCCCTACTGGTCTATTTCTCTGCAGTAGTGTCTGAATAACACCAGAAACAAGCATGCAGCTAATCTTGTCAGATTTGACGATAATGTCAGAAACACCTGATCTGCTGCATGCTTGTTCAGGGGCTGTGGCTAAAGATAGAGGCAGAGGATCAGCAGGACAGCGAGGCAACTGGTATTGCTTAACCACTTCAGGACCATAGGCTTACACCCCCCAAGTGACCAGGCTATTTTTTTACAATTTAGGCCACTGCAGCTTTAAGGGCTCGCTGCAGGGTCGTACAACTCGGCACACAAGTGATTTTCCCCCTCCCCCTTTTCTGCCCACCAACAGAGCTTTCTGTTGGTGGGCTCTGATTGCTGTTGCTAAGTTTATTTTTTATGTATTTGTGTATTTTTATTTTTTTTTATTAATTTGCCTATTTCCCCTGCCCTCACTCCCCCCCCTTCCCCCGCTTGCCGATCACAGCGATCAGCTGTCATAGAAATCAGAGTATGACAGCTGATCGCTCCTTAGCCTCCCAGAGGCATAGCCGGGTGACACGGCAGTCCCCAGTACATCGCTGCTGTAGATCGCAGCGCTGTACAATGTAAATAGACAGCGGTTTCGCCACTGGTAGACCGATGACTAAGCGTGATCTCCTGCAAGACACGCCCCCAGGACTTCACGCTAATTGGCGTTGAGAGGTTGGCAAATGGTTAAAGGAAAATTAATATGGCAGCCTCCGTATCCCTCTCGCTTCAGTTGTCCTTTAAAGGGCGTCTGAAGCCCAGAAAAAAAGATACTTGCCTAAGGAGAGGGAAGCCTCTGGGTCCTATAGAGCCTTGTCATTCCTGCACTGGAACCCCCATTAGCAGACTCTTGACCAATCGGTTGAAGGCTGCTCTCTTCCACTGTGGGTGGCTTTGGGAACACTCGAGCTTCCGAAAACGGGCCGCTCCGCACTGCATGAGTGAGCACACTCTCTGGCGCATTCGCAGTACGAAGTCACCCGTCTTCTGGGGCACTCGGGCTCCTGAAGATTGCTGAAGCCTCCGCTGGCTGGAGATTTGAGCTGGGGCCTGCAGGGGAACTAGAGGATGAAGAAAGGAAGGGGATGGCTCTATAGGACCCAGAGCCTTCCCTCCCCTTTGTTTTTTAGTTTTTTTTTTTTTTTTTGGTTCAGATTCACTTTAAACAAGTTTGCCACAAAGACTTTTCTCCTCTGTATGCTCTGACATACGCCACCTCTTATACAGGTACATGAATTGGACGCAGAGACCTGGAATGAGGTTGAAGTTGTGCCAATCGACATTGCAGATCGCTCTGACATTTCAGAAGACGTAAGTATACATTCTGCATGGATAGTTACCAGGACGTCTGGGATTTCACTCATTGGGTAACCAGGTCTTCTTCCTAGGACTACAAACCAGAAGAGGACCCTGCAGTGTACAGATCGGAGAAGACAGGGAGAGGGCCGCTAACCAAGGATTGGATGGTAAATCTCCTCTTTCTCTCCACCTGTAAATGTCAAGTCAAGTGACAGGCAGCCTATTTGGCCAATCAAAGTGCGGGAATAATGTCCTGTGAAGTGATTGGACGCACAGGAGCTCAGGGCAGGATAAGTGGAGCTCTCGTCATTGCCAATTATCAGCCATAAGTTCTTATCACTCGCTATGCTACTCTGATAACGCTATTTGTTATAGTGAATCCACCCCACTGTCATTTACTTTTGGGGAAACGCAGTATCTTGTGGGATATCGCAGTACACCTGTTTATAGAATCAGTCATGTTCTGAGAAGTTATATCAGATGGCATTAAAATGGATCCGAGATAAACTTTTACTCATTGCATAATTGTGTTCCTTTCATATAGGTTATAGGGCATTCCTCAAGCCAAATACTTGTTTAGTTTATAGGGAATTAGAGTATTAAAACAAAAAAATAAGTCTCGCCCATAGGTTTTCAGAGAGTCTTGGCACTGTAGCAAGGGCTTATGGGAGCTCAGTCTGGGCAGGAGGAGGAGGAGGAGGTGGTTACTAGCCGGAGATTTCAGAGGCGGAGGGGAGTTAAGGTTTCACAGGTTGAGGGCTGTAGGTACATATCAGATTGCCTTTGTGTAATGTGACAAACAAAACATGGCCGCTGTCGTATCACAGGAATAAATAAACATGAAACTGTTGAAGCTTTTTGCAGCTAGATTTTCTGTGTAAACTATCTAAACTTCAGATAAGATATCTAGACAAGTTACTTGTTATAGTTAGTTTCTCATCTCAGATCCATTTTAAAGTCAGAATGCAGCATCTCTAGACTTTCTTCTATGCACAGCCCTTCAGTGATCTACTTGAGTTGTCTTCTGGTCAGCCCATGTCAAATGTGCATGGTGTTACATTGGGCTAAGACTGATCTAATGATTATTCTGTTTGGTTGCAGCACGAGGTTCTGAACAACCCCACTTGTCCTCACATGTGTGCCTACAAGCTAGTGACTGTCAAATTCCGATGGTGGGGCCTTCAGGGTAGGATGGAGAAATTTATTCACAAGGTAAGACCTCCACTGCATGTCCCGGAGTACATCAGATTCCAAGACTAAAGCTTGTGGACAGGTACTGGTCAGTCAGCCAGTTATGGTTGTAGATGCAGAAGACAGCACTGCCATAGATGTGGAACCAAGTGATGCAAACACCAGGAAGGAGTAGTAGGAGAACCTGGAGAAGGAACTGGAGTGGATGTGAAGGCCAAAGTGGTCCCTGTAATGGTCGGAGCATTGGGGGCTGTTACTCCTAAGCTAGACTCCCAACACATCCCAAGTGCATCAGAAATGTCTGACCACAAGAGGGCAGTGCTGGGAAACAGCTAAGATACTATGTAGAACCCTCATGCTGGTAGAGGACCAGAAGGCAAAAAAACCCACATGTGGCGCGAGGGGGAAAAAAATGGTATAGAACGTCGTCTTACCAGAATTGCGCATGAAAAGGGTTTTTTTTTTTATTTTTTTTAAAGTGATCCAGAGACTAAGCACCCTCATATATTTTACCATATATATCAGTGGGAACATTAGAGAAAACACCTACCCTGCTCTGTTTCATTCTGCACTGCACAGCTTGTTTCTTAGCAGACCTGATAAAATTCATGACTGAGCATTCATGCTGGCTTTGCTATAATGACTCAGCTATAATGATTGCTGAGCAGAGCCAGCAGGGGGCAGCCTTGGACTTGAAAAGACATGAGAGAACACAGACAGAGCTATAAATATTCATGAACAAAGCCAGACTGAATGCTCAGTCGGGGATTTTATCAGGTCTGATTAGACGCAAGCTGTGCAGTGCAGAATGAAACAGAAAGTAAGGGAGGTGTTCTCTCTAATGTTCCCACTGATATATATGGTAAAATACATGAGGGTGCTTCGTCTGGTTCCCTTTACGATTAAGTGCAAAATAAGGACAAAATCCCAGTTGTACCAATTCATAACTGATAACTTGCTCCTCAGTAACTGCCAGCTGCCTGTCCTCTCACCTCTACCCCAAAAGTCAGCAGTGTGGTGGGGCTTTACTTGACAGCAGTCAGTCTCCCTCCTTACTCGTGTGACTAAAAAAAGTAGCTTTTTTCAGGTGAAACTGCTGCAAGCAGGCAGCTGTCTGTCGCTGAGGATGTAAGGATTGGCGCAGCAATCCTTTTCCTTGTTTTATGGAACCTTTTTATGCATAGTTAATGTAAAACGATGTTATGGTAAATGTTTAGCTAATGCTGTGCCCCCTGCGGCCCATACATCCAGGAACTCTGTCAGTGGCTCGGTTTCCAGGGGGACAGGTTTCAGACAGGAAGTGTTAATAATGCGCTAGGCCATCTGAGCACAGGAGGGTGGAGTTAATCTTTAATTCCCCAATATTCTCTTTGCTCTCCCACAGAACATAAAACGTGACCCTAATGTCTCCATCCTATGGAAGTACTAACCTGTGACCTAATAACCCTAAAAGTGGCCACACACAATACTATAAAATATCACATTTTATGGCAATTCGATAGAAACAATCCATAGTACAGAAAAATTTAAAAGGATTTTTTTGTTTGAGAATTCCAAACAAATTTCCCAATTTATTTATTTTTTTCGATTAAAGGACAACTGTAGTGAGTGGTATATGGAGGCTGCCATACTTATTTCCTTTTAAGCAATACCAGTTGCCTGGCAGCCCTGCTAATCTTCTGCCTATAATACTTTTAACCATAGACCCCGAACAAGCATGCAGCAGATCAGATGTTTCTGACATTGTCAGATCTGACAAGATTACCTAGATGCTTGTTTCTGGTTTGATTCAGACACTACTGCAGCCAAATAGACCAGCAGGGCTGCCAGGCAACTGGTATTGTTTAACAGGAAAAATATATGGCCGTCCCTCACTTCAGTTGCCCTTTAAAGATTAGGAGTGTTCAACTTCTGTGGGTTTTTTTTTTTTTTTTTTTTTTTTTTTTTCATAATTGGGGGAAAAAAATTGTGCGTATGTATGAATTTTTTTTTTATCAGTGTTTTATTTATTGTATTTATAAAGTGCCAACATATTACGCAGCGCTGCTTTCAACACAACCAATCGGGAAATATTGATTTGAATTCTTGAATTGAAAATACATTTGGAAAATGTGTGGCCACCTTAGCACTTTCTAACGTCTTATGTGTCTAACACTTCTTTCCCGCCTTCTTTATTTTTAATCTAAAGGAAGTTTGATTTGCAAAACGCACCTGCCCTCTGATACACCCGCCTTTGGGATCACATGATCAAAGAGCTCGCTTGTAGCTGTAGTGTGCCCTCAGCAATGGCTACACACAGATCAGTACATTCACATTCCTGCAGTGTGAGGGCGTGTGCTGCCATACTGCCAAATTACTTCTCAGCAGTGTGAGGGCGTGTGCTGCCATACTGCCAAATTACTTCTCAGCAGTGTGAGGGCGTGTGCTGCCATACTGCCAAATTACTTCTCAGCAGTGTGAGGGCGTGTGCTGCCATACTGCCAAATTACTTCTCAGCAGTGTGAGGGCGTGTGCTGCCATACTGCTAAATTACTTCTCAGCAGTGTGAGGGCGTGTGCTGCCATACTGCCAAATTATTTCTCAGCAGTGTGAGGGTGTGTGCTGCCATACTGCCAAATTACTTCTCAGCAGTGTGAGGGCATGTGCTGCCATACAGCCAAATTACTTCTCAGCAGTGTGAGGGAGTGTGCTGCCATACTGCCAAATTACTTCTCAGCAGTGTGAGGGCGTGTGCTGTCATACTGCCAAATTACTTCTCAGCAGTGTGAGGGCGTGTGCTGCCATACTGCCAAATTACTTCTCAGCAGTGTGAGGGCGTGTGCTGTCATACTGCCAAATTACTTCTCAGCAGTGTGAGGGCGTGTGCTGCCATACTGCCAAATTACTTCTCAGCAGTGTGAGGGCGTGTGCTGTCATACTGCCAAATTACTTCTCAGCAGTGTGAGGGCGTGTGCTGCCATACTGCCAAATTACTTCTCAGCAGTGTGAGGGCGTGTGCTGCCATACTGCCAAATTACTTCTCAGCAGTGTGAGGGCGTGTGCTGTCATACTGCCAAATTACTTCTCAGCAGTGTGAGGGCGTGTGCTGCCATACTGCCAAATTACTTCTCAGCAGTGTGAGGGCATGTGCTGCCATACTGCCAAATTACTTCTCAGCAGTGTGAGGGCGTGTGCTGTCATACTGCCAAATTACTTCTCAGCAGTGTGAGGGCGTGTGCTGCCATACTGCCAAATTACTTCTCAGCAGTGTGAGGGCGTGTGCTGCCATACTGCCAAATTACTTCTCAGCAGTGTGAGGGCGTGTGCTGCCATACTGCCAAATTACTTCTCAGCAGTGTGAGGGCATGTGCTGCCATACTGCCAAATTACTTCTCAGCAGCTGGAAGCTGTGCGCATCCCACCACAAGTTTCAGGAGCTTAAAGGACTTGAGGTGAAAAACTGTAATTAAGATCAATACCTGTGTGCATTCTTGATCTATGTAATTGTATTCAGCCCCAGGTCGCATCCCAACCCCACAGCACGGGTCGGGCTAGCTTTCCCCGCATAAGATGACCGCCAGGATTGCTGCGCAGTCCGCTTAGACGCAAGTGCAGATGCGCAACTTCAGTGCCTCCTCCAGCCGTGTTCTCGCTCGCACATGCCTGTATGGCGTTTCGTCGGGAGGGCGGCACTATAGCTACGCATCAGCACTCGCGTCTTTGCGGGCTGCGCAGCCGCGGCAATCCTGGTGGCCATCTTACGCGGGGAAAGCTAGTCCGACCCGTGCTGTGGGGTTGGGATGCGACCTGGGTCTGAATGCAATTACGGAAACTGCGTGGAATGGAAGGGAGGGCGCGGATGACGTCCCCCATAGATCAAAAATGCACACAGGTACTGATCTTAATTACAGTTTTTCACCTTTAGTGAACATCACAAAAACATTTTTTAAATATAAAGTACATGTAGAACGTAAATTTTTTTTATATTTTTCTCCCAGAGTAAAATGCACTATCAACTACTTTTTTTTCCTTTGTTGCTGTTACTTACTAGTATTAGCTAGTGAAAATCTGACAGGTTTTAGACTGGTCCATCTCCTCATGGGGGATTCTGTGGCATTGTTTGCAGGGGTTCCTTGAGATCCAAAAGTTGTTTACAGGGTTCCTCCAAGGTAAAAAGGTTGAGAAAGGCTGCCTTAGTCACACCCTTGTCGCTGATTTAAAATTGAGCGCCGGGTAAAAGAGACACAACTTTATTTATGTTAAAGAGAATCTGTATTGTTAAAATCGCACAAAAGTAAACATACCAGTGTGTTAGGGGACATCTCCTATTACCCTCTGTCACAATTTTGCCGCTCCCCGCCGCATTAAAAGTGGTTAAAAACAGTTTTTAAAAGTTTGTTTATAAACAAACAAAATGGCCACCAAAACAGGAAGTAGGTTGATGTACAGTATGTCCACACATAGAAAATACATCCATACACAAGCAGGCTGTATACACCCTTCCTTTTGAATCTCAAGAGATCATTTGTGTGTTTCTTTCCCCCTGCAGTTCTCATGCACTGAAGTTTCAGGCTGCTCTTTTCTTCTTGCTTTGCCCTTGTCTGTAATTCCCCAGTATGTGAAAGCCCAGCCAGCTCAGAGGACGATTTATCCAGCTTGTAAAAGATAAGAGAGAAGCTGCCCTAATCTAAATAATACACAGTGTGCATAGAGGGGCCTGGAAGGGGGAGTTCATAGCAGAACCACAACACTGAAGAACTTGGCAGCCTTCCAGACACAGGCCGACAAGTCTGACAGGGGAAAGATACATTGATTTTATTACAGAGACTGTGATAGTAGAAAGTGCTACAGTAAGCCAGAACACATTAGAATAGCTTTTGGAACTTGTAGAATGATAAAAAACAGGATGCAATTTTTGTTACGGAGTCTCTTTAAGTTAAATGTAGACGTTTGTTCCTTTTTGCTCCTCTGTCATCTCTTGTATTTTCTTGCAGAAGTTGCAGAGAAAATATGACTGCACTCCCTGTGCTGGGATGGCAAGGGTAATCCGTTACTGCGGTCCTGCTTCCTCTGCTGTCTCCCGACGGCCAGCAGATATTCAGACTGGCATCACTTGTTGAGATTCAGTATGCTCAGTGTGGTATTCCAAGCTAACGGCCACCACCAGTGATCGTGGGTAGTGTGTTCCTTGTGTTCCAGTAGAGGACGTATAGTCGTTAAGGCGTTAAGTCCCTCTCAAGTGGTTAAACTAGTGGCACCGTAACCCACCACCCTCTTTTCTGCACAGACAAGTGTGCCTCCATATACCTCTTGCTTCAGTTTTCTTTTTAGCAGCCAATTTATTTAGAGACTTGCAAGTACTCCAGGCCAATTTTTTGTTTTGGCACATTTTTTTTTTATCTCTTATGTTACATTTCCTAGCTTCTAATTAATATTGCTGTAATGTGTATTTATGGCCATTCGTCACTAGGGGCAGTGAGAGACAATAAGAGAACTTCTGCTTTCAGTTTCTGCATTTGGCTTCCGGCTATGTCCTCTGAGATATTCCACAGTGCAGAACATCTTGTATTTTTAATAATACTTTGCACTGTAGCCACTGGAACTGGAAAACTTTTAGAAATGGCCTTGTAGCCCTTTCCTGACTTGTGAGCAGCCGCAGGTCCTTACTGAGCTCCTTTGTCTTAGCCATGACTGTCCACAAACCAACTGCAAAGAGCTGCTGTTTTTCACCTGTTGAGTTGATTAAAACAGCTGTTCCCAATTAATCAGGGTAATTAGGATGCTTTAGAACAGCTTTGGAATGGTATAGAACTTTGGATTTTCCCACGGACTGTGACAGTTTGTGAAAGGTTTGAATAATTTTGGACTGGACAGTTTTTGCTCAAATGTAACACGCACACGCACACACACACGTACACACACACACGTACACACACACACGTACACACACACACGTACACACACACACGTACACACACACACGTACACACACACACGTACACACACACACGTACACACACACACGTACACACACACACGTACACACACACACGTACACACACACACGTACACACACACACGTACACACACACACGTACACACACACACACACGTGTACACACACACACACACGTGTACACACACACGTGTACACACACACGTGTACACACACACACGTACACACACACACGTACACACACACACGTACACACACACACGTACACACACACACACGTACACACACACACACACACACCTACCTCTTGTACATAGTCTTATTATCTTTTGGGAGACACTTATGTCATTTCCCATCAAAAAATGACTTGCTGTTTGAATAAAAGTAACTTTAAGTCAAAATTTGCCAGGCGTATGAATCATTATGGCCAGCACTGTATATAAGTGATGCCAGTCAGTCTCTCTATTTGCTTGCACGCTATTTTGGCAGTTGTTCTGAGCAACTGCCATTCAGTAAGTGCTTTTGAAAATAAAACCCCAAGAATTCCCCCATGAGAAAGACTTGTCCAAAACCTGCCAGATCTGTCCGAACTTGAATACCTACTGTAATTGACTGGGGGATGGGAACAAAGCAATTTATAGAGCATTTTACCCCGGAACAAATGTATGTTTTTGTTTCTTGTGTTATACCTATGCATACGTTTTTCTTGGGATAGTGGTCCTTTAAAGAGAACCCGAGGTGGGTTTTAATAATGCTATTATGACACAGAGGCTGGTTCTGCATACTAACTCCAGCCTCTGTTACTATAATGTGACACCCCCCCCCCCCAGGCTCCCCCGCGCTCTGCTGTCCCCCATAAATCAAACCGCCGTGCTAGCGACATGCGTGTCGATAGCAGGCTGTTTACATGCAGACTGTCACTCTCCGCCGATTCCCCGCCTCCTCTATAGTGCCGCTCCCCGCCGTGTCCCTTTCCTCCAATCAGCTTACAGAGGCGGAGAGGGAAGGGATGCAGGTGGGGAGCCGCTATATAGAGGAGGCGGGGGATCGGCGGAGAGTGACATCCTGGGTGTAAACAGCCCGCTAGCAACACGCTGTATGTCGCTAGCATGGCTGTTTGATTTATGGGGGACAGCAGAGTGTGTGTGTGGGGGGGGGGGGGGGGGTTTGGGGGAGAACAATATAGTAACAGAGGCTGGAGTTAGTGTGCAGAACCAGCCTCTATGTCCTAATAGCATTATTAAAACCCACCTCGGGTTCTCTTTAACTCCCTGTTATTAACGCTTGCCTCTGATTGGTCTGAGCTGTGCACATCACCTTCAGTTTTGTCGCCCCGCTGTCCTCTTTCTCCAGCAAGAGAAGCGCCTCTTCACAAACTTCCACCGCCAGCTCTTCTGCTGTCTGGACCGATGGGTGGACCTGAACATGGACGACATCCGCCGCATGGAAGACGAGACACAGAAAGAACTTGATGAGGTGATGGAGGCTGCAGAGGCCCTGTCAGGGCAGTGATGGTCATGTGAATGATTGCATAGCTAATGGCTTCCATTCTTTCTATCCAGATGCGGCAAAAAGGACAAGTCAGGGGGATGACTGCAAAGGACGACTAAACATCTTTTTTATGTTTTACTTGGCTCCATGGGCTCAACAGGTGAGGTTACTGTTGCTGCTATTGCTACGTTGGCCACTAGGTGGCAGTACATAGCTATAAGTTGTGAGCTTCTTCTCTGAGGAGAGTCAGTAACATGACTAGCTGCTCTGTAAAGTGCTGCTAAAGTCAGTGCTGTATATTACAATAATCTGGTAAGGATTAGATTGTGGGTTCCACTGAGAACAGTCAGTGACATGACTATGTACTCTGTAATGTGCTGCAGAAGATGTCACTGCTATATAAATACATAATTATATAGTTGAACATTAGACTGGTAGGGTTAGAGTGTGAGCTCCTCTGAGGACAGTCAGTGACATGACAATGTACTCTGTAATGTGCTGCAGAAGATGTCAGTGCTATATAAATGCATGATAAAAAATATGGCAGGAAATTAGACTGACTGTGGTAGAATAAGATTGGTAGTACAGTTAGTGACAGCGCTGCGTAATATGTCGGCGCTATATACCGTAAAGACGGTAGGTAGAATATGGTTGGATATTAGACTATGGTAGAATTAGACACTGAGCTCCTGTGAGGACAGTCAGTGACATGACTATGTACTCTGTAATGTGCTGCAGAAGATGTCAGTGCTATATTATTACATAACATAGGAGGACATTGGACTACGACTATGGTAGGAATAAGATTGTGAGATCTATGAATACTGTAAAGTGCTGCAGATTCGATAATAACCAGAGTGGGATCCGTTTTTTACGCCACTGGGAATTCTAGCAGCAGCGGGGTGAGCTGTCATTTGGCTCACTGACCGGCGGCGTACATAAACGAGCGTTCAGCATTGCAAGGGGAGATCATTTTGGAGAATTGAACTCTTCAGGGGATGGTTATCCTTTAAAGTGTACTAGATCCGAAGAGAGGGAAGCCGCAGGATCCTATTGAGGCTTCCCTTGGTGGTCCGCAGTCCCCCAGTCTGAGCGCGGTCTTCCTCCACATCGTGGCTGCGAGGCCCCTCTTCCGCATTCATGGCCACACAGTAGACGCTCGAGCTTCTAATGTGCCGCCATGAATGCGGAAGAGGGACCGCTCGGCCACGATGTGGAGGAAGACCGCGTTCAGACTGGGGGACTGCGGACCACCAAGGGAAGCCTCAATAGGATCCTGCGGCTTCCCTTTCATCATGCTAATGGTGTAATTTGACCCCCAGCCTTGGCTCGGGTTCGCTTTAATGAAAATGACCCTCTTGATTTAAAGTGGATCCGAGATGAACTTTTACTTATTGCATAATTGGGTTCCTTTCCTATTGTTTATGGGACATGCCTCAAGCCAAATACTTTTTTGTTTTAATACTCTAATTCCCTATAATCTAAACAAGCTACCCCCACAGGTTTTCAGAGAGCCATGGCACTTTCAGACAGTAGCCAGGGCTCATGGGAGCTCAGTCTGGGCAGGAGGAGGGGGATGTATTACTAGCCAGAGATTTCAGAGGGAGGAGGAGGAGGGGGGATTAGTGTTTATTTTATTTTATTTTTTTTTGCTCAAGATACAGATAAGCTTGCCTCTGTGTAATGTTTACAAAAATGGCTGCTGTCATTGTATCACAGGAAGAAATAATCATATTCTATTAAAGCTGTTTGCAGCTAGATTTGCTGTGTAATCTATCTAAACTTTAGATAAGATATGTAGACAAGTTACTTGTTATAGTTAGTTTTTCATCTCGGATCTGCTTTAAGAGTGTTGGGAGACTGACTGGCTGGGTTTAGCAGAACATACTCTTTAGTTAGGAAGCTCAGTGTATTTGAATTTGTAACCGCCAACAAGATGCTAATAATCCAAATTTATGTGAAGTTTTTGCAATGTGATGCCATTTTTAAATCGCAACAATCCAATACAGCAGCTGCTGCGTTTGAGATATTTCCTAACCTCACATCGACTCATAATTATTGCCATCCCATTGGCCATTTCTACCTATTACCTAGTTCTTGGCAATCCAAAACGAGGGTTATTGGAGGCAGCCATGTTTTCAAAGAACCACTATAGCGAAAAAAGCAAGCAGTTAAAATCTGACTGAACCGATAGGTTTTGGACTAGTCCATCTCCTCATGGGGGCTTCTCAGTTTTTTTTCTTTGTTTTCAAAAGCATTTCCTGAACTGCAGTTGTTAAAGGGGCACTACAGCAAAAACTGTAAAATTTAAAATATGTGCAAACATATACAAATAAGTCCTTTTTTTTCCAGAGTAAAATGAGCCATAAATTACTTTTCTCCTATGCTGCTGTCACTTACAGTAGTTAGTAGAAATCTGACAGAAGTGACAGGTTTCGGACTAGTCCTTTTCTTCATAGGGGATTCTCAGCAAGGCTTTTATTCTTTATAAAGATATTTCCGAAAAAGGATTTAAACAATGATGCTGGCCAGCTTCCCTGCTTGCTACACAGTTTTTTGGCAGTTGGACAGAGCAACTGCCATTCACTAAGTGCTTTTGAAAATAAATATATCCCTGAGAATCCCCTATAAAGAGATGGACTAGTTCAAAACCTGTCACTTCTGTCGGATTTCTACTATCTACTGTAAGTGACAGCAACATAGGACAAAAGTAATTTATGGCTCATTTTACTCTGGAAAAAATGTACTTCTTAGTTGTATATGTTTGCACATATTTTAAATTTTACAGTTTTTCGCTGTAGTGCCCCTTTAAGTCTAACTGCCAAGTGAGTAGGGAGGCTAATCCAAAAAGAAAATGTGGAGCACTGCTCCTTTAAAAGCCCTTTATTCCAGGTTGGGTATACAGCAAGTACAGAGCAGTATACAGCAAGTACAGAACAGTGGGGGTGTCAAGTGCCTGACAGCTGTTTTGCAGATGTGATCTGCTTCTTCAGAGGCAAAAAGTACATATTTTTGCCTTATGAAGAAGCAGGTCACCTGCGAATCAGCTTTCAACACTTGCTGTATACCCAAGTGAAATAAAGGGTTTTTAAAGGAGCAGTGCCCCGCATCCGTTTCTTTTTGGATTGCTCTACAATTTATTGGATGAGCATGCTCTAGGTCCTTGCTCTGGTTGGTTCACCCTTCTGCATGGTGAACCTGCAAGATAGACCATTCCAAAACCTGTCAGTTCTGACAAATTTTAACTGCTTACTTTTTTCGCTATAGTTGTCCTTTGAGATGTAAACTTTGACAAGAAGACCACATATTCTGAATATTTCGTGTGAAACTTTTGTTTATTTTTAACACACTTGTATAATTATGTTTGACTGCTGACATTTGTTTCAGTAATAATAATTTGTAGACATACAATTGTAGTTACATGTACAACTCCCAAAACAGAAGTGTTAAAAAAAAAAAAAAATCATAGAGGATTGTGCTGCCACAATCCATGTGCTCGGACCTGAGGATATTGCCATCTGCAGGACAATCGGAGTAACCGTTTCTTGTTTCTGATCCTCATAGGCGGAGTCTGCCACATCTTCTTTCCTCTCATTGGCTGGACTTGCATGAGGAGGGTGTCTGAGAACTGCGATGAAAGGAGAGGAAGGACTGCTGACTCCTCCCCACCTATTCCATTGTTGTCTTGCCTCCCTGGCTTCTCTCAGTTAAACTTTCATTTTGTCCATACTCGCCCAGGTTTGCAGGGGCCAGGATTTGGCCACCTCCTGCCCCTGCTCGGCCATTTTTAATAATGCAAGATTATCTTTGCTGCTATTGCAGCTCCCTTGTTGGAGAGGTGGCATGTTTTTTTCGTTTTTGTTTGTGACCATGAAATGAATCCCTTTTTTCTGCCAAAATCCAGCAATGCACATCAGAAAGGGAACAGCATGCTTTATTAAGCATAAATTAACCCACTTATGGATTACATAGTTACATCCACTGACTTTTTTTAACGGTTTAAGTCCCTCCACATTTCCGCTGTATTTTTCTTTTAACTGTTCAAATGCCAAGCTTAACCTCACAGCAGGAAATTGCAACAGTGCCGCCACCTAAACTAATAGTACGTCCTTTCGGCTCCGGATAAGAAATGTCAGAAGATTTCATCGGCTTTGTAGAATATATCGTCCTTCGACAGAGGGCAACTAATCTGCTTCTGTACTCCTTGGCGGGATGGCGGCCATTTTGTACAGTAGGCAACTACGTCAGACAGTGTAGCCTATCAGTTCGCTAAGAACAGAAAGCTTCGAGGTCTCAGCAAACTAACTGGCCAAGCATATAGTCTAAACACTCAAAATGGCTGCTCTCCCTCTGTATATAACTGGTGCACTTTAACAATGTATCTTCCCAAAGGTCCTTGCAGTTCAAGGAGTCATCACTATGGCGTCTTTTTTTTTTTTTTTTTTTTTTTTTTTCTTGAAAACGGAGGATGCGTAAGAGAAACAGAATTTGGCATTGCCCGAAACTCAGCAGACAAGCTTACAAGTGCCATTTTTTTCCATATTCAGGGTCCAGAAAATGGTGATATTTGTTTTATTGAGAAGGGACCAGGAAGGGCGTTCATTGGGGAGGTGGGCGGGGTTATTATCTTGCCTGTGAGGGGAGGAGGGGGTGTTAGTAATTTTTTTGTTTTTGTTTTTTTTTAAAGGTATCATGTGACAGCATTTATGGAAATAATAAAAAAAAAAAATCATCATGTAATGTGTGACTCCGGTGATTTTGTCTCCACTCTTAGAGGAGCTGTCAGCCATACAATCTTGGAAAAAACACATATATAAGTAGATAATTACTTGCTCTACTTGCATAACATACGTATTGCACTGTCCATGTTTTGGTTTTAGTGATTTTTCTACAGTAAAAAAACCAGAAAAGCCTTCTTAGCATTTCTCATTTTAAGTGTGGCTATTTTGAAGCCAATCCTGATGTCATTTCCTCCCTTACTCTCCTCTGCCTGATTGTGTATGCATTGCCCGCCCTCCACTATAGAAAGTACATTATCTCAGCATGAGAAATACTGACCAATCAGAGAGGAACAGAGGTGTGGGAGGGGAAAACAGGAGGTAAAGAGGCTTCAGCCAATCAGTCTGCATTCATTAAGTCTGAGGGGAAGGAGAGAAGCAAAAAAGGACAACCCAGCATGCCCTGCAACTTCCTTTTTGTGTACCAAATTTTGTGTGTACCAAATAAGTCCGGTAAACTGGGGAATGATCATTTTATCAACAAGAAAAGTAATAGTGATTTCAACTTTTGGATTACCTGGTTAGCATCCTTATTACTCGTTTACCAGATATACAAGGTTCTTTTCCGTTAGCCGGGCACATCCACTAGGTGGCGATAAAACTCCACCAGAATTACATCTTTCACTACTATCCATGGGCCTGGAGGGGGAATAGTTATTAACGCCACCTGCCGTATGCGCCCGGCTAACGGAATAGTAATATATATATATATATATATATATATATATATATATATATATATATATATATATATATATATATATATATATATAATATATATATATAATATATATTTAAAGCAATTGATTGTTTATCCAAGAATTTACAAACTGCAGGCCCAGCATCATTTGCAAGTTATTTTGAAATAATTCAGCCAAATACTTTCTTCATTTTTAATATTTTGTTAAGTTGTTTTATTGAATCATCAAAAGGAAACTTTGAAGTGTAATCATTTTACTAGGGAAGCAGGAAGCAGGGGTGCAGTGAGAGGTGCAGGAGAATGAACGCACATTGAGGGTGCTAATGGGGAAGGGAGAGATGCAGCAGGAAGATTGTGCTTGTGCACAGAAGCTGCAGTTCCTGTTTCTTCCAGACATCCACTGTGAACCGAATTCTTCATTGTGATGATCCGGATTATTCGACTCACAAAAAAAGATCCGGATCAAAGATCCGAATTGTTCATGATCTGGACAACACTACAGTGCAGTGAATATTAATTAGCCATGTGGCTAGACACAATAGCGACTCTCCCCTTACTGAGCATGTGCAAACAGTCTAACGCAGCTAAAACCACCTATAACGCATAGCATGCTGCACTTTCATTGAACGTCCAGGATTAAGCCTCGTTCACATCAGGTCCGTTTCTGTGCGCTTTTTGCAGCGCCCTGCCCTGTGCGATCAGCAAGGTATTTACTACTACAGCTAAATGTAGCTGGTTCACATCTATGCGCTGAGCAGCGTTACAGAAACGTAGGGTTTGCATGCATTTTTGTGCGTTGAGCTGGAAAGCGCACATCAATGCAAGTGAATGGGTGTGCTTTTTTAGCGCGTAGAAGCGCATGCGTTTTTTACCCCTAATTGGAGAAAAAAATACATTTACATACAAAAACAAAGTTTTATTGACAACTGCTGCTGGTACAACAAGCAAAATGTGCGCAGCGCAACGCAAAGAAACTCACACTAAAGCGCGCACAAGCACATGCGTTTTTAACCACGCGCTTTCACACGTTTTTCAGCGCAGCAGATGTGAACGAGGCCTTACACTGTAACGCAACGTGGGCACTGTGAACAGCCCATTGATTTTTCATTACTGTGAGTTGGGCTGCGTTACAGGCTGCTCTAACGTGCGCCTGTAACGTCCCACTGTGAAAGCAGCCTAAATGTACATTTCTCCCAGAGTAAAGTGTGCTATAAATTACTTTTTTCCTATGTTGCTATCACTTAACCATTTAAGCTTCCTGGACTAGCTTCTACGTCCAGGAGGCCATGTGCATGCCCGCACGCTCCCGGGCCGTGGATCGTTAGCCCAGGAATCAATCAGGATATGGTGCCCGATGATTGATTCCTCTCCCCTGCAAAAAAAAAAGTGACCACTGCTCTCGGAAGCCTCACTTTTTCTGCCTCTTGCGTGCCCCTACGTCCCTCTAAGCGTACATGTTACGCTTAGCGTGACGTCATGTAAACCAACTCATGGCTGCCATCTTGTGGCCAAAAAGTAAAACTACATCTAAATGTAAAAAAAATACACATTTACGTTAAAAAAAATACTATTTACATCCCACCCTCCCAAAAATACAAACATAAAATGTTAAAAAAAAAATTACAGTAATAATAAAAACACGTAAATATTTACCTAAGGGTCTAAACATTTTAAATATCAATGTAAAGATGAAATATTTCTCTTTTTTTTTAATTTATAAGCTTGTAAATAGTGATGGATGCAAAACGGAAAAAATGCACTTTTATTTCCAAATAAAATATTGTCGCCATACATTGTGATAGGGATATAATTTAAACTGTGTAATAACCGGGACAAATGGGCGAATACAATATGTGGGTTTTAATTATGGAGGCATGTATTAATTTAAAACTATAATGGCCGAAAACTGAAAAATAATGAATTTTTTCCGTTTTTTCTTATTCTTCCTGTTAAAATGCATTTACAGTAAAGTGGCTATTACCAAAATGTACCCCCAAAGAAAGCCCAATTGGTGGTGGAAAAAACAAGATATAGATCAGTTCATTGTGATAAGTAGTGATAAAGTTATAGGCTAATGAATGGGAGGTGAACATTGCTCGGATGCATAAAGTGAAAACAACTGAGGGCTGAAGTAGTTAAAGTAATTGTTTTCAGTATTTATTTTATTTACAAAAGCACTTACTGAACGGCAGTTGCTAAATTCAACTGCCAAATAGTGTGCAAGCGAGTAGGGAAGGTGTTTAACATCTTTGTGTAGATCATTTGTAAAGAATAAAGAGAATACTGAGGATCTCCTATGAGATGGACTAGTCCAAAATCTTTAAGTTTTTACTACCAACTGTGACAGTAACCTAAGAAAAAAAAAATGGTGCATTTCACTCGGTAAAAAAATGTACATTTTATATGTATTTATAATGTTTTGCGATCATGGTCTTTTAAAGCTGAATAATCGCAAATACTTTCTGCTTTCAACCTCCCTGGCGTTATTATTTCCAGATTTAGGGACTAAAAGCTGTGCATTTTTTCATAAGCTTTTAGACCCTAAAAACATACATCAGAAAGGTCTGCAGAAGCTCCTGCATGAAACTCACTTAGGCACGGGATTTCCACCCTGTTCTGTAGCTTTCCGCCCCGAGCCTGACTTGGGATTACCGCTAAGGAGGTTAACCATTTTAGCCACCTGGACGTGATCCTCACGTCCAGGCGGCTGCGGTGCCGCGCTCCCGCCTCCCCATGCTGTCCCCCGGTAGCCCTGGGATCAGTGAACGGGAACATGGTTCCCGATCACCGATCCGTGTCACCAGCAGAAAAACCGAAGCACTCTTACTAGAGGCTTCAGTCTTTCTGCAAAAAAAAGTTTCCCCGTCCTCCTTGTGCTACCGGTTAGCGAGAAGCACAAGGAGAAAAAAACAAACTTAAGATGACCATCTTGTGGGCAAATAGTAAAACTACATCTACATATTTTTTACATTAAAATTTACACATATAACATTAAAAATTAACTGTTTATTTCCCACACCAAAATATTACACAAATAACATTTTTAATGGGAAAAAAAAATGAGTTACCTAAGGGCCCTTTTACACTTAATCAGTTGCTCTCAGTTAAAACGGAAAGAAAACTGAGTTTCAAAGTAATGCCCATGTTTTCCTATGGCACCTTTCACACTTAATGCGTTTTAACTGAAATCTTCTTCTGAATGCTCTGCTATGGGAAAACGCATACCAACGTGCACTAACGCGTAACAACGCATACTAACGCACACCAACTGATTAAGTGTAAAAGGGCCCTAAGGGTCTGAACTTTTTAAATATGCATTTGAAGGGGGTATACTACGAACATTTTTTAAATTATAAGCTTGTAAATAGTGATGGACGCAAAACGGAAAAAAAATGCACCTTTATTTTCAAATAAAAAATGGTGTCATAACCGAGACAAACGGGCAAATAAAATACATAGGTTTTAATTATGGTAGCGTGGATTATTTTAAAGCTATAATGGATGAGAACTGAGAAATAATGAATTTTTTCCATTTTTTTTTTCTTATTAATCCTGTTCAAATGCATTAATAAAAAAATAATTCTTAGCAACATGTACCACCCAAAGAAAGCCTAATTAGTGGCGGAAAAAAACAAGATATAGATCAATAAATTGTGATAAGTAGTGATAAAGTTATTAGCGAATGAATGGGAGGTGAAAATTGTTCTGATGCATAAGGTGAAAAATTCCCGTGGACTGAAATGGATAAGAAGGCAAAATTATATTCAGCATTGCTTTTTAGTAATGGGTTTTTTTTTTTTTTTTTGTTTTTTTTAACCCCCTGTATTTTCCTAGTGGTCACACGGGTAGAGAAAGAGCAAGTGTTCTGGACCAAGTAACACCTGTCCTCTGTATCGGTGAACAAGACTACTGCCTCCTGCAAATGCACAGTTAGGCCTTGTTCACGTTATGAACCGCAAGTGGTGAGTGCCTTTTGTAAGCGCTTTCCCCAGTGCTTTCTGGAGGATTTGCGCTTACTTAAGCCCTTTTTATAAACTCTTTTCAATGCTCTTTTGTTGTGTTTTACTTTTTTTTTTACTTCCAGATGATAATCAGGAAGTGAACTCTTTGCCCTGGAACTGATTAATTACAATGTAGTTTTTTGTTTTGTTTTGTTTTTAGTGCTCACCAAATCACTTTGCAAAGCGCTTTTTTAAGTGCTTTGCAATTTTCCTATACCTTGCATTGAAGCGCAAACTCTCTAGAAATGGTGCAGGAGCCGTGTTTGCGATCGGAAAGAAAGCTCAAGGCTCTGGTGAGAACACGGACTGCAACATTGCACAAGCGCTTTTATCGAGATTTAAAAAATGCCAGCCCTTAAAAAAAATGAAAACACTCAGTGTGAACAAGGCCATAAAGTTTATGCACTTCTCAGCCCATATACACAGGTGCTGAGAACTGCATGCAATTGAGACATTAGGGCAGGTGCTGCTTGGCCCGGAGCACTTGCTCTTTCTCTACCCATGTGACTTCCCTAGTGGTAGTGATTCTGGGTCACCATGTGCCATCTGGGTATTCTGTAGTGCACACCGAGTAATCTATTTCAAGCATTTATTTTTATTTTGTGGATCATGGCTGATGGCTAATGAAAAACGAAACTACAGTATCTCAGAAAATTAAAAGTAAAGAAAAAGTTCAATATTGTTGACTGAGGCCGGATTCCGTGCTTCAAGAGCCTCCAGATGCCGACGTACCCAGGACATGGGCCTCAGCTGTCGCATTCCTCATGTTAAGCCACTCCTGAACCAGAAGCAATTTATCTGGCTAAGGCCCGGTTCACATTAGTGGTTTTTATGGAACCGGACATACGGATCAGGCCAGCTGGATCCGGTGAAAACGGTCTGTTTTACAGCCAGTGTGTTTGTAAAACATTGTTTTCATTGGTTCCTATATGCTGAAAAACCTTCCGTTCCGCTGAGCGAAACGGTCCGTGAAAATTGGAGCCTGCAACAATTTTTCGTCCGCTCAGCGGAACGGACCACGAACCGTATGGCCGGTTCCCTTGGCAAATGCTAATGTGAACCGGGCCTGAGGAGAGAATAAACTGGTGCTCTGTGGTCCAAAATTCTCTTTTTAGATAACAGTAAAATTGACCATTTCATTTGGAAAGCAGGAGTCCGGAGGAAGAGTGGAGAGACACAGAATCCAAGTTGCTTGAGGTGCAGTGTGAAGTTTCCACAGTCGGTGATGAATTTGGGGAGCCACCTCATCTGCTGGTTATTAGTCCATTAAGTCAGCACAGTTGTCAACCAGGAATTTTTTACTTCACGCTCCCTGTCACAGACGATTGCGGGGACGCAGGCGCGTCCTGGCACCGCCCGTGAAGAAAAGAACGATCGCACTCGATTCCTGCATCGATTGCGCTTCAAAACGGTACAATATGTGTTGAGTGTGTAGGGACAGCTAAAGTCCTTTTCTTAGCAAAGAGAGCACCATTCCAAATGCTGGTTGGCCCTTTTGATATGCTAATGAGCCTGGGCCCAGAGAGTCCCTGGCTTCAAGCTGTGCTGATGGCCCATCCATCAGGTATAAGGTGACAAACACCATGACAGAACCAATTTAGAGTGAGGAAACTCAGACACTCCGACTCCTTTTCCCAGCAGGGAGCCGACATGTGGCTTGCTGCTGCCAACTTCAAAGAACCTTTGCCTGGGAATGACCTGGTATAAATCCCAGGGGTCTCTCATATTCCATAAACTGCTATATGTATCATATTTTCTGTGTTGCCAGGCTGGCAGACCCTCCAAACTAACAGAGCAGGTAGGGCCCCGCCTGGCGTTGGTTCTGAGCGCATTTCAGAACCTTCTGAGGTAAAGACTGCCCGTTAGGCAGTTCAACAGTGCCCTAATGGTACCACAGGGGTCCCACCCCTCATGTTTGGTATCAGACTGCTGGGTACATCGAGGCAGACCTGAAAATATTAGTAAATCTGCCCTGACCTGTACGGTTCTGTGAGATAGAGCCCATATATGGTTAACCTGCTGGGCGGTCTGGACGAGCACAGCTCGTCCAGTACCGCCGGAGGCTGCCGCTCAGGCCCTGCTGGGCCGATTTGGCTGAAATAAAAAGCAGCACACGCAGCCGGCACTTTGCCAGCCGCGTGTGCTGCCTGATCGCCGCCGCTCTGCGGCGATTCGCCGCGAGCAGCGGCGAAAGAGGGCCCCCCTAGCCGCCTGAGCCCTGCGCAGCCGGAACAAAAAGTTCCGGCCAGCGCTAAGGGCTGGATCGGAGGCGGCTGACGTCACGACGTCGGCTGACGTCGATGACGTCACTCCGCTCGTCGCTATGGCGACGATATAAGCAAAACAAGGAAGGCCGCTCATTGCGGCCTTCCTTGTTTATTCTGGGCGCCGGAGGCGATCGGAAGATCGCCTCCGGAGCGCCCTCTAGTGGGCTTTCATGCAGCCAACTTTCAGTTGGCTGCATGAAATAGTTTTTTTTTTATTAAAAAAAAACCCTCCCGCAGCCTGCCTGGCGATCTTAATAGAACGCCAGGCAGGTTAAGGCATGATTTCTGGTCTCCAGGACAAGGGCAGGACTCATCTCATGTTCTAAGGGGGTGTGTGGGCCCGCCCTCACTTCCTCCTACTGAATCAGGGGCATAAGAATGGGAGAGGAGCCAAAACTCGGAGTCCTCCACACTGAAACATCTTGCACTCATCAGATGCCAGCTTGAGGATATGCTGGCATCCACCTGGTCTGAACTCTGGACTTTGAAACCAAGGACTTTATGATTCTTCCCACAATAAGGACATCTTTCCAGGAACTAAGTATTTTTCTCCCTTCTTTTATTTTTCATACTGGCTATTACTGTTTTCATAATTGTTGATTTTCATAATTGTCTGTATATATTAATTATTTATATTGCGTGAATAAACGACTTTTCCCAAGTCATTCACTGTTTCGCTACCCTGCTTATCAGCACACACAGAAATGATCCCGGGTCTCTGAAGATACGCTACTGTTTGTTTGTTGTTGGCTAGACAGAATATCGTGTGTTTAACCGTTTTATTCGCAGGATTAGTCAGTCAGTTAGTGGGCCCCACGGTCCCATAGTAACCGCGGTGGTGGCAGTTTACTCTGAACCAGTAGGTGACGTTGTAATCACCCGTGTCTCACAGGCTCCCTTCTGAGTTGTCTGCGGCTAATTCTTAACGGTTCCTGCGCATTGACTGCGACCAGAGTTTGCACGATCTGTGCGCTGGCACCGTTTAGAAGGCTAAGTGCGGTCAGCCACTGAGGGCTCCTGTGACACTCCCCTCTGCTGCCAAGCTTTGTGGAGATGCTGATTTCATTTTCCAGCAAGACCTGGGACCTGCTCACATTGCCAAAAGCACAGATACCTGACTGAGATCACTTTGCTTGATTGGCTAGCCAGTTCACCTGACCCAGGTGGAAATGTGTAGAATGAAAGAAGTGATGTCAGGTGGGCGTCTTAGTTGGGTGGGCTCCCAGGCAGAGGTGTGTAGGGTGAGAGAAGTGATGCTAGGTGGGTGTCTTAGCTGGGTGGGCTCCCAGGGGGAGGTGTGTATGGCAAGAGAAGTGGTCAGGAGGATGTCTTAGTTGGGTGGGCTCCCAGACGGAGGTGTGTAGGGTGAGAGAAGTGATGTTAGGCGGGAGTCGTAGCTGGCTGGGCTCCCAGGCAGAGATGTGTATGGCAAAGGAAGTGATGTCGGGGGGGGGGGGGGGGCGACTTAGCTGGCTGGGTTCTCAGGCAGAGATGTGTATGGCAAGGGAAGTGATGTCAGGGGGCGTCTTAGCTGGGTGGGCTCCCAGGCGGAGATGTGTATGGCAAGGGAAGTGATGTCAGGGGGCGTCTTAGCTGGGTGGGCTCCCAGGCGGAGATGTGTATGGTAAAGGAAGTGATGTCAGAGGGGGTGACTTAGCTGGGTGGGTTCCCAGGCGGAGGTGTGTATGGCAAAGGAAATGTCAGGGGGCGTCTTAGCTGGGTGGGCTCACAGGCGGAGGTGTGTATGGCAAAGGAAGTGATGGGGGCATCTTTGGGCTCCCAGGCGAAGGTGTGTTTGGCAAAGGAGATGATGTCCGGGGGGCGACTTAACTGGGTGGGTTCCCAGGTGGAGGTGTGTATGGCAAGGGAAGTGATGTCAGGGGGTGTCTTAGCTGGGTGGGCTCCCAGGCGGAGATGTGTATGGCAAAGGAAGTGATGTCAGGGAGGCGACTTAGCTGGATGGGTTCCCAGGCAGAGATGTGTATGGCAAGGGAAGTGATGTCAGGGGGCGTCTTAGCTGGGTGGGCTCACAGGCGGAGGTGTGTATGGCAAAGGAAGTGATGTCGGGGGCATCTTTGGGCTCCCAGGCGGAGGTGTGTATGGCAAAGGAGATGATGTCAGGGGGGGCGACTTAACTGGGTGGGTTCCCAGGTGGAGGTGTGTATGGCAAAGGAAGTGATGTCAGGGGGTCGTCTCAGCTGGGTGGGCTCCCAGGCGGGAGGTGTGTAGGACAAGAGAAGTGATGCTAGGCGGGTGTCTTAGCTGGGTGGGCTTCCCGGCGGAGGTGTGTAGGACAAGAGAAGTGATGCTAGGCGGGTGTCTTAGCTGGGTGGGCTCCCAGGCGGAGGTGTGTAGGGTGGGAGAAGTGATGCTAGGCGGGTGTCTTAGCTGGGTGGGCTTCCCGGCAGAGGTGTGTAGGACAAGAGAAGTGATGCTAGGCGGGTGTCTTAGCTGAGTGGGTTCCCAGGCAGAGGTGTGTAGGACAAGAGAAGTGATGTTAGGCAGGTGTCTTAGCTGGGTGGGCTCCCAGGCGGAGGTGTGTAGGACGAGAGAAGCGATGATGGTGCTTTGATCTTCTGACCATCAGACAGACTGGAACCACTGCTGATCCCAGAGAGAGTGCCAGGAACACAGAGTGAATCTGAAAGACACCACAAGAAGAACCATTATTATTATTCTTTTATTTATGCCTAAAGTACAGAATGATTGAGAGAATAAATTAGATAAGACCGAAGACTAAACACAGAGTTCACATTAACATTAGTCAAGGTTCTGTCCAGAAGAGAACAGCTTATTAGGACATATGGTCCTGTCTTAGGCCGGGTTCAGGCTTTACGGTTTCACAATGGAGCTGTAACAGGGCAGTTTCCATTGTATGTCGATGCATGTTGTTCCTATATCTTCTGTTGTGCATTTGGTTCCGCACACTTTCCCACATCTAGTTACGCCCCTGCAGATACTTTTGGCAAATTACTACTGTATGAAGCACTGACATGTTGCAAACACAACAGAGAGCTTTGGTGTGAAAGCTTCACAGATTGTAAGCAGAAGAGTGCAAATTTTCCTCACTAAACAGAAGTACCAAACGTACCAATGCAAAGATTGCCCTCAGCACTAGTGTTGTGCACTACAAGTATCTATGTAGCTACCGTACTTGTAATCGAAATTTAAATTAGATAGTGATGTCCATGTCAAAGGTGGTGGTGGTGGGGGGGGGGGGGGGTTTAAAGTACCCGTGCCGCCTAAAGCTGATGCGTTTCACTGGTGGTCCACGTAACTCAACTACTTCCTTCTTCCACACATGGTCCATGTAACTCAACTACTTTCTCCATCTTAGTTTGAAGGAGGAAGTAGTGGAGTTACTTGGACGGTAAGTGGAATGCATCAGCTCTATCTAATTTAAATACTACTCAGCACTGCTTGACTCTGATGTGAAAGGAAACATGTAATTTGTACATGATGACATCACTCTGGGACAGAGGCAGGTAGGATAACTATATAGTGGGGAACCTGGATTTTACTGTATATTATGCAATAGTGAAATTCTTCATTAAGCTAACTCAGAAGAATGAGTGGAATGCTACTGCAAAAACCATTATTTTTAGGTGAGACCATCAGTTACCCAGAAGGGGTCGCCCTGGAGCGGACCAATGAGCAGCAGGTACAGTGGATGCTGTAGAGTCGTCAGGAGTGATGAGATAATGGTGTGGATTCCCAGGAGAGATCCGAAGTGATCCTTATGGAACCTGACCAAACAAAAAAAAAAGTTTAAAAAAATCTGCTAGCCACGACTCAAATACTTTTATAATACAGCATGTTACCTGTACAGGTGAAACTTGAAAAAATCCTTGTCTGTATTTTTGGGGAAGATAGCGCTGGATCCCCGAGGCTTAGGAGGATGGGGGAAGCCTTATTAGGATCCAGAGGCTATCCCTCCCGAAAGTACAGGGATACTCACAGGTGCAAAAGTCCATTTATTTCAGTCATTCAACTTAAAAGGTGAAACTAATATATGAAATAGACTCATTACATGCAAAGCGAGATATCTCAAGCCTTTATTTGTTATAATTTTGATGATTATGGCTCACATCTAATGAGAACCCCCAAATCAAAATCTCTTGGAAGAATTAATTTACCAGAGTACCCATTATGCTTCAAGATTTGGTTGGAGGGGTGGGGGGGGGGGGGATAGATGATGTATTCCCTGGCCTAGCCTTAGAGCTAAATACAATCTACAATCCTCTAATCTATTTCGGTATCTCCAGGTGAGACATTTTTGTCCAAAGTTGCCTTAGAGCAGGGCTGGACGCTGAACTGGCACCAGTCGAAAAAGTTTATTAATTACACTCATACTCATACCCCAGGTCTTATTTCTTCTGAAATTTGGTATAACCGACTTGTTCATGTGACACCTGCCATGACCAAATGGCAGGATAGGCTGTGTGATACCTGGTCTATTGAAGAATGGGATGATATCTTCCTTGATTTAGCAAAATCTTCTATTAATTGTGATTTCAGAGAGAGGTTATAAAATCTTGTATGACTGGTACAGAACCCCTTCTGTTCAAGAGGGGTATAGCGCCTGTAGACACTTGCTTTACAGGATGTGGTCACCCTGCAGACCAGTAACATTGTTGGTGGTCTTGTCTATCTGTACAGCAGTTCTGGTTCGATTGCTTTAGTTTGGCCTCCCGAGTTCTGGACACTGATATCCCCCCCAATCCTTGGATGGCCCTGTTTGGTAAGAAACTTTCACGTCTAACTGTGAGAACAAGCTATTGGTGCATTTTTGTAATGCTGCCAAAGCTATCATAGCAAAAGTATTGGAGGTCCCCTACTATCCCCTTCCCTGTCCTAACCCATAAAATAAACGAGTACTACTGGATGAACAAGATTACCCCTTTCCATCTTACAGTGAACCTCCAGACTAGAAATCTACTCAGCAGCACTGGAAAGGCTTGGTGTTTCTTTACCAGTTTCACAGCATGAGAACTTTGTTTCTCTTATACAAGCCTCATTTTTAGCTGCACAGAAGAAAACTGCCCGGGCATTTTTCCCCTGATGCTGTGCAAAGCATGATGGGATTTCTGATGTTGTTGTCCTTCTGCTGTTTTGGTGCAATTTTATTTTTTTTTTATTTTGAATTTGAGATTTGAAGCCTAGCGCGTGCAGCTGGGAGGTGTGATCAGGAGACAGGACAGTTGGAACTGTCTCCTGCTCCTTGTCACCTCCTTTCAACCAAAAAGATGTCTGCCCCATGAAAAAGATGGCTGCCCCCATGAGATCACAAACATTTGCCTGTTCTTTTAAAACAGGGTGGGTAAGAGATTTTACCTATCTATTTTTATTAACATAACTAATGTGACTTAATGACAGTATGTTTGTTTAGGCTGAAGTTCCCCTTTAATCAGGAAGCACAGTTTGATTCAGTTTGGTCTCCCTGGAGTGTTAGATTCCCCTCTCCCCAGACTCTGTTCCTGATCTGCGGGTAACAAGCTTGGGCTGGGTGCCCTGTATGTATGTTTTTGTTTCGAGAAGAAGAGTACAGTTTTAGTTGATATGTCTCCTTGTGTCCTTCAATGAAGCATTCTTACATGTATGCCTTGCAATTATTGCATGTCTCAAATTTATTTGTTTGACAAATTTCCACTGTTTGTGAAATGTCTTTGTTTTACTCAATAAAACCTTTGTTAAAAAAAAAATCATTTTTAGGAGTAGGAGGATAAATACAATTGTTTATCTTATCAGTTTATTTTGACCTCAGGTTCACTTTAAAGGTGCGTATACACGTCGGACTGACACAAGCTACCACTTGTCAGACCCGCCCACGGGGTGGACGTTCTGACGACAGTTTCCCCGTGTGTGCAGTCTGTCGGCAGGCTGATAAGGCTGTTTTTGATCGATCCGCCGAGGGGATCAATCAAAACCAGGATTATCACCTGGCCGACAGACTGTAGCGTACACATTTCCGCATGTGTACGCTACAGTCTGTCGGCCAGCTGATAAGGCTGGTTTTGATTGATCCCCTCGGCGGGCAGCCTGCCGACAGACTGCACACACGGGGAAACTGTCGTCAGAACGTCTGCCCGCGGGCGGGTCTGACGACTGGTAGCTTGTGTCAGTCCGACGTGTGTACGCACCTAAAGACGCCCTCCCTAAAGCCTCATACACACAATCATCAATCAGTCTTTTAAATGCACAATTATCAAACAACTTTTGTTGTTGAAACAAACTAAGAAAGTTGTTTGCTATTGTTCAAACAACTGATAAGGCGCAGCTCAAGTCAATCCAACTGTTGGATTGACTTGAGCTGCGTCTTATCAGTTGTTTGAACATTAGCAAAAAACTTTTTTGGTTTGTTTCAACAACAAAAGTTGTTTGATAATTGTGCATTTAAAAGACTGTTTGATTGTTGAGCGTGTGTATTAGTAATGTGGTCACACGGCTATGCCAGTACTTACATGCACTGATACAGGGTGGTATTCACCATAAACATCGATGTCCGCACAATAATATGAAGGATGAACGCCAAGACCTAAAAGACAAATGGACAATGGTTTTGGTTGCTACAATTAAAGATGCAAAATTAAAAAGCCTTTTCTTTAGACCTTGATAGTGGGGCAGCATAAAAACACATATTCAATTTTAAGGATAAAAAAATAATAAAAATTTAACAACACTTGTGAGTACTTGAAGATGAGAGGGAATTAGACCTGCTCTTCTCTCTAAACACACACAGGGTGCATTTCTCTCTGTTTTCCTTGTGTCCTGTGAAAGAGTTCACTGGTGCCATTACAGGGCTGACATGTACAGACATGCTGCTAGCCTAGAGGCTAGTGATGTGTTCTGTTGCTATGTGGGGCGGGGTGGAGGGCAGACGGGGTGAGCAGGGAGAGTTTCATGAAGAAAGAAGTTTTCCTTGTTTGTAAAAATTTGAGAAGTATCTGAGCTGTTCACTTCCCCAAAAACTTCACTTTTGGCATCAGAAACGTGCTGAATTTCTGTGGATTTCCTCTCTGCTTATTTAGTTTCAGAATAAGTATCATACAGGGAAATCATACAGAGAGTCAGGAGACTTTTGAATGTGTCTGTTTTCCTAGCGAGGCTCTGCTGGAGCTAGGTTTAAGATCAGTTTCACACTTGTCACATCGCACCAAAGCCCCTTTCATATTTCCCTGTGGTAAACAGAGCCGTCGGTAATATGCATAGGCCTGCCCCCGCTCTGTGACGTACTTCCTGCTGGATAGGAAGTACGTCACTGGGCACCCGTCAGTCCATCGCACTGCTCTCCGTCATTTACACTTACTGCTTCGCCATAGACTTGCGTTACTGCATAATCCATGCGGCAGGCAATGATCATGCGGTAATGCACAGATGACTTTACGGCAGGTATGCGTTGATTTAACTACTTTTATTTATGTTTATTTACCTCTCCAGGATCCAGCGCAGGTGCAGTAGCAGCTCTTCGTTCAGGCTAGGTGGAAATAGCGCTGGATCGCGGTAGGAAAATAGTTACCTCGCCGCAATTCAGGGCGTCCCGGCAAAGCAACGGGGGGATGGAGGAGGACAGGGGAAGCCTCGTTAGGATCCAGAGGCTTCCCCCTCCCGAGGTAAGTACCCCCCAGAGGTTTTTTTTTAAATTACAGATCCTCTTTAAATCTGAGGAGAGATTAAGAGACATCCTTTACCTGGACTTGGAGAGAAGAGATGAGTGAGGTGACTGCAAAGCAGCACATGAGGAGAATCCGGAGGCCATAGACCACACCCAGCCTCTTCCCGGAGCACAGCCTCTTATGGGTAACCCTGGAAAATAGTCAGAAAGTTGCAAATACTGAATATACCGACATTGTTATTAAACTTTATTTATAAAGCCCTAACATTACTCACAGCTGTACACTAGAGAGGGGAGACATTACAATCTTAAACAATATAATAACACAGGGACATGTTTGCGTTCAACAATGGTCCACTAATGTAACAATGTAGGGATAAGTATAGCTGACGAGTCACTTAGCCTGTATGGGGGTGGAGAAGAGCACATGGGGAGGTGGACCCTGACAAATAGGCGTATAATCTAAAGGCCCGTACACACGGTGGATTGATATTGCTTTGGTCAACATCGCTGAGCCAACGCTATACAGACATGGAGTCGGGGGGGCAGAGGGCCGACAGATGCGGCAGGTGAGGCAAGCGTCAGCACAAAGGTATCAGCCGCTACTTTGCCAAATTAATCTGCCTGGTGGATCACATGCAGGGTCGGGTGGAGACCTGCTGTACACATGCCAGTTTATCAGCTGAGGTGGTCGGTATTGGTCGCCTCATCCATCTTTAATCAAGCATGTGTATGGGTTATACGGGTTGGGGATAAGGACACATAAGAAGGGTGGGGTGAAAGTCCAAGGGAGGGAGATGGAGCTATAAATATGCCAGGTAAGCAATAGCGAACCGATGGGTCTTTCAAGCCTGCATAAATGAGTTGGGAAGTTGGGTGTGAGCCTGACGGGGGGTAGGGAGGGAGTTCCATAGAGTGGAGGCTGCTCTGGAGAAGTTCTGGAGCCGCACAAGTGAGCATCCATAGAGTGGAAATAATTCAGAGAGGATACAGAATTATTCATGCTTCTTTATGCAAATGTAAGCAGCTTTTGCCACCAATAACTTTCACAGAATAAAGTCATTTAAAAGATATAATTTGCAAAGATCATTCATATGCAGTGCCCAGTCAGAGGATACTTCATGGAGGTCCTCTTTAAAGGGAAGGTTCAAGCAAAAAAAATGAGTTTCACTTACCTGGGGCTTCTACCAGCCCCATGCAGCCATCCTGTGCCCTCGTAGTCACTCACTGCTGCTCCAGTCCCCCGCTGGCAGCTTTCTGACCTCGGAGGTCAGGGCCACATTGCATACATTTTTACGCATTCCAGCTAGTGTAGGAACAAAAATGTACGCGTTTCACCACTAACGCGTAAAAATGTATGTGTTAATGTTCCTGCACTAGAGGGAATGTGTAAAAATGTATGCAATTTGGCCCTGACCTCCGAGGTCAGAAAGCTGCCAGCAGGGGACTGGAGCAGCAGTGAGTGACTACGAGGGCACATGATGGCTGCATGGGGCTGGTAGAAGCCCCAGGTAAGTGAATCTCATTTTTTTTTTTTTGCTTGGACCTTCCCTTTAAGGAATTTTTTAAAGGGCAACTGAGGTGAGAGTGATATGGAGGCTGCCATATTTATTTCCTTTTAATCAATGCACATTGCCTGGCTGTCCTGCTGATCCTCTGCCTCTAATACTCTTAGCCATAGCCACTGAACAAGCATGCAGAAGATCATATGTTTCTGACATTAGTGTCAGATCTGACAAGATTAGCTGCAGGCTTATTTCTGGTGTGATTCAGACACCGCTGCAGCCAAAGGGATCAGCAGGGCTGCCAGGCAACCGGTATTGTTTAACAGGAAATAAATATGACAGCCTCCATATTCCTATCACTTCAGTTGTCCTTTAAAATCTGACAGCCTAAATTTACTTTTATACTTATGACAGCAGGTCATAAGTATACATTTAAAAAAAAAAATCTTATTCTTCCTCTGCCCAGGTTTGTGACAGGTCTTCTTTATAAGGCTGCTTACACAGGCGCACGTTAGTGCAGCCTGTAACGCAGCCCCACTGCACAGTAATGAAAAATCAATCAGCCCATTCACACTGCACACATTGCGTTACATTGTAACGCAGCACATCCGTTGAGAGTGCTGCATGCTGTGCGTTATGCGCGGCTAAGCCGCGTTAGACTGTGCGCACATGCTCAGTAGTGTTGGGGAGGAGTGGGGAGAGGCCAGGCACATGGCTAATTAATATTCACTGCACGGTGTGGCGTGCAGTGTTTACTTCCTGGTGCGGCCGCTCTGTGCGGCGATTGGCCGGCGGGACCACGTGATGCCGCATGCGTCCAAGAGTACGCATCACGGACGCCAGAATGAGCTGCACAACGCGGCTCACTCCGACGTCCATATCAGAGAGCACCAGGCGTTGCGTTAGGGGTACGTTATGTGCCCTATAACATCCCCTAAACGCAACGTCCTGGTGTGTAAGTAGCCTAAAAGCTGGTATTGCTAACCTTGTTTTGTTTGCTTCATCCTTCCTGGGGATCTTTAGACAGCTGTAATTATTCAGTAGGATGCCTATGAAGGGGGCTAGTAACAGACTGAGCATCTGCAGAGCCCCAAATACAGATGAGTAGAGATCTAGTGAGACAAAACACTGTTAAAGGTATTACCCTGCCACATAGGAAATCTTTACAGCAACACTCTGTTCTGACTTCACTCTCCTCCTCCCACAAACACTGGATTACAGCTGAGGATTTTGCCATAAAACTTAAAGGGGAACTGAAGAGAGAGGTGTATGGAGGCTGTCATGTTTATTTCCTTTTAAGCAATACCAGTTGCCTGGCAGCCCTGCTGATCCTCTACCTCTAATACTATTAGCCATAGCCCCTGAACAAGCATACAGCAGATCAGGTGTTTCAGTGGTTCAGACTTTAAAGAGGAACTGTAACGACAAAAAGGCCCCTGGGGGGTACTCACCTCGGGTGGGGGAAGCCTCCGGATCCTAATGAGGCTTCCCACGCCATCCTGCGTCCCTTGGGGGTCTCGCTGTAGCCCTCCGTACAGCGGTGACGCAATATTTACCTTCCTGGCACCTGCGCAGGCGATCTGATGGCTGTCGGCGCCGAAGTAGGCGAAAATACCCGATCGCCGTCGGGTCTGCTCTACTGCGCAGGCGTAAGTTTCCGGCGCCTGCGCAGTAGAGCGGACCCGACGGAGATCGGGTATTTCCGTCTAGTTCGGAGCCGAAAGTCGCCACAGCGCCCCCGCTGGAGCCAGCAAAGGAAAATATTGAACTGACAGTCGGCTCTGTCGCCGGCTGTTCGGAGGGCTGCAGCGAGACCCCCGTGGGACAGAGGACGGCGTGGGAAGCCTCATTAGGATCCGGAGGCTTCCCCCACCCGAGGTGAGTACCCCCCAAGGGAGTTTTTTGGTGTTACAGAGTCTCTTTAAAGTCAGATCTGACAAGACTAGCTGCATGCTTGTTTCTGGTTTTATTCAGATACTACTGCAGAGAAATAGATCAGCAGGGCTGCCAGGCAACTGGTATTGATTAAAAGGAAATAAACATGACAGCTCCATATACCTCTCTCTTCAGTTCCCCTTTAAGCTACGTACACACATGCGACAACGATCGTTCGTTGTGAACGACGAACGAACTTTTAATTGAGGAAAAAACGACCTAAGTAAAGTTAGCTTTTAAAGGTGTGTAACGATCTGATCGTTAGAGCGAACGTTACATCACGTAAAAGTAACTATTGCGTCTGCGCATAAAAATGAAAAGTTCCATGGAGAAATAGTGAAATGTGCATGTCAAGCCTAGTACGAACGACCGTTTTCCAACTATGTACTACTTTTGCAAACGATCGTCGTTGGAAAAAATCCGCCAAGCTAGATATTTGTTTTTAACGATCTAGCTCGTCCATCGTTAGACTTAATGGTCATTGGCTGCTTTTTTTAAGTGATCGTCGTTTGAAATGATCGGGGAATGATTGTTTCAAACGACTATGCGACTACGCATGTGTGTACGCACCTTTACAGATAAAAAATAACAGGATTAGTAACAGCTTTGCTATACAACCAGTCTTTCTGTCCAGAAACCTCCTGAAAGTGACACTGAAGTGAAAAAAAAAACCTTATGATAAAGTACATTGTATGTGTAGTATGGATAATTAATATAACAGTAGCAAAAAAAAAAAAGTTTCATATTTTTATTTTCAGTTATATAGCTTTTTTTAATAACATTGCACCATTCTGTAATATTTGCAGTTTACAAATTTTAAACGATGAAACAGAGCAGAGCTAATGACCCTTTGAACTTCCTTGCAGTAAAACCTTAAACAAACAAGAAACAGAGAGAGACAGGTTGAGATAAGTGCTTCAGCACACAGCACTGTAGCCAACCTAAAGGGAACCTGAGTAGTGTTGATCGAACACCCAGTTATTCGGGCTCGGGTCGGCTCGGCCGGACATGGTCCAGATGTGCGGGATATTGGGCCGAACACCGAGCCTAATTGAAGTCAATGCTTTAGCAGGCATGCTCGGGTCCTTATTGACTTCAATTAGGCTCGGTGTTCGGCCCAATATCCCGCACATCTGGACCATGTCCGGCCGAGCCGACCCGAGCCCGAATAACTGGGTGTTCGATCAACACCAAACCTGAGGTGAGAATATGGAGGCTGCCATATGCCATAAGCAGAATATACCAGTTGCCTGGCTATTCTGCTTATCCGTTGCCTCTAATACTTTCAACCATAGACCCGGAACTAGCATGCAGCAGGTCGGGGGTTTCTGACAATATTGTCAGATCTGACAAGATTAGCTGCATGCTTGTTTCTGGTGTAATTCAGTTCACTACTGCAGCCAAATAGATCAGCAGGGCTGCCAGGCAACTGGTACTGTTTAAAAGGAAATACATATTCCTCCATATCACTCTCACCTGGGTCAGAGAGCTCAGAGAAGCTCTTTTGCAACTGAAGATTCTTAACTCTTCCTGTACTGGAAACAATATGAGACTCTTTTCTTTGCTTCTAATGTTTTATTTCTTAGCTGTACTACACATACAATTTATTATATCATAAGTTTATTTTCACTTCAGATTCCCTTCTATATAGCCGGTTTCATTCATAGAAGTGCACAAAGGCAGGGCCGGGCCGAGGCAGAGGCTGAAGAGGCTCCAGCCTCAGGGCGCAGTGTAGGAGGGGGCGCACAATTCATTCAGCTGTCATTCCCAATTGTGTTTGAAGCACAAATAAATAAGAAAAGGGCATACATAGCAGTGACTGCAAGACAGATAACTAGAGATTAAGGTGTTGGGGATGTTGGGGGCCCTGGGGCACCTCTTAGTCTAATAGCAATCAGTGTGTGACAGCTGGGGTGGGAGGGATGGAGGGGCGCACTTTGCTGTCTCAGCCTTGGGTGCTGAAGAACCTTGTCCCGGCTCTGCACAAAGGCTATTCTTTCAAATTTCCTTGTCCTGCCTTCTCACTTGTTTCCTAAATCCCATTCCCACCCACCTTATTCCTAATACTGTACCTGCCTTAACTTCTCTTTTTAACCTATCCCCATGCATTCCTTCCTGACTCTTGATGGCAGTCAGATAAAATCCAGGATCAATACCACCGGGCATTACCTAGTAATTATACAGTATCCATTGATGTCCTTCAGTGCAAGGAAAGCATCTCAACCCCCTTAAAAGCAGATATAGAATTTGCCATAACTATTTCCACAATTTAATCACTCCTATGCTACGTACACACATGCGACAACGATCGTTCGTTATGAACGACGAACGAACTTTTAATTGAAAAAAAAAAACGACCTAAGTAAAGTTAGTTTTAAAAGGTGTGTAATGATCTGATCGTTAGAACGAACGTTACATCACGTAAAGCAACTATTGCGCTTGCGCATAAAAATGAAAAGTTCCATGTAGAAATAGTGACATGCGCATGTCAAGCCTAGTACGAACGACCATTTCCAACGATGTGCTACTTTTAGCAAACGATCGTCATTGGAAAAAATCCGCCAAGCTAGATAGTTCGTTTTGAACGATCTAGCTAGTCCGTCGTTAGACTTAATAGTCGTTGGTTGCTTTTTGTCAAACGATCGTCGTTTGAAATGATCGGGGAACGATCGTTTCAAACGACTATAGTCGCATGTGTGTACGCACCTCTACTGTAAAGAACCCTTTCCTAAATAAATGGGTAAAACTTTTTTCCTCCATGCACAGATCCTCTAGTCCTTTCTAAAAGCCTAGGGGCAAAAAGCACATCTGCCAAGTTTTTAGATTGTCTTCAGATGTATTTATACATGTTAATCAGATCCCCTCTAATGTTTCATACACACTTGAGATAAAAGTCTTTGAAAAAGGCAAGATCACAGACCAATCTTACACCCTTCATGTAGTATGAGAGCCATACCTACACAGTCTATTCTATGGAGCTGAACTCCCCATCAGATAGAAATCTTTGCAAGATGCTGCACACAAAGATGCCCGTACACACTCAAAAGATCAGTGTCTGCAAAAGATCTGTTCCTGCAAAAGATCCGTTCCTGCAATAGATCCGTTCCTGCAAAAGGCATTCATAGTCTATGATATCTGCAGATCATCATACACACCTTGTTTAATAGACATTCATCTGCAGATCAGATCCACCAGGATGGATCTTCAGATCTGCAGATGATTGTCTGATCTGCAGATGAATGTCAGTTAAACAAGGTGTGTATGATGATCTGCAGATCTCATAGACTATGAACGGATCTTTTGCAGGAACAGATCTTTTGCAGGAACAGATCTTTTGAATGTGTACAACATCTGTGTGTGCAGCATCTTGCAAAGATTTCTGTCTGATGGGGAGTTCAGCTCAATAGAATAGACTGTAGGTATGGCTCTCATACTACATGGAAGGGGGTACAATTGGTCTGTGATCTTTCATTTTCAAAAGACTATGGTCTGATGTGTGTATGTGGCCTAAGGCGTTGTTTCTGGTAGTGATGGTCAAGTAGATGCAAATAATTTCAAGTTGATGCAAATGTATGCACATTTTATACAAATTTATGCAGCTTGAAAATGAACCAATCGAATTGTACCTCAGTAGTTTGGTTCATTTTCAAGCTGCATACATTTGCACAAAAATTTGCATCAACTCAAAGTTATTTGCATCTACTTGACCATCACTAGTTTCTAGTAAGTGAGACCTTCTACCATCCTTTGAGGGCCCGTTTCCACTGTTGCGACGCGATTTCGCCGGCATTCCGACGCTTGTAAAAACGCATGCGGATGCGTTTCCGCATGCGTTTTTACCCGCGATTTCGCGTGCGATTTCGCATGGCAGGGTGCCATGCGAAATTAACCATGACACTGCCAGGGCAAAATAACATTGAAAAAGGTGCGAAATCGCGGGTAAAAACGCATGTAACAAACGCATGCGTTTTTACTATTAAATACATTAGCGGCGATTCGCACGGATTCCCGACGCAGGCGAATTCTGTGGGTCCCGTCGTGCAGATTTGGCCCGCCGCCAAATCGCTCCCGCACGCCGCACATGTGGAAACAGCCCCGGCCACTTCAGTGTAACAAGCGAATCCGCATCTCGTCGCCGCATGCGGATTCGCTATGGTGGAAACGAGCCCTGAATCAGTGTTGTTGCTTGTCTCTGCACCTGCTCTAAAATTACAATGTCCCTCCTGTAATGCAATGCCAAGAACTGAATTCCATACTCTAGCTGCGGCCTTAGAAGACAGCTAAACAGTGGCAAGATTATGCTAGCATCCCAAGTTGTTATTTTCCTTTGAATGTATCCAAAAATTGTATTTTCTTTTGCTGCAGCTGCCTGGCATTGCAAATGTTTATTAACCTCCTTAGCAGTACGCCCGACACTGTGTCAGGCATACCGCTTTCTGTCCTCAGGAGTCCCCCAGAATGAATAAATTTGCTCTCATGGCAGTAAAACCTTTAGCTATCACTAGGCTAGCTAGTAAAGGTTTCCGGCACCCCCCGATCGCCTGGGATCCCCCCTGATCCCAGTGTTTATACATTACCCAGCCTGGATCCAGCGATCGCGCACAGCTCCGGTCTCTCTATGGGGAGGATCGGGTTTGCGCATGACGTCATGAGCGATTCTCCCCATAGTGAAGACAGGAGCTGTGCGGGGAGGCTGTGCCAATCGCTGGATACAGGCTGGGTAATGTATAAACGGGGAGATCCCAGGCGATCGGGGAGATCCCAGGCGATCGGGGGGTGCCTTTACTAGCTAGCCTAGTGCTAGCTAAAGGTTTTACTGCCATGAGAGCAAATTATTTAATCCTGGAGGCACAAACTAACGAAACGTCCTGAGCGGCGTAACACTCAGGAGTTTAAACTTGTCAATGAGTACTTCTAAGTCCATCTCCAAGTTTGATGTCTCCATTTGTATTCTGTTTATTTTATATGGTGCTAGACCATTGGTGCGACTAAAATGCATCTTTACATTTTTGAACATTGAATTTCATCTGCCATTTATTTATGTGCCCATATAGCCGTCCTATCCAGATCCTTCTGCAATATGTCACTATCTTCCTGAGAGCTGATAATTCTGCACAACTTTGTATCATCTGCAAAAATAGCAACATTACTTTGTACTTCATCTACTAGGTCATTAATAAGTAAATTGAAGGGTAATGGACCAAGTACTGACACCTGTGGGACCCCACTGCTAACAGTCACCCATTTTTAATATAATCCATTCACAACTCTTTGCTTTCTGTCCATTAGCCAGTTCCTTATCCATGCATACAGAGATTCTTCCCCAATCCTTGCATCCTCAGCTTCTGCACCAGACTTTTGTGGTTGAGGCATGTTGTTGAGGCACGTGACAAATTATTTTTACATTTTAAAGGTTACTAATATACTGTGTCTCTTGCTTTTTACCAGAGAAATCCATGACAATGTTTTTTGACTTCCTTTACTGGCTTCTGTAGACAGGAAGTTAATTCGCGAAACGTACGTCTGGCCATTTTGTGATGGCTTCATTGGATTGTCTTACATAATTTTTATTTTTTTTATGCAACAAACTGTCCATGGCGGTAAATATTTTCCGCTACTTCACAATATGATGTTGTTGTATTAATTTAGATGACCAACTTATAGCAACGTATTTTGGGGATCTCTCAAAGTACTTCCTCCATTCTGAGGTTTTGTACCCAAGTTGGCAGCCAACACATCAGCAGCTGTCTGTATGGTCACCAAACCACATCTAAAAGCTGAGTTTGTATAAGATTTTTGTATATTTATATGTTGCACTATTGTGGGTCTAGCATCCTTCCTTATTATGTCTTTTGGAATGAAGTGGGATTTTTAATCTTGCATGTTGACCGGGACGTTTATACCAAACCTTTATTTCGAGTATCTGCAAAAAAAATCCCCTCTTTTCCCTCTCGCCTTCCGTTCTTTGTGCCGCATCTGTAGAGGTACATAGATTTACATACAACTACTGTATATCTTTAGAGGTTGCTGTGTTTAAGACCCCTTCCCCCCAATGTTTTATGTCTACCAATGTAACCTAAAAACTCACATCTTCAGACAGGCATACAAATGAGGCCAATGTAGTCCAGTGTCACCCTAAGTTATGCACATCACCATCTTATACATTATGTAGTTTACCAACTTCCATTACCACTTGTGTCTATCCAGCATTTCCTGAAAGCAAAACCTACATTGATAAAAAAATAGATATTTAGCTAAGCAGACAGGGCCAACGCTGCCATTGAGGCAAAGGGGGCAATTGACCCAGGGCCCTGACCACTCCAGAGGCCCCCACGCCACTGGATCCCCCAGGTGGCCTCCTACAACTGCTCCCCGTGGCCCCGAATGTTTGGTAGTTCAGCTGCCTTGAAACATCTCACCAGTCTCAGCAGCTGCTACTTCCCGATCTCCGTCTTCAGCCACGCTGTCTGCTTCTACTCTATGCCCGGTGCATGTTATTTACTCATAACATGCACCGGATGGAGAAGACGCAGGCAACTTGGCTGAAGACGAAAATCAGGACGGTGCAGCATCCGGGACAGGTGAGAGATTTCAAGAATGACCGAATGGGTACCACGGGGAGCAGTCGGGGGAGGCCACTGGGAGTGCAAGGGTCCTGGGAGCTGACTTTCATGGGGTGGGGAGGGGCAAGTTACTTTTGCGCTAGGGCTCCCGGGTGGCTTAAAGCGGAATATAACCCTGCATTTCAACTTTGCTCTAAAACATTATTTACAGTATATTATATGCAACCAGCATTTTTTTTTTACTAGACCAGCATTGGAAGGGTTACACAGGGCTTTAAAGTTCCTGGAGATTTCTGCAGACGCATCCAAAGCTGACATAGATACATTTTGTTTACATAAATGTATCTAAGTGTTGAATGTGACTCACTCACTCTGACTGAGAAGAGCTGGAGGACAGCCAAAGAATTTGTAACATTTCTCAATAGATACATATAACTAAATAGAATGTAACAATCTGAACTTCTGCATATCTCTCCACGGAACTTTAAACCTCTGTGTTTAACCCTTCCAATGCTGGTCTAGTAAAAAAAAAATGCTTTTTGCATATAATATGCTGTAAATAATATTTTAGAGCAAAGTTGAAATGCAGGGTTATATTCCGCTGACCCTGTAAGCAGAGGGAAGCCTCTGGATAGTCCAGAGCTCATGTCCTTCAAGACCCCACCAATTCAGTGCTGGGAACCTCTGCACATATCCAACCAGAGGAGATGTTTACATAGCCACGCTCCTCTCCATGTACAAGTGGCGGTGGGGTTGAGGAGGAGTTCCCTCTACTTAGGTAAGTATCTGTGATATCTGATTGGCTGTTTGTAGCTCCGCCCAGGTGTGCAGAAGGGACGCGAGACCCCCAGAACATATCATCCCAGGTAGTAAGGGATCTGTATACTAAGTTTCGTATCGGTCAAGGTGTTTTCAAGTGATACACACACACACACACACACACACACACACACACACACACACACACACACACACACACACACACACACACACACACACACACACACACACACACACACACACACACACACACACACACACACACACACACACACACACACACACACACACACACACACACACACACACACACACACACACACACACACACACACACACACACACACACACACACACACACACACACACACACACACACACACACACACACACACACACACACACACACACACACACACACACACACACACACACACACACACTTTAGGGTGTCCTTCTTAATTGTACAATCTTACCAATTCTATGTAATATGAGGGACAACCTAAAGTATCCATGCAAAGTATATGCACTCAGTTTACCCTTGTACTTCATAGATTTGGCAAGATTGTACAGTTAAGATTGTATCATTGATCTGTGCCTTTAGACCATGGTTGTCCAATTCATGTCCTTGAGGACCAGGATCTTCACACATGGTTACACATGGTGTAAGGCAGAGGACTACTCACCAGCTTGATGCCGGACGTCCGTCAGTTTCCTGAGATGTAAGTTGAGTGTAGAGATGTAGAAGTACATCCAGGTAATCAGGATGGAGTCGGCGAGGAGGTGTAGAATGAAAGTCGGAGTCATTAGGCTTTCCTGGAGTGGAGGAACCACTGATGCTGAAACACACGGAATACTTATTTCTTGTTAAACCCCATCCTTAACCAGAGGTGGAGCTGCAGAGCGACATAAGCGTGGGCCCAAATGCAAATTTAAGTTGACATCAAACACAAGTCTGAACGCTGCCATTGAACCCATGTTTGCTTTTTTAATGACGTCCCCTATCACTTGCTCAGTGATGAGAACAAAGAGGAAACATCGACGTTGAATGCTAGTGTGAATGCTGTCATTAAACCCCTGGCTGCATTTTCACTGAGATTACCCTATAACTCACCCAACGGTGGGAACAAATGGGAAATAGTGATGCCTAAGGCTTGTGCTAATCTTTCTTAAGGCCCCATTCACACTTGCAAAACGCTAGCGCTTTTGCTAGCATTTTGCTATGGCGATTTTTGGCGTTTAACGCAAAAAAATCGCCATCCACACGATTTTTCCCAATCGCGCTTAGCGCTTCCATAGCACTAAACACGATCACCGTGAAATCACCTCAAAATGGTGCCGGTTGCAAATTTACATTTGGCGATTTGCGGTAATCTCTGGCGATTAACGCAAATCGCCCAAGTGAGTACGGGCCTGTAGGGTATTATGGCACTAGAGCTTTAAAAAGCGCTAGCGCTTGAGCGTTTTGCCAAAATCGCAGGCAAAACGCTCAGATGTGAACAGGGCCTTAGATCTATTGAACAGTCAGTGACTGTGCAAAGACAAATATTTCCTCTTTTGAGACACAGGAACCAGGAAAGCTTAAAGCGCTTCCAAGGCGCGGGGGCTTAAACAAATGCCAGCCCATAGCAGCCATCTCATACCCTCACCGCAGCCCCGGTCCTCAGTGTTGTCCCGCTGGCTGCCCGACGGCGGGTCGGGTCTCCTGCGCCTGCATTGGCATTCATGCCCGTGCGTACACGTCATCTACTATTACATTTACCACGCAGGTGCAGTATACGCTAGATGACGTGGGCATGAATGTCCGCACAGACGCAGAAGACCCGACGAGGTTGCGATCTTCACGGGTAGCCAGCAGGACAACGAGAGCTGCGGCGAGGCCACGAAACGGCTGCTATGGGCTGGAAGGAGACCTAGGTGAGTAAAATGTGTTTAAGCCCCCGCGCCTCGGAAGTCCTTTAAAGAGGAACTTTACTGAAAAATAGTAGTAGAGTGGAAAAAAAAATAAATACATTGCAAAGTGAGAAGTTAAAACACAGAAGAGAGATAAAAAAGGATTAATATTCGTCATGTAATTCGTTCATATCGTTTAATCTACAATCAACCTGCAGGTCATCATCTTTACTACGGGCAGACACGGAAAAAAAAACAACAGACAGCACCAACTGCCATCATCTATAAACACACCCAGTAGCAATAGGATCAGGGCCGGTTTAAGCAACAATGGGGCCCCAGGGCAAAATAAACCTAGGGGGCCCGCCCAACAGATACCCCGGAACAAAAATCGGCATTAAGGGACCTTTTTTGCAGCTGGTATAGTCAGGGTGTGAAGTCCCAATCAGTCGGAGCTCCACATTCTGGCTACCCCAGCCTGCATGGGGGGGGGGTGGGCAAGGGGTTAAAAAGTTTCAGGAGGGGGGACCCCACATAATTAAAAAAAAAATTCCCACACTCTAAACATAAAAAAAAATTGGGAAAATAGGAAAAAATGCCAGAGATCTTCAAACAGCCATATTGCGGCTGTATAGCGATCCCTGGCCAAAGCGCTGCGGCTGCGTATGGACCCCCAGGAAACCCTGTCAGGAAATGTATTGCTCTTTTTTTTTGATACATGTAAAATTACACAACCGTTAGGTTTGCTACTAAAAGTGACATTTACCGCATTTAAAAGTATACTTTTTTCCTTCGAAACTTTAAAATTGATTTTCTCAAAAACTATAAGGTCTTTTTGAAAAATTGTTTTTTCCTCTTATTCCCAATGATCTCCTTAACATATCCTGCAAATTTAGGGTTTCTGGCTTTTAAGGTGGATTTGCTATTAACCATTAAAGTCGGCAGGTTTTTAAATGTGTATTTTATTTTCCTTTGAAACTTTAAAATCGATTTTCTCAAAAACTATAAGGTCTTTTTGAAAAATTGTGTTTCCTCTTATTCCCAATGATCTCCTTAACATATCCTGCAAATTTACGGTTTCTAGCTTTTAAGGTGGATTTGCTATTAACCATTAAAGTCGGCAGGTTTTTAAAGGGACTCCGAGCTCACCCAAAAAAAGAAAGTTGTACTCACCAGGGGCTTTCTCCAGCCCAGTGCTGGTCGGGAGGTCCCACGCCGGCGTCCTGGCTCCTCTCCTTCTCCCCGCTCCGGAATGGCTGACAGGCCGCAGCCCGGGCGACACTCGGCAGAGTGTCGGGCTGCTCCTTCCGCGTATGACGCGGCTGACGTCACACGCCGGCCGCCTCGCGTCATCACGGCGGCCGGCGTGAAAGTACTGCGCATGCGCGATTAAAGCACGCATGCGCAGTACTTTCACGCCGGCCGCCGTGATGACGCGAGGCGGCCGGCGTGTGACGTCAGCCGCGTCATACGCGGAAGGAGCAGCCCGACACTCTGCCGAGTGTCGCCCGGGCTGCGGCCTGTCAGCCATTCCGGAGCGGGGAGAAGGAGAGGAGCCAGGACGCCGGCGTGGGACCTCCCAACCAGCACTGGGCTGGAGAAAGACCCTGGTGAGTACAACTTTCTTTTTTTGGGTGAGCTCGGAGTCCCTTTAAATGTGATATATTTTTATATTTTTCCCTTTGAAACTTTAAAATCGATTTTCTCAAAAACTATAAGTTCGATTTGAAAATTTAGTTTTCTTCTTGTAGCCACTGGGGGCCCCTACAAGCTCTGGAGCCCTGGGGCAATTGCCCCCTTTGCCTCCATGGTAGCACCGGCCCTGAATAGGATAGGCTAAAAGGTTGTTTTATTTTTTAGATATACAGTACATATGGAAACATTGCAACAAGGTTCACAGAAAGGAAACTGTCATGACCATGGTCCTGACTTCATACCGTGGGAGGGGTTTCACCACAATACCAGGCACACAGACTGATCAGTGGGAGGGGGTAATGGCCACACTCAGGGCTTTATATATTTTATTTTTTGTGTGGAAAGGTCACAAAGGCCCAGGCATTGGGCGGCTGCAGCCCAATGGGGCACCTGGATATGAAAAAGGGGTTGCTACATGTGAAAGAGGGGGCTGAATGGGGAGGAGCACATGAAAAGGGGAAACTGATGCCCAAGGAAGCTGTTCATGAAAGAGAGGGGCTGTAGTACATGGATGATACACATGGAGGAGGGGCGCTGTTGCTTAAGACTGGGGAGCCACTACATATTTGGCCTAGGGGCACAAAAGTATAAATCCAGCCTTGGGGCCCACCCCACACTGATGGAAAGGGAACGTTATACTGTGCAAGCTTGGGGGAGGGGGGGGGACTGGGTTTTACGAAGGGGCCCCACGCTATTTTGTCTAGGGGGCCCCGCAGGCTCTGGTTATGCCCCCGGCTTTTATTGTTATTATTTGCACAGTTTCCACAGTTATAATTTCCCTCTCTAATTTATCTGCTCTGTGTAACAAACTTACCTTCCGGTAGCGAGTCCCGCGGCTTCTCAGGCGGGACTCGCTCGCGTACTGGGTCTTCCGCTCGGTTGTCCTCCAGCTGCATCCCCAGCACCCCTGCGGCGGTACTTCGGCGCATGCGCAATGCGGCCAGACGGGCATGCATGGTGCAGAGCAGCCTGTACAGGCTGAGAAGGCGTGTCAAATAAGTGTCAGCTGTGATGTCATCAACTGACACCTTTTTTGCAGGAGGAGCTGGCAGTTCTGGGGGTGGGCTTCTGCCCTGTGTCTTGGCTACTTAAAGAGGAACTCCAGTGAAAATAATGTAATAAAAAAGTGCTTCATTTTTACAATAATTATGCATAAATGATTTAGTCAGTGTTTGCTCATTGTAAAATCTTTCCTCTCCCAGATTCATATTCTGACATGTATTATATGGTGATATTGTTACTGTGGGCAGGTTATGTAGCTGCTCCTAGCTGTTCTGGCTGTTACAGCTGTAAACAGCTATTTCCTGTCTGGGAACCTTGTTACATTGTGGCAGTTTGCCCAGAGTACCGCGGTCCCAGAGCTTCTTGTGGGAGGGATTTCAGCACAAAATCAGTCATACAGCGCCCCCTGATGGTCTGTTTGTGAAAAGCATTATATTTCTCATGTAAAAGGGGGTATCAGCTACTGATTGGGATAAAGTTCAATTCTAGGTTGGAGTTTCTCTTTAAGGCAGGAGATGTCATTTGCTCGTCGGCCTTGATACTAATCAGTTTGCTGGTTCTTGGTCCTTATCCTAGTGAGAATGTGAGATAGTTATATGAGAGCTACATTCATATATAGTGCACTCCGTGATATATATGTACTGTAGTTAGTCTAGAACTGTGTAATTGTAATTATTATTGTATTGTATTCTGTGTATGATCTGGCAAGTCCACCACTCTGATTAAAGTCTCATCCCTTTGTACCTCAGTCATCTGATACCCGTTATAGACCTTGGCTAGTCTAACGACGTTGTCTCAGTCTCATCTCTATCTGTACCTCAAATATCATACTTATGTGTATGACTTCGGCTTGACTATTGACTTAGCACTTGTCTCAACCCCTTGTACTGTAGCCATCTGATTACCGTGTATCGACCCTAGCCTGTTATTGACCTAGCTCTGCATTAATCCTTCTGTACCGCACATTTCTGACTTCTTGTGTATGACCTAAGCTACGACCTGACCTCGATTTATTGTATTTCTGTGTGTACACCAACACCCAGCGTCACACTCTGTATATCAAAGCTGTGAAGATTTTATCAGCACTCTTATAAGGACTATTCATCAATTATTTTTAATGTGAATTAAATTAAATAATTCATAAGTCTTATGCCAATTCTTCCAGTTCTTTAAAACAAAGTTAAAATCAGTAACGCAAGCAAATTACACTATTGAGTAGAACCTCATCTAAAAAAAATGAACCACACTTAGAGTGGCTTCGAACCCACATTGATTATTGTAATAAAATTATCCTTCAGTCACCACTGTGTTAGCACATGTTATTTTCTCAGCTTACCACAAGATGGCACTGCTTGTTAATGAGTTTCATTATCATCTTCATATGGAAGTCAGGCAATTAAATGTGATACATTTCCACAGCCACTGAAAACTCAAAGGGGGCGGGACCAAAGCAGGACATTTGATTTTTTTAAAGGTAAAAATACATTTTTCCATGTGAACAATACTGATTTCTGTGTAAGTCATTCACTGTTATGTCATAGAACATGAAGTTTCTCTGTGATCATTTACCTTCTGGCTTCTTGAAGCTTAGTGCCCTCCTCTGGCTGAGTATCCTCTCGCGGTCCCTCAGAGAGGCCCGGAATTTATGTCTGAGAGAAACCTGGCACCATTCTTTCTCCTGAGGCTCCTTCCGAACTGCATTGTAGCAATTAAGGCGCAAGTGTACCCTGCAATAGAAAATAACCATTATAGTCCTTATTCTATCACTCCCATCATCCACAGGGGTATAACAATAGCCCATACAACCCCCAACATTGCGGGGGGCACCTGAGATCTGGGAGGTCCCAGGAGTGGGGGGGGGGGGGGCGCGGTCCTGCAGAACAGCACATTATAGAGTACCGCAAAAAATATTATCTGATTTGATAATTAATTACATACCTTCTCATGTATATTAACTTCATTGGTATGTGCAACGAAACGTAAATCACAGAGGAAAATATTATAAGGGCAAAACCTAAAAAAATCACAAAACGCTGAATTGGACTTGTTAAAAAAATCACATGGGGAATTTGCATGGATAAGTGTCAACACTGCCTTATGATGCCCAAACACGGTACAATAAAAACATTTGATTTTATTCCCACCAAAACAATCGAATTGAATAAAAGTCAGAAATAATCTTTTCATTCGATCAAGAAAAATGAACGATTATCCCGGTTTTTCAATAAAAATCCGATCGGACTTGTTGGAAAAATCTTTATATTTGATCTAACAGAATAATCGAACAAAATTATCCAAACGAAAAAAATGAAAAAATTGTTCCATGTATGGGCACCATCAGGGTGATATTTTGACTTTATAACCCACATACAGAGCAACGTAAGCTAACACAACAATGCTCACTGACAGAGTATCACACTTTTTATTTTTAATTTTAGTAGCTCATGAGTTTACAAATACTTTGCTAACAGCGCCTTTAAACAGCTGGGAAAATTCTAGAAAATCGTGTCAAATTGGTGGACACAAGCACAATGCAAAAGGATGGGCGACTTAGCTCAGCTTATGTGTTGCCAAGAGGTCACCTGGCCTGTAGTTCCTTCTGATATAGAGGGGGTGTGGCATGGCCTACCACTCTGCTTCCTTCCTGCTATTCTCTATGGTAAGTCATGTGGTCCATGCTGCCAATGTGCTGGAAGATGCAGCCCTCCTCACCTGTATAGATTCTCTTCATCGACTGTTTTCTTCTCCAGGTTCCAGCAGAAGAAGCTGTTCAGAAACATAGCGCAAGAAATGGCTCCGTACCCCAACAGTATGGGGACAAAGGGGACCCCGGCATTGTAAATAACCTGTAAGAAGACAAAGAGAAACATTGGAGAGGAAACAAGTAGTTTACTTTTCTTGATTTCTTTACCTATTTACACATTCTCACCACTGCTGCTGATGCTTACCTCGGGATGGGGAAGCCTGAAAAGGCTCTGCCCATCCTCCTCAGTAACTCAGCAGTAGGCAGGGGCGTAGCAATAGGGGTTGCAGAGGTAGCGACCGCATCGGGGCCCTTAGGCCAGAGGGGCCCCGAAAGGCCCACTCTCAACTACATTATTAGCTCTCTATTGGTCCTGTGCTCATAATAATCACTTCTATAGATGTTTTGAATAATGGTAATTATTAACAAACTGTCCCCCATCCCCTTCTTGCACCTCTGACACTGTAGTTGCCATTGGCAGGTTTTTGGTGCGCCGTATCATTTGTTATGTATAGAGTGCTTGGGGAGGCCCCATTGCAAAACTTGCATCGGGGCCCGCAGCTCCTTAGCTACGCCACTGGCAGTAGGACCTGCGAAAATCACCTACTGCCAGTGCAGTAGAGCGGACCCAATCAGACTCGTTATTCCCACTGGAGCGGGAAGCCAATAGTGCACTTGTACGCAGTGGCAAAAGTAAATTTGTTCTTACTTTTGTTTGGGGGTGCCAGTGCAGGATCCCCAAGGCTGAGGAAGCCTCATTAAGGGGCGTTATGATGAAAATTATGCTTTTCTATTATCCCCACCATCAGTTATTTAATAGGGACAGCATACATTTCCCCATAGAGCTTGTACTAAGAAAAATAGCTCCTAAGACCAATTCTACTCTCCTACACAGCTGAGTTGCGTCACTAAATTAGCTGTTACTGATGAGAAGTGATGGGCTGTCTGTTCCCTGCGCTCTGCTAAACTGCTAGCAGACACTGCCACAGCTGATTTATAACATGGCTCACACACACACTACAGAGCCCTGCTGTTGCTTTTCACATGTAACTAGCTAAGTAAATAAATAAACAGGCTACTAATTAGTTACTTAATTTGTTACATTATAGCTACATGTGAAAAGTTGAAAAAAGGAAGTGGGTCCGCTTTAATGTCTCCAAACATTTATTAGGGACTTATCCCGAAGTAGAAAGACATGCACAATGCTGACATGTTTCGGACCTAGTGAGGTCCTTAACCACTTTACCCCCGCGCGTACGGATTTCTCCGCCCCTTTTTCCATCCTTTCACCCCCAGGGACGGAGAAATCCGTACTTTGCGCACTCCCGCCGCTGCCCGCGCTCCCGCTCGTAAACACGCCGCCCGCCGCTAGTAAACACGCCGCCGCCCGCTCGCCCAGAGATTAACGAACGGGAAAATCCATTCCCGTTCGTTGATCTAAGCCCCGCAATGATCTGCTGCCGCTCGGCTGAGCAGCACGATCATTGTGAAAAAATAACAAAGTCCCAGCCTCTTTCTACTTCCTGCAAGCGTCCGGAAGGACGCTTGCAGGTCGCATGAAACAAATTGGTAATGTTGCCATCTTGTGGCCAAATAGTAAAACTATACCCTAACCATTTTTTACACACAAATAAACTTGTTTTACACAAAAAATTAACTCCTTACCTCCCACACTCCCCAATTATTATTTTTTTTTTGTAATTAAAAAAAAAATAAAAAATTTACAATAAAAAAAAACATAAATAGTTACCTTAGGGACTGAACTTTTTAAATATTTATGTCAAGAGGGTATAACACTGTTACTTTATAAACTATGGGCTTGTAATTAGGGATGGACGCAAAACTGAAAAAAATGCACCTTTATTTCCAACTAAAATATTGGCGGCAAACATTGTGATAGGGACATAATTTAAACGGTTTTATAACCGGGACAAAAGGGCAAATACATTTCATGGGTTTTAATTACAGTAGCATGCATTATTTAAAAACTATAAAGTCCGAAAACTGAAAAATAATACATTTTTTCCCACATTTTTTCCTATTTTCCCATTAAAACACATTTAGAATAAAATTATTCTTGGCATAATGTCCCATCTAAAGAAAGCCTAATTGGTGGTGAAAAAAACAAGATATAGTTTATTTCATTGCGATAAGTAATGATAAAATTATAGACGAATTAATGGAAGGAGCGCTGAAAGGTGAAAATTGCTCTGGTGGTCAGGGGGTAAAACCCCTCAGTTGGGAAGTGGTTAATCATAGCAAACATGTGAAAAGTAATAGCAGGGCTCTGTAGTGTGTGAGCCGCTTTATAAAGCTATGGGAAGAGTGAGACACCATTGCTAGAAGTTAGCAGAGAGCAGGTAACAGCCAGCTTGTCGCATTCTTTTCAGGAACAGCTGATTTAATGACACAGCTCAGAGAATAATTTGTGTTAGGAGTTATTTTTTTAACACAAGCTCTATGGACAAATGTATGTTGTCCATATTAAATAACTGATGGAGGGGATAATGGAACAGCATCATTTTTGCCATGGTGCCCCTATAGGATCCAGAGGCTTCCCCATCACGAGGTGTAAGTATGTTATTTTTTTTTGTTGTTGTTTTTTTTGTTTGTTTTTTTTAATTAAAACTTTCAGGTTTACTTTAATGCTTTAGAACATACTTGGAATTTGAGTGTAGTACCACTTAAAGTTATGTTACTTAGTTTGAGTTGATTTTTGTTGCTTGGAAGGGACAAAAACGTAACTTATATTTAGGCCTCTTTCACACCAAGACGTTGCATTTCAGGGGACGTTAAGGTCGCATAACGTACCCCTAACGCAACGCCTGGTGGTGTTGGAGGTGGATGCCAGAGTGAGCCGCGTTGTGTGGCTGTTGGTGCGCCTTTTTGTCTGATACTCTGCGGGGACCACGTGATCGGAACAGTGCGCATCACGTGGTCGCGCCAGCCAATCAACGGCCGCTCCAGGAAGTAAACATTGCAGTAATGATGGGAAGTCCTGCTCTTTTCAATAAATCGAGCCAAACTTCCCATCACTACACTGCAGTGCAGTGAATATTAATTAGCCATGTGGCTAACAATAGCGGACTCTCCCCTCCTCTTCGCCTGTAACATCCCACTGTGAAAGCAGCCTAAAGGTTCTTAAGATACATTTTGTGAATCAAACACAAAACAATAACAGTCAAAGAAAATTAATTTCAGCTTCCGTCATGTCTAGAAATTCACAGATGGCTACAAACTTGATTGAAAAGATGTTTTTTTAATAAAAATGTATTACCAAATGTCTTGTAGAGCTCTGATATACATTTATAGCGATGTTTAATAGAAGTGGAGTTCCCCTTTAATTGCCTTAATCTAATGAAAGGCTTGTGAAGGAAACATTAAAGAAAAAACACCACCGCAATAAAAAAGTGGACCTGAACTCTTGCACAGGGCAGGAGGAAAACATAGAAGAATGCACCCTGTATGTATTAAGAGAGTTTAGCCTAATTTCCCCTCATCTGTGACTAATTACCCCTGTAATTTGATCTCCTGGCTGTGTCAGCTGGCCGCCTTGGCAGAGCAGCTAATTTGTAAACACAGGATGTTAACAATATGTCTGCTTCCATGAAAGCAGGAAGTAGACACATTGCAGATTTATTGCAGGATTTGTATCAGCTGTAAAAAATAAATGTTTTTCTTTAAGGCTGCTTTCACAGTGGGACGTTAAAGTCCCACGTTACAGCAGCCTGTAACACAGCCCAACTCACAGCAATTAAAAATCAATGGGCTGTTCACAGTGCACACGTTGCGTAGGAGTAGAACGCTGCAGGTTAAATGAAAGTGCAGCATGCTGTGCGTTATACTCCTATGTGGCTGCTTTAGACTGGCTGCACATGCTCAGTAATGTATGTCAGGAGAGGAGGAGGGGAGAGTCGCTATTGTGTCTAGCCACATGGCTAATTAATATTCACTGCACTGTAGTGTTGTCCAGATCATGAACGATTCGGATCTTTGATCCAGATCTTTTTTGTGAGTCGAATCATCCAGATCACCGCAATGAAGGATTCGGTTCACAGTGGATGTCTGGAAGAAACAGGAACTGCAGCGTCTGTGCACAAGCACAATCTTCCTGCTGCACCTCTCCCTTCCCCATTAGCACCCTCAATGTGCCCTCATTCTCCTGCACCTCTCACTCTGCTGCACCCCTGCTTCCGGCTTCCCTAGTAAAAAGATTCGGTTCAAAGATCTGGATCTTTTCAATGATCCGATTCGAATCATCCGAATCATTGAAAAGATCCGGACTTCCCAGTATAGAAAGAAAACGATGCACCAAGAGCGTTCTGCTTTCAGGTCTGCTTTATTAAGCACAGAATGGAATTGATCGATTGTCTGCTGTTATTAAATTAATCTGTGAAGAATTGATATCCCCCAGAATGTCCAATCATTCAAATTTCGATCAATTTTGAACAAATATCAATTGAAAGCATCAATCAGACACGATGGAAAAGCTATGGCAATTGGGGGCGGGCAGAAGCAGAAACTGATTGATGGGCCATAACTACTGCATGGAACAGCGCAGCACTGTGGTACGATTGTTTTTTTGTGCTGGAATCTATTGAAAATTGATGTGAATGAGTGGTAGGAATCAATTCCTTATTAAAACATCTTATATCAGAGAGGAATCAATCATTTTGCCACATCGAGTGACAATCTTGGCCAGCTTTACACTCTCAATCAATATTTTAAAGGGTACCTGAAACAAAAGGTATATGGAGGTGTCCATATTTATTTGCTCTTAAAGGACACCCAGGGTGAAAATAAACTAATGAGATAAATGATTGTATCTATCTTCCTTCTCCTAAAAATGACTTTTTAAGATATTTCACAGTTTTATTTTATGTTTAAATCTACTTTTTAGTTTTAACTGTTTTATTGTTTTTGCTCAATGACACATTCATTGAAGTATGCTAGAGCTAAAATCTATGAACTATTGATCCTTTTTATCTCTTTCCTGCTTTTAGAAGACATTTTCTGCTAGGAGAGTGTTTTATAGTTTTAATTTTTAGGACTGAGTCAGCCACTTACATAACTGATATGTAACTCTTTCAGGCAGAGAAAGTAAAAAAGGAACACAGCATAGTTATTTGTGTGCTAGGCACTGTACATGCCCATGTCTATCTCATCATGTCACATGTCACTTCGGGTATCCTTTAAGCAATAACAGTTACCTGTAGAAATCCTGCTGATCCTCTGCTCTAATACTTGTAGCCAGAGACCCTGAACATGCAGCACATCAGGTGTTTCTGACATTATTGTCAGATCTGACAAGATTAGCTGCATGCTTGTTTCTGGTGTGATTCAGCCACTACTGCAGCCAAATAGATCAGCAGGGCTGCAAGGCAACTAGTATTGCTTAAAAGGAACTACATATGGTAGCCTCCATATTTCTCTCACTTCAGTTGTCCTTTTATGTTTTAATTGTTGTCTAATAAGGGATGACAATGGCTGGTCAGAAGTGGGCGTCGGTCACTCTTTGTTCTCCAGCTTGTGTCCCCCTCGTTGCCTCCTGCCCCTCCTGGCTTACCTTGATGATAGTGAACACTGTGGCGGAGGCCGTGAAGCACCCTATGACCAGGGAGGGGTAGATGGGCGTCACATCCGGCAGGATATACGGGAGCTGCAGGAGAGGAAGGAAGATGTCATCTGCAAAGCTCTGAGGAGATTGTTGGCTCTAAACGCCTGAATGGAAATCATACATGCAACATATAAGCCTGCTTATATACTCTGGACTTGCCACCAAAATCTAAAACTTGTTTTGATGTTTAAAAGGAACTTGTATAGGCAGAGTGGTGGCAATTGTGTATCTGGGCAATATTACGCCCATGGCAAACACTCAAATTGCCCCCCAATCAAGTAGTCTCATGTCTCAATATAATTAATCAAGTTGCCACTGCCCCCCCAGTAAATGATTAAGTCACAAACATCCAGATAAAATAATTGGCCCCAGTGTCCCCCTTTGACCCTAAACTCCTCTTAAAGTGGGCCCAAATTAAAAATACAATATTTCAGAAATAAAATCTATATTCTAAATTATAATAATAAATAGCAGCCTTTTTTCAGCTGCATGGTGACAGATATAAAATATTTTACATTTATTGGAGGAACCCCTCCCTTCCTTTCATATTGCCGGGACAGAAACCGGGAGACTGGTGAGTAGAAGGTGTCCGGCAAAGGAGGAATTGCTAATGGCTGCCACCTGTGTAACCCTAGTTATGAAAAAAGAAGGGTGAAAAGCATGCACTGAAATGCTCATAGGCTTGAAGGAGTGTTTATTTATCTTTGTATGTGTCAGAGTGGTGCAACTAAATATTTTGATTTAAAAAATGTTTGGTTTGGGTCCGCTTTAAGGCAGCCATACACTGGTCGATTGCCAGCAGATCAACCAGCAGATAGATCCCTCTATGATCGAATCTGATCAAAGAGGGATCTATTGGCTGCCTACACTGCAAACAGATTTTTAATCGATTTCACTATGAAACCGATTCACAATCTGTGGAGCTGACGCCACCGCCCCTCCCCCCCCCCCCATACATTACCTGATCCAGTCGACGCGAGTCCCCCAGTCCCCGCTGTCTCTTCTCCACTCTGGGCTCCAGGGCTACTGCTTCACTTTACTTCCTGTCGAGGAAAGTTTAAACAGTAGAGGGCGCTCTACTGTTTAAACTTCCTGTCGGGACAGGAAGTAAGTGAAGCCAGCAGGAGCCCAGCGCGGAGAAGGGACCGCGAGGACAGCAGGGACACGCGCCGGCGGAACAGGTAATGTATTGCCGCTAGTGTCGGTCGTTGGACATTCGAACGCCGCTATCCAGGCACTCGCTACCTGCCGGCAAACAAGAAAAATCTTCTGCGCGGACAGATCGACGGGAACGATCGATTTCGGCCGGAAATCGATCATTCGGTCAGCGTTTGCACAACGATTTCACAGCAGATTTGACAGTGATCGAATCTGCTGTATATATTGGCGGGAAGTCGTGTGAGTGTATGGCACCCTTTACTATAGGAAGCCCCCCTCCCTCCCCCATTTGGGAGTTGCATTGTTGTCAGTGGGCTCTCCATTACTCTCAGACCTCAGATCAGCTGCAACCGAAGAGAGAGACAGAGAGAAGGTACACAGTACCCGTGCAACACACGTGAAGTGTGTTGCACGGTTACTGCTTGAAAAACAGGAAAAAACCGAGAGCCAAATCTAGTGTAGTAAGTACGACCAATATGGAAAAGGTATATAAATGAGAATATACTCACAAGTGTGGGTCACCACACAGGCGACCACTGTAATAGCAGATGGGGAGAATTATCACCTGACCCCACTCAGGTATAAAAAGTCGCTCTCTATAGAAAGAAAAAAATGGGGTAACACCCCTCCACCCAGGGTGGACAAGATATGAGTAAAAATGGTTAATAGAGGCGCCAAAATAGGATAAGATGGGTTAAAAACCGTTTAAAAGGAGGGGGTGGGTGGATCCACTACCCTCACTAAAAATGACCAGGCTAAATCAAGCCGTAAATAATGCAAGAAAATATTTATTAGTCTCCAAATACAGTGCAACGCGTTTCACGGGCACACATCCCGCTTCATCAGGCAATTGAGGTAGGAGAACACCAGTGTAGGTCAATTGAAAGCTAGAGCGCCTCTACAGATTTAGCCTGGTCATTTTTAGTGAGGGTAGTGGATCCACCCACCCCCTCCTTTTAAACGGTTTTTAACCCATCTTATCCTATTTTGGCGCCTCTATTAACCATTTTTACTCACTTGCACGGTTACTGTGAGCCTTCTATACTTCCACATACAGGAAGTGACAATGATCAGAGGTCTGAGTGACAGGAAGGCACGGAGGCAGGCATGGGTCCCGTGGCGCCTATGGCACAAGCCACTCCTGCGCCCCTCTAGATACGCCACTGAGTGGTTTCATAGTAGTTAGTACCGTAGCCTCCCAGTGCTACAGTTCCAGGTTGACTTGGACGCCATGTGTTTGTACATCCACCCCATGTTTGCATGTATTCTCTCCTACATCCCCCAAACACACTGATAAGATCATTTCCCCCCCCCTCCCGCCATTTCAGGATTGGCCTTACACCGTGTTAGGGACATTAGACTAGGACTGTGGTTAGTAGCATTTCATGGACCATCTGTATTTATAACAAAGTAAGTAAATAACGAACTAAACTTCTGACTTTTTATGTAAGATTTTATGTAAGGAGGATTAAGAAAAAAAATGGAAAAAATTAATTATTTCTCAGTTTTCAGCCGTCCTGGTTATTACACCATTTAAATTATGTCCCTATGACGATGTATGGCGCCGATATTTTATTTGGAAATAAAGGTGAATTTTTTCAATTTGCGTCCATCACTTCTTACAAGCCTGTAATTTAAAAAATAACAGTAATATACCTTACTACATACATATTAAAAAAGTTCAGTCCCTAAGGTAACTATTTATGTATTTTTTTTGGTGTAGCTATTGGGGAGTGTGGGAGGTAAGGGGCTAATTTTAAAAGTAAAAAAATGTCATTATCTGGAAGTTTTTATTTCCAGATGTAATTTTACTATTTGGCCACAAGATGTCCTCGCCAGCTCACTTCTGTATGCGTAGTATTAGTACGCAAAACGGAGGCAATGCGTGGACGGAACAGTAGGAGCTTTGTGAAAGACTCTTAGACGGCGTCGATCTTTCATATGGGGACTTAGATCAATGAATGTATTCCCTTTCATTGATCTCCGGGCTAACGGAAAGCAGCGGGAGCACGCGGTTGTCAGCGGAAGTAGTGTAGCCTATCTAGACGCAAATATCTGTTCAGATAGGATTAAGTGGTTAAAGCAAATCTGAAGTGGCGCTAAAAAAAAGAGAGATACCTGTAGAGAAGGAAGGCTCTGGCTCCCATAGATGCTTCTCAGTCCTTGCTTGGTCCCCCCATGCGCCTACAGGATTTCTCTGCAATCATCGGAGGCAATCACATCTCCGAGTACTTCCAAAGAGTGGCATATACTCTTTGAAGTTCGCATTCACTAGCCCGGACTCGCGTGTTCGCAATATGGATCCACTCATCTTTGTAAGTAGTGGGGAAGCAAGTACTTATGAAGACTGCCCAATTGGAGCCCAAGGTGGGCTGTATTCGAACAAGCTGGTCGAAGAGCTTCATCGCTATGGAATCCAAAGCCTTAAAGTGGAACTGAACTCTTGCACAGGACAGAAGGAAAACTTAACAGAAATGCACCCAGTGTGTATTTAGAGAGTTTAGCCTGTCTAATTCCCCCTCATCAGTGTCTAATCGCAAGTTGTAATTTGATCTCTCCCCTGTGTCACATGACTGCCATGGCAGAGATGGCAGATAAGCCCATTTGAAGGCACAGGAGGTTAACAATATGTCTGCTTCTATGAATCAGGAAGTGGAAACTGTGCAGATTTATTGCAGGATTTGTATCAGCTGTAACAAAGAAATGTTTTTTGTTTAAAGGTTATTATGCTGTTGTGTAAAAAACCATATATAAGTTTGCCTGAACTCAACTGACACCTTAAATTATTATACCCTCACCTCTGTACGAGAGGTCAGTCCCATTAAAAATAAGTAGTTGATAATAATTAATAACACTGGGAGAGATCATAGGTATATGCAAAACTTGAAAAATTAGCTTTATTGTGACTCCAACTCCATAAACATGCATCCAAATTAAAATCAATTAAAATTTGCCTGTATAAAGCGCATCACCATTCGCACCTCCATCATACACCACACTCTCATTCACCCCTAACGGTACCGGTACCGATTTGGCCGTATCTTCAGAGAGGGGGAGAGAACGTTCATAGTGCACTGGTATGGAGAGCCAAGGGGAAATCCTCTTCAGCATGCAAGCTAGGTAAGAAAAGTCCAGATAGTCTCACCACATGTCGTCCTCTAATTAGATTACCACCACTGCGATGTCTCCGATAGGTTAGGACCATGGGACCATGGGACAGCAAGGCCCTCAGGCAGCCGCTCTACCCGCTCTGCGGTGCTGCATTGCAGCGGGGAACGTGCACTGATGCCATATCTTTCCAGCGTTTTTTGCAGCCTTGAGGAGCGCTCCAGGACACGTGATTTAGGCCCACCCACCGACGCGTTGCGCCCGCCCACTTGCGAGCTTCGTCAGGGTGTACGTGGCTTGCCATTGGATACCCAGTCTGTCTTTTCTACTCAGCGGCTGCAGGGCGGGGAGTCCCTCCGCACGTCACCGCTCAGCGCGACTTGCGGAAGCTTGTGCGTACCACCTCACTACCGCTCTGCGTTCCAAGTAGTATCCATAGCAACTCATATAAACCAATGTAGCGCCAATATCCGTGTTTAAGCGGCATTTTCTCCGCGTTGTAGCTCGCACTTTGCTCATTGCTTCTACACCTTCATATGCGCCCATACACAGAAGGTATGCTCGAAAATCTCTTTTCCACATTCGGATCTTACCCAAGTCCATGCTCTAGGTATGTTTCTCCTGCTCTGTACAGGAATGCCAGATCAGATGTTTCGTCCCACTCTCCCTTTTTATGCTGTTGTGTATCTTCTAGAGCAGAGAGGAGTTCTGAGTTCAGGTCCGCTTTAAAGTGTACCCAAGATGAAATAAATATTAAAGTTTAGACATACCTGGGGCTTCCTCCAGCCACCTTCGGCCTGATCGCTTCCTCCAGCCACCTTTAACCGGGATGCTCCCTCGCTGCTTTCCTCAGCCTCCTGGATCCTCCATTATTGGTCCTGGTAACTCCGCCCAGTCAGTGCAAGTGCAGTGTGACTCCTCATTGCGCTCCCATGGGCGGGAGAGTTCTGCGCCTGCACCAACTGGCCTGATTGGCCGCAGATAGCGGGACCAACAACAGGGCATCCAGGAGGCAGAGGACGGCGGCGAGGGAGCGATCAGCCCAAAGGGGGCCGGAGGAAGCCCCAGGTATGTCTGAATTCTTCTTTGTATTTCATCTCACGTACATTTTAAAGGACAACTGAAGTAAGAAGAATATGGAGCCTGCCATATTTATTTCCTTTTAAACAATACCAGTTACCTGGCAACCCTGCTGATCTATTTGGCTGCTGAAGTGTCTGAGTCACACCTAGTGTTGGGCGAACAGTGTTCGCCACTGTTCGGGTTCTGCAGAACATCACCCTGTTCGGGTGATGTTCGAGTTCGGCCGAACACCTGACGGTGCTCGGCCAAACCGTTCGGCCATATGGCCGAACTAAGAGCGCATGGCCGAACGTTCCCCGAACGTTCGGCTAGCGCTGTGATTGGCCGAACGGGTCACGTGGTTCGGACCCGAACGCGCTCTGATTGGCCGAACTGTCACGTGGTTCGGGTAAATAAATACCCGAACCACGTCATATCTCCGCCATTTGTCTGTGGGTTTAGCTTTGGGTAGGCAGGCAGGGTAGTTCGCGCTCCAGCCACGCTAGCCAGGGTCCCCCCCAGTCATTGTGTGTCGCTGCTGGGAATAGTAGTACACCGCTCGCTCAGCATTCTGTTTACTGCCACTCTGTGTACCTCGCTCAGCCACACTATATAGCATTCTGTTTACTGCCACTCTGTGTCTGCTGGGAATAGTAGTACACCGCTTGCACAGCCACACTATATAGCATTCTGTTTACTGCCACTCTGTGTACCTCGCTCAGCCACACTATATAGCATTCTGTTTACTGCCACTCTGTGTCTGCTGGGAATAGTGGTACACCGCTCGCTCAGCCACACTATATAGCATTCTGTTCACTGTTCTGTGTCTGCTTGGAATAGTGGTACACCGCTCGTTCAGCCACACTATATAGCATTCTGTGTACTGTTCTGTGTCTGCTGGGAACAGTAGTACACCGCTCGTTCAGCCACACTATATAGCATTCTGTGTACTGTTCTGTGTCTGCTGGGAACAGTAGTACACCGCTCGCTCAGCCACACTATATAGCATTCTGTTCACTGTTCTGTGTCTGCTGGGAATAGTGGTACACCGCTCGCTCAGCCACACTATATAGCATTCTGTTCACTGTTCTGTGTCTGCTGGGAATAGTGGTACACCGCTCGCTCAGCCACACTATATAGCATTCTGTTCACTGTTCTGTGTCTGCTGGGAATAGTGGTACACCGCTCGCTCAGCCACACTATATAGCATTCTGTTCACTGTTCTGTGTCTGCTGGGAATAGTGGTACACCGCTCGCTCAGCCACACTATATAGCATTCTGTTTACTGTTCTGTGTCTGCTGGGAATAGTGGTACACCGCTCGCTCAGCCACACTATATAGCATTCTGTTCACTGTTCTGTGTCTGCTGGGAATAGTGGTACACCGCTCGCTCAGCCACACTATATAGCATTCTGTTCACTGTTCTGTGTCTGCTGGGAACAGTAGTACACCGCTCGTTCAGCCACACTATATAGCATTCTGTGTACTGTTCTGTGTCTGCTGGGAACAGTAGTACACCGCTCGTTCAGCCACACTATATAGCATTCTGTGTACTGTTCTGTGTCTGCTGGGAACAGTAGTACACCGCTCGTTCAGCCACACTATATAGCATTCTGTTCACTGTTCTGTGTCTGCTGGGAATAGTGGTACACCGCTCGCTCAGCCACACTATATAGCATTCTGTTCACTGTTCTGTGTCTGCTGGGAATAGTGGTACACCGCTCACCCGTCACTGTATAGCATTGTGCTCTGTGTCGCTGCTGGGAATAGTGGTACTGTATAGCATTTCTGTACTGCCACTGTACTGCTGCCAGTCAGCGTGTACTGTAAGGATAAGTGAAATGAGGAAGAAATCCGGTGAAAGAGGGAGGGGCAAGGGAAGAGGTGTTTCCCCTGACGGTTCACGTACAGGCCACAGGGGAGCACCCAAGAAAACCCACTCAATACCACCCATGTTGTCCAGGACAACAACCCTCACAAATCCAAAAGAACAGGACCAGATAATTACTTGGATGACCTCTCAAGCGTCCAGCAGTGGGTTAAGCAGCACCAGCACATCACGCACGAGGTCCGAGTCCTCAGCCAGTTACAAGGAGCCAGTGGGCACAAAGCTGACACAACCGGCAGCGACACCACGCACACAACTGCCAGATAACCAGTCCGATGAATTACCTCAGGACACAATGGGGTATTCGCAGGAGCTATTCCCAGCCCAACAAACTTCCACCTTTCAAAGGTCAATGGAGGAACAGCCAGAAATGTTGTGCCTGGATTCACAACCGTTAACTGTGGGAAATGTACCGCGCACTGAAATACGAGGCGAGTCCGAAGAGGACTCGGAAACCCAAATCCCAGAGCAATTTGGGCAGGAGGGGTTGCAATTGCAGGAGGTCGGCCGACAAGATCTGGAAGACGACGTTGGAGTGTGCTGCGCAGAGGTTGTTGTGGGGAGCTCTACTCCACGGCGGTGGCCCACAATGACATATGACGAGTTTGAGGAGATGGAAGAGGAGGGTATGGACAATGTGGACAGAGACCCAGATTTTGTTTGTGAACGAGAACATCGCCGTCGTAGCAGCAGCACAGATGAGTCTGTTGAAGAACACACTGCTGCACGAGTTCGCCTTGTGCCACAAGGTAGGCGGCGCGCAATTTCAGGCACCACAAGCGTGGAAGTTCAAGTGAGAGGCAAAAGAGGAGCAAACAGAAATCGCCAGCAAGGAGGCAGGTGCTCCAAAGTCTGGGCTTTCTTTGAAGACTGCACTGAGGATGTTACCATGGCGATTTGCAAGGTGTGCAAGACCCGCCTGAGCAGGGGGAAAAATATTAACAACCTCTCCACCACCAGCATGAGCCGTCACATGCTATCCAAACATCCCACTCTTTGGGCAAACGCGTCAGGACAGGGTACCAGAAACAACACTGCCTCCCTTGGGTTCACCAGACCCGCCTCAGCAGCAGCAGTAGCCCAGCCATTGCGTGGTTCACAACATTCACAAACATCAGACGACGCTGACACTGTCACTTTCCGGAGTAGTGCTCTTGAGGTCTCCCAGTGTTCATCAAACACAACAACCAACAGCCCTTCCGTGTGCAGCGCTACGGTTCAGTTGTCTGTGTCGGAGATGTTTGAGCGCAAGAGGAAATTGCCAGCAAATGACCCCCGGGCCGTGGCAGTAACAGCCAGCATAGCCAAGCTTCTGGCCTGCGAAATGCTGCCATATCGATTGGTGGAGACAAACAGCTTCAAGGGCATGATGTCAGTGGCCATCCCACGTTACGTGGTTCCCAGCCGCTACCACTTTGCACGCTCTGCAGTGCCTGAGTTGCATGAGCACGTGGTCAGCAAAATAACCCGAAGCTTGAAGAATGCCGTTGCCTGCAAGGTTCACCTCACCACTGACACCTGGACGAGTGCGTTCGGCCAGGGTCGATACATCTCCCTTACCGCGCACTGGGTGAACCTTGTGGAGCCTGGCAGCGATTCCTCACCTGCTACGGCACGGGTGTTGCCCACGCCACAAACAGCTGCACCGCCGTCCCTCCCACTGGATAACAGCAGCACCTACCTCTCTGACTCCTTCTCCTCCAACGCATCTCAAAGCTGTACCTCATCCGGAAACGCTAACCCAGCAGCAGTAGGATCGTGGAAGCAGTGCAGCACAGCTGTTGGCATGCGTCAGCAAGCGTTGCTGAAGCTAATCTGCCTTGGGGATAAGCAGCACACAGGGGAGGAAATTTGGAGGGGAATAAAGGAACAGACGGATTTGTGGCTGGCACCGCTGGACCTGAAACCGGGCATGGTTGTGTGTGATAATGGGAGTAATCTCATTCGCGCTTTAAGGTTGGCTAAGCTGACACACATCCCTTGCCTGGCGCACGTGATGAACCTAGTAGTTCAGCGGTTCCTGAGGACATACCCAGGCGTGCCCGATCTGCTGTTGAAGGTGCGTCGAGTGTCCAAACATTGTAGAAATTCCAGTACTGCTTCGGGGGCACTCGCCAAGATGCAGGAGCGCTTCAATCTCCCCCACCATCGCTTGCTGTGTGATGTCCCTACGCGCTGGAATTCTACGCTGCACATGCTAGCCCGCTTTTGCGAGCAGAAGAGTGCAGTGGTCCAGTACATGACGGCGCAGTACCGAGGCGCATCCGGCCAGCTGCCAAGCTTCTGTGGATCCGATTGGGCCAACATGTTGGACCTCTGCCAAGTCCTCCAAAATTTTGAGCAATCCACGTTGCTTGTGAGCAGTGACAACTCTTCAGTCAGCATTACCATACCACTGCTGTGTTTACTGAAGAGGTCGATGTTAAAAATCAAGGAAACAGCTGTCATGATGCAACTGGGGGAATCTGAAGGAGAAAACGATCAGCGTGATGGTACCAACATCAGGCCATCCGCCTCAGGGAACGCTGGCCCCAGCAGCTATGACGAAGAAGAGGAGGAGGAACAGCTGGAGTTGGAGCAGGAATTTCATGCCACCACTGACGAGGGCCAGAGCGGTGCACGTTGGACTTCCACAATTCAACGCGAATGGTCAGCAGAAGCAGACCAGGAGGAAGGTGACGACTATGATGCATCACAACAACTATCACAACGCTCACAAGAGGATGATGAGGATTCTGGTAGGACTCTGGCACACATGGCTCAATTCATGCTAGACTGCATTGAACGTGACCCACGCATTGTGCGCATTCTGGACAACACCAATTACTGGGTTTATACCCTTCTGGATCCACGGTACAAACACAATGTTCCAAAACTGCTTGAAGAAAGAGTCAGACAGGTCAAAATGGAAGAATACCAGCAGGCCCTTGTGGAGACTTTAGAGAGGAGATTGACATCCTCCCCCTCCTCTAGCCAGTTGTACGCAGACAGACTGACTTCCGCAAACCCAGGACGACCAGGAGGGCAGCAAACAACGCAAGCCGCAGCTAGTACCCAAAAGGGAATGGTATCGGCAGTGTCCTTGGAGTGGGAAAATTTTCTGACACCCATGCAGCCGCAGCCCACTGAACAGCAAGCGTGCAGATCCACCTCCAACACCGATCGCCTGGAGAAGATGGTCAAGGACTACATGTCAGATGGCGTAGCTGTGTCGAACCATCCATCTGCACCCTTCAACTATTGGGTATCGAAGCTAGACACCTGGCACGAACTGGCAATGTACGCAATAGAGGTGCTGGCTTGCCCGGCAGCCAGCGTTATGTCGGAACGCTGTTTCAGTGCTGCCGGAGGCATCGTCACAGATCGGCGTATCCGCCTCTCTACAGACAATGCAGACCGTCTGACTCAAATTAAAATGAATCAATCCTGGATTGGAAATGACTACGCAACACTCCAGGACCCCAACCAAGTAACATGACCAATGAACATCTGGGATGGTGTTGCGTTTCCGGGCCCTGTTTATTGAACCTCTCATCTGTATTACATTTATGACTGCATGGCGGCAAAAAGCATTGCTGCTATATCCGCACGCTTTTTGTCCACATGCAAGGCCTGGGTTGTTGTGTCTCACAAAGCGTGGCCTTCTCCTCCTGCGCCTGCTCCTGTTCCATCACGTCTGCTGCTGCTGGGTTAGCGTTGCCGCGTGGTCCCTGTTTATTGAACCACTTATCTTTATTACATTTATGACTGCATGGCGGTACAAAGCATGCTATCCGCACGCTTCTTGCCCTCATGCAAGGCCTGGGTTGTTGTGTCTCACAAAGCGTGGCCTTCTCCTCCTGCGCCTCCTCCTGTTCCATCACGTCTGCTGCTGCTGGGTTAGCGTTGCCGCGTGGTCCCTGTTTATTGAACCACTTATCTTTATTACATTTATGACTGCATGGCCGTACAAAGCCTGCTATCCGCACGCTTCTTGCCCTCATGCAAGGCCTGGGTTGTTGTGTCTCACAAAGCGTGGCCTTCTCCTCCTGCGCCTGCTCCTGTTCCATCACGTCTGCTGCTGCTGGGTTAGCGTTGCCGCGTGGTCCCTGTTTATTGAACCACTTATCTTTATTACATTTATGACTGCATGGCGGTACAAAGCCTGCTATCCGCACGCTTCTTGCCCTCATGCAAGGCCTGGGTTGTTGTGTCTCACAAAGCGTGGCCTTCTCCTCCTGCGCCTGCTCCTGTTCCATCACGTCTGCTGCTGCTGGGTTAGCGTTGCCGCGTGGTCCCTGTTTATTGAACCACTTATCTTTATTACATTTATGACTGCATGGCGGTACAAAGCCTGCTATCCGCACGCTTCTTGCCCTCATGCAAGGCCGGGGTTGTTGTGTCTCACAAAGCGTGGCCTTCTTCTCCTCCTGCGCCACCCTCCTCCTGTTCCATCACGTGTGCTGCTGCTGGGTTAGCGTTACCGGTCCCTTTTCCTGGAACCTCTTATATGTATTACATTTATGACTGCATGCCGACAAAAAACATGTTACCTGTGCAAAGAAAACAGACATTTCCCGCATTTAAAAGACAGTTTTCCCTTTGAAACTTTAAAATCGATTTTCTCAAAAACTATAAGCTCTTTTTGCTAATTTTTTTTTCCTCTTGTACCCACTCCCAAGGTGCACATACCCTGCAAATTTGGGGTATGTAGCATGTAAGGAGGCTTTACAAACCACAAAAGTTCGGGTCCCCATTGACTTCCATTATGTTCGGAGTTCGGGTCGAACACCCGAACATCGCGGCCATGTTCGGCCTGTTCGGCCCGAACCCGAACATCTAGATGTTCGCCCAACACTAGTCACACCAGAAACAAGCATGCAGCTAATCTTGTCAGAGCTGACAATAATGTCAGAAACACCTGATCTGCTGCATGCTTGTTCAGGGGCTGTGGCTAAAAGTATTAGAGGCAGAGGATCAGCAGGACAGCCAGGCAATGTGCATTGTTAAAAAGGAAATAAATATGTCAGCCTCCATATCCCTCTTGCTTCAGTTGCCCTTTAACAAGAAGTAAGTAACAGGTGGCTGCTGCCCGCTCTGAAATACATTCCCTGTACAAATGCCACACCACTGCCTGTGCCACCTTGCTTGCCAGTGCCCGTCAGTCCCTTCCACGTGAGCAGTTTACAGGCCAATATCTATCATCTACGTGAGCCAAGCATAAACACGTTTTAGTTAATTAAGCATTAGGCTGTTTGGAAACATTCATATTATTGAGTACTTCCAGCAAGTATGTGCGGTATTTGGCAGGGGGTAGTTGGGGTGATGTTACCCACAACAGGGGCACTTGGTAAACAGCGTCCTTCAGAAAGGGTAGCGCAGTGCATGAGAGGCAGTGATCCGGAGGATAAGGCAGAACATTGATGTGTTCCTGTATGTTGGGTGTGAACAGAGCTCATTCTATGAAGCTGTTGTGTATACAGAGTGTGTTGTTATATGACACAGCACACCTCACTGCCTGTGTACACACACTTCCCGGGAAAACATATTAAATCTCAGCGATAAGGTTAGATATTTATAGCAGCAGCTTCTGGCAGATCATGGAGAATAATCTTGTGTGTCTTACCATTAGTGAGGAGAACATTACGCAGCCTCCCCCGACCCCCAGGGCGACCAGCGCAAACGGCAAAAACAAGGACAGACCTGAGGCGAGAGGAAAACATTTCATAACAAGAGCAGATAGATAACACTGCAGCAACAGGGATCAGGTTTAAAGAGACACTGAAGCGAAAAAAAAATGAGGATATTATGATTTGTATGTGTAGTACAGCTAAGAAATAAAACATTAAGATCAGATACATCAGTCTAATTGTTTCCAGTACAGGAAGAGTTAAGAAACTCCAGTTGTTATCTCTATGCAAAAAAGCCATTAATCTCTGCGACTTTCAAAGTCTTGGAGAGGGCTGTTTTCTGACTTTTATTATCTCAACTGTTACTAAACAAATTTCTTTTTCTCTGCCAGAGGAGAGGTCTTTAGTTCACAGACTGCTCTGAAAGAATCATTTTGAATGCTGAGTGTTGTGTAATCTGCACATATATTATAGAATGATGCAATGTTAGAAAACACACTATGTACCTGAAAATAAAAATATGAGAATATTTTCTTTGCTGCTAATCTTCTAGTAATTATTCATAGTACACAACCAATTCATTATATCATATTTTTTTTTTCGCTTCAGTGTCTCTTTAAAGGACAACTGAAGACAGAGGGATATGGAAGCTGCCATATTTATTTCCTGCTAAAAAATACCAGTTACCTGGCTGTCCTGCTGATCTCTCTGGCTGCAGTAGTGCCTGAATAACACCAGAAACAAGCATGCAGCTAATGCAGTCACACTTAAAGAGGAACTCCAGTGAAAATAATGTAATAAAAAATGCTTCATTTTTACAATAATTATGTATAAACAATTTAGTCAGTGTTTACCCATTGTAAAATCTTTTAAATCCCTGATTTACATTCTGACATTTATTACATGGTGACATTTTTACTGTTGGCAGGTGATGTAGCTGCGGAATGCTTTTCTTCTATTTCTTGTGGGAGGGGTTTCAGCACAATATCAGTCATACAGCACCCCGTGATGGTCTGTTTGTGAAAAGGAATAGATTTCTCATGTAAAAGGGGGATATCAGCTACTGATTGGACTAAAGTTCAATTCTTGGTCGGAGTTTCTCTTTAAGTCAGAAACATCTGATCTGCATGCTGGTTCAGGGTCTATGGCTAAAAGTATTAGAGGCAGAGGATCGGCAGGACAGCCAATTGCTGAACCCGAGATGAGTGTGATATCTATCTATCTATCTATCTATCTATCTATCTATCTATCTATCTATCTATCTATCTATCTATCTATCTATATATATATATATACTAGTAGACGTAAGCCCATTTAAAAAAGGTGCTCTGGGTCTCTCTCTCACCGCCACCGCCGCATGTCAGTGCGTATGCGCGCACACCTGTCCGCCGCCCCCCTGGCCCCGTCCTCCTCCTGTCCCAACGCCTACACATGTGCAGTAGCCAAAAACCATGGACACAGGGATGGGAGGATGACACAGGGATAGGGTTTTATTATATAGGATAAATATATATATATATACTGAGAATTGCAACTAACATACATATATACAATAAAATGAATACTGTACAGCGCCCGTAGATTTACAATTTACCAGCATACAGGGTACGAGAAGTGGTACTGTGCAGTGTCATACAAACAGTACAGAATAAGGGCAGCTACTGAGAATTACACCCAGGACAAGAGAAGTTGTAAATAGTGCATACATAGAGAATAAAAGCAAATAGAATTACCCCCAGTATCCAGAATAAGAGAAGTGATGCTGTGTAGTGTTCATACAAACAGTACAGAATAAGAGCAGTTACTGAGAAGTACACCTAGCAAACAGAACAACAGGGCCGGCTTAAGCAACAATGGGGCCCCAGTGCAAAATAAACCTGGGGGGCCCCCAACAGATACCCCGGAACAAAAATCAGCATTAGGGGACCTTTTTTGCAGCTGGTGGTATAGTCAGGGTGTGAAGTCCCAATCGGTCGAAGCTCCACATTCTGGCTATCCCAGCCTGCATGGGGGACAAGGGGTTAAAAAGTTTCAGGAGGGGGGACCCCACATAATTTAAAAAAAAAAAATTCCCACACTCTAAACATAAAAAAAAAATTGGGAAAATAGGAAAAAATGCCAGGGATCTTCATACAGCCATATTGCGGTCCCTGGCCAAAGCGCTGCGGCTGCGTATAGACCCCCTGGAAACCCCGTCAGGAAATGTATTGCTCTTTCTTTTGATGCATGTAAAATTACACTACCGTTAGGTTAGCTACTAAAAGTGACATTTACCGCATTTAAAAGTATACTTTTTTCCTTTGAAACTTTAAAATCGATTTTCTCAAAAACTATAAGGTCTTTTTGAAAAATATTTTTTCCTCTTATTCCCAATGATCTCCTTAACATATCCTGCAAATTTAGGGTTTCTAGCATTCAAGGTGGATTTGCTATTAACCATTAAAGTCTGCGGGTTTTTAAATGTGTATTTTTTTTCCTTTGAAACTTTAAAATCGATTTTTTCAAAAACTATAAGGTCGATTTGAAAAAAATTATTTTCCTCTTGTAGCCACTGGGGGCCCCTACAAGCTCTGGGGCCCTGGGGCAATTGCCCCCTTTGCCTCCATGGTAGCGCCGGCCCTGCAGAACAATAGAAGTAGTACTGTGCAGTAACAGAAAAAGAGCAGATAGAATTACACTCAGCATAGAACCTAGGTTCTCAACATGCGGTACGCGTACCCCAGGGGGTACTTCTGATGGTTCTTGGGGGTACTCGGGCTTGATACACTTAACCAAGAATAACCAATTTAGAGTTTTAAAAAATTATAAATCTTATTTAAACAACACCAAATTAGTATATTAGCTAATTAAAAGCAATAGTAAATACTTGGAAGTTGTTTAGAACCATTATCATGCACTACGATTCAATATATATTTGTTAAGGGGTACTTGTCATAATGGTTACTATGCTAGGGGGTACTTGGTGAGTACACAGGTTTTAAAGGGGGTACATACCAATAAAATGTTGAGAAACACTGGCATAGAAGACAAAAGAAGTGGTGCTGTGTAGTGTCCATACATGGATGATAAAAGATACAATACACCCAGAATGCAGGGGGGCGTGGCACTGTGCATTGTGTATACTATGAATATGAAAGATTACTGAAGTTGTGCAGTTTTACTAACCTTAGAGTCCAGATATAGACAATTACATCATCATGCAGAAAGCAAGAAGTGAAACTGTGCATTGCTGGCACACACAAAAGGCAAACAGGCACTGAGAGATGTGCCTTGTATATCAGATGAGGGAAGTGGCACTGTGCATAGAAGTGGTACTAAGCTCAGCATTGTTTGTTCTCACGAGGGGGGGGAGGGGGTGGCGGGGGAGGGTAAAGGTAAGGGTTGGTATAACAATAGCATACTTGAAAAAAAGGCACCTGGAAAAAAGGATGCAGCGGATTGCCGCTAGTAGAATCTCGCTAAATTTGACGATATTCTAGTACTGAATTCCGATAGCAAAATACCGGTAATATTTACTGATATTTTACTATGGCTAAACCTAAGCCTACTCTCACAAAGAACCCTCCACTACCGATGCCTAACCCTAACCCCCCCCCCCCCCTGGTGGTTCCTAACTCTAAACCCCCCCTCCCCCCGGTGGTGCCTAACCCTAAGACCCCCTGGGTGGTGCCTAACCCTAAGACACCCCCTGGTGGTGCCTAACCCTAAGACCTCCCCCCCAGTGGTGCCTAACCGTAAGACCCCCTGGTGGTGCCTAACACTTAGACCCCCTGGGTTGTGCCTAACCCTAAGACCCCCTCTGGTGGTGCCTAACCCTAAGACCCCCCTGGTGGTGCCTAACCCTAAGACCCCCCTGGTGGTGCCTAAACCTAAGACCCCCCTGGTGGTTCCTAACTCTAACCACCCCCCCCCCCCCCGTGGTGCCTAACCCTAAGACCTCCCCCCCAGTGGTGCCTAACCGTAAGACCCCCTGGTGGTGCCTAACACTTAGACCTCCTGGGTGGTGCCTAACCCTAAGACCCCCCCTGGTGGTGCCTAACCCTAAACTCCTCCTTAACCTTTACTGCTCCCTCTACCACAAAGCCACAATATGTGGCAAAAGTAGGTAAGTATCGGCGCGGGGAGGTGCCCGATTACTGGCAATCATTTTAAATATCGGCACCTGAAATGCACTACATAGAAGTGGTACTAAGCTCAGCAATATTTGTACTCACTGGGGGTGGCTGGTGCAGCAATAGGCCAGCATCAGGCAGGACACAGACACTGAGAGATATGTGTATAGGATAGGACAAGGGAAGTGGCACTGTGCATAGAAGCAGTACTAGGCAGAGCATTGTAGTCACTGGGGGGGGGGGGGTGCAGAAAAAGGCCAGCATCAGGCAGGACACAGACACTGAGAGATGTGTATAGGACAAGGGAAGTGGCACTGTGCATAGAAGCAGTACTAGGCAGAGCATTATACTCACTGGGGGGGTTGGTGCAGCAATAGGCCAGCATCAGGCAGGACACAGACACTGAGAGATGCATAAAGGACAAGGGAAGTGGCACAGTGCATAGAAGCAGTACTAGGCAGAGCATTGTACCCACTGGGGGGGGGGGGGGGGCAGCAATAGGCCAGCATCAGGCAGGACACAGACACTGAGAGATGTGTATAGGACAAGGGAAGTGGCACTGTGCATAGAAGCAGTACTAGGCAGAGCATTGTACTCACTGGGGGGGTTGGTGCAGCAATAGGCCAGCATCAGGCAGGACACAGACACTGAGAGATGTGTATAGGACAAGGGAAGTGGCACTGTGCACAGAAGCAGTACTAGGCAGAGCATTATACTCACTGGGGGGGTTGGTGCAGCAATAGGCCAGCATCAGGCAGGACACAGACACTGAGAGATGTATACAGGACAAGGGAAGTGGCACTGTGCATAGAAGCAGTACTAGGCAGAGCATTGTACTCACTGGGGGGGGTGTGCAGAAAAAGGCCAGCATCAGGCAGGACACAGACACTGAGAGATGTGTATAGGACAAGGGAAGTGGCACTGTGCTTAGAAGCAGTACTAGGCAGAGCATTGTACTTACTGGGGGGGGCAGCAATAGGCCAGCATCAGGCAGGACACAGACACTGAGAGATGTATACAGGACAAGGGAAGTGGCACTGTGCTTAGAAGCAGTACTAGGCAGAGCATTGTACTCACTGGGGGGGGGGGGGCAGCAATAGGCCAGCATCAGGCAGGACACAGACACTGAGAGATGTATACAGGACAAGGGAAGTGGCACTGTGCTTAGAAGCAGTACTAGGCAGAGCATTGTACTCACTGGGGGGGGGGGGGCAGCAATAGGCCAGCATCAGGCAGGACACAGACACTGAGAGATGTATACAGGACAAGGGAAGTGGCACTGTGCTTAGAAGCAGTACTAGGCAGAGCATTGTACTCACTGGGGGGGTTGGTGCAGCAATAGGCCAGCATCAGGCAGGACACAGACACCAGGGCTCTGAGGAACAGAAAACAAGTGAAAGGCAAGCTGTATGACTGGCGCAGGACTGGCATATAATACGGGAACTTACCGGTAACTGCCACTTACCCGCCAATCTGCCGCAATGACCTGATGTAGGCGTACCCCAAGAGCAGCTGCAGAGGCAGGAAAGACCCCCACAGAAAGAATGAGCCCACCGTGAACCCCAGATTCAGATACTTCTCCTGAGAGGGGCAGAGGTCCTGGGGCGGTGCCGGACTGGAGGCCGCGACCGTAGGAGGCGGAGACAGCCAATCACCTGCATGGGAGAGAGACAGAGTTATCTGGCCAATCCATTAGAGACAGGACAGAAGACCCGCTGGCCAGCAGGGCTGTTTTCTGGCCATCTGGATGCCAAAGACAAGTCACCCTCCTCTCCCTCATATGAATAAGAAGACCAGGTCCTACATTAATCATACCTCCCAACTTTTTGAGATGAGAAAGAGGGATACTTAAGCCACACCCCTGCCACACCTCTAACCACACCCCAACACACCCCTAAGCACGCATACTATAAAGATTTCGTAACAAAAATATGTTGTTTTATAATTCTACCCACACTGGTCCTTAATATCCTGGTTAATTTTCCTTTATATTAACATTTGAAAATAAGAAATATATCAGTTTAAAGGAGTTCTCTGGAGTTAAATAAAAACACAAACGGACACTTACCTGGGGCTTCTATCGGCCCCCTGTAGCTGTCATGTCCCGCGCCGTCCTCCTCACTCATTCCCCGACTCTGGTCCCAGTCTAATTCTCGCTTCAGTGAGTGCGCGCTCCTGCTCGCATCTCTGGGAGCTTACTGCGCAGGTGCAGTATGAGAAAACCTCATACTGCATCTGCGCAGTAAGCTCCCGGATACGCAAATGGGAGTGCGCACTAGTCGTCTTGTTAGACGAATAAATGACTGGTGCCGGTGGCAGGGAATGGGTGATCGGAGGAGGACGGCGCGAGAGGACAGCTACAGGGGGCTGATAGAAGCCCCAGGTAAGTGTCTGTTTTTTGTTTTTTGTTAACTCCACAGAACCCCTTTAAGGGATGGGATTAAAGCTTAGAAAAATACATAGATCAACGCAGATCTGTGCATGAAAGAGGGAAAAAAGAGGGAGAAAGAGGGACAAAGAGACAGGCTCCCCAAAGTGGGACTGCCCTTCCAAAAGAGGGACAGTTGGGCACTATGCGATTAATTAGTTTTGCAAGTACCAATAACATAGCGATTGGTTATATACAGAAATGATGTTATTTCTCAAAATAAGCCTGGCCCAAAATTGCCAAACTTACACAACATACCTTTCCTGAAGCGTAAAATACTATTTCCCCTCTGAGTCGTAGCAACTTGTAATTCAGGGTCCGAATATCACCAGCGCCCCATTATAGGTACGCCGGCATGGACTACAGCATTGCAGCTATAGTTGTGCCAATATCAGGCGCTAAGCGGGCACGTCTCGAAGTGACCTTCTTCACAGCATTGATTGTCACGGTCAGTGCTGGCAGAGGATGCCGTGGAAGCTGCAGTGCCTGTTGCTGGATAGGTGTGAGTGTGAGAAGACCTTTATTACTGAACAGTGGCTAGAGCTTGCACGCAATGCAAAAGCTTCAATCAGTGATGGATTAAGTGTAATGGGGCTCTAAGCAAGGTATTCGATTCAGGACCCCCATGTGGTCCTTTTGGTAAGCTGAAGTGGAGAGAGGTCAAAGAAGATGGCAGGTGGGCCCCTTGATGCCTACTGGGCCCCAAGCACCTGCTTAGGTTGCTTGGCTGATGATCCTGCTCTGACTTTAATGGAATACCTGCATATGCAGATACATCTCTGGTGTCGCCTGTCTGGCTGTGTGAACTTTGCACTGAACCAACCACTGCTTGCCTGACAGACATTTCATTAGTGTTGGTGTTAGGCAAAAGGATGAAGCCGGCACCATCAGATGAATTTATGCTCTTTTAATAGATAATGAACATGCCAACAGCCAATATGCGACGTTTCAAGGCACGCAGCCTCTTTCTCAAGCTAAGCTGTGCATGACAAAGTAAAACAGTGTATCGTCAGCTTTATATACCCACAACATGTGTTACTGACAGCCAATCCGGTTTGCATGTACAAACAACAACCAATAGAAACAGGTCCTACCTAGTGGACCCGATAGAGAACTATATGGCTGCCTACCTGATAGGGACGTTCAGAAATTGATGTGGACCTACAGAGATTCTTTCGTGCTATTAGACTCAAATATTTTTTCTCCATACCACGCCCCTTTGGAGCATCAGATAATGAAGAAATTGGAGACACACTCAGATTGAAGGACAGTGGACTACGACTTAAGAGCAACTTTCAGCCACCGTCATGCCAGATTATAGATATATATACCAAAAAGGTGCAAGGCGAAATAGACCTTCTATTGAGAAGATCCAATATGTTGGGCCTTAAATGCCACAATAATATCTTGGCACAAGAAAGATCAGCCATCAGACAACTGGAAGAAAACACAGAGATAACCATTAAGCCCGCCGACAAAGGCGGGGCTATAGTCATCATGGACACTGTTACTTATCGCCAGGAAATATTGCGACAGATCTCGGATACATCAACTTACCAGCTCCTAGAGAGAGATCCCCTCTCTGAGATCCAAGCCAAAATCGAATCTGTTGTGGCAGCTGCCAGGATAGCGGACATAATAGATGATAAACTTGCTAAATATCTGGTTCAGGACTTTCCTATCACGCCTGTTCTCTACATATGTCCCAAGATACACAAAAGTTTAGTCAACCCCCCTGGCAGACCTATAGTGGCCGGAATAGATTCCGTCTTTGCACCTATAGCAAAATACTTGGAGAAAATATTGAGTCCTTTTGTAGTAGCCCTAAAATCTTACTTGAGAGACACTCAGATGTTCCTCAATATTCTACGTAACACCTCCCTGCTGGAGGGCCCATATCTACTTGTTACCCTTGATGTGGAGAGCCTCTATACCTCCATCCCACATGATGGGGGTATAGAGGCTGTACGTTATGTGTTGGAAACCTCCTCTGACTTTACTAGACAACAAGTTGATTTTGTGTGTAGATTATTGGAAATTGTTCTAACCTTTAATTATTTTCGTTTTGAAAATAGGTACTACTTACAGAAGAAAGGCACAGCGATGGGGTCGAATGTGGCCCCGCCCTACGCTAACATCTTTATGGGAGTATATGAAGATATGTATGTATATACCAATATTCTGTTCCAGACATACGCCAAAATGTGGTATCGCTATATCGATGATGTTTTCTGCGTGTAGGCGGGGCCACACTCGACTCTTGAGGCCTTTGTAGCTGAGCTAATGACAAGATGCACTGACATACGCCTGACAATCCATTGTTCTGAACAGGAAATTAATTTCCTGGATACATTGGTTCAGCGACAGGGAGACAGACTAATAACGGATATTTATATCAAACCCACTGACGTCAACTCCCTTTTACACTATGGGAGTTTCCACCCTGACATGACCAGGAGAGCAATACCCATTGGACAATTACGACGGGTACAGATGATAGTTGACGACGAGACGACCAGACAACAGAGAATATCACAAATGACAAATACATTTTTTAATCGGGGCTATCCAACTGAGGTCTTACAAACGGCACATGACAGACTACATCGAGACTTGGAGAGTAGACGTGGACGAAATAGAAATACAATGGACTGTATCCCCTTTGTCACAAGGTACAGTGCACAGAGTGAGGACATTTCTAAAATTATTAGGAGACATTGGTATCTTTTGACCGATAGTTTCCCTGAAATACCCTTTTTTCAGCGTCCTCCATTGGTGTCCTATAAAAGAGCACCCAACTTGAGAGACCGTTTGGTCCATGCAGATATGGGACACGCTGAAGGGGGTAGATATGAGTCAGTAAGGAAGGGCACTTTCCCGTGCCTCAACTGTGTGCACTGTGGCTCAGTGACTAAGGGAGAATTTATTAGTCATCCACACACTGGAAGACAATTCAGGATTAATGGCCACTTCACCTGTGATACAGCTTATGTGGTCTATGCTTTAAAGTGCCCCTGTGGATTATTATATGTGGGTCAGACCACACAAAAATTGAAGAAAAGGTTATCCTCGCACAAGCATGCTATAAGGGAAAAATTGGTAGATCAGGCTGTCCCTTATCATTTTGTAACAGCAAACCACCATGTCAGCCAACTTAAATTCCAAATTATAGAACAGGTCTAGCCGTTGAGGAGGGGGGGAGATAGGGAGAGGAGACTGCTGTGGAGGGAGGCCCATTGGATCAAGAGACTGGACACCATGGAGCCTAGGGGTCTCAATAGAGAATTGGATCTTATACCTTTTATTTGATGGTTCCCCGGTCCCATGCTGTCCAGCCCCTAATACTATATTTTCTTTGGTTATTACTTTTTCTATTTTTCATTTGTTATTATGTATTGAGACGGTGGGCCTTTTGTCCTGAGTTTGTCTTTCTCTCCCCTCTCTCCCTTTCTTTTATATGACAATCCTCCTGTCTCCTTGCCTCGCCCCCCCCCCCCCCCGATATTTAACTCCTGACATTGTCACCTACAGGTCATCAACTACCTCTAATGTGGGCTGCGGCCGTTATATATTGCAATAAGCTTTTATGATCTGCCCCGCTATGGGGCAACATTGAGAAAATGCACACAGTATATGATACATAGTAAATAAGAGGTCCGTTGCTAGGTCACGGACCCATACATTTTTCTCCGATTGGTGCAGACACTTTACTTCCTTATTTACATCTTTGTGACGAATGAGCGGGGTTTTCCCGCTCGCGTCACAAGTTGCCGGGCAGAAGGGGAGTGGGCGGCGTGGTGCCGCCTTCTCCCTTACGTAGTGCGGTAGGTTCCCCATGTGGTCCGCCGGGGGTGTGGCCTGTGGACACGGACTTCCGCACAGCAGCCCGGCAAGGGAAGCAGTTTGCTCCGCCGGAGATAGATGTTATGCTGGAGGGGAGGGATACCATTTCAAACGTCCCTATCAGGTAGGCAGCCATATAGTTCTCTATCGGGTCCACTAGGTAGGACCTGTTTCTATTGGTTGTTGTTTGTACATGCAAACCGGATTGGCTGTCAGTAACACATGTTGTGGGTATATAAAGCTGACGATACACTGTTTTACTTTGTCATGCACAGCTTAGCTTGAGAAAGAGGCTGCGTGCCTTGAAACGTCGCATATTGGCTGTTGGCATGTTCATTATCTATTAAAAGAGCATAAATTCATCTGATGGTGCCGGCTTCATCCTTTTGCCTTATACTTAGATTCTGGAGTGTTGCCAGAAACGCCGTGGCACATCAAACTTGAACATCGAGAGGAGTGCTCCACCACCACAAACATTAGTGTTGGTGTTAGAATCCGGCACCACGTGGTTTGGAACGTGAACTGCCACATTCAGCACCATTTTAGCACCGGACAGCAGGATGGGGCGTGTTCTATTTAGCTGTGACACTTCCTCCTCCCAGCTTGGAATCAGGAAGTATCAGAGCTAAATGGAACACATCCCATCCTGCTGTCCGGTGCTGAAATGGTGCTGAATGTGGCTGTTTAACCTCTTGAGGACCACAGTGCTAAACCCCCCTAAAGACCAGGCTACTTTTAGTTAAATTGGCCACTAGAGATGTCGCGAACCTCCGATTTTCGGTTCGCGAACCGGGTTCGCGAACTTCCGCAGAAGGTTCGGTTCGCGGAAAAATTCGCGAACCGCAATAGACTTCAATGGGGAGGCGAACTTTGAAAAATAGAAAAAATTATGCTGGCCACAAAAGTGATGGAAAAGATGTTTCAAGGGGTCTAACACCTGGAGGGGGGCACGGCGGAGTGGGATACATGCCAAAAGTCCCAGTGAAAAATCTGGATGTGACGCAAAGCAGCGTTTTAAGGGCAGAAATCACATTGAATGCTAAATTGCAGGCCTAACGTGCTTTCAAACATCTTGCATGTGTATACATCAAACAGGGAGTGTAATTAGAGTACTGCTTCACACTGACACACCAAACTCACTGTGTAACGCACCGCAAACAGCTGTTTGTGTAGTGACGGCCATGCTGGACTACTGCGCAACATGGCGTGATTGCTCTTCCTCACTCAGTGATGTCAGGTAATGTGTGACTTCCTTCTCAACTTTCCATGGCATTGTTAAAAAGCTTACGTTTTGTTTTTAATTTACATTTTCTACTTGCTGTGTACTTGTTCAGTGCCGCTACAATGAGAATCCTGTGCAGGCGGGCAAGTCTGCCATTGTGACCCCGGGTAATGGCCGGGGAATGAGAGGTTTGAATCCGGTGTGGAGCCTGAGCAACGGCTACCACTACACATCCAAGGAGGGCAGCGGGCAGGCATGCACGCCCGCCCGCCCCGAGGTAGTGACCAAAAATAACAATACAGGAGGAGGACTTTCGAGGCCCTGCTGTGTATTTGAAATGAATGTACTTTAAATCCTTTAACGAGAACCAGTTATGGCGGGCAAAGATGACACCACATTCCTTTCACGAGAATCATATGGAGGCGGGCAAGTCTGTCATTTGTGACCCCGGGTAATGGCCGGGGAATGAGAGATGGAATCCGGTGTGGAGCCTGAGAAACGGCTACCACTACACATCCAAGGAGGGCAGCAGGTAGGCATGCATGCCCGCCCCGAGGTAGTGACCAAAAATAACAATACAGGAGGCGGACTTTCGAGGCCCTGCTGTGTATTTGAAATGAATGTACTTTAAATCCTTTAACGAGAACCAGTTATGGCGGGCAAAGATGACACCATATTCCTTTCACGAGAATCATATGGAGGCGGGCAAGTCTGTCATTTGTGACCCCGGGTAATGGCCGGGGAATGAGGGATGGAATCCGGTGTGGAGCCTGAGAAACGGCTACCACTACACATCCAAGGAGGGCAGCAGGTATGCATGCACGCCCGCCCCGAGGTAGTGACCAAAAATAACAATACAGGAGGCGGACTTTCGAGGCCCTGCTGTGTATTTGAAATGAATTAACTTTAAATCCTTTAACGGGAATCCGTTATGGAGGACAAGTCTGCCATTGTCACCGCGGGGAATGAAGGTTGGATTGCGGCCCGAAGTGGGAGCCTGCTGAGACCCATGCTGTAGCTGCCCTGACCGTGCTTTGCAGACCAGGCATCTGTGGTCAGATGGACCCTTGAGCCAGCGGAAGACAAACCAAGTCGAAAGCATTTGCCAAGAATGTTTTACGGAGGGCAAGTTTTTTTGCCCTTTTTTTAAATTTTTTGAAAATGATAGATGGTTGTATTTTTAAATTGTTTGAAAGTTTAGATGGTTGTATTTTTAAATTGTTTGAAAGTTTAGATGGTTGTATTTTTAAATTGTTTGAAAGTTTAGATGGTTGTATTTTTAAATTGTTTAAAAGTGTATCCATATCCATTCTTCCTCCCCCCAGTCACGAACAATACCATAGGAACGTGGAGCAGCAGAAGCCCCCTGTGACAGCTGCCACGGTTGTTCTCCGCTGCTTGTCTTTTGAGGGGTGCTTCTTTTCCTCAGGTGTTCTTGCCATAGCTGTTTGTGCCTTCTCTCCAGGTGCCTTCGTAAAGCACTTGTCCCTACGTGACAGTTGGCCTTTCTACGGCTCAATTTTTGCTGGCAGAGACAACAGATGGCTTTGCTCCGATCTGAGACACACACGTGAAAAAATTTCCAAACCGCTGAGCCCCCCTGGGGTGATGGCGCTACGGTGGCATCAGCAGCAGCTGACGTTGAAGGGCATGTGTGCTCCCTGGCCATAGCTGGCGATACATGGCACCGGACACTGCCCCCAGCTGTTTCTGAGGACGAGCTCCCTCTGCTTCTATCATGGAGTCGTCTCCTCCTACTCCTCTCTGACTCCTCCTCTGAACTGTCTCCCTGGTCATCTCCTCTACCGGGAACATATGTGGTATCCGTATAATCGTCATCATAATCCTCCTTGCCAGCTGCGCTTTCCTCAGACACCTCCTCAAGTGCACCAACTTCAGGTGGTCCACCATCATCCCCATCCACACACGTTACGTCCATACTATCGCCACCTAACTCAGACGTATGAGGTGGTGTACCTGCGCCTTCTTGTTGTTGTTGCAGTAGTGGCTCTGAATCAGTGATTTCACCACCACCACCAAATAACTCCTGCGAAGTGTCAAATGCAGCGGATGTGGTGCTTGTTGTAGCGCTGGTGGCTGCGGGAGATGAGGTGTTCTGTGTTAAATACTCAATCACCTCCTCACGATTTTGGGAAGTGATGGCACATGCCTTCTTCTGAGCACTGTATTTTGGGGCAGGTCCGCATGAAATCACAGCAACACCACTTCGCACAGCCACAGACCTGCCGGTGCCTGGTGGCATTCCTCTGGGTCTGCCTCTACCTCTTCTTCTACCTGTTTTGTCCATTTTGTCCATCTCGGGGGTATGCTAGCTATATGCAGCGAGGTGGGTTCTCACTCAACACAACAGGTAGTTAGATGCAGTGAGGTGGCCAGGTGGGTTCACACTCAACACAACAGGTAGTTAGATGCAGTGAGCTGGGTTCACTCAACAGTAAAGGTACTTAAGATGCAGTGAGGTGGGTTCTCACTCAACACAACAGGTAGTTAGATGCAGTGAGGTGGCCAGGTGGGTTCACACTCAACACAACAGGTAGTTAGATGCAGTGAGCTGGGTTCACTCAACAGTAAAGGTACTTAAGATGCAGTGAGGTGGGTTCTCACTCAACACAACAGGTAGTTAGATGCAGTGAGGTGGCCAGGTGGGTTCACACTCAACACAACAGGTAGTTAGATGCAGTGAGCTGGGTTCACTCAACAGTAAAGGTACTTAAGATGCCACTGCATCTTAAGTACCTTTACTGTTGAGTGAACCCAGGTGGGTTCTCACTCAACACAACAGGTAGTTAGATGCAGTGAGGTGGCCAGGTGGGTTCACACTCAACACAACAGGTAATTAGATGCAGTGAGCTGGGTTCACTCAACAGTAAAGGTACTTAAGATGCAGTGAGGTGGGTTCTCACTCAACACAACAGGTAGTTAGATGCAGTGAGGTGGCCAGGTGCGTTCACACTCAACACAACAGGTAGTTAGATGCAGTGAGCTGGGTTCACTCAACACAAGGCTAGGTATATGCAGTGATGAGGTGGGTTAAGTAAACACAACAGGTACTGGGTAGTTAGATGCAGTGAGCTGGGTTCACTCAACAGTAAAGGTACTTAAGATGCAGTGAGGTGGGTTCTCACTCAACACAACAGGTAGTTAGATGCAGTGAGCTGGGTTCACTCAACAGTAAAGGTACTTAAGATGCAGTGAGGTGGGTTCTCACTCAACACAACAGGTAGTTAGATGCAGTGAGGTGGCCAGGTGGGTTCACACTCAACACAACAGGTAGTTAGATGCAGTGAGCTGGGTTCACTCAACAGTAAAGGTACTTAAGATGCAGTGAGGTGGGTTCTCACTCAAGACAACAGGTAGTTAGATGCAGTGAGGTGGCCAGGTGGGTTCACACTCAACACAACAGGTAGTTAGATGCAGTGAGCTGGGTTCACTCAACAGTAAAGGTACTTAAGATGCAGTGAGGTGGGTTCTCACTCAACACAACAGGTAGTTAGATGCAGTGAGGTGGCCAGGTGGGTTCACACTCAACACAACAGGTAGTTAGATGCAGTGAGCTGGGTTCACTCAACACAATGCTAGGTATATGCAGTGATGATGTGGGTTAAGTAAACACAACAGGTACTGGGTAGTTAGATGCAGTGAGCTGGGTTCACTGAACAGTATACAGTAAAGGTACTTAAGATGCAGTGAGGTGGGTTCTCACTCAACACAACAGGTAGTTAGACTTAGATGCAGTGAGCTGGGTTCACTCAACACAACGCTAGGTATATGCAGTGATGAGGTGGGTTAAGTAAACACAACAGGTACTGGGTAGTTAGATGCAGTGAGCTGGGTTCACTCAACACAAAGCTAGGTATATGCAGTGATGAGGTGGGTTAAGTAAACACAACAGGTACTGGGTAGTTAGATGCAGTGAGCTGGGTTCACTCAACAGTAAAGGTACTTAAGATGCAGTGAGGTGGGTTCTCACTCAACACAACAGGTAGTTAGATGCAGTGAGCTGGGTTCACTCAACAGTAAAGGTACTTAAGATGCAGTGAGGTGGGTTCTCACTCAACACAACAGGTAGTTAGATGCAGTGAGGTGGCCAGGTGGGTTCACACTCAACACAACAGGTAGTTAGATGCAGTGAGGTGGGTTCTCACTCAACACAACAGGTAGTTAGATGCAGTGAGGTGGCCAGGTGGGTTCACACTCAACACAACAGGTAATTAGATGCAGTGAGCTGGGTTCACTCAACAGTAAAGGTACTTAAGATGCAGTGAGGTGGGTTCTCACTCAACACAACAGGTAGTTAGATGCAGTGAGGTGGCCAGGTGCGTTCACACTCAACACAACAGGTAGTTAGATGCAGTGAGCTGGGTTCACTCAACACAAGGCTAGGTATATGCAGTGATAAGGTGGGTTAAGTAAACACAACAGGTACTGGGTAGTTAGATGCAGTGAGCTGGGTTCACTCAACAGTAAAGGTACTTAAGATGCAGTGAGGTGGGTTCACACTCAACACAACAGGTAGTTAGATGCAGTGAGCTGGGTTCACTCAACAGTAAAGGTACTTAAGATGCAGTGAGGTGGGTTCTCACTCAAGACAACAGGTAGTTAGATGCAGTGAGGTGGCCAGGTGGGTTCACACTCAACACAACAGGTAGTTAGATGCAGTGAGCTGGGTTCACTCAACACAACGCTAGGTATATGCAGTGATGATGTGGGTTAAGTAAACACAACAGGTACTGGGTAGTTAGATGCAGTGAGCTGGGTTCACTGAACAGTATACAGTAAAGGTACTTAAGATGCAGTGAGGTGGGTTCTCACTCAACACAACAGGTAGTTAGACTTAGATGCAGTGAGCTGGGTTCACTCAACACAACGCTAGGTATATGCAGTGATGAGGTGGGTTAAGTAAACACAACAGGTACTGGGTAGTTAGATGCAGTGAGCTGGGTTCACTCAACACAAAGCTAGGTATATGCAGTGATGAGGTGGGTTAAGTAAACACAACAGGTACTGGGGTATATGCAGTACTGGGTAGTACAATGTGCAGCTCCCTGTCACACACACAGGCAGTCAGTCACTGAATGTGCTGGGCTGCTGGCAGTGGCACACACACTATCAATTAGCAAGGCTGTGCATGCAACAAAAGTGTCAGAAAAAAAAATGTACAGGTTGAGCTCTGAAAAGAGCTGTTGCTGGGTGCTTTAAAAGCAATATTATTCAGTCAGGAACAAGCAAAGCAGCCTAGAACCTAACTAATCTGTCCCTAAGAGAAAAAGTCTGCAGCAGCTTTCCTCTCTCTAGCAGGCACACGAGTGACTGTAATGGCCGCCGGAGGCTGCCTTATATAAGGGGGGGTGGGGCTCCAGGGCTTACTGTAGCTTGAATGGCTACAATGTGCCTGCTGACTGTGATGCAGAGGGTCAAAGTTGACCCTCATAGTGCATTATGGGGCGATTCGAACTTCCGGAAAAGTTCGCCTGGCGCAGACGAACGCGAACCCCCAATGTTCGCCTGGAACCGTTCGCCGGCGAACCGTTCGGTACACCTCTATTGGCCACTGCAGCTTTAACGCCAAGCTGCAGGGCCGCACAACACAGCACACTAGTAATCCTCCCCCATTTTCTCCCCACCAACAGAGCTCTCTGTTGGTGGGGTCTAATTGCCCGCTGCTGCAGATCACAACGCTGTACTTGGCAGAAAGACGTTGATCGCCGCCTGGAGATTGAAGGCAGGGCAAAGCTCCCCCAAGCAGGAGATGCACATGCAGCCTGCGCGCGATCTCCTGTATTAGCCGGCCCCAGGACTTGACGCCAATTGGCATTAGACGGTCCTGGGGCTGCTGCCGCGGTCACACCCATTGGTCGTTAGGTAGTTAAGTTCTGATCCACGTGGTGCCAGTGCAGTGTCTGTTCGTGCTACCATAGAACTGCCTTCCTCAATGAGCAATGCCCATGTTAAGACTTTAAACTAATTACCACAAATATCTCCGCAGCCACGCCTTCTACACTCCTCAAATGGTTAAAGTACGGAGGGGACACCCTGAACTTGCAGTCCCCCACTGGTTCGTGAGATAGAGTAAATAAATCTATCTCAGGAATCAACAGGGCTGGGGAGCTGAAATTTGCTACAGAAGCAGTTTGGGGGTCCCCCTCCATTCCCTCAAAATTTGGGGAGTTTAGGAGGCGTGGTTGTGGAGATATGGCCCACACCATTATAGAATAGGAAATCTGGCAGCACAGGATCGTACTGCACATAGGGGGCAGCGTAAATTTTATGGCCGCACGATCGGACACAGCACCAGATTCTAACACTTGATTTCATTTATTCTGGGCCCTCCCAGAGTCACACAGGCTAGCGCTGGTTGTGCCATTATTGTAATACTCACCAGCTGTGTCATTCCCATCATACAGTGGTGTAGTATTGTTACTCCGCTCTTCAGGCAGCCCAGCATCTGGTGGAGAGAAGGACACACTAAATAATGTCATAAAGAGACGCTACAGCAGCAGAAAGAAGAACCGTAACCAAGAATTGAACTTCATCCCAATCAGTAGCTGATACCCCCTTACCAATGAGAAATCTATTCCTTTTCACAAACGGATCATCAGGGGGCTCTGTATGGCTGATATTGAGGTGAAACTCCTCCCACAGTATGATGTCATGACCATGGTCCTGACAGTTTTCCATCTGTGAACCTTATTGCATTGTGGGAAATAACAGCTGTTTCCAAGTGCCAAAAAAGCAAGCAGCATCTCCTTCCACTGACATCACCTGCCAGCAGTAAAAATGTCACCATGTGATAAATGTCAGAATGTAAATCAGGGAGAGTAAAGCTTTTACTATGGGCAAACACTGACTAAATCATTTATACATAATTATTGTAAAAATGAGGCACTTTTTTATTATATTATTTTCACAGGAGTTCCTCTTTAGATATGTGCTAAAATTTTCTTACAATAATAAACCTGATCTATGGGCAATCCAATAAACTTACATTATTTATTAGCCTATGTGTCCTTTTGAATAATTTAGGCATGTTGACCCCAGTATGATCCCTGCTTGATTAATCTGCTTCGAAACAGTTCCCACTGCTTCCACAGTTGTAAATTGACTCACTGCAGTCATTATCATCCTTCCACTTAAGTCCTAAAAAATCTACAAACACTGAGTATGGGAGTATGGCTTAACCACTACTAGACCACCAGTAGTATTAAAACGTCCTGTTGGTCACACTTAAGGCACCAAAGGAGGTTTTAAAATGTCCTCCGCCACCCCTGCCATCCATTCGCGCACCTAACGCACGTACCCACCGGACCTCGGAGAGCCGCAATTGGTGAAAGGGAAGAAGTCCCCTGTACCAACCAAATTGCCTGTAAGCCAATGATCTTTCAGGTAAAAACACTGTCTGTGTACTTGCTCAAAGTACACAGACTAGTACATGTGAGGACATGTAGTGGTAAAAAAAAATGCATACAAAAATAAAAATACACATTTTACACTACAGTTTACACCTTTTTACATTAAATAAATACCTCCTCCCCCCCTGCCCCTGCATAGTAACTCCCCCCCCCCCCCCCCAAAAAAAAAGACAGAATTACAAAAAAGGTAAATATTTACGTTAGGGACTTTTATTATGTATGGCATGAGGGTATAGGGTATATTACTGTTATTTTTTTTGTAAATAAAGGCTTGTGATTATTACAAACTCAAAACAGAACAAATACACCTTTATTTCCAAATAATATATTATTACCATATATGGTACTAAGGGACATAATTTAAACATTGTAATAACTGGGACAAATAAAATGTGTGTGTTTTATTTATAGTAGTTTAATTTTTTACATTACATAACAACTACATTGTTTATTTTATTTATTTTAAATCTATATGGGATGGAATTGTAAAAATAGTTTATTTTTTATTTTTTTCCCTAGCTTTTTCCTTTAAAATGCATAGAAAGTAAAGTAATTACTGAAAACAAATGTCACCCCCAAAAAGCGTAATTTGTTGCGAAAAAAAACAATTTAAACATCTTTTTGGTGTGATAAGTACTTATAAAGTTATTGGCGAAGGAGCACTGACAGGTGAAAATAACAGTGTAAAAATGGGTGCAGTTTACATTTTCCCATTTAAAAAGAATGACTGAAATTTGATTGGCTGCTCCGCCCACTTTTCCTGGATTTGTAACTTCTATCACCAAGTGACCAACTGTGGGGGCTCTGGCTTGATTACTGTGAGAATCGCAGCCTTTTACATATTTTCTATTGACTTAAATGGGTGAAATCTGATTGGCTGTTTTTAGCTCCGCCCATGTGTGCAAGGGGGCCGCGAGACCCCCAGAACCTATCATCCCAGATAGTAAGGGATCTGTATACCAAGTTTCGTTGAAATCGGTCAAGCCGTTTTCGAGTGATCGCAGCACATACATACACACACACACACACACATACATACACATACATTTTATATATATAGATTATAACAGCAAAAACAGCTAGAAAATTTTGACAAAAACTGGAAAAATGCAAGTCTTATGGAATAATTTTCGAAGGCATGTGCGCTTGAAAGTCTAATATTTCATTATTTTTGCAAAAAAATTACCTCAAAAAGAATGTCAGCATTTTAGGTCACCACTGCTCCCGAGTTCCCAGATTGCTAACCTCCTTTCTCAAATAAGATTAAAAAAAATTCTTGGGTGGGGTTTGGTATGGTTATTTATTTATTTTGGGGGGCTGATTTTAAAAGGGGCTCTGGTCAAAAGACATGGCTGAATAAGATACCGTACTCATTAGATGGCACAAAAAAACACCTGAAGCAATCAATACGATTCTGCCATCCTACCCTGCGGATTTCTGGCGTTACGGTTATACCCCAGCATCGTTTGACCACATCTGGTGGGATTGACCTCACATTGCAACTTATTGGACACAAGTCCACAAAATTTTTTCTCTTAAAATTCCTTGTACTAAGATGGCGATTTTATTGTACCACAATGATATGTCAGGGAAGATATAGGCCAGGTGCCCATTAAAGAGGTCCAAAGTTAATATCTTGCCTAGGGTCCCATTTCACCTTAGAAGGAATCTGTAACACAAAACAACTTACCCTGCGGGGTCCGTACCTTGGGAGGGGGAAGCCTCTGGATCCTAATAAGGCTTCCCCCGTCTTCTTCAGTCACAGGGATCCAGCGCTGGCAGCCTCCAAAATCTCAGTCAACATCCTTGTCGGCAGTGGCTCAGGTGCAGTAGCCGGCTGCAATATTTACCATCTGTGCTCCAGGCAGGCCCACTAGCGGCTTTCCAATGGGCTCTAGTGGAAATAACAGAGCCCGATCGGGTCCGCTCTATTTCGCATCCACAGGTTCTGTTCAGGGGCTGACAGTGCTGGATAGCCGAGACTTAGGAAGAAGGGGGAAGCCTCATTAGGATCCAGAGGCTTCCACCTCCCGAGGTAAGTACCTCCCAGAGGGAGTATTTTTTTGTTACAGATTCTCTTGAATCCAAATGTGGGAGCACTTTAATTGTGTGGTCTATAACAAGAAGTCTATAACAAGAAGCACTAACATAGAATGGGGAATAAACATCAAGGTTGTTACAATGAACAACCACACCAACTTTTAAAGACCAGGGCCCATATGCAATTCACTTTTTCACCTGAGTTTTCTCCAAGGTGATATTTTCACACCTTGCAATTCGAGGAGATAAGAAACTTAACCCATTCGCGTTTTCACTTGAGAAATGTTCACCTCCCATTCATTAGCCTATAACTTTATCACTACTTATCACAATGAACTGATCTATATCTTGTTTTTTCCGCCACCAATTAGGCTTTCTTTGGGGGGTACATTTTGCTAAGAGCCACTTTACTGTAAATGTATTTTAACAGGAAGAATAAGAAAAAAAACGGAAAAAAATCATTATCTCGCAGTTTTTGAGCCATTATAGTTTTAAAATAATACATGCCTCCATAATTAAAACTCACGTATTGTATTTGCCCATATGTCCCGGTTATTACACCATTAAAATTATGTCCCTATCACAATGTATGGCGACAATATTTTATTTGGAAATAAAGGTGCATTTTTTCCGTTTTGCATCTATCACTATTTACAAGTTTAAAATTAAAAAAATATAGAAATATTTCATCTTTACATTAATATTTAAAAAGTTTAGACCCTTATGTAAATATTTACATGTTTTTTTTTTATATTAAAGATTTTATTTGGGTAGTTTTGGGAGGGTGGGATGTAAACATGTGATTTATAATGTAAATGTGTGTTTGAATTAAATTTTTTTACTTTTAGTTGTAGTTTTACTTTTTGGCCACAAGATGAGTTTGTTTACATGACGTCACTCTAAGCGTAACACACGCTTAGAGCGACGTATGGGGTACATTACAGCCAGAAAAGGCGAAGCTTCCGAGAGAAGCTGTCGCTTTTTCAGCGGGGGAGAGGAATCAGTGATCGGGCACCATAGCCCGATACACTGATTGCCTGGCTAACGAACCGCGGGCCGGTAGCGCAAGTGCACGCGCGCGATTGGCCGCGAGAGCGCGCGGTAGCGCGCATGGTTTCTGGACATAGTTTCTACGTCCAGGAACCAAAGTAGGTTAAAACAGGCGAGCTTCTTATCTCCTCACATCGCTCAGAATTTACCGGCAAATTCAATTGCCAGTTTCACCTGAGCGATGTCCTTGCGTAAAGGAGCAGAACTCAGGTGAATACTAGGTATTGGTGTGGAGCGAGGCATTAGTGCAGGGGAGCTGTCCTTCAGCACCTCAGCACTGCAGCCTCGCTCCCCGGGAGATGCGCGCGCATCGTCGCATGGCTCTTACCCGCCACCAGTCGCCTCCTGCCGCTCGTCGCTACCGCAGGACCTGGCAAAAAACATACCTCCATCGTTCCCGTCTTGCCGCATGTCCCACGCCGCTCCTCCGCTCATTCTTCCTCCATCTCTATTCTCGGAGCCGGCAAAGCATCTTTGAGTCTCCTGCCAGGGCTCCCCATTCGTCCACTAGATGGCCCAATGAGAATCATCCTGATTCTAATTGGACCAATAAGAATCAGGATGATTCTCATTGGGCCACCTAGTGGACGAATGGGGAGACCCGGCGGGAGACTCAAAGATGCTTTGCCGGCTCCAACAATGCACAGAGATGGAGGAAGAATGAGCGGAGGAGCAGCGTGGGACATGCGGCGAGACAGAACGATGGAGGTATGTTTTTTGGTTACATTTTAAATAGGTAAGGAGTCAAAACTGACTGATTTAAATCCCTGGCATCTTTGGTTTCCTCAGTAAAGGAGGCTCCCAGATGCATAAAACACCGGCGATAGGTCTTTTCGCCTGCTCAGAGCAGGTGAAAAGTTATCATCAATGTTTGGCGGGAAGCATCGCTTCCCGGGGGGTGAAAAATGCAATTGCATAGGGGGAAAGGAACTTGCTGGGCGATTATATCGCCCAAGCGAGTTATTTTCCGCCCCGGGGGTGTAAAATGCATTTGCATTAGGCGACCTTACTGACTCCTAATTTGAGAACTCGCCAGCACTTATCGCTTGGTTATAGTTTGGTTATTGCATAGGGCCCCTTGGCCCATATGCAATTAACTTTTTCACCTGAGTTTTCTCCTAAGTCAAATGTTCAAACTTGTCAATAAAATGCCTTCTAAACCACCAGCAAGCAAAAAAATTGCTCAAAATAATTCTGATAGTACTTTTTCACTTACACGTTGGTACTTTTTCCATTGCAAAGAGCTGAAAAGTTACTCTAAATCAAAGATGAAAAATGATCTCCTAGGAGAAAACTTAGGAGAAAAACTTAATTGCATATGTGCCCTTGTCACAAAATGCCATTTAAACCCCCAGCAAGCAAGAAAATACTTAAAAATAAATTTAATAGTGTTTTTTCATCAACTTTTAGGTACTGTAATGGATTGCGGAGACACCGCGTTCAGACCGGCGGTTTCTCCGCAGCAGCATGCGTCTGGTTTGTCTGAACCTAGTAGTGCACACAGATGGAGAGCTACACGCGCGCGCGCGCGCTGCAAGACAGGCTCTTTATGCCAATAGGAGAGGGGTCAGCTGATCGGGACGATCAGCTGATCCCGGCGTGGCAGGGGATTGGCTGAAGGGAACTGGGCGGCGCTGAGGAGCGTTTTGCTATATATACTCCTTGCCTGTCAGTTGCTGGTTGTCTGGCGTTGCGAATGCTTATGTGTTAGCACTCAGACCTGAGTCAGATCTTTCAGTGTGGTTGAACCAGGAGGACCTGGGAATCCACACTTAGCCAGATTACTGTGTTACTATTGTGTTATACTTCAGACTAGTTCCAGGGTGTTGAGACCACAGACCTCACACCCAAGACTAGGGATACTGTGTTATTATTGTGTTATACTTCAGACTAGTTCCAGGGTGTTGAGACCACGGACCTCACACCCAAGACTAGGCCTGGTTTGATATCTGTTATGACCTATTGCTTTCCTGACTCTCCTTCTGCTTTCTGATTCGGTACCTACGCATTTCTGATTACCTGTTGCCAACCTTGCCTGTCCCTGGTTACCAAATCAGCCTTCTGTCTCTGTACCTTATCTGCTCGTGTGTTGCCGACCCGATCTGACCGACCCTTCTGGCTGTCACCCGCCCCCTGGGTGTTCAGTCCATCTGCAGGGACCCCCTGTCTCTAAGAGGGACCTCTCTGCAAACTAGTCAGGGACTCATCCTCTAGGAGTCCTTTGACTGCAGTAGAGTCTAACTCTTCTGATTAGAGTCATCTGCTCCTCTGGTGATTCTACTCATTACTGTTGCACCAAACACTTACACGTTTTCAGGTGTCCAGAGGTTAGTTATACTTGTATTATTGGTGATTCTGCAGATCATTAATCATCAGGTATAAATCTGTATTCTTGGGGATACTGCAGATCACCAATAATCAGATTCTCTCGTTACAAGTACTTTTTTAAATGTACAATGCTGAAAAAGTTATTTTAAAGAGAATATGAAAATGATCTCCCAGGAGATAACTCAGGAGAAAAAGTGTATTGCATATGGCCCATGTGTCCAGCAAAATAAATCCCCCCCCCTCCCCCTTTCCCCACTAATGCAGGGGTTCCGTGAGATCCAAAAATAATTTGAAGGGTTTCTCCCATTATAAAAAGGCTGAGGAAGGCTTGAGTAGAGGGTTGGCCAACACTCATGTGTCCTTCTAATCCTTCTAATATGAGGTGTGTGTGTCAGCAACCAGGCCAGGTAATCCTATCTGAAACCAAGGCAACCAAACATGTAAACACTTTTTACGGGAATCTTTAAAGATGCTCGTTAACTTTTTGTTAATTATGAACTCAGTCATTCTAGCCTTGACCTCTGTTCTGCGCAGTCTTCTTCCAATACTTAGCATTTATTGAAACATTTTACGAATGACTGGAAATTTTATATTACTCCATTACACTGATTGTTTTTCTGTACAATATGATGTATAATTGCAGTCTTAAATGTTTAATTAACTGTAGAGTGCTGGCGGGTTTTTTTTTCTTTTATTCTGCAGTTATTTTTTATTGTTTACAACCAAATAAATTTTAATTTCAACTGATAAATGTTAAAGTAGAAAAAAAGATGTTATGAAGATATATCAATAGCTAAACCTCACTTTAGCTAAAAGACAAACAAAAACAAATCTTGTGTAAAGGAGTTGGAGCCAAAATCAGCCAAATAAAAACCAGATTGTAACGATTGTTGTCAGCATGCAGAGAGAATCTGATCACTGGCGATCTGCAGTATCACCAAGAATGCAGATATATACCCGATTATTGATGATCTGCAGTATCACCGATAGTCAGATATATTGCAAACCTAATAGGTATATGAGTGTTTGGTGTAACAGTAATACTTTGAGTAATGCACCTGCAGAGCAGGTGATAAGAAGCAGCCTGGAATACTGCTTATGCTGACACAGGAACCTTCCAACAGCCTGAGATTCTCCAAGGGGTGGAGTCAGGCTGAAGGTAGGAGGAACCTGCACAGGAGAGACACCTGAAGGGTGGATGTTACTAGCAGGTCAGGAGACTATCTCTTAAGGGAGAGAGATAGTTCCCAAGGTAGTACAGATATTAAACAATGCCTAGTCTTCGTGTGAGGTCCGTGGTCTCCACACCCTGGAACTAGTCTGATGCACAACACAAATGAATGTACAATTCCCTAGTCTTGGGTGTGAGTTCCGTGATCATCAACACCCTGGAACTAGTCTGGAGTATAACATAAATGATAATACAATTCCCTAGTCTTGGGAGTGAGTTCCGTGATCATCAACACCCTGGAACTAGTCTGGAATATAACACAAAGACAATACAGTTCCCTAGTCTTGGGTGTGAGGGCGTTGATCTCAACACCCTGGAACTATGCTAGAGAATACACAGAAGATACACAGTATTCCTAGTCTGGGGTGTGAGGGCCTTGATCTCAACACCCAGGAACTGGTCTAACAAATAATAACAGTACAAGGAAATCTGGGTCAGTGTGAATTCCCAGGAACCCCTGGTTCAAACATACTGTAAGGATCTGACTATGGTCTGAATGCTTCCACGTAAGTGTTTGCAATGGCAGACAACCAGTGAATGACCAGCACCCAGTATAAATAGCACAGCGCTCACCAGCGCCTCCCCTAAGTACTGGACCAATGGGAACTGATTGAATCGTCAGTTGACCGGCTTGGTCAGCTGACTCCCTTCTGGCTGTCATAAAAGTTCTGCCTCCCAGCGCGCGCGCGCGTCCTTCTGAACCTGTGTGGACGATCAGTCCCAGCCACACCAGACATGTGTTGTGTACCACCCTCCACACTGGACGCGGAACCAGCCGCACCGCTATCAGGGCATGCGGCGGTTTCTCCGCGTTCAGCCATACTAGCAGATGTAGGCCCATGCGTGCAAACCGCCGCGTTAGATGCGGAATCAGCCGCCTTGTTCTGAGCACACGCGGCGGCTTTTCCGCGTTTTCTCACACAGATCAATTAATAATCATTTTTTATGTACATTTTTTGTTGTTGCCAATTTATGCAACCATTTTTTTGTCTTTCAGTGACATTACAGTACTGGAATGTCAATGTCATGTACTGTTTATTGCACAGGCCCTTTACATCTGTGTCACACTGCGGATGGACTGTTTATTGCACAGGCCCTTTACATCTGAGTCACACTACCAATAGACTGTATTGCACATGCCTCTTACATCTGCGCCACACGGCGGATGGACTGTATTGCACATGTTATTTTTACATCTATGTCACACCACAGACGGCCTGTTAGCGCACTTCTGTGCGCACTAGTACCATCACTATTACTGGTGTACATACCATGTTGCACAGTGCTGGGTTACCATCCATGTCTCCAACGCTACTCTACCCCCCTCGTACCTCCTACTCCAGGGCACAGCTACTCAAATGGGAACATATCTCAGCCCTTCATCCGGAGGACAGGCTCCTGACCAACTCTGTTTGGAACCACGTCCAAGAAATCACCGCTTCTACGTCCTGGCCTCACACCAACCAACGCCGCAGGGGCTGTCGATCAGGTGTTCGGGCGAGGCTGAAGAGGAGAGGCCTGCGGTCATCCATCCCCGCGGTCCTCCTAGCAAACGTCCGCTCCCTCCCTAACAAGCTAGATGAACTGAGACTCCTCAGCGACAAGAGGGAACTCGGCAACAACACCCCAGTCTTCTGCTTTACCGAAACGTGGCTTCATGACGACATCCCTGAGAGTGCCCTCCAGCTCCCAGGTTTCAGCCTCATCCGAGCAGACCGTGACAGCACCCTCTCAAACGACTCACGAGCTGTGTGGAAAGGGCTTAAGGCTGCCACCAGCTACAAACCTCCCCCTCAGCATACTACACCTAGCACTGAGCTGGCAGAGAGTCTCAGCGACTTCTACTGCAGATTCGAGAACCAGCCAACACCTGTGGGACTCCCACAATCCTCTGACTTTGACGCCCTGGGCCCGAACCCGCCCCCACCGACAGTGAGGGAGGCGGATGTACTGAAACACCTGCTAAGGCTAAATGCTAGGAAAGCCTCCGGTCCGGATGGTGTGTCACCAGCCTGCCTGAAAACTTGCGCTCGGCAGCTTGCTCCCACCCTCTCTTCCATCCTCACGAGGTCCCTCCAGGGAGGCAAAGTACCCGCATGCTTCAAGAGGTCCACCATTATCCCCGTCCCCAAAAAGCAGGGTACCCTTGACCTCAACAACTTCAGGCCCGTGGCACTTACATCCGTGATCATGAAGGCTTTTGAAAGCATGGTGCTCCCCCACCTTAAGCACTCCACAGAGGGACTGCTAGATCCACACCAGTTTGCGTACAGAGCAAACAGGTCCACTGATGATGCCATTAACATCTGCTTGGAGCTCGTCTATGATCACCTGGACAGACCAGACTCCTACGCCAGGATCCTTCTACTGGACTTCAGCTCAGCATTCAATACCATCAGCCCCAAAATACTGCAAGACAATCTGGCCGCAATAGGAGTCCACCCCACCCTGCGCCTGTGGATCACGGACTTCCTCACCAATAGGTCCCAGGTTGTTAGGCTGGGCACTATCTCCTCACAACCTAGGATCACCAACACAGGAGCCCCACAAGGCTGCGTTCTGTCGCCGTTTCTGTTCTCTCTGTATACAAATAACTGCAAATCCACGTCAGACTCGGTAAAAGTAATCAAATTCGCTGACGACACGACCATTGTCGGTCTCATCACCAATAATGATGAGAAAGAGTACCGCCACCAGGTTGAAGGTGTCTGTCACTGGTGCAGAGAGAACGGATTGGTTCTAAACACAGCGAAAACTGTGGAGATGATTGTTGATTTCAGGAGATGCGCCTCCACCCCGCCCCCAATCTGCATCGATGGCAAGGAGGTGGAAAGAGTCCCCAGCGTCCGCCTTTTGGGCACAACTATCTCTAATGACCTGAAGTGGAAGGCCAACACTGCCTCCACACAGAGGAAATCCCAACAGAGACTTTTCTTTCTCCGCCAACTAAAAAAGTTTGGTATGGCCCAAAAACTTCTGACAAACTTCTACACCGCTACAATCGAATCTGTCCTATGCTCTTCCATCCTGGTTTGGTACGCCAGCTCCTCTGCCAGCGACAGACTCAAACTGCAGAGGGTCATCAGATCAGCAGAGAGGATCATCGGGAGATCCCTTCCCTCTCTGGACCTCCTTTACCATTCCAGGCTGTACTCCAGAGCATTAAAGATCACCAGCGACCCCTCGCACCCAGGGCACCGCTTCTTTAGTCACCTCCCCTCGAGCCGGAGACTCTGGTTCCGGTCCATCTTCACCAAGACCTCAAGGCATAAAAACAGTTTCTTTCCCTCGGCTGTCAACCTTCTGAACTCTCTCCACGTAACTGCCCATCCCCACACCAAACAGTGTGCCGGCACTGCGGCACACTACACATAGACGGTGCTCTAGCTCAAGCCGACTTTTCTTTTGACTTTCTTTTGGTTGTTTTTTGTGTGTTTTCTGTGTTGTTACTTATGCTACATTGTCTCTCTCTGCAAATGTGTTCCTTCCTGACTGCTTGTTTTGTCCTGTATCTGTATCTATATCCTGTATCAGTACCCTGTAAGTGCCAAGCCCAATTCCGGGCACGACCCAGTCGTGCTTGGCGATAATAAAGATTCTGATTCTGATTCTGATTCATTGTTTACATTTAAAAATGAATCTGCACTGGTCTATAATTCCATACATGATGTCTGCACAAAACAATGTCGAGGGAAAGGACATTTTACAAGGGATGTTCATTCAGATTCGGCGGAAATGAAATTTCCGCATTTCTGCTCAGAAATACTGCATTGCCACAACTCTGTATTGGACTCAAGTCACAGAACTTGGAAGCATTAGACCAATCAGAAAACGCAAAGTCAACTCGAAATTATTTGGCCAATAAGGGAATGTAAAAAGTGACCAAAAAAGACTTGGGAATCGAAATTGGAAAATGGAAATCTGCGGAATCAGAAAAAAAATGGTATTGGCAGAAATCAGAATTTCCGTAGAAAACCCGACGATACCTAACTTTAACCAACCCCCCCTGCTGATGCCTAAGCCTAACCAGCTCCCCCTCTCATGTCAAACTCTAACCAATCCCCCTGCCGATGCCTAACTATAACCAACCCCCCTGCTGATGCCTAAGCCTAACCATCTCCCCCCTCCGATGCCCAACTCTAACATATTCCCCCAAGTGATGTCTAGCTTTAAAATAACCCCCCACCGAAGCCTAACCATAACCACCAATTCCACCGCCACAAATCTGCCAATATATACGCACCACATGTTTGCCTCAGGCAGCCAAAAGTCTAGAACTGGGGGGGGGGGGTCATCAAAAAATGTTGGAAATACATTGTGCGCTTTAAACTAAAGGACAACTGAAGAAAGAAGGATATGGAGGCTGCCATATTTAATTCCTTTTAAGCAGCCTCCATATACCTTCGATTCAGAGATCTCATGAAAAGTATAAGTAAACAAAAAACATGGCCCTAGTGCACGTAACATGATATCAATCATAAAAAATAAATATATAAAAGAGAAAAAGTATAGACAAGAACACGTAAAGGAAAGGGCTATCCGGATATTCCTCTAAACAATACATATAAAAAACAGAACTACATTCCTGATTTGGTGAACAGATATTTTATTATAGCCATTATCCCAAACAATGGAAGCAATTAAAGGACAACTAATGTGAGAAGTATATGGAGGCTGCCATACTGTGTGTGTGCCAAAATCACCTGGTTTGCTAAACCTAACCCTCACACAGATACCTCCACTACCAATGCCTAACCCTAACCTCCCCTGGGGGTGCCTAACCCTAAGACCCACCCACAGCCCCGCTACCCACACTTGACCCGCAACCCGCTTTCTGGTGAATCTGGTAACTGCACCTGACCTGCACCCACAGACCCACTACCCGCACCCGACTCACAACCCGATTAAATCAAAACAGATACCCGACCTGCTTTTTGGGTAACTTGCGGGTACCCAACCTAATGTCCTGTGTGGGTCTAATTTTCAGACCAGCTCTCAACCCAACCCGCAACCCACTTTCTGCTGAATCTGGTGGGCGCACCTGACCCGCAACCCAATAAAAATCCAAATGGGTACCCGAACCCAATCTGCATTTTGGGTAACTTGCGGGTACCCCACCCGATGCAGGCCTCTAGTGCCTAGCCCTAAGAACCCCCCTGGAGGGTGCCTAATCCTAAGACCACCCCACTGATGCATAACCAAAAGACCCCCCTGGTGGTGCCTAACCCTAACCGCCCCCCTTCCTGATGACAAAAACTGTCCTTCTGCACCAACCCGCTTCCCAACTCCTAACCCTAACCACCCCCGTTTAATAAACATGGCAGCCTCCACACTCATCTCACTTCGGGTTCCTTTTAAGGTGTGTAAACTACACACCTTAAGTGACACCTGTAGGGAAGTAGTTCTGGCCAGGAGCTCATACAGATGCATCCCTTGGCTACAGCTGAGCATGCATACTGTTGCTATGGGGATGGAAGGAGGGATGACAGTGCTGTTCACAATGGAGAGGTTTCTGGTGGGCAGCATAAGGAGGGGAACAATGTGCTTGGACATTGCTTCAAGATCTGGGGTGTCAGTTATTTAAAGCAAACCTGAATTGAAAATCAAAAGTCAAAATAAACATACATACTTACCTCCTGTGTAGTCCATCTCTTTCTCCTCTCCTGCGTCCTGTTTGTCCACTATGATCAATGGAATTCTCCGTCCTCCATTTTGAAAATGGCCATTACTCCATAACAGCTTCCTGGTCAACACACTGTTAAACTGTAATATCGCCCCTTGAACCATACTGAAACATGGACATTACCTTGCTCATCAGTTGTCCTTTCAGTTATAACTGACAGCACCTGATGTATAACTGGCAGCAACTGGTATATTTCAGTTCTGACAAAATCTTGTCAGAAATGGAAGGAATCATTGTAAGAAGAAAATGATGAGCTTCTGAGAGGAACTGACGGTGAGGTAAGTATGTAATATTCATTTACAGGTACATCATGTGTTTATTTTAAATAATTTGACTTGGTTCAGGTTCCCTTTAAATAACCTCAATGGACAATTGTACACAATTCTCAACTGAGACAGCCCTTAAACAGCAGCCTTGGTGGTGTTCAGTAGAGATGATCGTAATCAGCTAATAACAATTATGCGCACATTTTCGCAATTACGCCTGTACATAATTACAATTTGTAAATTCAATTGATTTCGTATAGTCGTTTGTAATTTCACGGAAATTTTCACGTAATTTGGTGCTGACTTTAGCAGTGAATATCAAAGCCCCCATACAGGCTATGGACACCAAAATTGATACATATGTTATTAAAGAGAATCTGTACTGTAAAATTCTTACAATAAAAAGCATACCGTTCTATTCATTATGTTGTCCTGTGCCCCTCTGTGCTGTTTCTGCCACTCCCTGCTGTGATCCTGGCTTGTAATTGCCATTTTTAGGCAGTGTTTACAAACAAAAGACATAGCAGGTGATAGGCTGAGAGTAGCTCAGTGTGTGAGTCATACAGAGTGTGCAGGGTGCCTGGAGAGGGTGTGTATAGCTTCTATCCAATCACAAGCAGCACAGTACATTCCAGCCTGACTGCCTGAGCCTGACAGACCCAACAGAGGAGAGAAGATTAGATCATATAACAGAGATAACACAGCCACTGTGCAACTAGGAAAGGCTGCAGTAAGACAGAGCACATTAGAACAGCTATAGGAACTTATAGGATAGAAGAAATAAGGATCAAAAATTTGTTACAGAGTCTCTTTAAGAAGAATAGTGGGTACAAGTCAAAAAAATAATTAAAAAAAAAGACCTTGCAGGTTTTGAGAAAATCGATTTTAACAATGCAAAGGCAAATGGTTTTTAAACTCAGAAAAGTCACAGTTCAAAAACTATTTTTCCTTTGCATTTTTAAAACTACAAGGTCTTTTTGAAAAATTATTTTCAAAAATCCGCCGGTGAGATACATAGAGGGCGCACTTCTTATGCGCAAACTGGCTGTGGCTGGTACCGAAGAGGGAGAAGACTGAGGACAGCGGCGTGGGAGTGATCCGTGCAGATGGAGCATAAGGAAGCCCCAGGTACTGTATGTATGTATGTAGAAATCTTTTAGTTTAAAGGATACCCGAAGTGACATGTGACATGATGAGATAGACATGGGTATGTACAGTGCCAGGCACACAAATAACTATGCTGTGTTCCTTTTTTTTCTTTCTCTGTCTGAAAGAGTTAAATATCAGGTATGTAAGTGGCTGACTCAGTCCTAACTCAGACAGGAAGTGACTACAGTGTGACCCTCACTGATGAGAAATTCCAACTATAAAACACTTTCCTAATAGAAAATGCCTTCTGAGAGCAAGAACGAGGTAAAAAGGGGAATTTCTCATCAGTGAGGGTCACGCTGTAGTCACTTCCTGTCTGAGTCAGGACTGAGTCAGCCACTTACATACTGTACCTGATATTTAACTCTTTCAGGCAGAGAAAGAAAAAAAGGAACACAGCATAGATATTTGTGTACAGTGCTAGGCACTGTACATACACATGTCTATCTCTTCATGTCACATGTCACTTCGGATATCCTTTAATACGTCTCTGGTTTCCTTTAACATACATAGCAATTTTGGTGATGATAGCATGTATGGGGGCTTTGCTATTAACCGCCAAATTTGGCACAAAATTACATAAAATTTAACGTAATTATGCAAAATTACAGTTGGATTACATTTACATGCAAAATTAATTATGAATTTTCTTGAAATTCTGCATTATAATTTCGCATCAGAATTGCGAATTACGATGCGAAATTATGATTATGCATCACTAGAGTTCAGTCTGGCATGTGTCTGAAGCTTTATAGTCCTACACCTACACACAAACAAAAATAAACCCATACAGACCTGAGTAGCAGTCTTGAGCGAGGACCCCCAACTCCATCAAGATGGGGCTCAGGGAGTTCCAGCCAAGAAGACATCCCGAAAACAGCAAAGTCTCCAGCAGGGCTGAGCCGAGCACCCAGAGTCTCCGTCCCATCTCGCTGCACGTGGTTCGGAGGGGTTACCGGAGAATTCAGGGCACACTTGTGGGATTATTTGAGAGCTGGGCTACATAGTCCACAGAAGGAGATGTCCGTTAAATCGCTTGATCTCAAGTTCTGATGGTGCTTTGAGCCTTCACAAGCCCGTGTTTACACATGACACAGCTATTCTCCTAACCCTCAATGACAGCAGCCAATCCTGGTCCACCTGACACAGCCAGGCAAAGGAATGCCATGTGTACAATACAAGCATACTATAAACACACATAGATTACACAGCAATTACTTGTCTACAAAGCAATTCATAAACAAGAGGTATCTGAAGATCATAGAGCTACGTTACTGCCTGTGACATTAACAAGACTGGTCAGGAACATGCAGCGTGTTTACTAAAAGAAACCTACAATAAGATGAATATTAAAGGGGGACCGACATCAAAATAACATAATGAATAAAATTGCTTATTTCTTTTAACAATATTCATGTATAAATGATTTAGCCAGTGTTTGCTTATTGTAAAATCTTTCCTCTCCCTGATTTACATTCTGATATTTTTCACAAACGACAGCACCTTTAGTACTGGGCAGGTGATCTCTGCGGAATGTTCGCTTACTGAGAGTTCTAAAGGCAGTAGAAAATGTGTCTGGTCTCCCAAAATGATGGGGGGGGGGGGGGGGGGTTAAGTTCAAAGCCTGCAATACATTTTTATTATTATTATTTATTTATAAAGCGCCAACATATTCCGTGGCGCTGTACAATGAATATGTAATAAGAAAACAAACAAGAGATACATAATGATACAGACAATGATATACATCAAATATGAACACTGATACAAGATACAGCACTGCTGATTACAATTTGATTTAAAACCACTTAAGGACCGGGCTGTGTTTTAGAGATCTGTGCTGCGTGGGCTCTGCAGCCCGCAGCACAGATCGTGATTGCTGCAGGGCGATCAGACTTCCCCCTTTTTTCCCCACTAGGGGGATGACCTGCTGGGGGGGTCTGATCGCCGCCGCTTTGTGTGGCCGAGCGGGGGGGGGGGGGGGGCTCCTCAAAGCCCCCCTCCGCAGCGTTTTCCGTCCTCCCTTCCTGCCTCTCGCTATGGCTCTGATGTGCGCAGGACTGATTGTAGGATAGGCTTCAGCCTATCAAATGACGGCGATCCCTGGCCAATCAGAGGCCGGGGATCGCCGATCTGCCCTACGGCGCTGCTGCGCAGCAGCGCCGTATGATGTAAACAGCAGGGATTTCTTCCCCTCTTGTTTACATTTTGCCGGCGAGCCGCGATCGGCGGCTCTCCGGCTGTTCACGGAGACACCCTCCGTGAACTGACATGGAAAGGCCGCTCGATCGAGTGGCTGTTGTTTCCATGGTAACCCACTTAAGACCTGCTGACGCCTATGGGCGTTAGCTGGTCGTTAAGTGGTTTTAACATGATGACTAAAATGTATAAATGTCTAACAGAGTGCAAGCAATTAAATTAATAACATTCCATGACACAAAAGGATTATAGTGATTGGTGGACGATTCAGGCTGATTTAGCATAACCTGAGCACTTGCCATAGTTTTGAGACATGAAAGCATAAATATGGACCCCACCCACCTCTCTGTTGTCCCCCAGGGCTCTGTCCATGGCCCACTACCCCTCCCTTTCTAAACCTCCTCCCTGGCAAACTCATCTCTCACATGGGCCAATATGCAATTACATTTTTCTCCTGAGTTTTCTCCTAAGAGATAATTTTTCATATTTTTAAATTAACTTTTTTTCAGCACTTTGCAGTTGAAAAAGCACCTAAAAGTAGGTAAAAAGTAATACCAAAATTATTTTGAATATTTTCTTGTTTGCTGGTTGTTTAACCAGTTTCAGCCTTCAGTCGTTTTCACTTTATGCATCCGAGCAATGTTCACCTCCCATTCATTAGCCTATAACTTTATCACTACTTATCACAATGAACTGATCTATAGCTTGTTTTTTCCGCCACCAATTAGGCTTTCTTTGGGGGGTACATTTTGCTAAGAGCCACTTTACTGTAAATGCATTTTAACAGGAAGAATAAGAAAAAAACGGAAAAAAATCATTATTTCTCAGTTTTTAGCCATTATAGTTTTAAAATAATACATGCCTTCATAATTAAAATTCACGTATTGTATTTTCCCATCTGTCCCGGTTATTACACCATTTAAATTATGTCCCTATCAAAATGAATGGCGACAATATTTAATTTGGAAATAAAGGTGCATTTTTTCCGTTTTGCATCCATCACTATTTACAAGTTTAAAAGTAAAAAAAAAATAGAACTATTTGATCTTTACATTCATATTTAAAAAACTTTTGGGCCACAAGATGGCAGCCATGAGTTTGTTTACATGACGTCACTCTAAGCGTAACATACGCTTAGAGGGGCGCATGAAGCCAGAAAAAGCGAAGCTTCCGAGAGAAGCTGTCGCTTTTTCAGCAGGGGAGAGGAATCAGTGATCGGGCACCATAGCCCGATTCACTGATTGCCTGGCTAACGAACTGCGGGCCGGGAGCGTGCGGACGCGTACGTGGCCTCCTGGACGTAGGTACTACGTCCTAGAGGCATAAATGGTTAAAGAGGCATTTTATTGACAAGATATAAATATATCACCTGGAAGAAAACTCAGGAGAAAAAGTTAATTGCATAATGGCCTTTGTCTCAACTCTAAACTACCAGTTATACGTTGATGACACTAAAAATCTACCTTCACACCCCTGATCTCTCCCCCGTACCTTGGATGAAATCTCCATTGGCTTGTCTGCTATCTCCACCTGGATGTCAAACAGATTTTGGAAACTCAACCTGGAAAAGACTGAACTCCTGATCTTCCCACCCTGTTCATCCTTTCCTCTCTCCAATGTCTCCATTACTATAAATAACATGTCCATCTGCCTGTCCCTCAAACCCGTTCTGCCTGGGTGTCACCCTCGACTCAGCACTCTCCTTCACTCTCCACATCTAGAACATTTCCAGGTCGAGCGACTCTTGTCTATGCAACCTCACCACAATTCACCCCGACCCAACCCCCGACTCCTGGTCCAACCACCAAACTCCTGGTCCATGCTCTGGTCATCTCCTGCCTGGACTACTGTAATGCCCTCCAAACATTTTTTACAAATTTTTTACAAATAAATAACTGCAAAGTGGGGTGTGTGTATTTATTTGGCCCCCTTTGGTCTGAGTGCAGTCAGTTGCCCATAGACATTGCCTGATGAGTGCTAATGACTAAATAGGGTGCACCTGTGTGTAATCTAATGTCAGTACAAATACAGCTGCTCTGTGATGGCCTCAGATGTTGTCTAAGAGAATATTGAGAGCAAAACCACTATGAAGTCCAAAGAACACACTGGACAGGTCAGGGATAAAGTTATTGAGAAATGTAAAGCAGGCTTAGGCTACAAAAAGATTTTCAAAGCCTTGAACATGCCACGGAGCACTGTTCAAGTGATCATTCAGAAATGGAAGGAGTATGGCACAACTGTAAACCTATCAAGACAAGGCCATCCACCTAAACTCACAGGCCGAACAAGGAGAGCGCTGATCAGAAATGCAATCAAGAGGCCCATGGTGACTCTGGACGAGCTGCAGAGATCTACAGCTCAGGTGGGGGAATCTGTCCATAGGACAACTATTAGTCGTGCACTGCACAAAGTTGGCCTTTATGGAAGAGTGGCAAGAAGAAAGCCATTGTTAACAGAAAAGCATAAGAAGTCCCGTTTGCAGTTTGCCACACGCCATGTGGGGGACACAGCAAATGTGGAAGAAGGTGCTCTAGTCAGATGAGACCAAAATGGAAATTTTTGACCAAAATGCAAAACGCTATGTGTGACGGAAAACTAACACTGCACATCACTCTGAACACACCATCCCCAATGTCAGTAATGGTGGTGGCAGCATCATGCTCTGGGGTGCTTCTCTTCATGCAGGGACAGGGAAGCTGGTCAGAGTTGATGGGAAGATGGATGGAGTCAAATACAGGGCAATCTTGGAAGAAAACCTCTTGGAGTCAGCAAAAGACTTGAGACTGGGGCGGAGGATCACCTTCCAGCAGGACAACGATCCTAAACATAAAGCCAGGGCAACAATGGAATGGATTAAAACAAAACATATTCATGTGTTAGTATGGCCTAGTCAAAGTCCAGATCTAAATCCAATCGAGAATCTGTGGCAAGATCTGAAAACTGCTGTCCACAAACGCTGTCCATCTAATTTGACTGAGCTGGAGCTGTTTTGCAAAGAAGAATGGGCAAGGATTTCAGTCTCTAGATGTGCAAAGCTGGTAGAGACATACCCTTAAGACTGGCAGCTGTAATTGCAGCAAAAAAGGTGGTTCTACAAAGTATTGACTCAGGGGGCCGAATAATTACGCACACCCCACTTTGCAGTTATTTATTTGTAAAAAATGTTTGGAATCATTTTTGATTTTTGTTCCACTTCACATGTGTACACCACTTTGTATTAGTCTTTCACGTGGAATTCCAATAAAACATGTTTGTGGCAGTAATGTGACAAAATGTGGAAAACTTCAAGGGGGCCGAATACTTTTGCAAGCCACTGTATATGCACCCTGCATGTTAAAACCAGGACTAAAAGATTTTATGTCCAAAGTGAATCAGTTCTCCAATGCCAGTGTCAGACAATGAATGAAAGGAGGAAAGGTAGCATCCAGAACAGCTCTCCCAGCGGTGGGATTTGACAAGTGTCTGTATCAGAAAATGGAGAGAGAAGAGAGCGCCTCTATGGTGCAATACCTTAAATTCAGTTTGCAAATTGCAAAGGAAATGCACGTACAAGATCGCATAAATTTGCAAACATATCTCACATGCACAATATTCCACTCCTGGGACATTGACCGTGGCCAGCAGGGGACATCAACAGTGGTACATAGTAGGTCTGGAGTCCAGGCAAGCTCCGTTTGTCAGGTGTCTCCGTGAGCATGTGAGATATGCTTGCAAATGTATGCGATCTTGTACATGCTTTTTTCTCTTCTCTCAGCTTTTTCTGACACTGTAATGTCCCTGCCTGTGTAACGTTGTCTAATGTTGTAATGTTGTAACGTTGTAATTAGTGTTGGGCGAACAGTGTTCGCCACTGTTCAGGTTCTGCAGAACATCACCCTGTTCGGGTGATGTTCGAGTTCGGCCGAACACCTGATGGTGTTCGGCCAAACCGTTTGGCTACATGGCCGAACTAAGAGCGCATGGCCGAACGTTCCCCGAACGTTCGGCTACCGCTGTGATTGGCCGAACGGGTCACGTGGTTCGGACCCGAACGCGCTCTGATTGGCCGAACTGTCACGTGATTCGGGTAAATAAATACCCGAACCACGTCATATCTCCGCCATTTGTCTGTGGGTTTAGCTTTGGGTAGGCAGGCAGGGTAGTTCGCGCTCCAGCCACGCTAGCCAGGGTCCCCCCAGTCATTGTGTCGCTGCTGGGAATAGTAGTACACCGCTCGCTCAGCCACACTATATAGCATTGTGTTTACTGCCACTCTGTGTACCTCGCTCAGCCACACTATATAGCATTCTGTTTACTGCCACTCTGTGTCTGCTGGGAATAGTAGTACACCGCTCGCTCAGCCACACTATATAGCATTGTGTTTACTGCCACTCTGTGTACCTCGCTCAGCCACACTATATAGCATTCTGTTTACTGCCATTCTGTGTCTGCTGGGAATAGTAGTACACCGCTCGCTCAGCCACACTATATAGCATTGTGTTTACTGCCACTCTGTGTACCTCGCTCAGCCACACTATATAGCATTCTGTTTACTGCCACTCTGTGTCTGCTGGGAATAGTAGTACACCGCTCGCTCAGCCACACTATATAGCATTCTGTTTACTGTTTATGGAACCTCTCATCTTTATTACATTTATGACTGCATGGCGGTAAAAAGCATGCTATCCGCACGCTTCTTGTCCTCATGCAAGGCCTGGATTGTTGTGTCTCAAAGCGTGGCCTTCTCCTCCTGCGCCTCCTCCTGTTCCATCACGTGTGCTGCTGCTGCTGCTGGGTTAGCGTTGCCGGTCCCTGTTTATGGAACCTCTTATCTTTATTACATTTATGACTGCATGGCGGTAAAAAGCATGCTATCCGCACGCTTCTTGTCCTCATGCAAGGCCTGGGTTGTTGTGTCTCAAAGCGTGGCCTTCTCCTCCTGCGCCTCCTCCTGTTCCATCACATCTGCTGCTGCTGGGTTAGCGTTGCCGGTCCCTGTTTATGGAACCTCTCATCTTTATTACATTTATGACTGCATGGCGGTAAAAAGCATGCTATCCGCACGCTTCTTGTCCTCATGCAAGGCCTGGGTTGTTGTGTCTCAAAGCGTGGCCTTCTCCTCCTGCGCCTCCTCCTGTTCCATCACGTCTGCTGCTGCTGGGTTAGCGTTGACGGTCCCTGTTTATGGAACCTCTCATCTTTATTACATTTATGACTGCATGGCGGTAAAAAGCATGCTATCCGCACGTTTCTTGTCCTCATGCAAGGCCTGGGTTGTTGTGTCTCAAAGCGTGGCCTTCTCCTCCTGCGCCACCCTCCTCTTGTTCCATCACGTGTGCTGCTGGTGCTGGGTTAGTGTTACCGGTCCCTTTTCCTGGAACCTCTTCTCTGTATTACATTTATGACTGCATGGCGACAAAAGCATGTTACCTGTGCAAAGAAACATGACATTCTCCACATTTAAAAGACAGTTTTTCCTTTGAAACTTTACAATCAATTTTCTCAAAAACTATAAGCTCTTTTTCAAATATTTTTTTCCCTCTTGTACCCACTCCCAAGGTGCACATACCCTGTAAATTTGGGGTATGTAGCATGTAAGGAAGCTTTACAAAGCACGAAAGTTCGGGTCCCCATTGACTTCCATTATGTTCGGAGTTCGGCGCGAACACCCGAACATCGCGGCGATGTTCGGCCCGAACCCGAACATCTAGGTGTTTGCCCAACACTAGTTGTAATCAGGGACATAACTAGAGAGGATCGCAGAGGGGCCCAGAGCTATGGAGTTCCCAACTACCAACCTTCCCTTCCTCTGATACCGGGGACTATACTTCAGATCAGGTGTTTTGTGGCTACACTAGTTATGGGTGTGAAGACCATGATGGCCACACTTGTTTGATAACTCTTGTGAGATGGGCCTCAAGGCCATGAAGGCTCCAAGTGGAGACAAGGTAAGGGGTGTGAACATTTGGGGGCCAATCAAAGTTTTGCTGGAGGCCCCATGAATTGTAGTTGCACCACTGGTTTAATGTCTACCCTACCTATTGTGTAATGTGTCAGCACTTTATAAATAAAGTTTCATATCATTGTGAAAATGAGTACCGAGAGGAATCGGGCTGCAATATGGATCTGGCTAATAATGGGAAATACCACCACGAAGAGCTAGATTGCTATCTCTGCTGGCCCGATTACTGGGCAAAACATTCATGGTACTTTCCTGCGGTAATCACAGAAGAAAATTTAGACTGCTTCTCCAGCAACTAAAACTCTGACCAATTCTAAATGTGTGAAAATGAATGTGTAAAAAAAAAACACGCTAGAATTACCCTCCAAACATTTGTAGCGTTGTCGGTAAGGAAGCAAAAAGCATCAATCAAACGAAGTCTTGTTAATTAATAAAAAAGTTTGCAGACTGTTTTCTAATTTTTAATGAAGAAAAAAAACTTTTCTGTACAAGCAATCTCTTTTTTTTTTTTTTGTTTAATTGCTGTAAAATCAAAACTTTTTGTTGCATTGTGTGTGGCCTCCTTTCAATAGAACATATGATTTAATTGTTTTTAGTATTTTTACTGTTTTTAGAACAAAATATACAGTATTTATAAGGGGACATTTTATTTTTTCCACCTAGGATCTCTTAGTCCACTTTCATATTTATATTTTCCTAAACCAACAACTAACATAGTTTATTTTTGGGGCAGTGTCTGAATAGCACTAGGGAAGGGCTCCGCCTCTGACACAGGCAACCTGGGTTCGAATCTTGGCTCTTCCAGTTCAGTAAGCTAGAACCTATTCAGTAAGGAGATCTTGGGCAAGACTTCCTAATGCTGCTCCTGCCTATAGAGCGCACCCTAGTGGTTGCAGCTCTGGTGCTTTGAATCTGCCAGGAGAAAAGCATTTTATGAATGTTCTGTAATGTTTTGTAGAGACTAGTCCAGGGGTGTCAAACGAAATGACATAAGTGGCCAAAATCTAAACCACAGTGTTGTACGCACGCTATATATTTCTCTCTGAAATGTAGTACATGTACAGCAACCTGCGATCGCTGAAGTAAAAATAAACTGAGATAAATAATTGTATGTGTGGCATCAATCTCATTAATATTATAAATGCGAAAGCTTGGATGTTTGCATGCTTGTTACTCGATCACGCAACAACGGCTGAACGGATTTGAATGAAATTTGGCACACACATAGTACATTACCTGGAATGCTTTCTTTCGGGTCCTTGGCATTAATAAAAACAAATCTGAGTGGCTGTTTGTGGCTCCACCTCCTTTTTTTGAATTTGAACCCCAGTGACCCAATGACCAACTGTACCAGGTTTGAGGCTTATACCATTAACAGTGCAAGAATGGCAGCAATTTTAATATTCACCTTGAAAATCAACAGGTGACTATTGATTGGCTGTTTTAGGCTCCACCCACTTTTCTGAATATTAATCCCAATCACCCAGTAACCAGCTGTGCAATGTTTGAGAAGAACCCTGCCATTAACAGTGAAGATGGGTTGCAGTTTACATTTTCCCAGGGTGATCTGTTTTTGAGACCCAGTTTTTGTAACCTTGACACACAGTCACTCAATGACCAAGTTTTTGAGCTTTCGATTTCCTGGCATCAAAATTGTGTGAATGGAAGCAGTTTATCAAGCAAGCTGTTTGTGGCTCCTCCCCTTTAGTGAATTTGAACCCCAGTCACTTAATGATCGACTGTAGCAGGTTTGAGGCCTCTGCCATTAAAGGGAAGGTTCAGGGACTGTTAAAAAAAAAAAAAATCCGCATCCACTTATCTGGGGCTTCCTCCAGCCCGTGGCAGGCAGGAGGTGCCCTCGGCGCCTACTGAACTACTGAGCCTGCGCAGTAAAGCCCGCAGGACGTCCGATGACGTCAGCGCGCCGCTGTGAGGCGCATTTTGGAACGCGGAAGGAGCCCGACCTGGCCGCCGGCCTGGCCAGGTCGGGTCGGCTACCGGAGACCACCGGCAGCCTGCGGAGCAGCGCCGAGGGCACCTCCTGCCTGCCACGGGCTGGAGGAAGCCCCAGGTAAGTGGATGCGGATTTTTATTTTTTTTTAACAGTCCCTGAACCTTCCCTTTAACAATGTAAGAATGGCAGCAGTTTCAATATTCCCCTTGCAAATCAATAGGTGAATTTTGATTGGCTGCTGTAGGCTCCACCTACTTTTCTGAATATTAATCCTAGTCACCAAGTAACCAACTGTGTCAAGTTTGAGAACCCTGCCATTAACAGTGTAGGAATGGCTGCAGTTTATATTTTCCCATGTAAAAAGTTAGTTGTTTTTGGCTGTTTCTCACCTTGACATACATTCACTCAATGACCAAGTTTTGGAGCTTTGGTGTCCTTGGCATCAATAAGTTGCATTTTTCCATCGAAATTAAACAAATCTGATGGGCTGTTTGTAGCCCGCCCCCTTTTCAGAATTTAAACCCCAGTCTCCCAGTGACTGAATGTACCAGATATGAGGCATATGCTATTAAGAGTATAAGAATGGCAGCAATGTAAATATTCCACTTGAAAATCTGTGAATTTTAAATGGCTGTTGTAGGCTCCACCTACTTTCCTGAATATTAATCCCCATCATCCAGTGAGAACCCTGCCAATAACAGAATGGCTGAAATCAATCTAACAAATCTGATTGACTGTTTGTGGCTCCACCCCTTTAGTGAATTTGGACCCCAGTCACCCAATGACTGACTGTATCAGGTTTGAGGCCTCTGCCATTAACAGTGTAAGAATGGTAGCAATATAAATATTCCCCTTGAAAAATCAATAGGTGAATTTTGATTGGCTGATGTAGGCTCCACCCACTTTCTAAATATTAATCCCAGTCACCCAGTGGCCACCTGTGTCAAGTTTCGGAACCTTGCCATTAACAGTGTAAGAATGGTTACAGTTTATATTTTCCCATGTAAAAAACGTAGTTGTTGGCGCCGCCCACTTTTTCTAACATTTACACACAGTCACTCAGTTACCAAGTTTATGATTATCAAAGATAACACCGCGCACTCTGTACTCCAACAAGTGTGTCCAAAAATTAGGCAGTGCGCTGGGATTTCAATATGTAGACAGTTTATCAGTGATCCCTAGCGCAACACAGTCCTTATATTCTTTCTTGCTATAAATTCAGGTTGTATCACCGCCACCACACCCGATTAGAGTGCGACTCACCGTCTTGTAAGACCAACAATATGGTCTAATGGCGCCTTGGGGTTATTCCCTGGTCACCCCCGACCAATCGATCTAGTGCCTCCTGTAGATATTAGGACCTCCGTAACAGGATCAATGGTTCTCCAATACTCCCACTTTACGTTTTCCTCTTCATATAATCTTATATGCAAACCTCCAAAGAGAGGCACAACATAGCGTAATACTGCTTTAAAAGTTTTAATACTAAAAAATATTGCACTTACACGTTAAAAGTAGTATACAGCACATGAGTTTTGAACGGGCTCTCCCCCGTTTGTGTGGGCCACCGAGGGCTTTCCGAGGCTGGTAACAGCTGCCGCGCGCACAGCCGTTCACTCCTCACCGAACGCTCAGATCCTCGCACTCTGCCGCCACTTCCGGGTACCGCCCTACCGGTTTCGTCAATTGACTCATCAGGAGCTGGCACCCGGAGTGGCTGTGAGTGCTTAAGATCTGCTCAACCCCTCCCCTGCAACTACCAAGTTTATGAGCTTTGGGGTCCTTGGTATCAATAATTTGTAAATTCCCATTAAAATTAAAAAAATCTGATTGGCTGTTTGTGGCTCTGCCACCTTTCTGAATTTTAACCCCCAGTCACCCAGTGACCAACTGTACCAGGTTTGAGGCATCTGCTATAAACATTGTAAGAATGGAAGCAATTTAAATATTCCCCTTGAAAATCAACAGGTGAATTTTGATTGGCTGTTGTAGGCTTCACCCATTTTCCTGAATAATAACCCCAGTCACCCAGTGCCCAACTGTGCAAAGTTTGAGAATCCTGCCACTAACAGTATAAGAATGGCTGCAGTTTATATTTGGCCAGTGAAATTAGTTTTTGGCTCTGCCCATGTCGAATAATCCAATATGGCGGATCATCGATTTAGTAATTAACTGAACTCTTTTAGATGATTGAATAAAGATGGGCATAATGTTTACTTCCTATAGTTACAGAAGGTGAAGTTCATGAGATGTATGATTTATTATATTTTCATACAGGTGTTCTGATTAAATGTTATTCATAAACAACTATCGTATTAGCTATACATTATAGGTATTTCGTTACACTTTATAGTAAGATTTAAAGATGAATCAGGCTATTTCTCCATAGAGAGACAGACAGTTGCTACAGAATGTTGACTTGGAATATTTGTCAAAGATTTAAGTAACCTTGCAAATTCCTGGACTTTTGTCCCAACCCCAAATAGCTAACAAAGTTTGGAATGCAAAACAGAGATAGTCTTAGCAAAGTGTTTCTGTTTAAAGTCTAATATAAAATGAACTGAAAAGAAAAACAAGTTTATATAAATGTATGTTAAAGAGAACCCGAGGTGTGTTTAGAGAATGTTATCTGCATACAGAGGCTGGATCTGCCTATACAGCCCAGCCTCTGTTGCTATCCCAAACCCCACTAAGGTCCCCTTGCACTCTGCAATCCCTCATAAATCGCAGCCGTGCTGTGAGGCTGTGTTTACATCTGTAGTGTCAGTCTCAGCTGCTCCCCGCCTCCTGCATAGCTCCGGTCCCTGCCCCCGTCTCTTCCCTCCAATCAGCAGGGAGGGAAGGGATGCAGGCGGGGACTGGAGTTCTGCAGGAGGCGGGGAGAGCAGCAGACTGACACTATAGAGATAAACACAGCCAGCTCTGACAAGCTGTTTGTCAGCAGCGTGGCTGTGATTTATGAGGGATTGCAGAGTGCAGGGGGACCTTAGGGGGGTTTGGAATAGCAACAGAGGCTGTGCTGTATAGGCAGATCCAGCCTCTGTATGCAGATAATAATCTTCAAACCCACCTCGGGTTCTCTTTAAAGCGGACCCAAATCACATTTTTTTTAATTCAAAATATTTAGTTGAACCACTCTGACACATACAAAGATAAATGAACACTCCTTCAAGCCTATGAGCATTTCAGTACATGCTTTTCACCCTCCTCTTTGCATAACTAGGGTTATACTGGGGGCAGCCATTACTTCTGAGCTTAGTAAGAGGTTTTAGATCATGGGTGTGTTTGTCATCAGCTACCCTCCCTCACAGGGGCGTTGTCTATGTGACATCTCACACAAGCTGAGATCACCTGCCCTGTGACATCATCAGTAGCAGCCTGGGTTCTGTCCCGGCAATATGAAAGGAAGGGAGGGGTTCCTCCAATAAATTAAAATATTTTATATTTGTCATCATGCAACTGGAAAAAGGCTGCTATTTATTATTCTAATTTAGAAAATAGATTTTATTTCTGAAATCTTGTATGCTTAATTTGGTTCCACTTTAATTAAGAATATAAAATACCTAGGATGTTATTTATATATATAAATACATATATACATATATATATATATATATATATATATATATATATATCAGTATAATAGCCAGAATTATATGTAAACCTCATATAAAATCAAAATAATTTTCCCTTTATGAAGTAAGCTATATATATATATATATATATATATATATATATATATATATATATATATAATATATATATTTGCTGATTCACAAATTCTAGCCAGGCTTCAAGGAGGAATATTGTCAGAATGACAATAATTTAACTCCTATAAGGCTAATCGTTGCCACATTGAAATGATATATATATCGTATTAATTATGATAAATGGAATAAATGTTATGCCAGTCTTAATTGTTATATGGGTAATGATAAAACCCACATTACATTATTAGTTATTACCCATTAACCATCAGTACGAGTGAATTCTCATAAGGAAGTGTATTGCTTAAAACCATGACAATTAGTTTCAAATTAATCCAATGCAGATCATCAGTAATGGAATCATATGGGATAGATATTAAATGTTAATAATGTTATGTCTTATGTGAACTTATAATTTTGATATTGTGCTGACCTGTGTGGAATGTGTTTATTAGGGGAGTGTATTGTGTAAATGCATATATGCAGTTGCATATATATATACTGCGATAAGGACACATATACGCTAGTCACTTAATAATAAAAGTGGATAATATTATATTCTTCATATACAGATTGAGGTTATATTAGTTCAGAATGTGTTTTCAGCATTATGCCAGAGAATTAGGGCTGGAACCCACAGGAGCGCTTTTGGCAGCGTTTTGGCAGCACTGCGATACGCTAGCAGTTTGCCAAAACGCTGGGCTAATGTTAATGGATGGGGCAACTTCCACAGGAGCGTTTGCGTTTCTCAGAAACGCAAACGCAGGACGTGCAGCATTTTGGGAGCGTTAGCGCTTCAATGTAAAGTATTGAACCGCTAGCGGAAATGCTCAGCAAAACCTAAACTGAGCGGTTTTGCTAGCGTTTTGCGGTTCAGCACACTGTAACAAAATGAAAAATAATTCACAGGACCAATCAGGATAAAAACGCAAAACGCAAAACGCTAGGCACCCGCTGGGCAAAAAAATAGAATGTTGCAAAACACGACCAAAAACGCGCATGAATCCGCTTGCAAACCGCTCAGACAAAACGCTAGCGGTTGCGTTTTGCGTTTGCGGTTTTCAGTGGGTTCCAGGCCTGACTGTTTAATGTCAAATTCTTCCAAAAAGCCAGAAGGTTACAAAACTAGTTTTAGATAGCTAACACTAAATAAACCCGTAGGAGACACTAGGTAATCAATTCTAATCAGATAGCTGTCTACTGGGGAATTTTACCATTGTTCAATCTTGATGGGAAGGTTATACGAACTGGGAGATCAAAGTTTATTCTATTAATACCACATTCAAAATTCAAAGATGGAACAATAGATGGAACAATTTTGTGGCCACACACCATACAATTTTTTAAATATCTGTTCAATTTCAGAATTGCAATACATTTTTCTGACTGATTTTAACATTTCAAAAATATGACCAATGTACCACACATTTATGTTCAATTTTTTCCTTAATTATAATAAAAATGATTGGAAACTCAGAGAAAATTGCTAGGGTGTGTATATTAATAAATTGACAATGCAATACACACCATACAATCTTTAGTAGAAATTGAAGAGAAATATCTGGCTTTCCGGATCGATTTAAATCGAAAAAAACGGGAAATCCGATCGGATTTTTCAGTCGAAATGAAAAAAAAAGCTTTCGATTTTTCTAGAGATACGATCATTTTTGTCTAATTACTGTAAAATCGGATCATTGTATTGTATCGTGTGTGGCCACCTTTAGATAGTTCAAATTAGTCCCAATTTGTCCTGTCCCTTATTATTAGCGAACATATGTCATTCGTAGACAAAGATAGAAGTCCTGTCATTTAGTTTATTGCTTATAGATTGTATGAGGAACAACACCCATTATCTGCTGATTCATAATTATGCACCATAGGTAAATATGACAGACTGTTTATATGAAATGGATTTGCTTGTTTGCTAATTGATCCATTGAAGTCGTATCATCCAGCTCATTGCAAAAATTATATTGCGAGCTTATATGAATCAAAAGTGCAATTTTATATTATTTTGATACATTGTTATATTTATTTGATATTAAATTCATATTTTTCCAAATTGGTCTACATTTCATGTTTGAACCAGTACTGTGAGAAACCTACAATAATTGAACTCAAAAGTTGGGCATGTGTCATAGTTTAAAGCTCCTCCCACTATTCAAGGAACTTTAAATTATTGATTTCATACTTCTGGTAACAGTTTAAATAACCGTCTGACAAAACGCCTGACACCCACTTTATGTACCATTGACACACAGTCACTCAATATCCAAGTTTGTGAGCTTTCAGGTTCCTGGCATCAAAAATGTGTAAATGGAAGCAGTTTATCCAGCAAGGAATTCTGATTGGATGTTTGTGGCCCCGCCCCTTTAGTGAATGTGGCCCTCAGTCACCCAGTGACCAATTGTAGCAAGTTTGAAGCCTCTGCCATTAACAGTGTAAGAATGGCAGCAGTTTAAATATTCCCCTTGAAAATCAATTGGTGAATTTTGATTGGCTGTTGTAGGCTCCACCCACTTTCCTGAATCTTCATCTCATTCACCCAGTGACCAAGTGTGGCAAGTTTGAGAACCCTGCCATTAACAGTCTAAGAATGGCTGCAGTTTACATTTTCCCATTAAAAATTAATGGCTGAAATTTGATTGGCTGTTTAATGCTCCGCCCACTTTTCCTGGACTTGTAACCTCGGTCACCAAGTGACCAACTGTGCCAAGTGTGGGGACTCTGGCTTGATTAGTATGAGAATGGCAGCCTTTTACATTTTTTCCATTGACGTGAATGGGTGAAATCTGATTGGCTGTTTGTAGCTCCGCCGAGGTGTGCAGAAGGGACGCGAGACCCCCAGAACATATCATCCCAGGTAGTAAGGGATCTGTATACTAAGGTTTGTTGAAAGGCATTTTCGAGTGATCGTGGCACATACATACATACATACACACACATACATCCGATTTTATGTACAGTATATAGATTTAGAGCTACTTTTTAAGTTTTTACTGCTACATGGTCTCTTCTCAATGACACATTCATTAAAGTATGCCAAAGCTAAACTCTATGAACTATTGGTCCTTTTTATCTCTTCCTTCTCTCGGAAGCCATTTTCTGCCAGGAAAGTGTTTATGGCTGTAATTCTTTATCAGTGAGGTTTACTATATTCCGGCCCATTCCTGACTGGGCGGAAACTTTCACTTACATACCTGATGTTTAACTGTTTCAGGCAGAGAAAGAAAAAAAAGGAACACAGCCCAGTTATCTGTGTGCTTGGCAATGTACATGTCTATCTCATCAATGTCACATGTCACCTTGTGTATCCTTTAACTCTAGTCGCTGCTTGCTTATAGTCTTAGTAAATTGAACACATAAAAAAGGGAGGGGGAGTAGCTCAATCCTAAAATAATATGTGTGTGTATGAAATGAATACTAATTCTGGCTTCCCGTGCCACATAATTCAATTAGAAAAGTGGTATAGAGGGGAGGGCAGGGCCGTGTTTAACCTTTGGGCATTGTAGGCAGGTGCCTACAGGTGCCTGATGATGGAATGGTGGCCTACTCCCCTCCCCTAGCGCCTCCCTCTCTCCTTCCCTATGCTGAGTCCCGAGCAGAGCGTAAAGGAGAGGTTACTCACCCTGCTCTCTGCATTCCACTAACAAGATCTCCCTTCATCTGGGGGTATCTATAGCTACTTAATACTTCACCTCAAGCTACTTAATATTGAGGGTACTTCTTGTTATCTAATACTAAGGGGCACCTGTAGCTACCTACAGGGGGAAAGGGGAATAGGGGGAAAGTGACAGCTGGGCCATCCAGCACATTTGCAGTGCGGTTCGGTGGGGGTTTGTAGGGTCATGGAGGGCGAGGTCTAGGGTGCCAGGGCATCTGTGCCTACAGGCTCCTGTTATGTAAATCTGGGCCTGGGGGAGGGGCAAACATGAGTGAGAGGATAGCGTTGCAAAAACTTCTAAACTTGTATTTACTTATCAAACAATCAGTATTGCAATAAAAAAATCACACAGTAATCAAATACAAACATTAAAAGAATATATGAACCCAGCCAATTGCCAAAAGTCCAATAACTGACCTCACATAATTATCACCACCGGAAGGCCCCTTGCTTTTTAGTTAAACTAAGTTGGTTTCTGCCCAGTGAAGATGAATAGAGATAGTTTCACTTATAACACCCTGAGAGAGCTCTTTACAGAGTACTGTGGTCAGACTCAGCAGAACTAAATTTAGTGACTCAAGTTCATGAGGCATGAGTTTATGGTGAAGGACTAAATTATTGCATCAACTTCCCTCCATGAGATATTCATGAGTATTTTTGAGTTTCATGAGTTGTTTTTTCTTTTTTTTTTTTTCATCTCTGGCAGTGTGAGAAAACACAGAAAAGCCGCTGCCAATACTCAAGGTGAGGCGGCTGACTCCGCGTTCAACATGGAAGCTGGCGCGCAGTCGGAGCGCGGAGAAACCGCCACATGCTCTAACAACAGGGCGGCGGATTCCGCGTCCAATGCGGCAGGTTGCTTGCATGGGCCTGCTCCTCTCAGTGATGCGGAATGCGGAGAAAGCGCGGACAGCGGTGCGGCGGATTCCGCATCCAACACGGCAGAAACATTACAACGCTTGACTGGTGTGGCTGGGACTGATAGTCCACATTGGTTTAGGAGGACGCGCGCGCGCAGAGAGGCAGGGCCTTTATGGCAGTCAGAAGGGGGTCAGCTGACCAAGCCGGTCAGCTGACAATTCCAGCAACCTTCATTGGTCCAGCACTTAGGGGAGGTGCTGGAGAGTGCTTGTGTATATATACTAGGTGCTGGTCATTCATCTGGTGTCTGGCGTTGCGATCACTACGTGGTAGCACTCAGACCTTGTCAGTATCTGTGTTCTTTAGATCAGTTTCCAAGGTGTTGATGGCCAAGGATCTCACACTTTAGTCTAGGAAATCTGATATTATTTGTATTATTCTCTAGTTCAGTTTCCAAAGTGTTGATGGCCAAGGAACTCACACCTTAGTTTAGGAATTCAGTACCATCTGTATTATTTGTTATATTCTAGTCTAGTTCCTGGAGTGTGAGAATCTTGGAGCTCACACTCAAGCTTAGGCATTGTTGATTATTTGTTATGACCTTCTGCTTCCCTGCCCATTCTTCTGATCTCTGATTTTGTACCTTGTCATTCTGATACTCTGTTACTGAACTCGGATAGTCTCTGGAATCTGCATCTGTCTCCTGTCTCTGTATCTGATCTGTCTATCTGTTGCCGACCTGGCCTGTCCGACCTCGAGAACTATCGTCCCAGTTTGGAGATAGTTCACTAACCAGTCAGTGACACTGCACCATTGGTGTCACTCACGCTCTGTCCTTCCCACTGTCTCAGTCTGGCTCCGCCCCTTGGGGAGCACCAGACCTGTGGAAGGATTCTGATCCATAGCAGTAGCTCTTACTGTCTAGCACCTATCCTACAGGTGCTTTCCTCAAAGTATTACTGTTGCACCAAACACTCTCATCTCTCAGGTGTCCAGAGGTTAGAAGATATATCTGATTATCGTTGATACTGCAGATCATCAATAATCGGGTATATTCTGTATTCTCGGTGATACTGCAGATCACCGGTAATCAGACCCTCTCTGTGTTACACCGATCGTTACAGGCAGCCATGATTACCGTGGTCACTGCATAGACAGAGCCACTGCAGGTCTGAGCAAAGCACATAGAGAATCCTGTATAAGCAGACAAAGGTGACAGAAGGATAACATTTGCTAAAATTGTCAAAATGAGGAGGCAGTGGTGGACTTACCTCCTCCAGGCAGACACACACGGATGTTGTGTATATTCAAACAACAAAAGATGTATTTATATATTACAGAAAGTGCAAGTGCAACGCGTTTCATGAGCATTTCTGGCTTCATCAGGCAATATAAAAGGAGCATAAGACTCAGACAGGTCTGGTACAAAGCTCAGCGCCTCTATTGACATAGAGAATCCTGACTCCCTGGCCATAGGGAACAATGGCTGGCAGGGAGGAAGGGAACAGAGGTACAAGAGATTTCCTATGTCAGTCTTTATAAGAAAACAGGAAATGTGGGTGCCAGCGGCTAATGGACGGTTTGGGTGCCCTGTAGGGGCAATTTTGATAACGATAATTATCGTTATCAAAATTACAACGTTATAGTTACAGTTGGAAATAGCCAGGCCCGATCAGGTCTGCTCTACTGCGCAGGCTACTCATGGCTGCGCAGCAGAGTGGACCCAGTCTGGCCTGGCTATTTGCGCCTGAGCCTGATTGGAAAGCCGCTACTGTGCCTACCAAGGATGGCGATAGGTGAATATTGCAGGCGCTACAGTTGACATCCTTGTCTGCTGTATTTTTGGGGGAGGCGGCGCTGAATCCATGAGGCTTAGGAGGATAGGGAAGACTCATTAGGATCCAGATTCCAGAGGTAAGAATCCCCTGGAGGGAAGGGAGGGGGGGGGGGGGGGGGTTGGGCGTGTTTGTTATGTGTTACAGATTCTCTTTAATGTATAATTTTTTGGCATCCGGATAAATGCACTAAGAAGCAGTCACTATCCGTGTGTAGCAACAGAAAGATAGTATACACCGCACTGATAACAATAAGAAAGCAATATAAAACATAGAGGATGTTTAAAGTGAACCTTAAGTCCCCCCCAAAAAATGAGATGACCTCACCTGGGGCTTCCCTCAGCCCCCAGCAGCCGATCGGTGCCCTCGCAGCCCCGCATCCGATGCCTCTGGACCCGCCGGCGACGACTTCCGGTTTCGCCGTCACCGGTCGACAGGCATGGGAACACGAGTGATTGTTCGCGTTCCCAGCCTGTATATCGCCCCCTATGCTGCTATTGCGGCCAGGAGGTCGCAATAGCAGCATAGGGGGCGATATACAGGCTGGGAACGCGAACAATCACTCGCGTTCCCATGCCTGTCGACCGGTGACGGCGAAACCGGAAGTCGTCGCCAGCGGGTCCAGAGGCATCGGAGCGGAGCTGCGAGGGCACCGATCGGCTGCAGGGGGCTGAGGGAAGCCCCAGGTGAGTTCATCTCATTTTTTTGGGGGGACTTAAGGTTCACTTTAACCACATCCCCTCCCCCGGGGCGATTAACTGCCTTCCTGCAAAATGCCATAACTCTGTGCAGGGGCGTAGCTATTACGTCCCTCCCCGTCGCACATTCCCACTCGCGTCCCCCCCCCCCTGCGCTAGTTACCGCAGCCGATTGTTAGCCGCTAGGTCAATTAATAGGAAGACAGTTACCATTCATTGATCTAAGTCCCCGTGTGAATGGCCGCAGTTGTCTATGAGACGACGCCTTCATTCACAAAGACCGTCCACGTACCACTTCCTTTTTGCATAGTAATACTACGCATTTGGAAGTCAGCTGTGAGGACATATTGTGGACAAATAGTACATATTTGTTTTTTCAATAAAGGACCTATTTTTACATTATTTTTACATTGTAAATTAACTCGTGACCTCCTACACTCCCCAATAGTTACCCCAAATTTTTTTGGGGAAAAAAAATTACAAAAAATTTACAAATAAAAAAAGTACGTAAATAGTTACCTTAGGGACTGAACTTTTTAATATGTGTGTCAAGAGGGTATATTACTATTACTTTATAGATTATGGGCTTGTAATTAGGGATGGATGCAAAACTGAAAAAATGCACCTTTAGTCCAAATAAAATACTGGCACCTTATATTGTACTAGGGAAAAATGTTAAATGTTGCAATAACCGGGACAAATGGACAAATAAAATGTGTGGGTTTTTACTTTAAAACTATAATGGCCAAAAACTGAGAAACAATGAATATTTTCCATTGTTTTCTTATTTATCCTGTTAAAACACTTTTAGAATAAAATAAGTCTTAGCAGAAAGTACCCCCCAAAGAAAGCCTAATTGGTGGCGAAAAAAAACAAGATATAGATTGTTTCGTTGTGATAGTAGTAATAAAGTTATAGGCGAATAAATGGAAGAAGCGCTGACAGGTGAAAATTGCTCTAGTTTTTTAAGGGGAAAAACCCTTGGAGGTGAAGTGGTTAATTTACAGGCGGTCCCCTACTGACAAACAGAATACATTCCAAGATTTTTTGTGATTTGAATTTGTAAGAGGAGTCCTGTGTTAAACATGGTGAAATGTGCATTATTATTATTATGATTGACATAAAGTGCTGGCATATTCCGTGGCGCTGTACAAAGTAAGAACAGACATGGTGTACATAAAGACAAATGGCATACATCAATCTAAAAAATACAGAATTGTGACAAAATGCAGAATTGATACAAAGTACAGAATTGGTCATTACAGTGACAAAAGTAACATGATGAATACCATGTGCAGTAATTCCAAGACACAAAAGGGTGAGAGAGCCCTGCCCTTGTGAGCTTACAATCTAAAGGAATGGGGGGAGGGGGAGAACAAGAGGTGGGGTAGTACATAGTAAGCATACCGAGGCAGTGGGCCAGATTTATCAAAGCATTACGGACAGTTTTTTCTTCTTAAACAGTTCTAAACAGGAGGGGGAACTGTTCTGCATGATAATAAGAAAATTCAGTTCCTAGTTAATAGCGGCAGTTATTGTGGATTTCTAGAACTTCACTACAGAAAAGTGCAAATCCATTCCTAAACTGCCACAGATTAAGAAGTGCTTAATAGCAGTTCTACAGTTAGTGCAGTGTAGGCTAGACATGATTTGTGAAGGGCTCCTCCTTCCAGCTGAATCCTGTGAAGCTGTTCTGTGCTTAGAGAGAAACCATGACCAAGAATTAAACTTCATCCCAATCAGTAGCTGATACCCCCTTTTACATAAGAAATCTATTCCTTTTCACAAACGGATCATCAGGGGGCTCTGTATGGCTGATATTGTGGTGAAACCCCTCCCACAGGAAACTGACTACAGGGTCGGAGGTGGTGGCATGGCTCCCCTCAGGATGGAGTCAGTGGCAAGAGGCATTGTTGATAGATGCAGATGAATGGATGGATCAGGCGGTGGCATGTGCAGGCAGCAGCGGAAGCAAGCAGAACTTTCATGCCTACTACTAACTAGGGGTCCTCAGGCTGCCGCTCATCCTCCACGGTCAGTAGCCAGCTGGTCCACCCAGCTCACTCCCGCAATGCTGGAGTGTCGGGATACCAGCTGACTAGGTCTAGAGGCTGGAGCTGACCCAGAGAATGGATCCTGTGCATCGGATTCAGCGGTGTCAGGGCAGATGGCTCCATGCAGCGGACAGCTGCAGTAAGAGATGCTGCAGGCTGCAGGCCACAGCTGGATCCTCCAGTTCGGTGTCGAGAAAATGGACAGACCATCAGAGCTGCAAGTCCCAGAGCTCCCCGGTGGCTGCGGCCTGCACAGGCACCGCATGCTGCATCCCAGAGCAGCTTCTCCACCCATGGCCCATCAGCTGGCTCTTCAGCTGGCTCATGCCAGCCGAAGCTGGATCTTATGGGTGCCACATGCCACACCGAGCTCGTGGCATCAGGAGGAATCAGGAGTTTAGCAAGTAGTCAGGGAACGAGGGGAAGAAAGGCATAAAAATGCTGGAAGAAGCCAGAGCCCTGTGGCCATGGCAGCCGTCTACAGTGCCTTGTTGCCTTTTTGCAGTTGACAGTTTTGGAGTGATCTTAAACTTTTAGCAATTTATGGAGCTATTTTGGAGTGGTTTTTAGAGCGATTTTGGAGCAATTTTGGATAGATGCTCAGACAGGATGAATATAAGGACCGGTATTTACCATGGTCCCAGCCAGGCTTTGGATACAGGGGCAGTTGCTACAGGGATTGTGAGAGTACCAAGTATTTTTTTATTATTATTATTAGTCTTCATGTATATGGTTTCTTCCGCTTTAAAGAGAATCTGTACTCTGAAATTCTTACAATAAAAAGCATACCATTCTATTCATTATGTGCTCCTGGTCCCCTCTGTGCTGTTTCTGCCATTCTCTGCTGCAAACCTGGCTTGTAATTGCCAGTTTTAGGCAGTGTTTACAAACAAACTAACCAGCTTCTAATAGGCTCAGCTAAGCAGAGTGTGTTAGTCACACAGAGCCTGCAGGGGGTGTGTACAGCTTCTAGCTAATCACAAGCAGCCCTGCACATTCCAGTCTGACTGCCTCAGCCTGACTGTGCCGACTATAGAGAGAAGATTAGATCATATAACAGAGATAACACAGCTACTGTGCAATTAGGAAAAGCTGCAGTAAGCCAGACCACATTAGAAAAGGCATAGGAACTTATAGCATAGAAGAAATAAAGATAAACAATTTGTTACAGAGTCTCTTTAAGTACCAATTCCACGCTAAGCTTTATTTTATTTATTTATTTATTATTTTATTTTGAATAAATAAACCTTACAACTAATTTAGGATATATACTGCTGTGATAGACCCCACAGGAGTAAAACTTCCTACTTTTCTTTTTCTAACCTAACAGGAAATGGGTAGATTTCATCATGACCAGAGTGAAGAAAGCAGAAAAACATCTGTCATATGTCTGGCAAGTGTTGCTGTTGTTCACTTCTTTCATTTGTGGCATTATGAGCTCAAATTTGAGTTCTTGGTATCGCAATAGTAGAGAGTAAGACGGTGGTAATGATCTGGCAGAGGTTCAAATGGATTCTTCACTTTTGCCAATATACTAAAAAAAGAAACGAAGCTTGGAACAGAGGCGCCAAAGTAGGGTAAAACATTTAAAAACCATTTAAAAAGGGGCAGTAGTGGTAGACTTACCTCCTCATCAAATAAACAAAGACTGTGTTGGTATAAGTTCAACAATCATACCATGTATTCAAGTACTCCAATTGCAACATGTTTCGCGGGTTCTATCCTGCTTCATCAGGCAACACAGCGAGCGAAAAATTAGTACAGGTCTGGATCAAAGTCAAGCGCCTCTGTTAACGTTTTTTACCCTACTTTGGCGCATCTGTTCCAAGCTTCGTTTCATATTGCTAAGTCCCCCCCTGGTGGAGGGGTGTTACCCCTTATTTCCTGTCTACAGAGAGCAACTTCTAAACCTGAGTGCAGGGTCGGAGGTACCATAGGAAAAAATGGGCAATTGCCCCAGGGCCCCATAACCTGTAGGGGCCCCCAAGGTATCCCTCCCCCATCTTAACTGTTGCTCCCCAGGGACTCTGCAGAGTCTGTTAAGTTGGGAGGTGATTGGGGGAGGGTCAGCAGCCAGCTCAGGGCCCAGGAGGGAAATTTGGCTGCAACAAAGGGCCTCTAATGGTGCTTTTTGGTCAGGGGTGTCTGTTGGGGGCCCCCAGGCTAATTTTGCCCTAGGACCCAATTGTTACTTGAACCGGCCCTGCCTGAGTGGGGTCAAGTTATAATCTCCCCACCCACCTACACAGTGGTATCCCACCTTTGTGAGTATTAATACATATACATCATTTGATTCGAATACCTTGGTGACTTAACATACTACACTACATTGGGCTCTCGTGTTCCTTTCTTTCTTCTACTAAAACAAGATGTTTTCCATGGAAGTGGCTATAAGTATACATGCATTAGCTATTTCAGCTGACTTCTAAAATTTTGACAAGTCTGACACTTCAGCTGTGCCGCTATTGAAACCAAAATAACTTCTTCATTGTTTATAACATCCAAGTGAAAAAAAATAAAATAAATAAATAATATATATATATATATATATTATTTCTGTCAGGACAATCTAGGATTTCTATTAGTAATAGTTATTACAAAAATTATTTTATTTCATAGGCATTTTTGTAGGTCAAACTGGACATAAATGCAGAAAATACACTTTTTTTCAGTGTTCACCCTTCGTAATTTTAACATGACAAGTCCCACAGTTATAAAACCCATAACAATATATTCTTTGGCCCTTCACGATTAAAATGATACCACATATGCCTTATTTTACTACTAGCTAGCTGGGGCCGAATCTGCTCATTTCGGTGTAGCACTGCACCGATCGCGTGGGTGCCGGCATAGACCGTAATGGGAATTACGGCTATAATGTCTCTCAGTCAATAATTTGCGGGCAATTTCCAGAGTGAAAACCAGAAAAAAAGAGGTCATTCAGACAATAGCCGGTGCACAAATTACCGATACATGTTCACCCCTGAGTTGCGACAACTCGGAGAGGGAATAGTTTTTAGCAGGAGCCGGGTGAGCCATGTTTTGGCTTAACCCTGCACCTAAATTTGGCCGTGGCCATTTTAAATATACTTGCAGACCATTATCCCCAGCCTGCGAGTCTGTAGAGATTGGGGACGCAAGTAATGTATTTTTTGGACTATAAGACACTCCTGACCATGAGACGCACCTAGGTTTAGAGGACTAAAACCAGGGGAAAAAAAAAAAAATATATATATATATATATATATATATATATATATATATATATATATATAATAAGCCTAGTGCATCCATGGTAAAAGGGCATCTTGTGGATTATGCCCCTTTTGTACCTCATGCCCCCTTGTACCTCTTGTGTCCCCCTTGTGTCCTCCTCTGTCCTCCATGTGTCCACCTCTGTCTCCCTTGTGTCTGTCCTCCGGTGTCCTCCATATTTCCGCCTCTGTCCTTCTTGTGTCTTCCTCTGTCTCTGCCCCTTTTTGTCCCCCTGTGTCCTCCTCTGCATGGGCACAGTACAGGGAATCCCCGACATTGCGGCGGGTTGGAGGTTCATATTGGCAGGCGCTGACAAGTCAGGAACTCCCTGCATTTGGACTATAAGACGCAGTGACCTTTTTCCCCACTTTTGGGGAAGAAATAGTGAGTCTTATAGTCCAAAAAAATACTGTACTTTCGAAGCTTTCCGAGGAGTCCCAAAGGCGCAAATTTGGAATGGCGGACAGCAGTGGAACAAGAGCACGGAGAGAGGACCAGGAACCCTCTCTGGAATCCACAGCCTTCCCTTGTCATAGGTAAGTATCTAACTTGAAGCAAGTTTCCTCACATCAGGTGTGCTTTAACCTCTTCTGAACCTTGATGATTGAAATCTATGCACTGTTTATTTCCAGTTATTCCTGCTAGGGTGTAGATTTCAGTCATCCCTCTCTCACTGTTCCCGCCTCTGGGGAATCACACACCTGAAGCAAGCATGCGGCTAATCTAGTCAGATTTTAGTCAGAAACATCAGCTCTGTCGAGCAATAATGAAGAAATTTAGCCAGAGCTCCAACTTCAAAGTTAATGAGGCCAAAACTAATATTTTGGATCTGGGTTGCGCGTTGAGCACAAAAAATGAAATGAACCACTTGAGGAGTGAGGACCGCAGTGTTAAATCCCCCTAAAGACCAGGCTATTTTTTACTTAATTGGCCACTGCAGCTTTAAGGCCAAGCTGCAGGGCTGCACAACACAGCACACCAGTGATTCCCTCCCCCCCCCCCCCCCTTTTCCCTCCACCAACAGAGCTCTCTGTTTGTGGGGTCTGATCGGGCCACAGTTGTTTATTTATTTATTTTTTTAAAATATTTATTTTATTTATTTTTTAATAAATTTGCCTTTTTTAAATTTCTCCTCCCCTGCACCCTACCTCCCTCCCCCCGCCAGCCAATCAGTGTGACAGCCAATGACAGCCGATCACTCTCCAGCATATGGAGGGGACAGCCATGTCACACGGCTGTCTTCAGTACACCGCTGCTGCCGATCGCAGCGCTGTACATTTAAATAGACAGTGATTACACCGTCTAAGAGTCTCCCGAGTGGCGATTGCCACTCGGAGACTGAAGGCAGGGCGGATCTCCGCCCCCCAAGCAGGAGAAGCGCGTGCAGCCTGCGCACGATCTCCTGCTAAACAGAGCCCCAGGACTTGACGCCAATTGCCGTTAGGCGGTCCTGGGGCTGCCACCGTGGCCACGCCCTAAAAGCACTGGGTCAAATTATAGACTTAATAAAAATCTTAATAACAGATTAGGCATGGCTCCACTAACTATGCTAGGAAACAATGATGAATTCTCTCCTGCTATTAATCGAAGCTTGTTTACCAAAAATAAGGCCTGATTTAAGAGTAATTAATCTAATTGGTTGTAAAAACCCAGCAATTTCTAACATGTTAGAGGATACAAGATATAGGGGCCGTTGGTGGGCTATACAAGCTAAAAATTACTTGAATATGAAAGGAAAAGAAAAGAAAGGTATTAGGACCGAGCTCAATACCTTCGAAAATAATATTCTCTTATTTAGCAAACCTAAGAGGCTTCTGTCACTTTATTATGACAGCTTAAAACAAATTATGTGTGCAGAAGAATTATCTTTTTGTATTAGAGGGGAAAAAGAGCTAGGCCCAGAACTCAAAGAGAAATGGCAGGTGATTTGGGGGGAATTAAACAAGATACAAGATACGAGATTACATCTGACACAATACAAAGCAATAACACGATGGTACCTGACACCTGTGAGGCATAAAAATATTGGTAAAAATATCAATGACAGATGTTGGCGCTGTGGGACGGCTCATGGGGACGATATGCAGGTTTGGTGGGACTGTTCCTTTCTTAAAAATCTTCGGGAAGGAATAAACAATTTTGGGGAAAAAAATGTAGGAAAGAACTTTGAATTGACCTCTGAGTCGGCAATTTTTGGCATCTCTGACCCAAAGGATACAGATGAGGAGAGACCAGGAATGGGGACGATACTTGCTAAGGTAGTGGTTCTGGATAGCTGGAAGGGGAGGGAGATACCGAAATTTGCCATCTGGATAGAAAAGATAAATTTTTTTCTGGGAGCTGATAATGACGGCAACAATGATGAAGAGGAAGGAAGAGAGAAAAAATGGAGACAGATTTGGAAAAAGCTCCTGACAAAGTTTAAAAATTTGGATGAGGATTAGGTAACCGCTATATTTAATAGTTGGACTTACCTTTCTTTCAGATGTTAACCCGTGAGATGTGCTCCCATTTAGGTGCGAGCATTCAAAGCTCAGGGACCGTTTTTCTTTTTCTTTCTGACTTCATACACAATTTCTATAGATGCTACTTTAGGGGGAATTCAGGAGGCGGAATAGGATTACTCACTCTCGGTGATTGCCAGTTTATGGACACTCCAGATGATATTATGGGCTGCAACGACGGTTGGAATGACATGCAGATATTTTGTTCCTGAAATTGCACACTTGTGAGGTTTTAGGGATGGGATATTGAAGGGGCAGAGTCAGCAGAAGAATCGGGCGACTGGGGCTCTCTTCTGGGGTAGGTCCATGTCTGGCCTAGTGTTGGGCGAACATCTAGATGTTCGGGTTCGGGCCGAACAGGCCGAACATGGCCGCGATGTTCGGGTGTTCGACCCGAACTCCGAACATAATGGAAGTCAATGGGGACCCGAACTTTTGTGCTTTGTAAAGCCTCCTTACATGCTGCATACCCCAAATTTACAGGGTATGTGCACCTTGGGAGTGGGTACAAGAGGAAAAAAATTTTTAGCAAAAAGAGCTTATAGTTTTTGAGAAAATTGATTGTAAAGTTTCAAAGGAAAAATTGTCTTTTAAATGCTGAAAATGTCATGTTTCTTTGCACAGGTAACATGGTTTTTACCGTCAGGCAGTCATAAATGTAATAAAGAGAAGAGGTTCCATAAACAGGGACCGGTAACGCTAACCCAGCAGCAGCAGCAGCACACGTGATGGAACAGGAGGAGGCGCAGGAGGAGAAGGCCACGCTTTTTGAGACACAACAACCCAGGCCTTGCATGAGGACAAGAAGCGTGCGGATAGCATGCTTTTTACCGCCATGCAGTCATAAATGTAATAAAGATAAGAGGTTCAATAAACAGGGACCGGTAACGCTAACCCAGCAGCAGCAGCAGCACACGTGATGGAACAGGAGGAGGCGCAGGAGGAGAAGGCCACGCTTTTTGAGACACAACAACCCAGGCCTTGCATGAGGACAAGAAGTGTGCGGATATAGCAGCAATGCTTTTTGCCGCCATGCAGTCATAAATGTAATAAAGAGAAGAGGTTCCATAAACAGGGACCGGTAACGCTAACCCAGCAGCAGCAGCAGCACAGAGCACACGTGACGGAACAGGAGGAGGCGCAGGAGGAGAAGGCCACGCTTTGAGACACAACAACCCAGGCCTTGCATGAGGACAAGAAGCGTGCGGATAGCATGCTTTTTACCGCCATGCAGTCATAAATGTAATAAAGATAAGAGGTTCAATAAACAGGGACCGGTAACGCTAACCCAGCAGCAGCAGCAGCAGCACAGAGCACACGTGATGGAACAGGAGGAGGCGCAGGAGGAGAAGGCTACGCTTTGAGACACAACAACCCAGGCCTTGCATGAGGACAAGAAGCGTGCGGATATAGCAATGCTTTTTGCCGCCATGCAGTCATAAATGTAATACAGATGAGAGGTTCAATAAACAGGCTGGCCCTCGTCAGTGGTGGCAGGAAATTCCTGCTCCAACTCCAGCTGTTCCTCCTCCTCTTCTTCATCATGTGTCAGCTTAGCCAACCTTAAAGCGCGAATGAGATTACTCCCATTATCACACACAACCATGGCCGGTTTCAGGTCCAGCGGTGCCAGCCACAAATCCATCTGTTCCTTTATTCCCCTCCAAATGTCCTCCCCTGTGTGCTGCTTATCCCCAAGGCAGATCAGCTTCAGCAACGCTTGCTGACGCATGCCAACAGCTGTGCTGCACTGCTTCCACGATCCTACTGCTGCTGGTGCTGGGTTAGCGTTTCCGGATGAGGTACAGCTTTGAGATGCGTTGGAGGAGAAGGAGTCAGAGAGGTAGGTGCTGCTGTTATCCAGTGGGAGGGACGGCGGTGCAGGTGTTTGCGGCGTGGGCACTGGGCAACACCCGCGCCGTAGCAGGTGAGGATTCGCTGCCAAGCTCCACAAGGTTCACCCAGTGCGCAGTAAGGGAGATGTATCGACCCTGGCCGAACGCACTCGTCCAGGTGTCAGTGGTGAGGTGAACCTTGCAGGCAACGGCATTCTTCAAGCTTCGGGTTATTTTGCTGACCACGTGCTCATGCAACTCAGGCACTGCAGAGCGCGCAAAGTGGTAGCGGCTGGGAACCACGTAACGTGGGATGGCCACTGACATCATGCCCTTGAAGCTGTTTGTCTCCACCACTCGATATGGCAGCATTTCGCAGGCCAGAAGCTTGGCTATGCTGGCTCTTACTGCCACGGCCCGGGGGTCATTTGCTGGCAATTTCCTCTTGCGCTCAAACCTCTCCGAGACAGACAACTGAACCGTAGGGCTGCACAACGAAGGGCTGTTGGTTGTTGTGTTTGATGAACACTGGGAGACCTCAAGAGCACTACTCCGGAAAGTGACAGTGTCAGCGTCATCTGATTTTTTGGAATGTTTTGAACCACGCAATGGCTGGGCTACTGCTGCTGCTGAGGCGGGTCTGGTGGTGAGTCTGGTGAACCCAAGGGAGGCAGTGTTGCTGGTGGTACCCTGTCCTGCCGCGTTTGCCCACAGAGTGGGATGTTTGGATAGCATGTGGCGGCTCATGCTGGTGGTGGAGAGGTTGTTAATACTTTTCCCCCTGCTCAGGCGGGTCTTGCACACCTTGCAAATCGCCATGGTAACATCCTCAGTGCAGTCTTCAAAGAAAGCCCAGACTTTGGAGCACCTGCCTTGCTGGCGATTTCTGTTTGCTCCTCTTTTGCCTCTCACTTGAACTTCCACGCTTGTGGTGCCTGAAATTGCGCGCCGCCTACCTTGTGGCACAAGGCGAACAGGAGGAGGCGCAGGAGGAGAAGGCCACGCTTTTTGAGACGCAACCCAGGCCTTGCATGAGGACAAAAAGCGTGCGGATATAGCAATGCTTTTTGCCGCCATGCAGTCATAAATGTAATACAGATGAGAGGTTCCATAAACAGGGACCGGAAACGCTAACCCAGCAGCAGCAGCACACGTGATGGAACAGGAGCAGGCGCAGGAGGAGAAGGCCATGCTTTTTGAGACACAACAACCCAGGCCTTGCATGAGGACAAAAAGCGTGCGGATATAGCAGCAATGCTTTTTGCCGCCATGCAGTCATAAATGTAATACAGATGAGAGGTTCAATAAACAGGGACCGGAAACGCTAAACCATCCCAGATGTTCATTGGTCATGTTACTTGGTTGGGGTCCTGGAGTGTTGCGTAGTCGTTTCCAATCCAGGATTGATTCATTTTAATTTGAGTCAGACGGTCTGCATTTTCTGTGGAGAGGCGGATACGCCGATCTGTGACGATGCCTCCGGCAGCACTGAAACAGCGTTCCGACATAACGCTGGCTGCCGGGCAAGCCAGCACCTCTATTGCGTACATTGCCAGTTCGTGCCAGGTGTCTAGCTTCGATACCCAATAGTTGAAGGGTGCAGATGGATTGTTAGACACAGCTACGCCATCTGACATGTAGTCCTTGACCATTTTCTAGAGGCGATAGGTGTTGGAGGTGGATCTGCACGCTTGCTGTTCTGTGGGCTGCTGCTGCATGGGTGTCAGAAAATGTTCCCACTCCAAGGACACTGCCGATACCATTTCCTTTTGGGCACTAGCTGCGGCTTGTGTTGTTTGCTGCCCTCCTGGTCGTCCTGGGTTTGCGGAAGTCAGTCTGTCGGCGTACAACTGGCTAGAGGAGGGGGAGGATGTCAATCTCCTCTCTAAAGTCTCCACAAGGGCCTGCTGGTATTCTTCCATTTTGACCTGTCTGACTCTTCAAGCAGTTTTGGAACATTGTGTTTGTACCGTGGATCCAGAAGGGTATATAAACCCAGTAATTGGTGTTGTCCCGAATGCGCACAATGCGTGGGTCGCGTTCAATGCAGTTTAGCATGAATTGAGCCATGTGTGCCAGAGTCCTACCAGAATCCTCATCATCCTCTTGTGAGCGTTGTGATAGTTGTTGTGATGCATCATAGTCGTCACCTTCTTCCTGGTCTGCTTCTGCTGACCATTCGCGCTGAATTGTGGAAGTCCAACGTGCACCGCTCTGGCCCTCGTCAGTGGTGGCAGGAAATTCCTGCTCCAACTCCAGCTGTTCCTCCTCCTCTTCTTCATCATGTGTCAGCTTAGCCAACCTTAAAGCGCGAATGAGATTACTCCCATTATCACACACAACCATGGCCGGTTTCAGGTCCAGTGGTGCCAGCCACAAATCCATCTGTTCCTTTATTCCCCTCCATATTTCCTCCCCTGTGTGCTGCTTATCCCCAAGGCAGATCAGCTTCAGCAACGCTTGCTGACGCATGCCAACAGCTGTGCTGCACTGCTTCCACGATCCTACTGCTGCTGGTGCTGGGTTAGCGTTTCCGGATGAGGTACAGCTTTGAGATGCGTTGGAGGAGAAGGAGTCAGAGAGGTAGGTGCTGCTGTTATCCAGTGGGAGGGACGGCGGTGCAGGTGTTTGCGGCGTGGGCACTGGGCAACACCCGTGCCGTAGCAGGTGAGGATTCGCTGCCAAGCTCCACAAGGTTCACCCAGTGCGCGGTAAGGGAGATGTATCGACCCTGGCCGAACGCACTCGTCCAGGTGTCAGTGGTGAGGTGAACCTTGCAGGCAACGGCATTCTTCAAGCTTCGGGTTATTTTGCTGACCACGTGCTCATGCAACTCAGGCACTGCAGAGCGCGCAAAGTGGTAGCGGCTGGGAACCACGTAACGTGGGATGGCCACTGACATCATGCCCTTGAAGCTGTTTGTCTCCACCACTCGATATGGCAGCATTTCGCAGGCCAGAAGCTTGGCTATGCTGGCTCTTACTGCCACGGCCCGGGGGTCATTTGCTGGCAATTTCCTCTTGCGCTCAAACCTCTCCGAGACAGACAACTGAACCGTAGGGCTGCACAACGAAGGGCTGTTGGTTGTTGTGTTTGATGAACACTGGGAGACCTCAAGAGCACTACTCCGGAAAGTGACAGTGTCAGCGTCATCTGATTTTTTGGAATGTTTTGAACCACGCAATGGCTGGGCTACTGCTGCTGCTGAGGCGGGTCTGGTGGTGAGTCTGGTGAACCCAAGGGAGGCAGTGTTGCTGGTGGTACCCTGTCCTGCCGCGTTTGCCCACAGAGTGGGATGTTTGGATAGCATGTGGCGGCTCATGCTGGTGGTGGAGAGGTTGTTAATACTTTTCCCCCTGCTCAGGCGGGTCTTGCACACCTTGCAAATCGCCATGGTAACATCCTCAGTGCAGTCTTCAAAGAAAGCCCAGACTTTGGAGCACCTGCCTTGCTGGCGATTTCTGTTTGCTCCTCTTTTGCCTCTCACTTGAACTTCCACGCTTGTGGTGCCTGAAATTGCGCGCCGCCTACCTTGTGGCACAAGGCGAACAGGAGGAGGCGCAGGAGGAGAAGGCCACGCTTTTTGAGACGCAACCCAGGCCTTGCATGAGGACAAAAAGCGTGCGGATATAGCAATGCTTTTTGCCGCCATGCAGTCATAAATGTAATACAGATGAGAGGTTCCATAAACAGGGACCGGAAACGCTAACCCAGCAGCAGCAGCACACGTGATGGAACAGGAGCAGGCGCAGGAGGAGAAGGCCATGCTTTTTGAGACACAACAACCCAGGCCTTGCATGAGGACAAAAAGCGTGCGGATATAGCAGCAATGCTTTTTGCCGCCATGCAGTCATAAATGTAATACAGATGAGAGGTTCAATAAACAGGGACCGGAAACGCTAAACCATCCCAGATGTTCATTGGTCATGTTACTTGGTTGGGGTCCTGGAGTGTTGCGTAGTCGTTTCCAATCCAGGATTGATTCATTTTAATTTGAGTCAGACGGTCTGCATTTTCTGTGGAGAGGCGGATACGCCGATCTGTGACGATGCCTCCGGCAGCACTGAAACAGCGTTCCGACATAACGCTGGCTGCCGGGCAAGCCAGCACCTCTATTGCGTACATTGCCAGTTCGTGCCAGGTGTCTAGCTTCGATACCCAATAGTTGAAGGGTGCAGATGGATTGTTAGACACAGCTACGCCATCTGACATGTAGTCCTTGACCATCTTCTCCAGGCGATCGGTGTTGGAGGTGGATCTGCACGCTTGCTGTTCTGTGGGCTGCTGCTGCATGGGTGTCAGAAAATTTTCCCACTCCAAGGACACTGCCGATACCATTCCCTTTTGGGCACTAGCTGCGGCTTGTGTTGTTTGCTGCCCTCCTGGTCGTCCTGGGTTTGCGAAAGTCAGTCTGTCGGCGTACAACTGGCTAGAGGAGGGGGAGGATGTCAATCTCCTCTCTAAAGTCTCCACAAGGGCCTGCTGGTATTCTTCCATTTTGACCTGTCTGACTCTTCAAGCAGTTTTGGAACATTGTGTTTGTACCGTGGATCCAGAAGGGTATATAAACCCAGTAATTGGTGTTGTCCCGAATGCGCACAATGCGTGGGTCGCGTTCAATGCAGTTTAGCATGAATTGAGCCATGTGTGCCAGAGTCCTACCAGAATCCTCATCATCCTCTTGTGAGCGTTGTGATAGTTGTTGTGATGCATCATAGTCGTCACCTTCTTCCTGGTCTGCTTCTGCTGACCATTCGCGCTGAATTGTGGAAGTCCAACGTGCACCGCTCTGGCCCTCGTCAGTGGTGGCAGGAAATTCCTGCTCCAACTCCAGCTGTTCCTCCTCCTCTTCTTCATCATGTGTCAGCTTAGCCAACCTTAAAGCGCGAATGAGATTACTCCCATTATCACACACAACCATGGCCGGTTTCAGGTCCAGTGGTGCCAGCCACAAATCCATCTGTTCCTTTATTCCCCTCCAAATTTCCTCCCCTGTGTGCTGCTTATCCCCAAGGCAGATCAGCTTCAGCAACGCTTGCTGACGCATGCCAACAGCTGTGCTGCACTGCTTCCACGATCCTACTGCTGCTGGTGCTGGGTTAGCGTTTCCGGATGAGGTACAGCTTTGAGATGCGTTGGAGGAGAAGGAGTCAGAGAGGTAGGTGCTGCTGTTATCCAGTGGGAGGGACGGCGGTGCAGGTGTTTGCGGCGTGGGCACTGGGCAACACCCGCGCCGTAGCAGGTGAGGATTCGCTGCCAAGCTCCACAAGGTTCACCCAGTGCGCGGTAAGGGAGATGTATCGACCCTGGCCGAACGCACTCGTCCAGGTGTCAGTGGTGAGGTGAACCTTGCAGGCAACGGCATTCTTCAAGCTTCGGGTTATTTTGCTGACCACGTGCTCATGCAACTCTGGCACTGCAGAGCGCGCAAAGTGGTAGCGGCTGGGAACCACGTAACGTGGGATGGCCACTGACATCATGCCCTTGAAGCTGTTTGTCTCCACCACTCGATATGGCAGCATTTCGCAGGCCAGAAGCTTGGCTATGCTGGCTCTTACTGCCACGGCCCGGGGGTCATTTGCTGGCAATTTCCTCTTGCGCTCAAACCTCTCCGAGACAGACAACTGAACCGTAGGGCTGCACAACGAAGGGCTGTTGGTTGTTGTGTTTGATGAACACTGGGAGACCTCAAGAGCACTACTCCGGAAAGTGACAGTGTCAGCGTCATCTGATTTTTTGGAATGTTTTGAACCACGCAATGGCTGGGCTACTGCTGCTGCTGAGGCGGGTCTGGTGGTGAGTCTGGTGAACCCAAGGGAGGCAGTGTTGCTGGTGGTACCCTGTCCTGCCGCGTTTGCCCACAGAGTGGGATGTTTGGATAGCATGTGGCGGCTCATGCTGGTGGTGGAGAGGTTGTTAATACTTTTCCCCCTGCTCAGGCGGGTCTTGCACACCTTGCAAATCGCCATGGTAACATCCTCAGTGCAGTCTTCAAAGAAAGCCCAGACTTTGGAGCACCTGCCTTGCTGGCGATTTCTGTTTGCTCCTCTTTTGCCTCTCACTTGAACTTCCACGCTTGTGGTGCCTGAAATTGCGCGCCGCCTACCTTGTGGCACAAGGCGAACTCGTGCAGCAGTGGGTTCTTCAACAGACTCATCTGTGCTGCTGCTACGACGGCGATGTTCTCGTTCACAAACAAAATCTGGGTCTATGTCCACATTGTCCATACCCTCCTCTTCCATCTCCTCAAACTCGTCATATGTCATTGTGGGGGGCCGCCGCCGTGGAGTACAGCTCCCCAGCACAACCGTCAGGGGAAACACCTCTTCCCTTGCCCCTCCCTCTTTCACCGGATTTCTTCCTCATTTCACTTATCCTTACAGTACACGCTGACTGGCAGCAGTACAGTGGCAGTACAGAAATGCTATACAGTGGTGGGTGAGCGGTGTACCACTATTGCCAGCAGCGACACAGAGCACAATGCTATACAGTGGCGGGTGAGCGGTGTACTACTGTTCCCAGCAGACAAAGAGTGGCAGTAAACACAATGCTATATAGTGTGGCTGAGCCGTGTACACAGAGTGGCAGTAAACACAATGCTATATAGTCTGCTATATAGTCACCCCGAACGGGGTGATGTTCTGCAGCACCCGAACAGTGGCGAACACTGTTCGCCCAACACTACTGGGAACGCAGATTTTAGTACCTAAACACACGATACAACATGTTTTCCGGGGTCGGACTCTGAGGCACATACAGATGGTCCCGATCATCATCCTCATCATACAACTCTTCTCCTGAGTCTGACCCACCCACCACCTCTGCCACCCCAACATCCCCAGACACAGTCACAGACCCCTCATCGTCCTCAACATTAACTTGGGATGCTGGCCTGAGCCCGACCTCCTCCTCCACATCAGGCCCCATCATCTCCTCAATGGCAGCCCTCATTAATCGCTCTGGCGCCGGACCGATGGACACAACGTTCTCCTCCGGGGAGGGCTGCTGCTGACCACTGGCTGCTGGGGTGAATGTTATAGCTTGCGTGGGGCGTTGGCTGTTGCTGTTGTTGGGAGTGCTGCTCACAGCGGAGGTCTCTGAGGAACTCATGGTGAGCTCATATAGTGGTTGACGGTGAGTGGAGTATTACTGATCCCAGCAATATACACACTGACTGGCAGAGTACGCAATGCTATATAGTCTGGCTGAGCCGTGTACACAGAGTGGCAGTGAACAATGCTGTATAGTCTGGCTGAGCGGTGTACACAGAGTGGCAGTACACACAATGCTATATAGTCTGGCTGAGCCATGTACACAGAGTGGCAGTAAACAATGCTATATAGTCTGGCTGAGCGGTGTACACAGAGTGTCAGTAAACAATGGTATATAGTCTGGCTGAGCGGTGTACACAGAGTGGCAGTAAACACAATGCTATATATAGCGTGGCTGAGCGAGGTGCACAGTGGCAGTACACACAATGCTATATAGTCAGGCTAAGCCGTGTACACAGAGTGTCAGAAAACACAATGCTATATATAGCGTGGCTGAGCGAGGTGCACAGTGGCAGTACACACAATGCTATATAGTCAGGCTGAGCCGTGTACACAGAGTGTCAGTAAACAATGGTATATAGTCTGGCTGAGCGGTGTACACAGAGTGTCAGTAAACAATGGTATATAGTCTGGCTGAGCGGTGTACACAGAGTGTCAGTAAACAATGGTATATAGTCTGGCTGAGCGGTGTACACAGAGTGGCAGTAAACACAATGCTATATATAGCGTGGCTGAGCGAGGTGCACAGTGGCAGTACACACAATGCTATATAGTCAGGCTAAGCCGTGTACACAGAGTGTCAGAAAACACAATGCTATATATAGCGTGGCTGAGCGAGGTGCACAGTGGCAGTACACACAATGCTATATAGCCAGGCTAAGCCGTGTACACAGAGTGTCAGAAAACACAATGCTATATATAGCGTGGCTGAGCGAGGTACACAGTGGCAGTAAACAATGCTATATATATAGTGTGGCTGAGCGAGCGGTGTACTACTGTTCCCAGCAGCGACACACAATGACTGGGGGGGACCCTGGCTAGCGTGGCTGGAGAGCGAACTACCCTGCCTGCCTACCCAAAGCTAAACCCACAGAGAAATGGCGGAGATATGACGTGGTTCGGGTATTTATTTACCCGAACCACGTGACCGTTCGGCCAATCAGAGCGCGTTCGGGCCCGAACCACATGACCCGTTCGGCCAATCACAGCGCTAGCCGAACGTTCGGGGAACGTTCGGCCATGCGCTCTTAGTTCGGCCATGTGGCCGAACGGTTTGGCCGAGCACCGTCAGGTGTTCGGCCGAACTCGAACATCACCCGAACAGGGTGATGTTCTGCAGAACCCGAACAGTGGCGAACACTGTTCGCCCAACACTAGTCTGGCCCAGTCTAGGTCTCATTCAGACCTGATAAATGCAACTACCTGGGTAGGACCCTTCTGGTATGCAACCTTGCTATGATTGAACCACGGGAGCACTATCAACAAGATAGAATTCAAGTCAACCTACCCTGATTGGGTTTCTTCTTTCTTTTCTTTTTAAGGACCACAATGTTCTGGTGGTAAATGGATGTGTGGATGCTTTGAATGGCTGGGAGTGACTGGTAGGAAAACTGTTTTTGTATTTTTGCGGTACACCTTTGTATAATCTAAATTATTAAAAACTGTTAAAGAAGAATAAAATAATAGAGTATCAAACGATGACGCAAACATAATCCAACACAGGAGTGCTGCCATGAAGCCAGACTGTCTAAGTTGGGTAAAAGTACCCAAAGTACGCTGAGTATAAAGAAAAAAAAAAAACATCTGCTCTGCATGCTTTTTCATCGTCTATGTATGGCTAAAAGTATTAGAGGCAGAGCATCAGGAGGACAACCAGGAAACTGGTATTGGTCAAAGTGTCACTGAAGTGAAAAAAAAATATGATATTATGATTTGTATGTGTAGCACAGCTAAGAAATAAAACATTAAGATCAGATACATCAGTCTAATTGTTTCCAGTACAGGAAGAGTTAAGAAACTCCAGTTGTTATCGCTATGCAAAAAAGCCATTAAGCTCTACGACGTTCAAAGTCGTGGAGAGGGCTGTCTTCTGACTTTTATTATCTCAACTGTTAGTGAACAAATTACTTTTTCTCTGCCAGAGGAGAGGTCATTAGTTCACAGACTGCTCTGAAAGAATCATTTTGAATGCTGAGTGTTGTGTAATCTGCACATATTATAGAATGATGCAATGTTAGAAAAAAACACTATATACCTGAAAATAAAAATATGAGAATATTTTCTTTGCTGCTAATCTTCTAGTAATTATTCATAGTAAACAACCAATTAATGATATCATATATTTTCTTTCGCTTCAGTGTCTCTTTAAAGTTACACCGAAGCAAAAAAAACCAAAAACCTTATGATATAATGAATAGTATGTGTAGTACGGATAATTGATAGAACATTAGTAGCAAAGAAAATAGTCTCATATTTTTATTTTCAGATGTACAGCTTTTTTTAACATTGCATAATTGTCATATTTGCATTTACAGGCAACACTCTGTATTTTAAGCTATAAAACAAGCAGAGCTAATTACCCTTTCAACTTCCCTGCAAAGAATCGTATATAAATCTGTCTCTGACTGTTTCTTTGATGTACAAGTGCTCCAGAAAACAGCACTGTAGAGCTCAGAGAAGGTCTTTTGCAGATAACAACTGAAGTTTCTTAACTCTTCCTGTACTGGAAACAATATTAGAATCATTTATTTGCTAGTAATGCTCAATTTCTTAGCTGTACTAAACATACAATTCATGATATCATAAGTTTATTTTTGATTCAATGTCACTTTAAGAGGAAATAAATATGGCAGCCTCCATATACCTCTCACATGTCTTTTAACTGTCCCATTTCCAAACTGCATACAATTTGAATTAAATTTAAATTCAAGTCAAAATGATCTGCCTCCCAATGGCCATCTCTGCCAAGCAAGAAATACTTGAGTTTGTTGCACTAAAAGCAGAAAGTATAGAAAAATAGAGTTGGTTGATTCGTAGATGGTCATCGCAGTTCTGTTTTTTGTTGTCACACATTTGCCATCTTCACACCTCTCGAGTTTGCATGTTTGTGAAGAAGAAACTTTAGCGTGTTGCCCTAAACTACAAAAAAGGATGAAGGCTTTGATGGGACACTGTCTAAAGATAGTGAACTTACTGTAATGTTCATTTCTGTCGCCTTCGGGCCACGCTTGGGTTTTTGCCAATAGCTGTGAGAAAATAACCATCATTCATGATGCGCAATAGCTGAACTGAGTTGAGCTGGCTGAACTGAGTAAGTGTCTTACATTCCTGTTTCTCGATGACTCTTCGACGTTGTCTTCATCGTCCGATTCGTGGTATGAGAATCTACCGCAGTTCACACATTTTTTACTACGGGACTTTAAAGGGTTTTCTTTTCTCTTTTTTTGTTCTACGAAAGTGGAGATGAAAGTATTACACTGAGTGACCACACAAATTACCCGGCAAAGGAGATGTGCAAGTGTTATCAAGGGACTTCATGACTCAGTACATTGGGCCTCTGAAAATAGCTATGTCCCCAAAAGTCCCTCCACTATAATCATGTCCACAGGGGTGCCTGGCCAACCTATACTGCGGGCAACTGTACCTGGCTAGGGAAAACTGTACCTGGCTAACCTATACTGGGGGCAACTGTACCTAGCTACCAATACTGGGGGAACCTATACCTGGCTACCTACCTATACTGAGGGTGTTTTGGGGGGCTCACCACAGCTATAACGTGCTCTGAAAATTGTTGGGTGCTGTGTGATCATTCCAATTCGGGGGGGGGGGGGGCGGCACATCCGCACAAGTTTGCCGCAGGCAGCAAAAAGTCTAGAACTGGCCCTGGTACTTCTCCATACTGAAGATGTGCAAGCATGCACTAATGCATGCGCCGCACAGAGCCACCTGTGGTTAGAAGCATTCGCATTCGGGGATGCGAGTGCTTCCAATGCAAATTCATATACAAGGGGCAGCAGGGGAACGAGGACACTAAGAGAGGAAAACATTCAAAGACTTCCCTTTGACTTTTTTTTACTATACATTTTCATTAAACCAAAAGTTTTATTTTACAAGGTGTGTAAGGAACAACGCACAGATATGTGGATTAGAGATGGCCCGAACAGTTTGCCGGTGGTCAGAATTTCAGCTGTTCGCGTCTTCGGCGAGCTGCGAACATTTGGGGTGTTCGACTCGCCCCTATACATCATCATGGACCCAGACTTTGACCCCTTACCTCACCGTCAGAAGACACATAGCAGCCAATCAGCTAGCACCCCTCCTGGCCCCCCCACCACCCTATCCAAAAGCAGTTGCGATTGCCATATTGGATTAATTCCCTGCTGGCTGCTGACTGTTAGTGAGAGCAGGGTCAGGCTTGCTGCAGATAAGTAGGGAAAGCATTAGCTAGGTGTCACAGGGCCCCTAGTGGTCGGACCGCACAATGCCTTCCAATCGGTTTCAGCACAAAGACCATGCAAGCTGTGGTCGCAATCGGTGCGCAGAAACCGCTGGGAATTTGGCCGCAGACCGACTAGAAGGTAGCCTGTGAGTTACGGTAATTACAAATTGCACACTATTTCAGGGTATAACTGCCACCACCTCTGTTACCATGGGACAGAGGAGCCCACTGACTGGCTGATTCTAGACCTGCAAAAAAAACGGTTAAACACACTCTACTCTGTCTAGCTAGCAACAATAGTAGCGACTCTTCAGAAGTCAGGGTTCAGTTTGTGCGGCTGAATAGCAGGGTAGCTGAATAAACAAATGACGTTAGCGCCGTTTATTAAAACGCAATATAAATAATTAATATATACAGAAAATCATGAAAATCAACAATTATAGAAACATTAATAGCCAGTATGAAAATTAAAGGGAGAAAATACTTAGAGTTCGTGGCAGGGGCGTAACTAGGCCCCACCGGGCCCCCCCTGCAGATTTTCAGAGCGGGCCCCCCCCCCCCCCTGGGGCCCGCTCGCGGCCGTTTTGTGGGTGCTGGAGGGGTGGCAGCATGAGGGGAAAGCCTTGCCCACAGTCGGCGGGTAGAGGGGTAGTTCCCCCCTCTCCCTCACCTCGGGGCTCTCCCCTCTGCGCTCCCCTCCAGCTCGTAAGTGTGTGGGGCTGTGGTGGGCAGCGGGCAGCGGCGGGCAGATACATACCTGCTTCCGTGTGTTCCATCGGAGACTTCTCCCTCTAGCGGCTGACGTCACTTCCGGAAGTGACGTCAGCCGCTAGAGGGAGAAGTCTCCGATGGAACGCACGGAAGCAGGTATGTATCTGCCCGCCGCTGCCCGCTGCCCACCACAGCCCCACACACTTACGAGCTGGAGGGGAGCGCAGAGGGGAGAGCCCCGAGGTGAGGGAGAGGGGGGAACTACCCCTCTCCCCGCCGACTGTGGGCAAGGCTTTCCCCTCATGCTGCCACCCCTCCAGCACCCACAAAACGGCCCCGAGCGGGCCCCAGGGGGGGGACGGGCCCCCCCGCGGGCGCAGGGGCTGCAGGGCCTATTCCTACGCCCCTGGTTCGTGGAAATATGTCCTTCTGGGAAAACTCAAAGTTCTTGGTTTCAGTTCAGTTCAGTTCAGTAGCAAAGTCCAAACAAGCCAGATGCCAGCATGTCCTCAAGCTGGCAAGGATGTAATCCAGATGATGTTTCAAAATGGAGGACATTGATTTTGGGTCCTCTGCCATTCTTATACCCCTGATCCAGTAGGAGGGAGTGAGGATGGGAGCCGCACACCCCCTTGAAACACATTTTACTGGGAAAATATAATCTGCAGCCATTCTTACACTGTTAATGGCAGAGTTCTCAAACGTTGCACAATTGGTCACTGGGTGAATAGGATTCATATTCAGGGAAGTAGGTGGAGCCTACACTAGCCAATCAAAATTCAAGTGTTGATTTTCAAGGGAAATATTTAAATGCTGCCATCCTTATACTAGTAATGGCAGAGGCTTCAAACTTGCTACAGACGGTCATTGGGTGACTGGGGTTCAAATTCAATGAAGAGGCAGAGCCACAAACAACCACTCAGATTTCTTTGGTGGATAAACTGCTTCCATTCACACATTTTATGCCAGTTGCCACAAACTGCCAATCAGATTTGTTTAATTTTAATGCGAAAATGCAAATTATTGATGCCAAGGTCAAGGACCCCAAAGCTCATAAACTTGGTCATTGAGTGACTGTATGTCAAGGTTAGAAACAGTGGGCAGAGCCAAAAACAACTAACTTTCTACATGGGAAAATATAACCTGCAGCAATTCTTAGACTGTTAATGGCAGGGTTCTCAAACTTGACACAGTTGGTCACTGGGTGACTGGGATTAATATTCAGGAAAGTGGGTGGAGCCTACAACAGCCAATCAAAATTCACCTATTGATTTTTAAGGGGAATATTTACATTGCTTCCATTCTTCCACTGTTAAGGGCACAAGCCTCAAACCTGGTACAGTTGGTCATTGGGTCACTGGGGTTCACATTCTGAAAAGTGGGCGAAGCCACAAACAGCTAATCGGATTTGTTTAATTTCAGTGCAAACATTTTAATTACTGATGTCAAGGACCACAAAGATAAATATTTACATTGCTGCCATTATTACACTGTTAATGGCAGAGGTACAGTCGGTCATTGGGTGCCTGGGGTTCACATTCTGAAAAGGGGACAGGGCCACAAACAGCAAGATTTGTTTAATTTCACTGGGAAAATGCTAATTATTGATGCCAAAGACCCCAAAGCTCATAAACTTGGTCATTAAGTGACTGTATGTTAAGGTTAGAAATAGTGGGCGGCACCAAAAACTACTAACTTTTTACATGGGAAAACTTTAGCAATTCTTACGCTGTTAATGGCAGGGTTCTCAAACTTGACAAAGTTGGCCACTGTGTGACTAATTAATATTTAGAAACGTGGGTGGAGCCTACAACAGCCAATTAAAATTGACTTAGTAATTTTCAAGGGGAATATTTAACACTGTTACCATTCTTACACTGTTAATGGCAGAGGCCTCAAACATGCTACAGTTGGTCATTGGGTGACTGGGGGCCAAATTCACTAAAGGGGTGGAGCCACAAACAGACAATCAGATTTCTTTGCTGGATAAACTGCTTCCATTCACACAATTTTGAAGCCATGAACATGAAAGCTCACAAACTTGGTCATTGAGTGACTGTGTGTCAAAAAGTGGGCGGAACCAAATACCAATTTCACTGGGAAAATGTATCTGCAGCCATTCTTACACTGTTAATGGCAGGGTTCTTAAACTTTGCACAGTCGGTCTCCGGGAATAAATATTCAGAAAAGTGGGTGGAGCCTACAAAAGCCAATCAAAATTCACCTATTGATTTTCAAGGTGGGATATTTAAATTGCTGCCATTCTTGTACTGTTAATGGTACAATCCTCAAACCTGGTACAGTTGGTCACTGGGTGACTGGGGTTCAAATTCAGAAAAGGGTGTGGAGCCAAAAACAGCCAATCAGATTTGTTTCATTTCAATGGGAAAATACAAGTTACTGATGCCAATGACCCCAAAGCTCACAAAGTTGGTCATTGAGGGCTCTTTCACATCAGAGCTTGCGTTGGAGAACGCTCAAAGCATACGTTTTGTTGTATGCCTTTTACTGCGTTTTGATATGCGTTGCACTGCAGTGAGTGTGCGTTTTTAATCCGTTTTCAATGCGTTACAGCACATAGAAAAACGCAGGTAATTTTTTTTTCTTTTAGTTGTCAACTTTCTACATTGTTCCTCTGTTGCATTCTGGGACTGATTGCCTGCGTTAACGGATTAAAAACGCATAGTGTGCGTTTTACATTGACTAACATTGTAACGCATAAAGCTAGCGTTGGCCAAAAAACTGCGCCTGGGTGCAGTGGAACGCAACGCACAAAAAGGCTGCGTTATATGTGAAAGCTAAAATGAAAGTCTATGGACTTTCATTTCACCTTGGGTAACGCAAACTTTACCCTTTGCGTTGAAACGCAGAAAATCTGCCCTAATGTGAAAGAGCCCTAAGTGTTTGTGTGTTAGAGTTAGAAAAAGTGGGCAGAGCCAACAGCAGCCAAATATATACCCGGGCAATGCCGGGTCATCAGCTAGTTTTTCTTATACAATCTTTATGGCATGCGTGACTAGGGGTGTGTCGGAGGTGTGATTAGGTGTGTGACAGGGGCGTGGCTTAAGTGTCCATCTTTCTCATCTCAAAAAGTTGGGAGGTATGTAAAACTATGCCGCATCAGGCTTAGGCAGCCACAAGTGCGGAATAGTTTTAACGTACGGGGGTCCTGAACTAGTTAAATCTTATTTTTGCAGCTTCAGAGTGCCTTATCTGCCAGGTGACACTTTGTCAGAAAGGTGTGAAAAAAATTAAATAAACAAAAATTTGTAAAGCTCTAGAGCACCGAAATCCCCCAGACTTGCAGCTAATTCATAAAGTATGCTGGTACAACAGCTCTAGTGCTGTAGTCTGAAAGTGGAAACAACCCCGGCACTCCCTTTCTAAAAATAATGATTGAAATATTCTCATTGTGCCCAGTGAAAACAGGATTTTTTAAAGTGAACCTCCGGACTAAAAATCTACTCAGTAGAACTGAAAAGGCTTGTTGTTTCTTTAACAGTTTCACAGTATCAGAACTTTGTTTTTCTTACCAAAGCATCATTTTTAGCTGCATTTTTAACTAAGCTCCACCCATCAAAGAAAAAAAGCCCGGGCTTTTCTTCCCTGATGCTGTGCAGAGCATGATGGGATTTCCTATGTTGTTGTTCATGTTGCCTAGCAACTGGGAGGGGTGCTCAGGACACAGGACAGTTGGAACTGTGTCTCATGCTCCCTGTCACCTCCTTTCAACCAAAAAGATGGCTGCCCTCATGAAATCAAACATTTGCCTGTTCTTTTAAAATAAGGTGGGTAAGAGATTATATTACCTATCTATTTTAATTAACATAACTAATGTAACTTAATGACAGTATGTTTGTTTAGGCTGGAGTTCCTCTTTAATGTAATAGAAACTCAGAATATTATGAATCAGATTCAAATGAATTGGATGGGAATTTTCTCAGCTGTATACTGATTACTTATATCGTATATTGAGGGCGGGGATCCTAAGGAATCTAGCAAAACTTGTTTTAAGTGGACCTGAACTCTTGCTCAGAACACAAGGAAAACAGAGAGAAATGCACCCTGTGTGTTTTTAGAGAGAAGAGCCTGTCTAATTCCCCCACATCTTCTAGAAATCACAAGTGTCATTTGATCTCTCAGCTGTGTCAGCACAGAAATTCGGCAGTCTCTGCAGACAGAGCTAATATGTAAACACAGGAGGTTAACCCTATATCTGCTTCCATGAAAGCAGGAAGTAGACACGCTGCAGATTTTATTGCAGGATTTGTATCAGCCGTGTAACAAATAAATGTTTTTCTTTTAAGGTTATTATACTGTTCCTTATCCTTTAGAGCAGAGAGGAAGTTCTAAGTCCTGGCCCGGTGTAAAGAGGCCCTGTAGTGTCATATAGTGGAATGTAATAAATAATTCAGGATACCCACTTTTACGTTACTTACCCTAGTTTCAGCATCAGAAACCCTTCTTATATCTATATATTGGGATATATTGCTGTATATTGAATGTAACCGCACCTTTCCAGTAATGTTTAAGGCCCATACACACGTCGGATTTCCGCGAACAACGGGTCGTTTGAACGTCCCGTCGTTCCGTCGTCCGCCGGGCAGATCGCTCAAACCCACTCTTATCAAACGAACGATAGTCTGTACACACGCCCGATTTAGCGGGCGAACGATGGAACGACGGGACGTTCAAACGACCCGTCGTTCGCGGAAATCCGACGTGTGTATGGGCCTTGAGCCTAATGGTGGGGAGGCGGGGAGGTTCCGATCCTCTATGGTGGCAAATCTGGTGTCACATGACATCAGGCTACCCAATCAAATAAAACGGAAATCCGATTGGATTTCTTGCTCGAATAAAAAACAAAAACAACGTTCAATTTTTCGGGACAACCAATTATTTTTATCGAATTGCTATAAAATTGGATCATTTTATCGTATCGTGTGTGGTCACCTATACAGAGATGAATCAATGCATGCTAATTTAATGCAGATTGAGTTCAGGTTGGAATTGGACCAATCAAATTCGACAGAGAGTGCGTCTGACTGGTCCAGTTCTGAGATATGTACAATTTGCATTCAATTTGTATGCATGCTGGAATAATTATCATCTTATTAACCAGCTCCACTCAGAGCTGAGAACACACTAGTAGGGCTGCTCAAATCCGATACGGATGCTACTCGGATAGTAGCTATCCGGATTTCTCCCAGTAATGCTTTGCGGCCTGGGCGGGGGGTTTAATCTTACCTAAAATGACGTCTTCTTCGTCCGTCCCTCGGTGGGCCTCCCACGATGGGCTCCAATCCGGCGTCACGTGACTATACACTTCTTCCTTCAACCCGGAAGGAGGAAGTGTTTTTAGTCACATGACGCCGGATTGGAGCGCATCGTGGGAGGCGCCGAGGGACGGAAGAAGAAGACGTCATGATAGGTAAGATTAAACCCCCCCCCCCCCCGCCCGCAATGCATTACTGGGAGAAATCCGGATAGCTACTACCCGAGTAGCATCCGGATCAGATTTGAGCAGCCCTACACACTAGGCTGTGCGGGAAACGTAGCGTTTTACTGGATATGAATTTTGTGCGTTTTCAGTGAGTTTGTCGTGCTTTTTCTGTGCATTTTAGTTTTTTTTTCCCACACATGCGTTTTCTTGCATTTTGTGTGTGTTTTAATGCATTTGCAGTTGCACTTATATAAATCGCATATTCGTTTTGCATGTGTTTTTTAAATATGTTTTATGCAAATCACTAGGAAGTCAACAGGAAGCCGAAGTACATCATCAAAACGCATGCAAAATGCATACAAAATGCACTAAAACGCAATACCTTTGCATCACCATTGACTTTCATTATGTGTGCTTTTCTTGCGTTTTTGAAAAACATGCAACAAAACCAGCGTTTTTGAAAACGCGTATTACAGAACGCAAGCGTATGCGTTTTTTCATGTGGTCCATTGACTTGCATCATGTACGTTTTCGCTGCCTTTTCCTCAATGCTAGCGTTTCTGCCTAGTGTGTTCCCAGCCTCACCGGAAAACCATGCAAGTGCTACGTGTTCTTACTTTTATTAATCAGTCAATTATTTGTTAATCTATTACAGAATAACTGTTCAGTAACCTTAATGGGTATTTTAAGTAAAATCTGGGAACTTAACTACAGCGAAAAACTGTAAAATTTAAAATATGTGCAAACATATTCAAATAAGAAAGGATGAGGATGGGAACTCAAGGGTGGATGACCAAGGTAAGGCAGAGTTATTAAATGCTTTCTTTGCTTCTGTCTTCACAAAAGAAACAGCACTGTTGCAAACTACAGAGGCGGAAGAGTCTCAATCTTCTAACTGTAATATTAAATACTTAACGCAGGAAGAACTGAAGGCAAGACTAAATAAATTAAAAATAGACAAGGCACCTGGCCCGGATGGCATGCATCCTCGGGTCCTAAGGGAATTAAGTTCAGTTATAGATAAACCCCTTTATCTTATCTTTTGTGACTCTCTTGCAACTGGCAGAGTCCCAGTGGATTGGCGTACAGCCCACGTTTTTCCATTATTTAAGAAGGGCAAAAAATCAGATCCAGGAAATTATAGACCTGTAAGCTTAACATCAGTTATATGCAAACTATTTGAGGGGTTACTAAGAGATACTATACATGACTTCATAGTAGAAAATAATCTTATTTCTCAGCATCAACATGGGTTTACTAAAGAAAGGTCCTGTTTGACTAACATGCTCAGCTCTTATGAGGTAGTGAATGCTAATATGGATATTGGGAATGCTGTAGATGTGATATACTTGGACTTTGCAAAGGCCTTCGACACTGTTCCCCACAAAAGTCTGGTGCAAAAGTTGAGGATGCAAGGACTGGGGAAGAGTCTGTGTTCATGGATAGGGAACTGGCTAATGGACAGAAAACAAAGAGTTGTGGTCAATGGATCGTACTCAAAATGGGAGACTGTTAGCAGTGGAGTCCCACAGGGGTCTGTTCTGGGTCCAGTGCTCTTCAATTTATTTATTAATGACCTAGTAGATGCGGTAGTGAGCAATGTTGCTATTTTTGCAGATGATACAAAATTGTGCAAAATCATCAACTCTCAGGAAGATAGTGTCATATTGCAACAGGATCTGGATAGGATGGCTATATGGGCACATACATGGCAGATGAAATTCAATGTTGACAAATGTAAAGTCATGCATTTTGGACGTACTAATGGTCTAGCACCATACAAAATAAATGGAATACAGTTGGGGACATCAAACTTGGAGAAGGACTTAGGAGTACTCATTGACTACAAGTTAAATAATCGTACTCAATGCCAAGCCGCTGTAGCTAAAGCTAACAAAATTTTGGGATGCATTAAAAGGGAAATAAAAACTCGAGATGCTAGCATAATATTGCCCTTGTTTAACTCTCTAGTAAGGCCACACCTGGAATATGGAATTCAGTTCTGGGCACCACATTACAAAAAAGATATTGCAGTTTTAGAGCAGGTGCAGAGACGAGCAACAAAATTAATGCGTGGGATGGAAGGTCTCACTTATCGAGAAAGGTTAGATAAACTGGGTTTATTTAGTCTAGAGAAAAGACGCCTTAGAGGAGATCTAATTAACATGTATAAATACATCAGAGGGCAATATAATAGCTTGGCAGATGAGCTTTTTGTCCCTAGGCCTTCTTTAAGGACTAGAGGACATGATCTGCGCATGGAGGAAAAACGTTTTAGCCATTTATTTAGGAAAGGGTTCTTTACAGTAAGAGTGATTAAGATGTGGAATGCATTGCCACAGGAAGTCGTTATGGCAAACTCTATACCTGCATTTAAAGGGGGCTTAGATGCTTTCCTTGCGTTGAAAGACATCCATGGCTACAATTACTAGGTTATGCCTAATGATGTTGATCCAGGGATTTTGTCTGATTGCCATCTGGAGTCGGGAGGGAATTTTTCCCTTTAGGGGCTAGTTGGACCATGCCTTGTGGGTTTTTTTTCGCCTTCCTCTGGATCAACAGGGATATGTGAGGGAGCAGGCTGGTGTTGTACTTTATACTGGTTGAACTCGATGGACGTACAGTATGTCTTTTTTCAACCAAAATAACTATGAAACTATGTAACTATGTAAGAAGTAAATTTCTCCCAGAGTAAAATGAGCCATAAATTACTTTTCTCCTATGTTGCTGTCACTTACAGTAGGTAGTAGAAATCTGACAGAAGTGACAGGTTTTTGACTAGTCCATCTCTTTATAGGGGATTCTCAGGGATATATTTATTTTCAAAAGCACTTAGAGAATGGCAGTTGCACTGTCCAACTGCCAAAAAACATGTGTAGGGAGCAGGGAAGCTGGCCAGCATCATTGTTTAAATCCTTTTTTGGGAATATCTTTATAAAGAATAAAAGCCTTGCTGAGAATCCCCTATGAAGAGATGGACTAGTCCAAAACTTGTCACTTCTGTCAGATTTCTACTGCCTACTGTAAGTGACAGCAACAGAGGAGAAAAGTAATTTATGACTCATTTTACTCTGGGAAAATGTACTTCTCATTTGTATATGTTTGCACATATTTTAAATTTTACAGTTTTTCGCTGTAGTGCCCCTTTAAATTAAACTTCTTTCTATTGATTGAGCTGGCTCCTTTGCTGTCATTTTCTGTGTTCAGAATAATGAATGTTAAAGTATACATTCCTAGTGGTTTGGGTCACCCTGAGCTGCTTGGTTACTCTGTTGTACTGGTCCAAGCCCTATCCCATACAGCCATATCAATCCCTGCCATGTACTGATGAGGGCCAAAGCCTGAAACAGGCTGTCTGCAGGTGGGGTTGGTATGGCTGTGTAATATTTAAAGCTATAGGTTTCCTTTACACCACCGGTTCTGGATGCTTGCCTTGCTTACAAGGGTGAAAAAGGTACAATTTGCATATTCAGCAGTGGTGCATTGTGGGTATCCACAAATATTCACTTATAGCTGAATTAATTAATTGATAAATTCTTAAATAAATTAGGTGATTATTTAATGAAATAATATGACAGGGTAGATAGAAGAGTGTCTACAATAAAATAAATAAATAATTTCCTCAATTGATTACATGTGGGTAAGACTAATGTGGAGAGTCTCAATTACTTTCAAAAGGACTTTACCCCCAGGCAAATTACAAACAGGCATGTTGTAGGAGGTAAAATGCAGTAAAACGAACAATATGATCATCTGTGATTAATCTACACAAAATGTAAAGCCAAACAAATATACGGAAATACGTAACATATAGTTTTAAACAGAGAAAAGAGCATCCATGGACCAACAAGTCATTGTCAGAAAGTATAACATATTATCAGACTTGTCCCTTAATAAAACCAATTAAAACACACAGCAGCAGGCAGTAAGCAGAGATTGGACGCTACCTATCTACCTCTTATGGGGGCTCCTCTGACTACCTATACTGTAGAGCTACCTATATTGGGGTACCTCTGATTGCTGCAACGGCATATTTGTTCATCTCCCCAAACTGACCCAGATGGAAGCCCTAGTATGACGCCACGCCATTGCTGGAATTTCCAGGAAAGTATAGTTGGGGGGACTTAGGGCAAGGGAACCCTCCATTGGGTTGGTTGAGGGGCAGATAGGACAGTTTTGGCTGTGGCTGGAGAGCTTCTGTAATTACTATTTTATGATGACCATGCTTTTGTCTTGGTAACAGTGATGACATCTAACTCCATCTTTGTTTTCCTTCCTTTCAGTGGATTCCATATCTACATTACCTTTTCAAGATGCAGCCTGTTGCCGTGACCCCCAGCAAACACCCCACAGGTCGCAAAACTCCAGAGTACTTCCTGGGATCTAACGCTGTCTTAGTGAACCTCGATGCGCTAGTGACCAAGTCGGAGCCTCCCGCCCCTGCGTTTAACCCCTTCCTGGCAGTAGGAAGGTCAAACACCAGCATGCCTCCTATTTGTTTTAAATTTGGCAATCAAATGAAATCTGTAGAAGAACGATTGTGAGCCAATGAGAGATCAATAGGGGCTGAGGCATGACATTTCAATGGGATGTGTACCAGGGATTAGCGACACCTAAGCAGCCCTGGTCGTATTTTTTTCACTACTCCCATGGCCCAGATTTCGTTCTTGCTGCTGTACATGTTCTTTTTTCTGTTCTGTTACCTTTTGAATTCTACTGTCACCTTCTACTGTCACCTTCTCCTTCTGTCATCTTGTGCCTCCCTCTGACACCTTGTTCTGTATGGTCACTGCTGGGGTCTGCCTCTGCTGCCGCCAGGGACAATTGACACTATACTGATGGGAGCCCTGGCTGCAGCATAATCCACAGTGGCTTGCTTTTGGATTACAACAGACCAAATGGGAATCCCCCTCCCTGGTGGTGGCAGCGGTGATGGACCTGAGCAGTAGCGACACCCAAGTGCATGCACAGGGTATGTTATGTATGCACTTCTGGTATGCTTCTGGTGTGAACCAAGGTTTTCAACCTCAAAACACAGAATAGCCGGCAAAGGTTTGGAGGCCGCCTCTGAATACCTATACTTGGGGGCTACCTATACTGGAGGCTATCTATACTGGGTGCACCTCTGGCTATCTATAAAAAATATATTACATCTATCTAAACTCAAAAAAATTTGACTATCATGCAAACGTCCTAGAAACTGATAGTATATGAACATATATTGGTCCCTTTGGTCTCCCTCCTCAAACGTGAGTACTCTGCAGCTGCTGTTTTTGAGGGCTGCTCACACACTGCCTCTGGGGCTGTAACACTTAAAGGGCGCTTTCCCAACCCTGCCTGCACTTATGCTGTCCCAGCACTGTTCCACCTTGTGCTCCTGGGCTGTGATTCTGAGCTCCTGCCCTGGGACCTGTGCTGCTGCTCTGGGACACTGTGCCCCTGTTGTTGTGTACTGTGCCTCTGCTCTAGGACCTGTGCTTCTGTTTTCAGGACTTGTGCTGCTGCTTTCAGAACTTGTGCTCCTGCCCTGGGACCTTAGGGTCTTGTCACCGTCTGACTGACTGGGTCATCCCACTGCGGGGGTACGCTCTCATCCGCTGTGCCCCAACCCAATCCCCTTGGTTGCTGTAACTGCCTCAGTGCAGTGTATTGCACCCTGTACCTCCTGGCCCTCACCGCACACCACGTTTCTGCTATCTGTTCAAGTGGATACCCCCGTCGTGGTACCATGGCCAGGGGGATGCCACTCTCCTCATCCCCGCGGAGCATCACCACCTACTCCAGAACAGAGCTCACTCTGTGGGAATCCCACCCCGACAACAGATCAGAAGGATCATCTCTGTGGGACACAGTCTGGGCCCACATCAGCCACCTCACCAGCAATGCCAGGTGGCAACCCAGGAAGCATCGCTACAGAGGGAGGAGGGCGGGCGCGCTGGCAAGGCTTAAAAGGAAGGGCCTGCGTTCCCCCATCCCAGCTATCCTTCTAGCGAACGTCCGCTCTCTCCCGAACAAGCTGGACGAGCTGCTCATCTTACTCGGAAGAAAACACTTAGCTGGCGGTAACACCCCAGTTCTCTGCTTCACCGAGACCTGGCTAAATGCTCACATCCCCGACAGCTCCCTTCTCCTTCCAGGATACGACCTCTTCCGTGCGGACCGCGACCAGCTCCTCTCCGGAAAAAAGAGGGGGGGGGGCGGCATCTGCTTCTTCACCAATACTGCCTGGTGCACAAACTCGTCTGTCCTGGACAGGCACTGCTCCCCAGACATAGAGCTCCTCATCATCAACTGCAGGCCTGTGTACTCACCCAGAGAGTTCTCATCCTATGCTCTCGTAGGGGTTTACATCCCTCCAGATGCTGACACCAAGGCTGCACTGCGCACGCTCAGCGACATAATCCACAGGTGGGAGGCAGCCCTCCCGGACTCCCTCTTCATCATCCTGGGGGACTTTAACAGAGCTAACCTTCATCTGGAATTGCCACGTTACAGACAGCACATCACATGCCACACCAGACAGAAGAACACCCTGGACCACTGTTACACTGTACTCAAGGATGCCTACAAATCGGCTCGCTGGGCTGCTCTGGGCAACTCCGACCACTGCCTAATCCACCTGATCCCCACCTATAGGAGGCAGCTGGAGACCACCAAGCCTGCCCGCAGGATGGCTAAAAGATGGACAGAGGAGGCCAAGTCTGAGCTTCAGGACTGCTTTGAGAGCACAGACTGGTCAGCCCTGGAGGCACCCTGCCTGGAAAATTGGGCAGAGATTGTCACCTCCTACATTAGCTTTTGTGAAGAGACCCGCATCCCCACAAAGACCTTCAAAGTCTTCCCCAATAATAAGCCATGGTTCAATGGCAAACTGCGCAGGCTTCGTTTAATCAAGGAGGAAGCACACAGATCTGGTTCCTCGGAGGAGTTCAGAGCAGCCAGAAACACCCTCAATCGAGAAATAAAGGAAGCTAAACAGGCGTACTCGAACAAGCTGAGCCACAACCTCCGCTCCAACAACCCACGAGAAGTCTGGAAAGGCCTCAAAGCAGCCACCAATTTCAAACCTCCACCCCAGCACGTGCCTCCTAGCGTGGAACTCACGGAGGAACTCAACAAGTTCTACTGCCGCTTTGAGGCAGCTCCGGTACCCCCCGGGGCCCTGGCCCTCACACCCTGGCCTTCCCCCAGCCGGCCTGCACCAATGCTGCACCTATCACGCTCCAGGAGGCAGACGTTCTGAAACAGCTCTGGAAGCTAAACCCCAGAAAGGCCTCAGGCCCGGATGGAGTGTCATCAATATGCCTAAGAACCTGCGCGACCCAACTTGCTCCTGTTCTCACCTCCCTTTTTAACTTATCACTAGCGGAGGGCAGAGTTCCTTCCTGCCTCAAGAGATCGACTATCATTCCAATACCCAAAAAGCCAGGGAAGACTGACCTAAACAACTACAGGCCCGTTGCCCTAACCTCAACCATAATGAAACTCTTGGAAAGGATGGTCCTCATCCACCTGAAGAAGGCTACTGACCCCCTTCTGGACCCCCTCCAATTCGCATACAGGGCTAACAGATCAATCGAGGACGCCATCAACTGTAGCCTGGCGTCTATCATGGAACACCTGGATAAACCAAACACCTACGCCAGGTTGCTCTTCCTCGACTTCAGTTCTGCATTTAATACTATATGCCCGGACATTCTGCACACTAATCTGGCACAACTCGGTCTCAATCCCACTCTTTGTGCATGGATCAGGGACTTCCTTACCAACAGGTCGCAACTTGTCAAGCTTGGCACCTGCTCCTCCCAGGAAAGAATAACAAACTCTGGTGCCCCACAAGGGTGCGTTCTGTCCCCTTTCCTGTTTTCCCTATACACGAACGGCTGCTCCTCATCCACCAACTCCGTTAAGGTCATCAAGTTCGCAGATGACACCACCATCCTTGGTCTAATCAGCAGCGACGGTGAACAGGCTTATCATAATGAGATTGAACGCATTTGCAGCTGGTGCTCAGACAACAAACTTGTTCTTAATACAACCAAAACAGTTGAAATGGTCGTGGATTTCAGGAAGCGCCCTTTTTCTCCCGCTCCTGTCCTCATAGAAGGCGGTGAGGTCCCCAGAGTGTCAAGTGTACGGTTCTTGGGCACTACTATCACAAAGGACCTGCGGTGGGGAGAGAACACCAGTTTAATCCAGAGGAAGGCTCAGCAGAGATTGTTCTTTCTGAGACAGCTGAGGAAGTTCAGCATGCCACGGGAATTGTTGACCTGTTTTTACACCGCCACTATTGAGTCCATCCTCTGCTCCTCCATTGTCGTCTGGTACGCAGGCGCTACCGCAGGTGACCGGATGAAACTTCAAAGAGACATCAACACTGCGGAGAGGATCATTGGGTCACCTCTGCCACCCCTGGACCTCCTACACACCAACCGTTTGCGGGGAAGGGCGTATAAGATACTGAACGACCCCTCACATCCCGGCTGGCGCTACTTCAACCACTTCCCCTCTGGCAGCCGCCTCAGGACTTGTCTCACCAAAACCACAAGGCACAGGAATTCTTTCTTCCCTCAGGCGGTCCTTCTCTTGAACTCACTCACCCTCCCATATGCGAACCCCTAAGGACATGGTCAAGCCCCTATGCCCCGTTTTAGTGCAATGTTATCCCCACTATGTTTGTATGTCTTGATGCTTGCTTGTACTGTCTGTTCTCTACTCTCTTTGTCTCTGCCATGTAACCACAAGCAATTCCGGGTGTGACACGGTCGCACTTGGCGAATAAAGTTTTCTGATTCTGATATGCAAAGCGAGACATTTCAAGCCTTTACTTGATATAATTTTGATGATGATGGCTTAAAGCTTTGGAGAACCTCAACATCAAAATCTCAGACCATTAGTATAATGTGATAATGTTCAATATTCTAGACTCAAAGTGTCAGACTCTAACCAGCTAACTGACCCCTATCCCCCCCCCCCCCCAAAAAAAATATTTTTTTTTTTTGGGGGGGGGGGGGGGGGGAGTCAGTTAGCTGATTAGAGTCTGACGCTTTGATATATATATATACACATATATATATATATATATATGAGTATAAGCCGACCCGAGTACAAGCAAACCCCCCAACTTTTAATTTAATAACTGAAAAAATGTTTGACTCGAGCAAGAGCCACACCCACAACACCACTCACAGCCATGACCAGCCACTACCACATATTAGAAAAGTGGCATTAATTCAGCAGACTGCAATAATAAGCCAGAACATAGGCCTACAATGGAGATGGACATGCAAAGAACTCCTGATAAAGATAAAGCAAGGAAGGCAAAGCCACATAATCATGTGTCTAAAATGTAATATAGGAATGCCAGGATTCTCACCACTCAGTAGACTCGAGATGAGGTTAGCTGGGACCTCCCGTGGAAATGCCAAGGGTGTGGTCTCCCTCAGATGATGCACCACTGTGCGTATAGTGGGGGCACTGTGGGGGTTACTCAAAAAGTAGCGACTCCAGTATAAGCCGAGACCCCCACTTTTGGACCTCTTTTTTGGCCCAAAAATGAGGCTTATATTCGATATATATATTTATATATATTATATATATATTATTTTTTTCAGCACATTCCTTACACACGTGCCTCACAACTGCTGCAGCAGCATACCTATGGGGTCCGTCCTTTTTTGTCGTGCTTTTTATTGCAGGATCTGTCTATAGAGGTGACTGTTTCCCTCAGTTTGATCTACCCTTACTTATTTGGTTTGATCTGTATACTATTGTAGTGTCCAATCTCTGCTCACTGCCTGCAGCTGTGTGTTTTAATTGGTATTATTAACCACTTCAGGACCAAATTAATTTTCACATATCAGCACTGCTCCCGTTCATTCGCCAACAACTTTATTACTACTAATCACACCTAAATGATCTATATGTTGTTTCAAGACAAATTAGTCTTTTTGTGTCTGATAATTTTGTTTAGTATT